>NW_026695203.1:1200000-2400000 GCF_021218885.2 Marmota monax | reverse complement strand
GTTCCAGTGCAATGCTTTTCCTCAATGATGGAGATTGGTACTTGTATGCATTTTACTGCCAAGAACTTTCATTCATTGTAAAACAAGAAGAAACGGAATTACATTTGATCATCTATTTATACCATGTTTGTTTTTTGAACAGAGGGCTTTAATCCATTACTGTGTAGATCATAAAACCAAATTAGCAAATGGCAACTGGAACGTCTTAAAAAATTGAAATAGGAAAAAAAAACAAAAACCCATAGGCTCTAACAAGGTTAATAAGTATTATAGGCTGAGTAACCCTTATCCAAAATGCTTGGGACCAGAGAGATCTCAGATTTTGGAGTATTTGTATATATACAGTCATATATTTTGTGGATGAGAACCAAATCTAAACCAGAAATTCATTTATGTTTTATATACACTTTATACACACAGACTGAAGGCACGTTTACATAGTATTTTTAATGCACCTATGTTTTCACTGTGACAAGTCATGTGAAGTCAGCTGTGGAACTGTCCACTAGCGGCATAATGTTGGTCCTCAAACATCAAATAATGTTAGATTTTAGAGTATTTTTGGATTTAAACCTTTCAAATTAGGGATGTTCAGCCTGTGACTTTTCAGTTCTGACCGTTGGTGCTGGGTTACCCTAAAAAACACATTTCTTGCCAGGTGCGGTGGCACATGCCTGTAATCCCAGCAGCTTAAGAGGCTGAGACAGGAAGATTGCAAGTTCAAAGTCAGCCTCAGCAACAGCAAGGTGCTAAGCAACTCAGTGAGACCTGTCTTTAAATAAAATACAAAAAAATGGGCTTGGGATGTGATTCAGTGGTCAAGTGCCCCAAGTTCAACCCCTGGTACCAAAAACAAAACAAAAAAAACCACATTTCTTATACAGAAATAGCTTAAGGGCCACTACTCATATCACCGTGAGTGACAAAGACTATTTCAAACACCTAATATGCAAACATATATGCATGTTTGTGGAACTTGACATTTCTTAACTTCTGTGCCTGTATTTAATTTTCTGTAGTGGGGACAATACTATTATTTTTTAAGTCAAAATGAAATAAATTAACATTGCCTAAAACTTCACAATACCTTCGGTAATGGATAAAACTAAGGTAGTAATTCTCCAAAATTCCCACCAAAATGTTCCTATCAGCAGAAGGCGGGCATTCCTTTGCATTCTAACAGATCTGAGGATCCAGTTTAAGAAGCTGATAAAGATCACATTTTCTTTAAAATATCATTCTATCTTAAAACTCATGCAAGTTGGGGGCTGGGGATGTGGCTCAAGCGGTAGCGCGCTCGCCTGGCATGTGTGCCCGGGTTCAATCCTCAGCACCACATACAAAGATGTTGTGTCCGCCGAAAACTAAAAAATAAATATTAAAAAAATTCTTTCTCTCTCTCTCTCTCTCTTAAAAAAAAAAAAAAAAACTCATGCAAGTTGGGTGTGGTGGTGCACACTTTAATCCCAGCTGCTTGGGAGGCTGAGGCAGGAGAATTCAAGTCCAAAGCTAGCCTCAGCAATAAAAAATGGGCTGGAGATGTGGCTCAATGGTAAAGTGCCCTTGGGCTCAATCCCCAGTACCAAAAACAACCAAACAACCAAACAAAAAACAAAGACAAAACACCACTCATGAACTCACTCTACAACAAAATACCTATTTGAAATAGATATCATTCTACCATGAAATGCGTATTTGAAAAGCGCTTGCTCCCTGTCCTTCCTGGCTAGTGATGGGTGAGCCACTACTGCACTCAATCTACTAACTATAAAAGCCACATCAGTCTTGGTGCCACATAGGATCCAGAACCCAGCCAAACAAATGCACAAATATTCATCCTAAGATGACCAGGATGCAGAGTCCAGGGAATATCTTCAGGCCACTGAGGACAGGGACTCAGATGTGCTCTTAGTGCACAGAGGCCCAATCCCTGGCATACCCCACTGGCAAGTCTCTCCCCACCTCTCCTCCCAGCCAGATGTGTGCTTGACCACTGCTTCAGCAAAGGATGCACAGATGCTGTGACAACTATTTAAATATAAACTCACTACAACTCATAGTTCCCACAATTCTTCTCAACCAATTTCCAAAATTCCCTGTGCCGTGACCCATTTACCCCACAGCTGGTGGATGCTAGGCCTTGAAACTACCTGCTTCATAAAGAGATTTTGAAAGCTAGCACATCTTGAAGTGATCAAGAAGCTCATCACCTCAATGGGATTTTCAATTAAAAAAAAAAAAAAAAAACACAAAACTTTTCCATTACTTTTCTTTTCACTAAGATAAATAATTTACTTTGGATAATGATGTCCATCACATTCACATTACACCATTCTTGCTAATCCCCACCTCCTCCCTTTCCCTCTCTCCCCTCTTCCCTATCTAGACATGAATTGGTATAAATAAATGTGTAATAAGAATTGTAATGCAAAAAAAAAGTACATGTATAAAGACATGAATTGGCATGAACACACTTTATATAAAAGATAAATTGTGCTCTATGTGTAATAAGAATTGTAATGCATTCAGCTGCCATGTATTTAAAAAAAATAAAATTTTAAAAAAGATAAATAATTTAATCCTAAGTTAAAAATTTCTGATTAGCAACTTTCCCTAGCTAAGCAAATGTTGAAACTTGCATCCCATTTCACTACAAACTAGCTGAAAAGGACGTATACATCTACCATTCTCTTTATTTCATTTGAGCTTTAATGGTTTTTGACTTGCAGACAACTTACCACTCCATCCTAGGGAAGGCTGAGAAGTCAGAAGGAAGGCTTTGAAGTCAGACCTAGCCCTGTTAGGTGAGACATTTCCCAGGCACTAGTGATGGTCCTGAAGAACTCAGGCTTCACACAGAGCTTGTTATCAACCCTGCACCTACCCCCATTCTGTGTACACGGTCAGTGCTGCATTTAATCAAATCCGTCTTGATGAAAATCCCTTCCTGACTTGTAAATTTTGTAAATTTTCAGACATTGTAAATGCTAGGGAAAGGGTGTAAGGAGACGCATAACCAGACTGTGTATTTAAACCTGGATATCAAAAGACAATTAGATTAAATGCAGTCTATGAACTGACTAGCTGAACACACCTTCTGAGCCCATGAAAATGTCATTTGATGACAGCTTTCATTAAAAAGTGGTGTTCTTTGGGGCTTTTAATTCAAACTTGCTTTCTACACAGATCTGGTCATGTCTATCTCAAAGGGGAAAATTTGGTGAAGCCTGAGATGGTTTGAATCAGGGAAGCCTCCAGCATTTTCTACTTGAGTTTTTGCACTGAGCACCCCTAATCGAGATGCATCTTTTTACTTGCAAAGATTTCTCCTGAAATTCCCACACAGCCTGTACAACTTGTTCTTATCTGCAACTATCAAAGTGGTGTTGTTCCTTCGTTTAGGTTGGGGGGGAGGGTTATGGTTGCTGTTCTGTTTTTGTGATAGGGAGGTGTGTGGAGGGTGTCTTGCTGTGTTTCCCAGGCTCAAGGGATCCTTCCAACATCAGCCATACCAGAAACCAGGCAAGGGCATTGTTCAGAGGCAGAAGAGATATAAAAGCAGCCCCTCTGCATCTCTACAAAAACCAAAATCCATATTTTAAGTAAAAAAAAACACTCCACTGTGGAGATGTCACTAGTTTCTATTACTGCTCAGGCTATGATTGGTGCAGCAGTCATTCAGCTTTACTGTTCAGCTCAAGGTTAGTGTGGGGGTCTGCATAAGGCTGCCAGTATTCTTGGATTCATATAACCGACTTCATTAACAGTGTGTTTTCTCAAGCACGGCTTTCAAGCTTATTTACTCCAAGTAGCTTACTTTGAAAATTACCATTCATGTTCCCATTTGAAAATATAGTTAATGTTTTTAAAAGTAAAGAAAAAACACCAAGGGGCTGGGGATGTGGCTCAAGCAGTAGCGCACTCGCCTGGCATGCGTGGGGCTCTGAGTTCAATCCTCAGCAACACATAAAAATAAAATAAGAATGTTGTGACCACTGAAAACTAAAAAATAAATATTAAAGAAAAAAGAAAAAACACCAAGCCAGTATTAAAAAAAAAAAAGAAAGAAAGAAAAAGAAAAAACACCAAGCCAGGCGTGGTGGCACAGGCCTGTAATCCCAGTGGCTCAGAAGGCTGAGGCAGGAGACTGAATTCAAAGTCAGCCTCAGCAAAAGCGAGGTGCTAAGCAACTTTGTGAGACCCTGTCTCTAAATAAATGGGGCTGGGGATGTGGCTCAGTGGTCAAGTGCCCCTGAGTTCAATCCTAGTACCAAAAAAAAAAAAAGAACACCAAAATCCACCCAATCACAAAATACATTATTTTTCCATAGTTTTAATAAAATCAAAAACTCACATTAACAGACATATTAGAGGAAACATGATTCAATTTTCTAAGATAAATGTGACATATCAAAACTGCAAATAAATCAACTTCTAAAAATTACAAATAAAGAAAAAATAAAGTGTGCTAGTTACTTAGTACATTTTAGGACTAATTTTCCCCCAAATCTCACATACACACACACACAAAGTCTTGTGGTCACTTTACTTTACACTAGACTGTCAATCAAACAAATAAATCCTCTGCACTTGGCAGGAGGATCTCCTTTTTAAGAAAAACTACAGCTGGGGATATAGCTCGGTGGTAGACTGCTTGCCTAGCATGCATAAGGCCCTGAGTGCCACCCCAGCACCAGAAAATTTTAAAGATAATGCTGATAATAAAATAAAACTGCAGTTTCATTCACTGTTGTCAAGGGAGTTATCAAATTTTTTTTTCAAATCACTTTTCCTGCAACTATTATGGGAACTAGTGTCACAGATATATATATATATACATATACACTCACCTTTGTGTGTGTATATATATATGTGTATATATATATATATTTATTTATATATATATACATACACATACACTCACCTTTGTATCTACCATAAAAAGCAGAGAAGACATCTGACACATTATACTTTCAAAATGATTCTAATAATCTATAAATTCTTTAATCAAAATTTTTCATGGATCAGCTTTAGCAAAAGAAAGTTTCAATACTTTTATATACTATGGTACAATCCTAGTTAACAGAATTTCCACAAATTGATTGCTTTATTGAAATTATTTAATCTTTTGTTCTCCAAAATCGTAAAGCAAGTTTGAAGAACAAAGATGGAGAGAAATAGCAGAACCAATGCCAGCTACTTTCAGGCAAGAAGTGTAGTAGAGCCAGTTAAAAAGAAAAGAAAAAAAAAAGCAGCAAGTTAAAAATGGAAGGGATTGCTGTGGTGAAGGACTGAGACACCGAGCACCGTCCACTCAACCAGGCCATGGTGGCTCCGCACCTGCCCTGGAGACTGTGTGGGCCAGGGAGCCACGGCAGGTCCTGCATCAACACAGGTGATACACCAGGCTGGGGGCACAGAGCATACTGAAGCCGCTGACAACAGGGTGAAACCTGAATCAAGAGCTAATAAGATCTGGTAGCTACTGAATACGAACAAGAAAGAACAAAGTTTTAGGCCTGTGTCTAGCTACAGTGCTAGACACAGAAAGCTGGAGGGGGCTGAGGGAACAAGCTAAAGAGAGCAGTCTGGGGCAGGCTGAAGGTAGTAAGGGCAGGTTAGCCTAAGGGGAAAGCCCTGAAGGCAGTGAGCAGGAGGGAAGGATCTCTACTCAAGCTGCCCAACCTAAATAAAACTGAAAGCCACAGAACAGAAGTACAACAGGATCAAGTCCAAGAGAGCTAGCAAACCCCCACCAGGAAAACAAGACTGCAGCAAGGATTCCCCACTGAGCCCTCATGTCCACAGATCACCCAAGGGAAAAAAAAAAAACGTGATCTGGCATAGAACATGGAGAACGGGTGTATGTTACAACCCCTCTCTAGAGGGCACAGAATGTTCTAGAAAGTGACCTGGTTACACTTCCCAAACCAATCTGACCTAACATATCATGTGAGCAGTAATCACCCTCTGAAGGCCACCGAGATTAAAATGCAGACAAACCAACCTAATGTGTCAGGAAAGCACCTAAGAGTACTTTACGAGAAAGAAGTACCAAGATACCTTTAAAACTTAATGTTTCTAGACTCTTTTATTGTGCTGGAGACCATACACAAGACCTAATGCCTAGGAAAGTGCTATGCCACTGAGCTATGCCCCCAGCCCCTAGACTTTTAAAGAAAAAGAGAATCTGAAATGTCTGTAGTTACTGTTACAAACCAGTATTTTCCAGGTTTAAGAAGTTCTCTCAATATTTGATACTACCAATAAAATATGATGAACACAGGCTTTAATTTTCTTGTTTTCTCAGTACTAATTATGGATTAATGCTGATGAATATGCTTTTAAAAAATGTTTAAGATACTTCCTTTAACAGCAGCTAGAATTTAGGATTGAGACAAAATCTAAAGTCAAGCAAAAATCTCTTCCTGACAACTAAATCTACAACAGTTTTTCACTGGGATCCTGACCTCCAAGGCTCATACACACTGTGCTACAAAGAACAGAAGAGCTTCCACATGCTCATCATGCTTCATCAAAGACAGAAAAAAATGAACACAAATCTTGGGCTGGGGTTGTAGCTCAGAGGTAGAGCGCTTGCCTAGCACGTGTGAGGCACTGGGTTCGATTCTCAGCACTACATATAATAAATAAAATAAAAGTCCAGCAACAATTTAAAATATATATATATTTTTAAAAATTACTATATACCAAATCTTGACTGTAAAAGCACATGATTTTCCCACATTCTGATTGAAAATCTATATGTGCTCTACAAAACATGTTCTTTTAACATGTTGGGAGTAAGATGGGTATGGTGGAACATGTCTATAATTCCAGTTACTCCAGAGGCTGAGGCAGGAGGATTCCAAGTTCTAGGCCAGCCTCAGCAACTCAGTCTGTCAATGCACATTAACATATTAAAGACTGATGCAAACCAGCATTACCTAAATTTATTCACAGATCTTCCCTCCAATTCTTATACCTTACAGGGACAAACTCTAATTTAAGAAAATAAATAAAAATCCTGAAAACACAGTAACATGTAGAGTGATACAGCAGAGCTCCTTTATTGTAAAAATGATAGCAAAGCAAAACAAATAAACCAAAGCTTCCTAATGTTCAAAGAGATCATATATATTAAAACAAAACAAAACAACAACAAAAAAACCCTGTACAGGGCAAAGTCACCTATACTTAGGACACAAACAAAGCTACTACTGAAAAGATGAACTTCAGGCAAAACTGTTCCAGAATCCCTAGGCCTGCCTTCCCTTTTATCTCTCTTGGGTCACTTGTTGGAAGCAACCTCCTCTCCGTATCAGGTGCCCAGGTAGACTTTCATCAACATGTCAAATACAAAACACTCAAATTCAGTAGTCGACCTGATAACTAATGTCATAATACACTCCTATGCTGCATGTCAAAATCTACTTTCAATCAGGACAGCAAAGATGGAATTCTGTTCAATATAAGGCATTTAAGAGCAGCAGAAAGTGGATAGCCAGCAGCTACTAAGTAACAAAAACATGGTCAGTGGGTCTTCAGGGAGCACTCAGTGCTGAACACTCCACTAAGTGTTATCATATGAAGGAAGAATCTGCAAGTAAATTTTCTTTGAATTTTTCTTTCCTTTTAAAAATGGCATTGGGGATTGAACCCAGGGATGATCCACCTCTGATCTATACCCCCATCCCTTTTTATTTCTGAGTCTAAATTATTGAGGCTGGACTTGAACTTGTGATCCACCTGCCTCAGCCTCCTGAGTCACTGGGATTATAGATATGCTCCATCATATCCAATCATTAATCTTTTAAAGATTTTTAATCTTTAAAATGGGGAAATCAGAAATCACCCTGGATTTTTTCCTTTCTCACCCTCCCCCAAGCTGTATCTCTCCTAGTTCCCAAAGATACACTTGGGGTTTGGGGAGGAGGAAATGGCCTAGCCTTTGCATCTATGCCTGCAATCTCACTTTGGATTGCGGAGTCTGGTCTGTACTTTATTCATCTCATGCAGGATTCCTAACCTTTCTGACCAGAGCAGACCTCCTTCCATCTCACAGGAAGAGAGATTTGAGCTCTTTTTCCTTCTTCCCACACCCTGACTTGACATCCCCTGAGGCAGGTATAATTATTTAGTATAAAATTTCTATGTGGCAAAGGCATCCCCCCCCCCCAATTTGGTGACAATGCTGTAAGCCTATTTTCCATAATTCCAACAGTATTCCTAATTTAAGCCATCTAGAGTAGCATTCTTAAGATAATCAATAGTGACCTTTCCAATTTACAAGCTACAGAACTATGCCAAAGTAATTAACTTTCTAATTTTTAGCAACTTTATATTCTTAAACATAATGACATCAACTTTAAATGTTCCATTTAAAATGCATGTCCTATCACTAGGAAGCAAAAAGGATAGGAAGGTCACAATGTACCTAAGAAAAGGAAACTTCCATTCCAAAGGCAACTAATCAACACCTAATCTCTTTTTAAAAATGGCATTGGGGATTGAACCCAGGGATGATCCACCTCTGATCTTTATCCCCATCCTTATCTTAAGTAAATCTATCAAAATGTAAATGAATTTCATTGTATTAAGACAACCTAGTGAAGGGTACCTAAGTACTGAAGGATTGCAATATGAGAAATGAATGGGAAGACAAAGGCAAACCTGACCACCAGAACCACAGGCTACCAGGTCAGACATGTCACCTGTACAGCACACAGGAGCAACTACAGGTAAAGCAAGCACCATGTGCAGCCAGCATTAACAAGCAGAAGCTCTGCCTTGCCAGTGGTCCCTCTGCTTCTGTTTTCTTGGGATTTCCATTTTGAATTACCCAACCTTTCTGGGGATGTAGTTCAGAGGTGGAGCACCTGTCTAACATATGCAAAGCCCTAGGTTTGATACTTCGAAATGCAAAAGAAAAATCTGTCTACTGTATCATAAATACATCTGCACTGTAGAAAATTGGAGGAAAAAATAAAAACAGCCCATAATCCCAATGCTCAAAGATATAATCAGATGCTAAAAAAATTTTATTACATATGGTACCTTATAGCACTCATAAAATGCTCATTAAATATAGTATTATGGAAATACAAAGATTTACCTAAACAATATTAAATTATCCATAATAGCACATAAGAAGATATTAAACAATAGCATACCCAGGACAGACTACTAATCTATGAATCACTTTTTAGTTTCTTAACTAAATCCTTAGAAGCACATTAGCTATTTCAAGGTACACACATATTTTTATGCAAGTTGTTCTTGCATATTTTGCTCCTGAAAAATCCTATTCGATTACTCTTTCTAGCAATGACTGGATTCATTTCTGCATATTCTCAACAGATATGGCTTATTTTATTAATCTTTGCTCCCCTTTCCCTCCAAAGAACCCTAGTATCTCACAGATCTGCATCTTGGGGAATACTACTGGTAAAACTGAAGACTTTTTTCATGTTTCCTGCTCCTTGTATAAATTACCAGTCCTCCCCCCTTTTTTTTCCAGGAGGCAGGGGACTATTTTATTGGTTTATAAGTCATCCTTTCATAGCTTGGAAAGTAAATTTGCTTGTAAGTGACTATTTTTTCTCAGTTTGCTATTTGCCTTGTAATTTTTATAGGATTTTAACTTATGGAAGTTTTATTACTCTAAAGTAGCCAAATGAATCTTCTCCTTTACCGTCTCTACTTTTGATGTTACAGTTATGTTATCTTCACCCTATTATCTTTTGTAAGTATTTTAAATATTTTAAAAAATCATTTTAGGGCTGGGGTTGTGGCTCAGCGGCAGAGGGCTTGCCTAGCACGTGCAAGGCCCTGGGTTCGATCCTCAGCACCACATAAAAATAAATAAATAAAATAAAGGTATTGTGTCCAAATACAACTAAAAAATAAATATTTTTAAAAAATCATTTTAAATCACACAAGTTCACCATCCTGAAATCATAACTGTTTTTCTGTCTTAAATACTTTCACCAAAGCAGACACATTTTATCCGTGTTTAAATGGCTGCACCCATTTCATGTTTTCTAAACTATTATGATATAGTCTGCTCCACATGATAAATTCCATAGTGATGATCAGATATCAATCCTTCAAATATTTTCATTTTAAAGGTAAATCATCGTTAATATTTTAGTTCATTATCTAACAAAACAACTTCCACCTTATAAATCAATCAGATGGAGCCCTTGTTAAAGGTCAAGCCCTGGGATACTATTTCATTCTAACTGGGAATTCACCACCTTTCCAGCCCTGGCCTCCACCACGGAAGTCTCTGCTCCTACATTCTAAACAAAGGGTTAAGCTATAGTACCTGAACTTCATGGAGCTTTGTAAAGATTTCAAGTGAGGGATGTACAAAAATGTTGACATTAGTAAATGCACGCTAGGCACAGGGGCCAGACGCGTGGCACACCATCCCTGTCCTACAGGGCAGTCTAGAGGGAGAAATCACCGAGTACTATCAGAAGTGTGAATGCTGAGACAGTAAAACAGGCAGGACCCCAGGAACCTGGGAAGGCTCCTAATGGGCAAGCTTCCAAGAGATGGCAACCTTGAACTGTCAGCTATAGGATGGAAAAGAGACACAAAGCTCAGGGAAGGGAACCGCAATCACGCAGAAGCATGGCCTGGAAGCCAGGGAGAGCAAAACCATGCTACCTGGTTCGAGCTTCCCAAGGGAACAATCAAAATGACTATCAAACCTAGGGGTCACAACTCTGCTTGTCAACTGTATATATGATACATTACCTTCTATGAGGTAGTTTTTCCAGTGTTGCTGTTCCTGTTAAAAAGTTGTGACATTCCCATGGGATCCATATACTCTGAGGGCCTAAAGAAACCTTTAAAAGTATCAATTAAAAGCTATTTCATTTTACAAATGAGGAAATACAGGCCCAGAAAAGTTAGGCTCAAACTAGACTCTATGTCTTTTCACCCAAACAAAAATAAAGAAATAAGTACCCTCCCCATGCAGGTTTTTTTAGACACTAGAAAATCTGTGTGAATAAAAGATTGAAGTCATAAGTGTTGCAATAATAAGTATGTAGTGTACATTAGTAAATGTACCTATTACTAGCTTAAAGTCCTTGATAATAAACTTAAAGGTTTTATCCAAACTCACTTAATTCTTCATTTAATGCTCATTTCTTGGCTTTTTTTTTTTTTTTTTTTGGATACCAGGGATTGAACTCAGGGGCACTTGACCATGAGCCACACCCCCAGCCCTATTTTGTATTTTATTTTGAGAAAGGGTCTCACTGAGTTGCTTAGTGCCTCGCTTTTGCTGAGGCTGACTTTGAACTCACAATCTCCTGCCTCAGCCTCCAGAGCCTTTGGGATTACAGGCCTGCACCACTATACAGGCTCATTTCTTGGTTTTGAAACAAACAAAAAACCACCTTACTGATAATCTACCAATAATTTTTAAAAGGCAAGGTAAATTTAGTATTGGTCTTTAAAATAAATGGCCACCACCCTTTTCTCCAGGCATAGCTAAAAGATCAGTTCAAAAAGAAGCCACTAGACTCCAAAAGACATCTTTTCCCAGAGTGACAATAGCAAAGGGCAGAAAGGCCATGCTTTGGAAGCTAGAGGGTTGAAACTTTAAGAAATACAAACACAGTCAAAAGATGTAGGGCCCTAATTATTAAAATTTGAAGAATGAAAAACAACTCCTCAATTTAAAGTACATTAACCTAAATTTTCCATGCTGAAGAGAAGGCACACCATTTCTGCCCCTGGGTATAATGGGAATGAAAAGGTCCTCAGGACCCAGTGGGACTTCATGCAGACTAGTCACACCCCTGGGCTGGCCTCCTTCCCAACAAGGAAGAACCTCAACTACCAAACTGCTTTGCTCCAAAGGCAAGGCAAGGCTTTGGGGTGAAGTGGGGGTGTTTTGTTTAAACACACACACACACACACACACGTAAAAATCTATACCTTAAAACAAATTTGTGAAAGTTTTACAAGTTGTTTTTTTCTCACTTCCCTGGATTTCCACAGTTAAAGAAAACCTGAACATTATTCTCCTAGGGCACTCAACTAGATACTAGGGAGAGGGAGTGTGGAAAATGAGAAAGGTGACAAATGCTTCTCTCTTAAGCAGCATATAATAGAGGCTGGGGCTGTAGCTCAATGGCAGAGTGCTTCCTGTGAGGCACTGGGTTTGATCTTTAGCACCAAATAAAAATAAATAAAATAAAGGTATTCTATCCATCTACAACGAAAAAAACTTAAAGCATATAAATAATAGTTTGCACTTTAAACTATCTTAAATACAGCAATTATGTTTTCTGTAGCAAAATCAGAGCAAAAGGCCAAACATTGGGATTAAATTAGAAGTATTCCAGAAAGTTCCTTCATTCAAAAAAACAAAACAAAACAATACTGAGGTATATTACTCTGGGAGTGCAAAAATAAGTAAAGAATATCCCCTATTTTCTCAATGAATTCACAGCCTGGATTGTGTATGGGAAATAAGTCTTCCTTATCAATCAAGACTAAGTTAATTATAGCTGGAAGGTAGTACTTAGTAGGGGCAGAGGAGTTCAAGTAATACGTATGGAGGTGGGGCAGAATAGGCTCTTGGCATTTGTCTCGGCCTATGAGGACATGAGCAAGGTGCTCTCAAAGAGGGAGGGTGGATCATCTAAACTGGTGGAAAAACCATAGTGTATCTAAAACTGGTTGCAAAATAGTTTTTAAAAGATGATGCCAATAAGAAAAAAATTTTTTTAACATTTTTAGAAAGCAACTCAGCCATCCCTCTCAAACTAAATGAGCACTCTCCTGAAACCTCCAAAAATGGGCATAATAAGAGTTAAAGCAAGCCAGTCTTGTGTTTGCAGGCTTGGGAATTTGAAATTCAATGCCATTATCTCCACTTGCCCTGGAAAGCAACAAATGGAATGGTCAAGGAAGAGTTTTCTAATATCCCTAAACCTTAAAAAAAAAAAAAAATCATATCCTACTTTAGTAGTGGGTTTTACTTTTTAAATATCAAGTAGGACTGTGCTACATAAAATACATAAAACCCTGGGACATCAGAAAATCCGTTAAATTCTCGCGTACCCCTCAAAACGAAGTGCTAAAGTTAAAACGGTATGCTTAGGTTCATGAGCGAGCAGCTCATGACTTAAAAAGTATAAGCGCTTTCGAAAACTGCCTGACCATTTACTCCCCTCTTAACTATTTTAATGCCCCTACAGGAAAGAGCAATTACAGAGCAAATACTTGGGTACGTTGACTGCAATTCAGTACTTGTGCCTTTACCACTAACCCCTACTAGGAACTAAAAGCAACAATAGTGACCCAGAGGGAAAAGCGAATCCTCTTTGGGGCAGAGCTAGTGGGAAACCTCTTAACTTTGGAGATTAATCTCTGGGGAACGTGTAAAAGCATTCCAATCCGAATTAGGTCTACACTGCACCGCATTACACAGGTGACAGAAAGAGGGGCCTCCCAGGCCTGGGAATGAAGGTGCACGACCCGGGGCCCGGAGACCCCTACTCCCTGCGGCCTGGCCCGGCGCCCGGTTACCTCCGGGGTCAGAGCGCGCGCTCCCGCCGGGACCGGGGGCGCGCCGAGGCCGTGGCGCAGGGCCCGGCCCGACTCACGAGCGCCGGGGGGCTCCGTCCCGTTGGTCCGCCGCACTCGCATCCCTGCGCGCCCGCCGCGGCCCGCTCCCCAGGAGAACGGGGCAAAAGGACGACTATTACCCAATACTAGCGCCGTGCACCGTCGCAACAAAGCGAGCGCGGGACCCAGGGGCCGCGGGCAGGGGACCGGAAAGCCGGAGCGCCCGGCGCGGCTCAGCGGCTGCTCCTGGAGAGCCTGAGTCCCGCTGCGAGCGTGACCTGCGCGGGCAAGGGGGAAAGGGCGCGCGCCGGGCGTCCCGCGGGGGTCGCCGCGCGAGGCGAGGCGAGGACGCCGAGCCGCCCGCGGCTGGGAAAGGCCGGAGCCGCCAGGCCGGGGCGATGAATCGGGCTTTTTCCCAGTGCGTAGCCGGGCCTGGCGGCCGCGAGCCCGAATCCAGAATCCCAGGCCCCGCCAGGCCCCAGTCGGCCTGCCCGGTGACTCAGGGCCGGGGCCCCCTCACCGCCCTCCGCCCACGAGTCCCCCGGCCCAGCCGCCATTCCGCCTCGCCGCGGCGCGGGCCTTGCCCGGCGCCTGCGCTCGGCAGCCGCGGCCCGAGTCACTGCGACACCGCGGCTCGGGCCGGGCCTGCGCCGCCGCCGCTGGGCCCTGGTGGCCGCCGGCACTCACCCGCGTCTCCCGGGTGCCCCCAAGGCTCCGGCGACGTGTCCGCTCCCTCGCTGGGCCCGGGCCCCGAGAAACCCCGTCCCGCCAAGGTCTGGCTGCGTCCCTCAGCCGCCCGGGCTGCCCCGCCTGGAGCTGCGTGCGACACGGCGCCCGCCTCCGCCTCCTCCCCTGCCCGCCCGCCGGCCCTCCTCCCGCCGCCGCCGCCTGCACCACGCAACCTCCGCCCTCTCGCCTTCCCTGCGCGGCTCCCCGCCCTCCCGGCCTCACCGGCTCCGGCGACCGCGGGAGAAGCCGTGGGGGAGGGCCGGAACGCACCGCCATCGGCGTCCGGGGAGGGGGAGCCGGGAAACCGCCGCCGCCATCGCCCCGCTCGCCCGAGGCGCGGGACGGGCCCGGAAACCTCCCGCCCGCCCGCGGCGGCCGGCGACCTGGCTGGCCCTCGGCGGCGGCCCCGCTTGCGGGGCGCTATCTACCTGCGAGCCGCGGCCCCTGCCCGGGCGCCCAGCCGTCCCGCGCGGCGCGCCGGATCCGCCGCCGGGTTTTGCAGCCGCCCCCACCGCCGGGCCACCTCCGGAGGCCGGGTTCCCGCCACTTCGGACCTGTCGAGTGGGCTGACCTTGGGCGGGGGGCTCCGGGTCCGGGAGAAACTTCCCGAAGGAGAGGGGCTTCCGCCGCCCCTGCGCGCACACAGCCCGAGCTGGCAAGGGACGCAGCTGCACCCAGCCATGTGCCTCCGCTCCGGGGGACAGACCCCGGCCGAGTGGAGCAACCCCGAGACGCGCAGAAATGGGCCAGGCTCCGAGAGCCGCGCCGGGCCCTGACCCCTGCACCTGCCCGCCGCCGGGCCGCCTGAGACCCGGGCTCACCTGCAAGTGTGTGTCCCGCTTTTTCTAACGCTTTCTCCAAAAGGACTGAACCAGTCCTTCAGCCGACTTATTTTTGGCAAGTTTTAACAAAAACTCAGCTTACCCTTAGTCTCCGTCAGAAGAGATGGTGGCTGGACTTGGAGGCTTTGATGACACAAAGGGGTGGCCTGCGCTGTTACTGTGAGAATCGTTTTCACGTGTAGTCGGAAGTAGTTACTGTCACTGGTTGGAAATTAAATCATGATTGGGGCTTTGGAATGTTCAAACTAAGTGGGAATTTTGGCAGCACGACTAGCCAGTGGGCTTCCTGTGGTGACGAGCTGGGGAGAGAGTGGACTTAACCCGTACCTAGGTGGAGGCAGGTGTTCCGATGCCCTGGCTCCGCGATTCCATGGACAGGGGCAGGGCAGGAGTTCAGATAGCGCGTCGTCTGGGTCAGACATGTGGCGGATGCGACTTCCTGTTCTCTGCAAACTAGAACACTGCGGAGACCCCCTGCCAGAGCAGGGGGCGGCCCAGGGTCCTCGCTGTGTCCTAAGTAACTTGGGTTTCTTGCAGAAGAAACATCCTACTGGTATGTAGTCCCTTGGGTAGAAATGTGGCTTTTGTCAACTTTTGTTAAGTATCTTTAGAGAGATTTTTTGGTGGGTGGCTGGGAATGTCAATCCCTGGTAGAGTGCTTGCTAGCATGTGTGAGGCCCTGGGTTCAAGCCCCAGTAGCTTCCCCCGCCCCCCCCCACCACCACCAAAAAAAAAATTATTGTTGTATTTACCTGTGTCCAAATTATATGATTCTTCAATTAATGCTGGAGTTTAAAAATGGAAGGTTTATCGGATTTATTCCTATGGACAACGCCATCCCATGTGCATATGGCCGTTTTGTTTTGTACTGGGAATTGAGCCAAGGGCACTCTACCACTGAGCTACATTCACAGCCTTTTAAAAAAAAAAAAAAAAAATTTTTTTTAATTGAAGCAGAGTCTCCCTAAATTGCTGAGGCTGCCCTTGAACTTTCAATCCCTCTGCCTCAGCCTTCTGAGTCACTGGGATTACAGGAGCATGCCACTGTGCTCAGCAACATATAGGTTTTTAAATATCCCAATCTCTGCCCTTTGCTGGAACCTCTGTGTCCCTCATCTCCATCTTCTCTAAGCTCTCTCCTCCCACCTTACCATACTATGTGATCTTTTCCGTGACTTCCCACAGCTGAATATGGGAGCTGAGTGGATTAACGTTCCCTTACCTTCTGTTTGTCCTTAGTACTTAGCCCACCAGCATACCCTCTCCCCTTCTCACTGCCCTCATCCTGATTCCTAACGCTCTCTCCTTTACTCTCCACCTGTCTGTACTGTTCCTCTTAGCAGCTAGATTTATTTGATCTACTCATGACCACTTCACAACCAGATTGTGTCTACTCTGGGAAGATAATCTGGCCTCTTACCCATCAGGACAAGACCATCTATTCTCTTTCCACTCAGAACCTCCTTCCCTTGTCTTTCTCCCCTGTCTCATAAATCCATGTCTCTCAGATGACCCAAAGTTTGGAAGTATTCTTAATTTTTTAAAAAGTTTTTATTAGTTATTGATAGACCTTTATTTATTTATTTGTTTATATATGGTGCTAAGAACCGAACCCAGTGCCTCACACATGCTAGGCAAGTACTCTACCAACCCCAGCCCCCGGAAGGATTTTTTTTTTAATATTAGTTGTAGATGAACACAGTATCTTTATGTATTTTTTATGCGGTGGTGAGGATTGAACCCAGTGCCTCCTACATGCGAGGCAAGCACTTTACCACTGAGCTACAGCCTCAGCCCGGTGGAAGGATTCTTAATTTAATGTCAGAATCAAAGTACAAAACAGTCTTAAAAGAATAGAATATTAGACCAAAACCAGTGAAAGAAAATATCACTTTACAAGTCTAAAATATGATGTAGTTGGAAAAAAATCTCAAGTTTTAGATTTAGGTGGACCTTGGTTTCTACCCAGACTCAATAATTTTTTGGTCAAGTTCAGTGAACTGTAAATTGGGGATAAAAAGTATCTACCTCTCAAGGGTGTTATTCCATTATAATCTTGGATCATTCATTGTTAGCTCCCTTCCCTTCCTCATTTTCCACAGAGTGGAGGCCCATGGGCATCTCTGTTGATACTCATAACATTCACATTTTCTAAGTCATACAGGCCTGGAAAGCAACTCAAAATCCTGACCCATTCACCTGGCATCCCAGAACCATTGCCAACCCAGGGAAATCCTTTGTTTATTTTGGCTCAGTCTTCGAGGACATCATCATTATCACACCTGTTTTCCAATGAAAAAACCCAAGGCTCAGAGGTGTTAGGGAATTTGCTCCAAATCACCAAGCTCAGTCCTTGGCATAACCTGACCTGAGTGTGTCCACTATGTTATAAGACACTTTCTTCCACTGGTATCATTGCTTTAATCTTTTAAATGGTTTTCCCAGTTCTGGTATATCCCCTGTCCTTTCCCCTACATAGTAACAACTGTAAATTATTCCTTTAAACTGAAACTTTCATTACTTCGTTGTCCTTTTAAAATTCAGTGGCTCTCCATTGTTGATAGGGTTCAGTCCAAATTCTGGCCCATCACTTAAGGTTTTATATCTTGTCCTAACTTACTTTTCCAATTGTATTAGTTCCCAGATACCTCCTAAAAGGAATTCTCGGCTCCATCCAATCCCATTGGACACACTCATGGCCCATGCGTTCCAGCCTTGAATCACCATTGGTGAATGCTTGCTTCCCTTTGAACCCTTAGTAAATAGATACAGTTCCTGCCTTTTCATTTCTATCTCAAATCATGCTTACTTTTCAAGATCCTGCTCCCTTTCCCTCCCAGGAAGCCCATCTGCTTTTTGACCTCAACTCTCACTTGTGCCTCCCCTCCCCCCAAACCCGAACAGTACTGGGGTTTCAAACCAGAGCCTCATACATGCTAAGTAAGTGCTCTACCACTGAGCTATATTCCTGACTCTTTAAATTTTATTTTGAGACTAACTGGCTGAGGCTGGCCTCAGACTTGCAATTCCCCTGCCTCAGGCTTCAGGGTGGCTGGGATTTCAGGTGAGTGCCACCAGCAGGTGTGCCCCTGGCCTTCCACGTGCACTTTAAACTAGGAGGTCTGTGCTTGGGGAGAAGGGCTGTTCCCTGAAGTGCCCCAGCCCCTGCAGCATTGTGCCTGGAGACCACTGCAGTTTGTTTACTCCTAAATCAAAGGGCACTGAGTCACTTGCCTGGCTCTAGGAGCCGTTATTTTTAAAACCCAGGCAAGGAAATAACCATCCAATGCAAAGTAAATCGGTTTAACAGGATGGTTTCCAACCTGACTTTGCTTCAGGATCCCCTGATTCTGAAAGACAATATTCCAGGGGCCCCATTCCAGACCCAGTAAATCAAAATTGGGTGGGAAAGAGCAGGGAGGGGATTTGAAATTGCCAGAATTCATAGCTTGGCTTCACTACTCATTAACTGGGTAACTTTGAGCAAGTTACATAAATTCTCCATGCCTCAAAAGATGATGGTCGTATTTCAGGCTGGGGACATAGCTCAGGGGTAGAGCGCTTTGCTTGCCCAGTGTGCATGAGGTACTGGGTTCAAGTCCTAGCACCACAAAAATTTAAAATTTTAAAAATTATTTCATAAAGAGTTTTAAAAAAATGAAACAATAATATTACTGCTGCTGGTGATGATGATTCTGTGATGACTTAAGGCCAATCTGGTGAACCGAGTTGGCAACCACTGAGTTAAGGAACCATTCCCACTCCTTCCCCTGCTAGAGTTTAAAGCTTCCAGAATTAAGCATTCTGATATATTCCAATAAACTTTGTTTTTGAAATAGTGTAATTAAGAAAGAGGGGCTGGGTTTATAGCTCAGTTGGTAGAGGGTTTGCCTCGCATGTGTGGGTTCCATCCTCAGCAACACATAAAAATGAATAAAATAAAGGTATCTGTCTACAACTAAAAAAATATTTTAAAAAAAGAATGAGGATTTTCTGTATGCACAATTTTATTATAAATCTCAAATTAATATATTAATATAATTACTAATATATAATTAATATAAATATATACATTTATATTAATATGTAAATTGTACAAAATACAACATTCCCCAAAACCCAAAATTTATTATTGGTACTAATTCCTATAGGTTTGCTATGTTACCACAAATCAAGAAACCACTAAATATTTCAAAGCATTTAACATCAGAAGTTTTAAACCCGAACTGTGTGTAGTAATCCCTTAAAAACAAAAAAAAAAAACTGCAACCTATTTTGTTTTTGTTTTTTGTACCAGGGATTGAACCCAGGGCCACTTAAACACTGAGCCACAACTGCAGCCCTTTTTATTTTTTTATTTTTAGATGGGGTCTCACTAAGTTGCTTAGGATTTCACTAAATACAGCCTGAATTTTTTAAAAAAATATTTTCTCTACAAAGAATCTTATCAGCTACACAAAGATCAGTAGCTTTTACTGATACTTTTGTTTTCTCTGCAGTACTTGGGACTGGACCCATGGCTTTGGGCATTCGAGGCAAGTACTACCTCTGAGCTACATCCCCAGTTCTAAAAATCAGTTTTTATACTGAAGCAAGTATCAGCTGCACTTGAACTTCCCTTCTTCACTGTGGCCTGAGTGCAGACACACGCCATGCCCTCAGTACAGGACAGCCCATGTTCATCTTCAACCTCTTCCTCCTCCTCTGGTGCCTTCTCCTTTGAGCCCATTCCCCTGCCCAGCCCTTTCTTCTTACCTCACTCTCGCCTCTAGCTCAGTATGCAGCAATGTACTTTAATATTTCCCCTTTAGCTTAGCTCTTTTTGCTTATCTGGATGATTCTCATTGGTTCCAGACACATTTCACCCAATTTTTTTTTTTTTTGCAGCATCCACAATGGAGAGGTCTGGGTGTCTCCTCTGATCTTTGGGCAATGTTCAGAGCAAAACAGAAAGAAGGCAGATGGTAGTCTTTTGAGAACATCAGATCTTTTTTATCACCTTTGGGAGGAACATAATTTCTCATCTCCCTGACGTAGTACTTTGTCACTTTTCCCCATATCTTTGAACTTTAACTTTTCCTTTACAGACATGAACTTCCATTTTTCTGAACATTTCTTGGAGAATTCATTGAAATTGAAAAGGAGTCTGGGTATTTCTTCTTTTGGCATATGAAGACATTTTGCCCCTCTCCTCCCCTGTGGTGACAGAATGGTGCCTGGTGTGAGCTTTTCCTCAGAATCCCCCAGAGGGGCCAGATCCAACAGAGGTGTTTCACTTGACAATCCCAGTATGAAACAGTTTCCAGATTTTTTAATTAAATGTTTTATTTTAATCCATATCATGAAATGTACATTATTCACGATTTTAAAAAATCTGGTTCCTCTTAGAAAAATAGCTGTACATATGTTGTAACTGTGTAATTCAACCAGGTAAGTGTTCAGAAGAAACAGGAAAAACATGAAGCAGTGTTTTTCTTCCATTTCAAAGAGCCATAAACTGGTTTTGAAGAAGCAAGTGTTTAAATCTTCCATGTTAATTCATTAGAAAAAAAAATCATGTCTCATTTTGGCCCATCAAATGCCAAAGAAACGAGATTTTAATGGTATTTAGAGGTAACTAGATGTGAAATATGAAGCAGAAAATTACCAAAGTCAAACAGTCCTCATGGGGAACACGAAATTGGTAGACCTCACCTTCCCAACTCTAAGACTTTCTTTCCTTTTTTTTTCTTTTCTTTTTTTTCCTGAGAGACAGGCTCTGGTTACTAGGTCCAGGCTGACCTCCTACGCTCCACTCAAGTGATTCCCCGCTTGAGCCTCCCAACTTGCTGAGACAGCAGGTGCTGCCACCACTCCCAGCTCTCAGTTTCTAACTTCTAAATCACTTATTGAAGCAAATACACAAAGGGCTTGTTTTGATTGCTAGACTACACAATTCCTAATTAGCATTTCTGAAGAACCCAAATTGTTCTGAGAGGGTAAGAGGGCTTGGTGGTCCTTTGTACTTTAGCACCAACAAGTTGAATCATATTGCCTTCTTTTAACATGGATCAGTAAAACCTAAAAATGCAAAAAGTTTGGAGCAAATCAAGTTTTGCAGAAACATTGAGAGCCTCAGGGAAGGTTGAAAACCTCAGATCAGAGGTTCAGGGAAGAGACTTCAGCAAAAGAAGGGAAGACTGGAAAGGCACTGAAAGATTTTAAAATTTAATACCAAATTTCAGATGTCGCATGTTTCTGGTCCTGAGCCTCATGTTTTGGAACCTAGAAAATACTATTGTCAGTCCTGAATTAAGTGGTCTTTGGAGGTCCATCCTGGGGGACCTAAACACCATCTAACATTGGATTAGGTTGGATCACATGAGATTGTAATTCATTTTCAAATGGTTCAACTGTCTCCATGAGAAACCATTCAGAGTTCCAGAAATTGTCCTAAAATCTCTCCTTTAAGGAAGCCCTCTCTGACCCTTCATACCTCAACCACCCATATTGGAACTAGGTGTCTGCTTTGTGATTCTCTTGCATCCTGTGTCTGTTCTCAATGAAGAATTTATCTTCTTGCATTTAATTGTTCCCTTGTCTATCTGCAACTCCCTCATAGATTGTAAGCCCCTTGATTTCGGAGACAGTCTTTTGTTACTACATCCACTGCGTTTAGCATAGCGCCTGGCACATAGTAGAGGAATGATTGGAATCCAATTTGTGCATTAGTTGGAACTGCTTGTATTATGAAACACAGTCATTTCACTTTCCTGCTCAAAGGCCTTTAATAATTCCCTGTTCCCTACTGAAAAAACCACAAACTCCTCAATCCTAACCTTGAAACATCATCTAAAATTTGATTCCAATGGATAAATTCTTCCAGATTGTCCCCTTTAATTTCTAATAGATATCACACTAGATCCAAACTGGATCCAAATTGGATCCTGGGAATGCCTGATTGGCCCCAAGCATTCTCTCATGCAACTCCACCTTCCATATAAGCTGCTCTTCCCCAGCCACTGCTTACCCCAGTAGAATCCATCCTTCTGGGCCCACTTTGAATGCAATCTCTTGAGCAAAATCCTCTCCTGCTCCTCAACCAGATGTGAATTTCATTTCTCGCACAGGTAGGTTTCTTGAAGACATTTTTAAATAGAACCACTAGTTAGGGTTCTCCAGAGAAACAAAATCAATAGAGATGGATGGATCCATTAACCAATAGATAGATGGATATTTATTTTATGAAATTGACTCAGGCAGGACTCATGTGATTATGGAGACTGGCAAGTCCAAAATCTTCAGGGTAGGTTTGCAGGCTGGCACCCCATGGAAGAGCCAACTTTGCAGTTCAAGTCTAAGACCATCAGGATGCTTAGGGAAGTGTAGACCTTGCTTTAAAAAGATCTTCAATGCTAGGACGAGGACCACACACGATATGGACAGCCGATTTCTTTATTGAGAGTCCACTTTGTTCAGAATGTTTATCTCTTAGCAGATCTTGTGGTGCCGTCACACAGATATTCCCAGACAGCATGGGTACATGGGTACTCCCATTGGCTTCCTTTGTTGGGAATGTCCTTTTTTTTTTTTTTTTTTTTTTGGTACCAGGATTGAACCACAGGGGCGCTTAACCACTGAGCAACATCCCCAGCCCTTTTTAAAATACTTTATTAGAGACAGGGTCTCACTGAGTTGCTTAGTGCCTCGCTGAATTGCTGAGGCTGGCTTTGAACTCTTGATCCTCCTGCCTCGGCCTCCGGAGCTGCTGGGATTATAGGCATATACCACCGTGCCCGGCTTGTCCTTCCTTTTTCTTTGGCTGAGGAATATTAATCACTTCCCCAGACTCCTGATTCAATGTCAAACTCTGAAGTTTTCTCAGCCTCTTCTCTCTACCCTCACAGTGTCTGGAGATTTTTCTTTTCTTTTTTCATAAACATCGGGCAAAATACCTCTGAAAAACTCCCTCACCCTGAACTTTCCTCATCAATTCCAAATCACAGAGTGTAAATTTCGAAGCTACCACTCACATGCCTGTGCTCATGTAATGCGGATAAAGCGTTATCTTAGATTATTCCACGTTTTTATTGGCATAAGTTGGAGAGAATATTCTAGTCATGAATAATGAAGTGTGTTTTCCAGGTCAGAGCATATTCTTGCCAGGAAAAACTTTATAGCTCATCAACACCATTTGTTGAAGTCAATATTTTAAAGAAATATTACGCACAGAGCATTCAAGAAATCGCAATGGCCTTAGATCTTGGTTTTCATGTTCCATAAAATCAGTTGCCTTTTTTTTTTTTTTTTTGTACTTGGAATTGAACCCAGATGCTCTTAACCACCGAGCCATATTCCCAGCTGTTTTTATTTATTTTTATCTTGAGTCAGGGTCTCACTAAGTTGCTGAGACTGTCCCAGAACTTCTATCCTCCTGCCTCAGCCTCCTGAGTTGCTAGGATTACAGGTATGTGCCAATTTATGGGGCAGTCAGTTGCTTTTTTTTTTTGGTACCAGGGATTGAACTCAGGGGCACTTAAGCACTGAGCCACATCCCCAGCTCTTTTTTGTATTTTGTTTAGTGACAGGGTCTCACTGAATTGCTTAGCACCTCTGGCTTTGAACTCTCAATCCTCCTGCCTCAGTCTCCGGAGCTGCTGGAATTATAGGTGTGCGTCATCCCACGTGGCTGACTGCTTTTGACTCAAATAGAATAAGGAGGCTGAAGGAACCTGCAGCCTGGAGTCCTCAATTAATGGATAAGAACAACCACCACCAAAAAACGTATTATATTATCATTTTGTGGGAAAAATTGCTTATTCCCCAAGTAATTTTTCTGTGGGTGACAAGTGAAGTGACATCTTGAGAATTTACATAATTTCTCTGACCTTTTTTTTAAAAGGATGTGTTTAATTCAGAGATAAGATCTGGATTAATAACTGCTGGCTAGTTCTGCTGATAGAAGAAATTCAGAAACCAAACTCTCATTGCACCATGAGAGCTACTTACTATTTTTGCTGATAATGTCCCAGAAATGTGGTCATAGTCATCACCCACTGCTCCATCTCAGCAGCAACACAGTCATTAGCAGGCATTGGGCTTCTCTGAGAACAGTCTCAGTCTTCAAGTCCCTTCTGCAAACTTAGCAGATAAATACGAGGGAAATAGCCTGGCAAGAACAAGAATCACAAATATTCCCCCTGAATAACTTGGTAGGGAAGCAAGAGATAAGGGATGGGTAGAAAACTGCAACTCAATATCCAGAAGAACAGCTCAACTTTCCTCCCAGTGGCTGGTAATCTTTCCCCTTCTTTTGTCAATTACACTATTATTTTTCCCCTACCCACTATCTCCCAATAGCCTAAACTACTACTTTTTTTTTTTTTTTTTGATAAATGCTGGGAATATACCCAGGACCCCGTGCATGCTAGACCACTACAGCCCCACGTCTGAATCTTTTCCTAAGAGATTAGAACTAGATGAATATCCAGCAATCTTCTCCTTAGTTGTTAGAAGATTGCAGTCTTAATTGCATTGAAATGAGGAAATGCTTCTTGAACTGAGCAGACGGACTTTTACTGTGACGGTACCAGCAAGACCACTTGGAAGAAACTGGCAATGAAATAAAATTTAATACCAGACTCTTATGACACATATGAAATTCTAATGGTCAGAGTAAAGTGATTTTTGTTTTTAATCCCGGTATATCCATGGATTTGAAAAATATTTACTGAGATGTGTTTCTTGAGCAAGTATTTCATGAATCACTTGCTAACTGACCTACTTTTCTGTTTTATTCCCCCCAAAGCCAAAACCTGCAGGTGGTTGAGACAGGAAGTAGGGGTGGCTCTTACCTTGCACGGAACTGGATATAATCCACCCCCCACACCCTGAGATTGTGCTGCAGGTAAGCTATTTTCAGTTCTGCCCTCAGTGTGAGAACTGGGGGAAGATGCAAGGAAGAAGTAGGCTACCAAAGGAACAAGACAGACTCAGGCAGGACAGGTTAGCACAGGGTGTGAGGCAGCATGGGCTCCTGGCTGGTCCTGCCCCCAGACTCTGCCTCTTGGAGCAGAGGGGCATCTCTCAGGATGGTCTTGCTGAATCGCATTCTTCTGACACCTGGAGTTCAAGCTGTCAGAGCTGTCCCTCTCGTTGTATTTACCATTTTCTAGCTTGAACTATTTGGAAGCAGGGCTATGTCACTACCACCCTGGTTACACGGTTTGTCCCCAACCCCGTGGCAGGCTCACTCCCTGCCCTCCCCTCCTGTTCACCTTGAGCTGCCCTGGGTCTTGGAGTATCCCATGTAGATGCCCTGCACTTTAGCTTTTGCTCCCGCATGTTTGCATGCTCTTCTTCCTCCTGGGTCATTTCATTACGTTTATTCTTCAAGTCGTATTTAGGTTCTTCCCTCATCAGACTTCCCAGAGTCCCAGGGCTGAAATGGATCTTGTCTCCTCATGCTTTACCTGGGCTTCTGGAGTCTTGTTTTTCTGAATGCGAGACTCCACACTCCTTGTCTGTCCATCCTCTTTTTCCGCTCTTTCTCAGAGCAAAAGGTTTTAATTGGACAGCGTCCGACTCCTCAGTCCTTCCCCTTATATATTGTGCTTTTGCTGTTGAAGCTGAGAACACTTCACCCACTCCTGGGTTCCAGAGAGTTCCTCCTGTGGTTTTCCTAAACATGTTTTAGGATTATGTTTTACTTTTAACTGTGGGGTCTATTTTGAGCTCATTTTTGTGTGAAGTGCGAGGTTGAGGGTAAAGCTCATTTGCCCATGGACAGCCAACTGCTCCAGCAACATCTGTTGACAAAACTATCCTTCTTCTGTTGGATTCTCTTTGTAACTTTGTCAAACAAAGTTACAAAGTTGTGAATCATATTTGTGGGCTACTATTTCTGGGTTTTCTCTCCTAGTCTATTGGTCTACATGTTAAGATCCTAGGTATCTTGAGAGCCAGATATATGTCTTTATTTCTACCATGTCTTTGTCATATTATCTTGGAAACAGTAGTTAACTAACTTGGTGCCTAGGGCATTGTAGGTTCTCAATAAATTTTTGTTAAAAATAAAGAGTTAATAAGTGTCTTACAAATGGGAGTTAAATTATTGCTGAATTAGTTCTTAGAGTTTTGAGAAGCAGACTTAGGTGTCTCAGCCCAGTGATAACCTTTCCCTTGGGCTTCTTGACACAGTCACTAGAGTCCCCACATGTCCTGCACACTCTGAAGGCCTCTGCCCGTGAAAGAGGGTCTCATGTACAACAGCTGCCCCCTCTGCAAGCCCAACCTGCCCCCACACAGCTTGCACGCCAGGTCTTCCGCCCCATCTGGTGCCCAGATTCCCACTGTGTGCCCCACCCCCATACACCGGTTTTTGATCCCACCTCCCAGGGCACCACCTGCACTCTGCATGGTGGCCAGTGCCTGCCCAGCTACTCCAGACCAGCTCTATCAAATAGTAGACTTCTCTGCTCCCTGGTGGGCCAAACTGCCCCTTCTGCAAGGAGACTGAACCCATTGCAAGCTGGCCCCCTGACTCTAGGGTGCTGAATAGAGTTTCCTCCTGCCTTATAATCACTCTTAGCACAATCAATAATTCCTCACGTTCATCTTCCCTAACCAGCCTGCCATGGGGCTTCAATCTCCTGAGTGGACTCAGACTTAGTCAGCCACTGCCTCCACCTTTTAGGGTCCTGTGACACCAAGTCTCCCCTCCTCTCCTGTACTCCACAGCACGCCTCTGAGAGCTTCAGCTGACACTTTGGAAGGAATTAAGTTGGCTGGGACACTGGGAAGGTCCAGGTCTTTGGAATAACAAGCCAACTATTTATCTGTTGAGTGATAGCCAACGTGTCTCAGGCCTTGTTAGTCAAGTCACTTTGTCCATTTGAGCCTTCAAAGGAGAATAGTCATGATGCTCCTACTTCACAGCATTGACGCGCTGGCACGCGGGCAAGGCCCATGGAGCGCTTTGTTCAGTGTTGTGTCCAAATACAGAGTGCCATTTTCATTTAACCTCAGGACAAATTATGGAATGGAAGTCTGACTCCTGCTGAGCACCTGTCAGTATTCAAAACAGTGGAGCATTTCTTCTGAAATGAGACCACAGGGGCTGTGACCTTCATGTGACATTGGGCCCCACAGCATATCAATCTACAGTGGTTGCCTCACTGGGTGCAGCAACGTGTGCCTCTGGAAGCAGCTTCTTGGGAGACTGAGCCACGCGGAGCACTTGATCCCAGGAGATAAAGGCCAGCCTGGGCAACATAATGAGGTCTGTCTCAAAAATAATAATAACTATTACTATTATTAAAATGGTTGCCTCTCCATAAAAAGACCATAAAAGACACACTCCCAATAAAAGGCAAAATAAAGATTCTCTATTTTAAAAGAAATAAAAGGAAGGTGAAATATAGTAGAAATATTGTAGAAGAAAAACTGCTAGGTTTAATTAAGATTTCTAGCTGCTTAGAAAAATGACGTAGTTAAGGTTACAAGCATGTGAATGAACAGGGTCAGGTTAAGTGTGTTTTTATCCAAAACATTTGGGTATAGACTAATTATTGTAAGAAAGGAATGATGTTAAATCAGATCTCAGCAGTAATTTTTTAGAATCTGGTGATTAAAACAAATGTTAAAGAAGAATGGAGAGAGAAGGAGAAAGATAAGGAAAAGGAGAGGTGGAAGGAAAAAAAGAGGAAGAGAAGGAGGAGGGAGAAAGTTTTAAGATTTAAGAATTTCTGCGTTTCTGAGGCATCTTTAGCCTGACTTTTAAGTTCCCCAAACTTATCGTTTACACACATATTCAACAGGCAGTAAGTTTAACATGCTGAGGACATCGTAAAAAGAAAACTCCAAATCATAAATATAATATGATATGCAGTACTAGGGATTTTTTTTAAATCATTACATTATGTTTGTTAAAAGTACTTTTAACAGAACTATTTGAAAATGGCACTTTGTTAAGAGATGAGTTTTCTGAACATGTCAGTTTTTCATCCTGACTTGTAACAATGAAAATAAGAATGCAAAGAGTTATTTGCCTACTTTAAAAAAGTAAGCAAGGATATGAGAGCTGCCAAAGTCAGCTGCCATCCTTTAAAAACATTATTTGCATAGGTAAAATTGTATATTTAATGTGCTTCATGTCACTTCAGTGCACCCAGTGAGACCTCAGCCTCTGAATTGTCACAGTCTTGGGGCTAATATTCTTTATAATGGCTTTAATATATGCACAATTTTTTATGCTCCTCCTTTAAAGAAATGGAACCAAATTCCTCTTCCCTTGAGTATGTCCTGGACTTAGGACTTGCTTCTAATAAATAGAATAAAGCGGAAATGATGATGCGAGTCTCAGGAAACTTGGTCCTTGAAGGTAGCATGGATTCTCCCTTGCTTTACTCCTCCTTAGATTGCTTCCTTTGTGGAAAGTCAGCCACCATATTGTGAGATCTCCATGTGCACGAAAACCGAGGCCTACGGCCAATAGCCAGGTGAGGGAGGAGCTGGAATGGATCTTCCAGCCCAGTCTAGCCTTCCGATGACCATAGCCTTTGCTGGCCTCCTGATATGGGGGAGACTCTGAGCCAGAATCACTCAGCTCAGGCAGCCCCAAATTCCTGAGCCACAGAAAATGTGAGACTATAAATGTTTGTTGTTTAAAGCCACCAAAATTTGGGGTAATTTGTTACACAGCAATAGATAACTAATACATTCTTAATACATTCTTAGAAATAACATATCTCCTTTCTCTATTTACTAGGAAAAGATCATATGAGCTAAAGTAGCTTTTCAGTTATATACCACTTGAATATCTCACCGTAGAACTCCTCTGCCTTCCAACCTCAGCCTGGGCCGGAGGGAGCACTTGAGGCCAGCTCAAGATGCAAGAGTAGTTGCTACATCAGGAGGCCAGCAGGGGCTGTGGTCATCGGAAGGCTAGATGGGCTGGAAGTCCATTCCTAGCTCCTCCCTCACCAGGCTATTGGCTATAGGCCTCGGTTTTCCTGCACATGGATATCTCACAACATGGTGGCTGATTTTCCACAAAGGAAGCAATCTAAGGAGGAGTGAGCAAGGAAGAAACCATGCTACCTTCAAGGACCCAGTTTCCCGAGGCTCTCTGCCCATGCTCCTAGGCTCCTGACACTACCTCACCCAACCTCTGTTTCCAGCATCACATTTCCTTCTTTGACTCTGAAGGAGTCTGCCTCCCTCTCAAGAGGACTTTATAATTCATTGGACCACCCAGATAATCCAGGACCACCTCCTCCAGAGTAAAGATCCTTAATTTAATCACATTTGCAAAGCCTCTTCTGTCACACAAGGTAACATATTCCCAGGTTCTAAGGGTTAGACCATGGACATCTTTGGGTGTCTGTTATTCTGCCTACCATGTCCACTTTTAATGACAGCCCTAAAGGCAGATCAGGTGGCTCTCTGATCTCACCCACCTGCAGAGCAGCACCCTTTTCTCCTCTTTGCCTCTCTGTGCCCAAGTACCTGACAGGAACAACTTAGAGGAGGAAAGGTTTGTTTTGGCTCACAGTTTCAGAGTTCAGTCCTTGGTCAGCTGGCTTTAAGGCAGAAACATCATGGCAGAAGGGTATGGGGGAAGAAAGCTGCTTAGTGCAGGGTAGCAGGGAAGCAGAGAGAGAGGGAGGGAGGGAGGGAGGGAGGGAATGAGAGAGAGGAAGGGACCAAGGACAAGAGAAACTAAGATCCTACTTCCTCCAACTCCGGCGCCCCTTCCAGTAGTCCCTGCAGCTATCAACACAAAATAAAATAACATAACCCAGGATAAGAGCATGACATTACACAACACGACACACAAATGTAATAATGTTTCAATCATCACCCAGGAAACAGTCCAGACATCTTTCTGCAGCTTTTGGCAATTTCCCCTACTTCTGTCTCTCAGTGTATCTCTTGGTCTTCTCAACACCATTCTTTCCTAAGTCTCTATGTCCTCCATTTATTGCTCAAAATTACTGTTTTCCAGGTTTGTCTCCTCTGTGCTGGCCTAGTGGCTTAGCACTCTCCCCAGGAGGCTTTTGACCTACCTGTGTGCAATGACTCCCAGCCCAGTTCTCCTCCTGGGCCAGGCTTCCCACTTCCTGGCCCACATTCCTCTGTGTCTTCTTGGCTTCTCCACCCAGATGGCTGGTGAGCGCCCCAAGCTATCTTATTTTGCTTTCCTCACAGAAGAGCTGTGACAGACACTTCTCTGGTTCTTTGTAGCCTCACTTGCCTCTTCGTGGCTTTTAAATGCTGGCCTTCCTCAAAAAGCCCAGTCTTGGCTTTTCCTCTTCTCACTTGATATTCTGTCAATTACCACCTCAACGTACACGTCTTGCACATTTATATCTTTAAACAGAAGACTTCTTTGAAGCTCTGGACCAATACACCAAACAACTTCCTTGATCACTCTTAGGTATCTCGAAGACAGCGACACTCAGCAGAGTCCCAAAGTGGATCTGATGTCCCCCCAGCCCTGTTCTTCAGGATTTGTCATTTCAGCCCCTGGCTTTGCCATTCAGTCCGTTGCATGACAATTTTCTTCCTTCCCCTTCATAGTTCACCTCATGGAGTTTACTTATTTTTTTTATTGATTTTTTTTAAAAAATAAATGACAGTGGAATGCATTTCAATTTTTATTACACATATACAGCACAATTTTTCATATTTCTGTTTATATATAAAGTTTGTTGACACCAATTCGTGTCTTCATACATGTACTTTGGATAATGATGTCCATCACATTCCACCATTCTTGCTAATCCCCTGCCCCCTCCCTTCTCACACCCCTCTGCCCTATCTAGAGTTCCTCTATTCCCCCCATGCTCCCCCTAGCTACCCCACTGTGAGTCAGCCTCCTTATATCAGAGAAAACATTCGGCATTTGTTTTTTGGGATTGGCTAACTTCACTTAGCATTATCTTCTTCCACGCCATCCATTTACCTGCAAATGCCATGATTTTATTCTCTTTTATTGCTGAGTAAAATTCCATTGTGTGTATATGTCACATTTTTTTTTTAATCCATTCCTTCACTGAAGGGCATCTAGGTTGGCTCCACAGTTTAGCTATTGTGAATTGTGCTGCTATAAAACATTGATGTGGCTGTGTCCCTATAGTATGCTGTTTTTAAGTCCTTTGGGTATAGTCCGAGGAGAGGGATAGCTGGGTCAAATGGTGGTTCCATTCCCAGATTTCCAAGGAATCTCCATACTGCTTTCCATATTGGCTACATCAATTTGCAATCCCACCAGCAGTGTATGAGTGTGCCTTTCCCCCCACATCCTCGCCAACACTTATTGTTGTTTCATGGAGTTTACTTCTGAGTGTTGTTTACTTAAAGATCAGCTTTATGGAGTCTGATTTAGGTCCTGTAAAATTTAACAATTTTTCACCCACATCATTTATTTAGTGAATGTTATAACACCAACCTAAAAAACAACCAAAAAAGCAAACTGAGGGGTATGGGAGGAGAGGAATGATGGTGATGGGGGTCACCAGGGTAACTGCTTTATAATTCATTAAGATCTACCTCAGAAACATCTACCTCTGTTTAGTGTATTTTCCTATGATGTGTTTTATTTTACAGAATGAGTTTAAAAAGCAACTGTTACCAAGTAAATATAATTTAATATAAAAAATTAACAAGAAGTACTAATATTAAAATTATTAAACAAAGAAAAAAAAGAAAAATAAATAAATAAATAAAATTTAACAATTTTAAAAGTGAATGGTTCAACAAATTTTGGTGAATACATGCAATCACATAACTTATACCAGAGTCAAGATATGGAATCTCTCCATGGCCCCCCAACATTTCCTCATGCCCCTTTACAGTAAGTCTCCTTCCCCCCATGCCAGGTGCTCTGGAAACCACTGACTTTTTTTTAGAATTTCAAATAAACAAAACCAGACGGTAGTTTGTCTTTGGCATCTGATTTCTCTCGTTTAGCATAAGGCTGTTGCAATTTGGGCGATTGTAACATCAGTTCATTCCATTTCTTTGCTGATGGCATTTCACAGTGGAGGCACACCACAATTTATCTCTTCACCAGTTGTTGGATAGGTGTCCTTTCCCCATTGAATTACCTTGGGATCTTTGTCAAAAATCAGTCGGTCAATGGGATTTTTCCCAGGAATGTGTTACTCAAAACACAAAAATAAATCAGTGTGATAAAACACTCTAGTAGAAAGAAGGAAACACCTGGGCATGGTGGTGCGAGCCTGTAATCTCAGCGGCTTGGGAGGCTGAGGCAGGAGGAGTGTAAGTTCAAAGCCAGCCTTGACCACTTAGCAGGGCCCTGAGCAATTTAATGATACCCAGTCTCAAAAGAGAAAGTAAAAGGGGCTGGGGATGTGCTTGGCAGTTAAGAATTCCTGGGTTCAATACTTAGTACCAAAAGAAAAAAAAAGAAACAAATATAATAATTTTAATTAATGTAGAAAAGGCATTTGAATCCATATCCTTTCATAATAAGAACATCCGGTAAACTGGAAAGCACTAAGAACTTCCTGAACATAATGAAGGCCATATATAAAACCCACAGCTAATATTATATATATTTTTTGGGGGGTAGTACTGGGGATTGAACTCAGGGGCACTTGACCACTGAGCCACATCCCCAGTCCTATTTTGTATTTTACTTAGAGATGGTGTTTCACTGAGTTGCTTAGAGTTTCACAGTTGCTGAGGCTGACTTTGAACTCATGATCTTCCTGCCTCAGCCTCCTGAACCGACGGATTACAGACGTGGGACACCACACGGTGAGCTAATATTATATTTGGTGATAAAAACTAACAGCTTTTCTGCCAAGATCAGGAATGCTTGCTTTTGCCTTTTCAACTTCATAATAGAAGTTCTAGCCAGAGCAATCAGGCAAGAAAAAGGAAAAAAAAAATCTAAATTGGGAATAAAGATGTAAAACTCTCTGCAGTCCTTTCACAAAGATTACATTATCTTACGTGCAAAAGCCTTAAAGAATTTGCAAAAAGACATTTAGACATAATAATGAAGTCAATAAAGTTGCAGGATACAAAGTGAATACACACACACATACACAAATTAGTTGTATTCCTATACACTAGCAAAGAACAGTCTGAAAAGGAATCAAGAAAGTAATTCCATTTACAATAGTGTGTTTATACTTGTGCCAAAAGGGCACCATTGAATGCCTTAACTTTTATGGCAAAACTCGCAGTCAGGTAGTATTTTTCAACTTTGTTTTTATTTTTAAAAATCACTACGGTAATTCTAGACTTTTTAAAATTCTTATAAATTTTAGATTTAACTTGCTGATTCTCTAAGAAAGCCTGCTGAGATTTTGACTGACATTTCTCCTCTATCTTTTGAACTGTTTTTTTTTTTTTTTTCCATCTCTACCACAAATGCCACCCTAATAGAAGTTGGGATCAACAACAGTCTGCCAAACTGGTCCATCTGCCTACACTTTGGTTCCTCCCCAGTCTTTTATTCCCCCTGCAATTGGAGTGGTATATATATATATCTGATCATGTTACTTACTTCAAAGGTGTCTCATTATTCTTGTCAAAATATTTAGCCATTGTTATTGAGCAGGTACTGACTCAACAGAACAGGCCAACTGTTTGGAGAAGTATTTTATCCCCACCCCACCATTATGACAGATATTCTTTTGGTTGCTAGATCGTGGGGAAGCCCGGTGGGGGTGGGGAAGTGCTGAACAGCTGGAGAAGCGTCTGGGGGATGGGAAAACACTAGGGTAGCTTGGTATAACACCTTTCATCAACTTGCACCAAGGTGTGTTTGTTGGTTAGCTTTTCGTCACTGTGAACAAAATACCTGACACAAACAACTTGGAGGAAGAGAAGTTTATTTTGGGCTCATGGCTTCAGAGGTTCTGTCCATGGTTGGCTAACTCTAATGCTCTGGGCCCGAGGTGAGGCATGCCTTCTGGCAGAAGGGCATGTTGGAGGAAAGCTATTAGCTCATGGCATCCAGGAAGCAGAGACACAGATTGAGAAGCCAGGGACAAGATATAATCCCCAAGGGCATGACCCCAGTGACCTACTTCCTTTAGCTACACCCCACCTGCTGACAGCTACCACCCACTTAGTCCCATTCGAATTATTAGTCCACCAAAGGGATTAATCATAATCTAATCATTTCACCTCTGAACATTCCTTCATGTCACATGAGCTTTTCCAGAGACATCTCCTCTGTCTCCAAACCATAACATTACATAATGTGGCCGTACTGGTGTGGCCTGCCTGCTCATCAGGCTGTCCCTGTGGCCTTCTGTGATCTGGTATATCTACCTTTCCAGTGTCATCTTCTGCCCCAGCTGTTCCAGCCATACTGGTTTTCTTTGAATTGGGAAAAGACCTCCCTCCCACTATGGAGCCCAAGGACACTTTGTTTCTCCCCCCAGCACTTAGCTGACTCCCACTCATCCTCCCTTTCTCTGCTCCAAGACTACTTTCTCATAATTCCTGAGGAAGCTCCCTTCTCCCCCCTCCCCACACACACCTGGCATGATAAACCTTCAGGGCGAATCATCACAGAGGATACGTTTAAACATATATTTATGTGATTACTTAGCCAATCCTCTGTCAACCCAAGAGGTCCAGGGCCCTGTCTCCTTTTGGTTGCACTTGTACCCACTGTGCCAGCCTACTGACTGGCTTTTACTAGTGACTGAGAGTTAATTGTTGAATAAATGAATGAAAACCCAAACTGAGTACCTTTCCTGGCAAGCCCACCCTTTCCAAATTCCCCATTTTGGGGCTGGGATGTAGCTCAGTGGCAAAGCGTCTGCCTTGCATTCGCAAAGCCCTGGGTTCGACCCCCAGTTCCAAAAAAAAAAAAAAAGACAAAAAAAAAAAAGAACCCCCAATTCCCCATTTTGACTAACAGCATCATCTACCAGTTGCTGTAGTATGGGACTGAGAAATCATTCCAGATTGTTCCTTCTCTAGTCCACTGTTAAGACAGACACCGCATCATATGAGCTCCTACATGTCCTATATCTGAGCTCATGCTGGCATCACTTCTCGTTTGGGCTAGAGCAGGCTTCTCCAAACCCCTCTCATGGTCTCTGGTTTGGCCTGTACCTGTTCACTTTTTGTATGTAGGGTCATCACACCCTTACGGTGAGCCCTAATGGTGATCAGGTTACTGCCCATGTAAAATACTTCTGGGTCAAGTCTAAAGTCCCTCATAACCCGGTTCTTGCTGACCTGCCCAAGGCCAGTTGTCTTGGACCTGGCACTGGTATCCCTGCGCTCTCGAGTTCTGTTAGAATGAGCATCTCTGCACTCAGGCCAGTTCCATTCATCTGTTCTTAGGACCCAGCATCATGGCTGGCCCCCAGCAAGCAAACAAAAACGTCTGTGGTATGGGAAGGAAATGAACAAGACGTATTTCGGACTCACTGAGCTATCTGCTACAACAGTACAGTCCAAGAAACAATGTGCACAGGAATGACTGCAAGTCATTAAGGAGTGGATTAAATGATATTTGTAAGCTTACTATAACATCTCTTGGATGGCATTCGAATAAGGATGGTTGTGGCTTTGAAGGTTTGATAAGGCATAGTTATTATTTTTAGAAAGTTAGCTCTGCAAAATCACATTCTATAAGAACTTGAGATAGCAGGAAATTGGACAATGGCTTAAAAATATTATGTTTTCCTTTGTGTGTATGTGTGTGGGGGGGAGGTTAGCAACATTTGTGAATTTGTCCTAGCCATTCTTAAATTCTGCATTTATATTATTTCTTTTTTTTTTAAGAGAGAGAGAATTTTAATATTTATTTATTTTTTCAGTTTTTTCGGCGGACACAACATCTTTGTTTGTATGTGGTGCTGAGGATCGAACCCGGGCCGCACACATGCCAGGCGAGCGAGCCACATCCCCATCCTTATATTATTTTTCTGTTCCTCCAAATTATTATCATAACAGAAATTTGCAAACTTCTAATTACCTGTTTTTATTTGCTGCTCTGAGAGATTGTGTTTAGAATTAAAGTTAAATTTAGGCGTAATTTAAAGTGTGACTGGAGAAGCCCACAGGCACACATGTACGCAATTTAACACGGAATGAGACAGCAGGTACCCTAGTACACCACCTATTTAGGGGCCATAATCCCATCTGCTGAAGGCAGCTGGCACAAGGAGACTGAGAAATGAAAACCAAAGGAAGAGGGCTTCAGATATGGTCTCATCCCCTGTAAACTGGGAAAGTAGTCAGAATCTATTTTAGCAAGGGGTAGGGGCGTGTCGAGGGCACAGCTGTAGAATAAAGGCTGAGTAAGACACTATAATTATAGCATTTGAGACTCTACGACTTTTCAAATGTGTGATAGGAATAATTAAGATGATTAAGTGGTAATTGTTTCAATTTTGTTGCCAGAAAGGTGACTTTGCCTCCAAAGGTAAGTTAAGTGGTTGTCAACTGTTTGGGTTCTGATCCCCACAGTGGGCTTGGAAGCTGCATTTGGAATCAAGGTCCCACCTTAGTCTCTGTGTTAAGAAACTGGTGACCTTTTTTCCAGTGGCCAGCAAGAGATGTTAGCTCAGTCAGGCTATCTAATCTGAAGCTGCCTTTCTGGAATTCTGTGAATTTGTCCAGTTTGGCTAGTTTTCTTCCAGGACAACGAGCTCAAAGAACTGACAAAGAAAGAACTGTTGCTATAAATTCTTACTTACAATGAAGTCTCATACATTGGCTTTGATGAACACAAACTGCAAATGGATTTGGATAAGGCTTAACTTGCATTTTACCATGACACCATTTAAAAAAAAATTGAAAAGTAACTTTGCATTATTGGTAAGATTTCAAAGCAAGTAAATACTTTAAAAGCACCCTCAAGGATGTAGATGCAGTATTTAAATGTATCCTGTTTACCAAATCACTCTTGTCCTTTCATAAAATAAGTTATTTTGGTAGCTAGTAAGATATTACTCAATGTTGAATCCTCATGTCATTTTTTTAAATTGAGGCCACTCTATGCACTTATTACTATGTTCAGTATTATTGGAGATAAAAACAGATATTTAGGAGCCAATAACCTGCTTAGAAGGATAAAAGTTTCACCCACCAATATCTATAACAAAATGAGCAAAATGAGTGTATGTTAGTGTAAACTGTATCATGATGAAGTACTGCAGAGGTTCAGGAGGCAGGGGTCAGTGAATGCTGAGACAAAGAAGACGCTCAGCATGTGGACTGAAATGCAACTTCCCTTCTCCAAAAGTGACAATTCAGACTTTCATGAGTTTACAGAGGATTTTTCTGCATTTAATTTTGATTATTGACATGAACTGGTGTGGAGGATGTAAGTAGGGAGAACAAGAGAGAAGCACACTGGTGAGGTTGTGGAACAGCCCCTGGTGCTGTGCAGTCCCCAACCAGCAGCCCTCAGGGCTGAGGCTGCAGAAGTCCTCGGAGCTATTAGCCCTTGGTAGGAGGAGGGGCAAACTCACCCAGCATCTTTGACTCTCCCTAATTCTTGATGATTTTCTCCTGAAATCTATTTCTGGCAAGAATAGAAATTTTCTTTTGCATATCCTCAAGCTACAATATAACTGGTTTGGAACTTTCATTAAAATCTCACCTCTTGATTATAAGAGATGTCTATTATTTGACCTGCTCAGCATCTGTTCTCCCATTTTTCTGATAACAGAAACCTTCTTTGGAGCATTTGCTGATGCTAACGATAGTGCTGGCTCATCCTAGCTCATGAAAGTCAATTGTTAAGATTCAGAGAACTTAGCCAGCCTGTTGTTATACAGTCATTATTTAACATTAACTTTTATAAATTTATAGTTAAATAAGTTATATTGAAATAAAGACTACGGCTGGGCATGGTGATCCCAGTGACTTGGGAGGCTGAGGCAGAAGGAATGAAAGTTTGAGGCTAGCTTCAGCTACTAAACAAGGTCCTAAGCAACTTAGTAAGACCCTGTCTTTGGAGGAAAAAAAAATAAAAAGATTGGGGATGTAGCTAAGTGGTAAAGTGCCTCTGGGATCAATTTCCAGTACCCCACCCCCCTAAAAAATCAGTTTAGAGTTCTTACTAAGTACTTAGTTATAATAAGAGAATAAAAGTTTGATAATGGCTGGATGCTCGGGGTGGTGGTAATCTAAGACATTTTCCCAGCAGAACCAAATGCATGTCTTCACAAAACTATTGAATTCCTAGGTCTATCTGATTGCCTTGGATGGTGCCATCTTTGATTAGATTTGTTTGTTGCCAACCAAGTGTTGACTGTGGCCATCCTGAGCCTCTCCACATACTCTGAGTCCTCCTTCCCTTGGGGTGAAATTCACTTTACAAACCTGCTGAGCTCGGTGTTGCATTCCTTAAGAGTGACAGGTCTTGAAGCCATCTGAATTTGTCCAGGACACAAAAAAGCCTTGAACTGTGTCAAAGGTTCATTGTCTAACCCAGACTTCTCCATGACTCTAGACAAAAGACCTCACTTCTCTGAGACTGAGCTTTCTAGAGAGACAGGAGGTGAGACTAAACAATCAAGGATGTCTTTGGCACATTAGACTCCTGATTCTTCAAATATTTTTTCATCAAATAAAAACAAAATAGGTGGATAATTCGCCACCTATCTAGAAAGGCTCAGATTTTCCATCTTTTCAATTCCAGAGAAAATAGCAAGCCAAGAGTGACAACAGGATTAAATGACAAACAACTTTGCCCTGGAAGAAGATGGAGGAAAATGGGCCCCTGCGGAGGTTTGCTGCGGGGAGGGAGATGGTTGGGTTCATGCTTCAGCTTCTGGCTCTGCATGCTAGCCTGGGATCGCAGGTGCTAATTAAATTAATAAAAAGGCATTTTGTTAAAACATGTGCCCCATACCTGCTGTGTCACCAGGCACAGGTTTCTCCCCTGTTGTGACGGAACAGCTTTGCCACTTAAGGATGAAGGCAAAAAGAAAATAACAGCCAGAAGGAAAAGATGACTTGTAGCCAATACATCCCCGATTTCCCCCCATTCATTTGCGGTGACACATTAGGAAAGCACACATTCTGGATTTGACATTCTCAATTACTTAGGGCGTGACAACTTTGTTTAATAGTTATTATAATTACAAGAAATAGCATCCTGTCCTCATTCAATTAAGGACCCGGATGATGAACTGAGAAGTTACAGCTTATAAAACTGAAGCTTCAGATGCGAACAGGAGCATTCCCATGTCTCTGTTGAATGGTCTGGGGTCACTTATGGGAAATTATTTTAAATAGCTCTTATAACATCTCTTCTTTTATTTGAATGCTGATAGAAAACTGGTTTTTGTTTGAGGAAGAGACATAAAACTTTCCTTTCAGCTTAGCTCAATTTTACATTAAAAGGAGATGTACTCCCACATATGAAGATTATATTTAATTGTAAGAGTCTTAAAATCCACAGTAAGCGTCGGGTAGGGTGGCGCATGCCTAGCCTTTTGGGAGGCTGAGGCAGGAGGACAGAAAGTTCAAAGCCACCCTCAGCAACTTAGTGAGGCCCTCAGCAATTTAGCAGATGCTGTCTCAGAAAAAAAAAGGAATGGTGTGTGCTGGAATGTGGCTCCGTGGGTAACCACCACTGGGTGCAATCCCTGGTTTAAAAAAAAAAAAATCCAAAGTAAGGATTTGTCTCTGTCTCTTATCTAGAGACTGACAGAATGTCCAGGCTAGTACAAAACTCCGTGTGTTAGGATCAGGCTCTTCCTGCCCTATCAGTCTTCCACTTGTGCCCTTTGTTCTCGAGATCATCTCATGGTTTCAGATGAAGCTGTACATAGTTTTCACTTACATCTTTTTTTGGGGGGATGGTGGACTGGGGGATTGAATCCAGGAATGCTCTACCACTGAGCTACATCCCCTGCCCTTTTTATTTTTTATTTTGAGACAGGGTCTCACTAAGTTGCTGAGACTGGACTCTAACTTGTGATCCTTTTACGTCAGCCTCCCAGGTAGCCAGGATTACAAACTGGCACCACCACACCCAGTTTCATTTGCATCTTTTGGCAACCCTAGGCACATGAGGCTTAGGGGAAGTTGGAAAATTAAGTCTCTCTTATAGATACTTAAAGTTCTGTGTTCTACTATTATAGAACAAACATTGGCAAACTTTTGTGGGGCAGGAGTTGTGGCTCAGTGGTAGAGCACTTGCCTGGCATGTGTGAGGCCCTGGGTTGGAGCCTCAACACTGCATATAAACAAATAAAATAAAACTAAATACAACTAAAAAAAAAAGTGGCAGTCTCAGGTTCAGTTAAACAAACAAACAAACAAACAAAAAACAGGTGGTAGGCAGGATCTGGCCTCAGGCTGATCTTTAGTAGAGTGGGTAGGTAAAACACTTCCTTTCTCCATGCATCCATTGATAGGCCTGTGAGTTGATTCCATATCTTAGCTATTGTGCATAGTACAGCAATAGACACTGTACCTCATTATGTATAATCAAGTATTTAAAAAATGTTTAAGGAAATGCAAATATTAACTATAAGGTCCTTGCTTAGCATCTGGACCACCATCTTAAGTGACAACTGCCATTTTAAGGAAAAAGTTTTGCTTTCCTGTCCAAGGGCCTGAGAAAGGCTCACCACTCCCTCATTCCAACCCCACCCCTAATGGCTAAATTAGGACCCGCCTGGCTCTGACTCCTGAGCCTGCCCTATAAAAGTCCCAGAACCCAAGCCTGTTTCACCTCTCTCTGCTATAGAGAGATGGCCTTTATTTGTCAGCTCTGACAAACTCTCAGGTGTATCTCCGCCTGGTCTCCATCTTTTATTTCTCGCTTACCCATTTCTCGTTCCTTGCTTTCCCTTTAGTAACTACATTGATCTGATCATTATGCATTGTATATATGTATTAAATTATCACACTGTAACTCATAAATTTGTGCCATTAAAATGATAATAAAATGAAAAAATAGGAAATGGGTAAAATAAATACCAGGGATAAGTAGTCGCTTCTGCTACAACAGATAATAACACATTAGTAATATTAGCCCCCTTTCATTAATAGTTAATGGCAAGTAAAAATGCCAGTAATTAATAGATATCAACGAACCATGTAGGCAGAGAGCAAATTTATTTAAGGTTTGTAAGGGTAAAAGAAATTGAAGTTAAAGTGTAAAAGTTAAAGTGTAAAAGACCAGGCATTGTAAAGTTTCTAAGCTGCAAGGCCTGAGTTAAAATGTAAAGGACTAGGTATTGTGAAGTTCCTATGCTACATGCAAAACCTTAAATTCCTGTAGCTGTTAAGACAATGCTTGGAACGCCCAGTAAATATTCCCCCTGACCGCTTGGTTGTTTAATAACTTAGGGCCCTGTACGATCTTGCACGTAGGCATCGCAGGGCCTGGACCAATCAGTTTGAATGTGTACCCCGCTTTAGAACTGACCTATCACCCCCGCCCGACCTGTTCCAGCCAATGAATGAACTAATCATGTTTAGGAATTGTTGTTTGATTTTCCCGCAGTGTATGATGATTTGTTAAAGGAAACTGTGATGTATGTAAAATCCCCACCCTCCCCCAAAAAAGTGTACTTAAGCAGTGCTCAGCCCCTGCTCGGGGCTCTGGGGGCTGCTTTCCCTTCTCCAGTGGGCACGGAGCCCCAGCATGCTGGATCAATAAATACCCTTCTGCCAATTGCATTAGTGGTCTCTTTCTCCGACGCTTCGCTGGACCCTTACAGGTTCTCTCTCTCTTTTTCCCTATTCATGCTTCAGCTTCTGTGGTTCTAGGGATTTAACACAGGGGCACCTACCACTGAGGCACATCACCCACCCTTTTTTGTAGTTGAATCAAGGCCTTGCCAAATTTCCCTGGCCTTGAACTTGTGATTCTTCTGCCTCAGCCCCCTGTACTTGGGATTAGAGGTGTGCACTGCCATCCCTAAGGCTCTTTCAAAGTCTGGTTAATGAATATCTTTCTTTTTTTTTTTTTTAAATTTTTTTAGGTGTTGGAGGACCTTTATTTTATTCATTTATTTATGCGGTGCTGAGAATTGAAACCAGTGCCTCACATATGCTAGGCAAGTGCTCTACCACTGAGCCACAGCCTCAGCCCCTAATGAATTTCAGTTATGCCTTTTGTTCCTCATGCTGACTCTTGTTTTGCTTAAGCATAAAACTTCTGCCTTTTTTTTTCTTTAAAAAAATTTTTTTTAGGTGTAGTTGGACACAATGCCTTTATTTTATTTATTTATTTTTATGTGGTGCTGAGGACTGAACACAGGGCCTCACACGTGGAGTGCTCTACCACTGAGCCACAGCTCCAGCCCCTGACTTTTTTTTCTGACCTTGGTAAGAGAATGGGTTTTCTGAACCCCACCCCCCACCCCCGGGGAGATCCAAGGTTCTGTGAGATAAGCACTCCAGCCTTCGGAAGAGAACATTCCCTGCTGTGACAGCCGTGGTTTTCCTGCTCTGGCAGGCAGAGTGGGATGGGCTGTGATCTTTTGTGGAAGTTTCATTAGCAGTAAGACCTCCTCTTTCACCTCTGTGGACAGGAGTGAAGAGCAGCAGGGTTCCACGAGGGAGCTCCCTGTGAGCAAAATAAATCCTAGAGAAGCTCAATAAAAATTCACTGTGGGATTTTACTTTTCACTAATCTTATGTATCTTTTCCCCCTGAGTGCAAAGTAACAAACGGTTTAACAAGTCAAAAGTAAATATACAGATACAGAATGGAGTCTTCTCTGATCCCCCATCTCAACCATCTCTCCTAGACTCTTTCCCCAGATCTGTTCTAACCTTCAGGGTCAGGAAAGAGGTGTTGTTGTAGTTGTTCCGGTTGCTTCCAGATCTCTTCAATGGGATAAGCTGTTCTGCAAACTGCCCTCCTCCTTCCTTTGCCTCCACTTAAGATCCAGTTAGTAGAAGGAATGTCAACCTGTGAGATCTTCCCTTTCCATCCTACAGACTGTCCTTAAACCTAAGCTCCTCATTTTGTATTCACTAGAGAAGATACTTAGCTTTAATAAACTGGTCAAACATTTTTACTACATGGAGCAGGCACTGGAATGCCAGCAGACCTATCTTTCCACATCTTAGAAAATTAGAATCCAATGGTGGAGCTAAAAGTAGCTTAAAGATGATTTAGTTCATGGGGTGGGGGGCTGTGGATATAGCTCAGTTGGTAGAGTGCTTACCTTGCATGCTCAAGGCCATGGGTTCAATTCCTAGCACCACCAAAAAAAAAAATAAAATAGTTCAGCTGGGTGCGGTGGTGCAAGACTATAATCCCAGTGGTTCAGGAGCCTGAGGCAACAGGATTCAAAGTTCAAGGCCAACCCCAGCAACTGAGAGCCATCTCAAATATATACATTGGAGACATGGGTCTCTGGGTTCAGTCCCCAGTACCAAATAAATAAATAAAGATGCTGTTCAAATTACTCAGTGGATGGAGAGGAAGTAAAGTTCAGAGAAGGCATGTGATGTGTGCACAGCTAGCCAATAATGAATAAATTTGGTGGAAACTCGTATCTCTCATTCCCAGTGACACGGGAGGAGAGGAGCCATTGGGAACAGAAAGGCTGATACTGACCTTCAGACCTGGGGAAGGAGAGGAAGAGTTGGGTGCCTTTCCACCAAGTGGGAGGTAACCTGGCTTCTCCTGGAAAGGTCATCTGTCTGCTGGGCTGTGGTTGCAGAGACCTGCCTGACAAGTGGGCCTGGGACAAGTGGGAAGTGTGTGAGGTAAGGCGCTGGCCCTTAGCAGGTAACTTCCTGGGGCATCCCTAGGATTTTAGGGTGGCGTCAAGGAACTATCCTCAGATCTGCAAAGCATTTGCTCTACTTTGGTTTCCCTGTGACAGTTTTGGGAAGAAACTCTTTCATGAGTCCAGACAAAAAGTTTACCAACAAATTCTCCCAAAAGTCAGGGATTACAAAGAAATAAAAATTCACATTCATGTGCATGGTGATATAGTTTTTCAGGAACATAAACAGTGTGCACAATGTGATTTACTAGTTTATTTCTGGGGTCATCTCCATGAATGAATAAAATCTTCATAAATGCATATGAACATATGGGTGCATATATATATTCACATATATATAAAGTACATATATAGTTATATATACATTATACATATAAATAACATGAATACTATATTAATAATATATATTTATGTTAATATAATATCAATATAAATATAAAGTATGGGTTTATACTCACATGTGTTCATATGTACCTATGGAAATTTTACCCATTTCTGGAGATGACCCTAGAAATTGATTAATAAACATGTTGGAAATTACTAAGTGTTTATGTATTTTTATATATGTATACACATGTATTTCCATTTACCAAGTATTTACATATACACACATACACACATCTACATGCATGACTTGATTATATATACATATGTGCAAAGCCTTCTTTCTCCACTTATGATCATATTGCAAGATCCCTCTCCTTCCTCAGATGTCTAGCCATGTATGTTGTATACTTTTTCTTCTCTTTCCTTTGCCCTCAAGAACTGTCGGAAGAAAGAGAAACGGTAGGATGCGGGGAGAAGAGAGAACATGTTGGGTGATCAAAAGATGCCCAAACATTAATACGAAAGAATAAGAGCTTAATCATAATTGGTACTGACACACGCTCTTCTGGAATCTCATCTTTTAGCCTAAGGGAGGAAATTTTAAAAGAACACATTTTAAAATGAAAGTAATTCTTTTCTTACTTTCTAAAACCAACAATATTACCTTGTATTGCAAGTCATTACTGTGAAAACATTAGGGGAAAGACCATTTGAAGTTCAATTTGACTATTTTACTAACTATTCTCTTGGATGGCACAGATAATTTTAAGTAGAGAGGGTTGTCACCTGTGATTAGGGTCATTGCTTCATGTCCAAGTAGGCCACAGTCTTGTCCGCTCCAGATCTCTCCATGGAAAGAAGTGAGACTTCTTTTCTGTGAAGTTCTCTGGAACCTACCGGGGAGGAAGGTGCACTAGAGAAGGGATGGGGCGTGGAGAAGTCACTGGAGAAGATTGTGCGAGGCTTCTCAAGGGAGAGCCACCAAACAAGAGCAGACTCTATTATTTTAAGATTTTTCGGGTGTTCGGTGTCTAGAATGAACTATAGTAACTTCCATTACCTGAAAAATTGACATCTGTGTTGAAAATTTATCCTTTAATTCATTCAGCAAATATTTATTAAGTGCTTCTTAGATGAAAGTTTCTTGGGATATAGTGGGGAACCAAATGCAGTTCCTGCTCCCAAAGACCTCATGGCAGTCAGCCATTAAAAAAAAAAAAGTCCTGAAAGTTAGCAGAGCACATCATCTGCAGGAGAAGCAGACAGGTATGTCTTGATGGACCCAGTGGGGAGGTCCATGGATGGGGAAGGGAGGAGTCCCATCTTCTAGAGCCAGTGACAGTAAGCTGAGACCTGAAGAATAGGTTAGCAGAGCCCAGGCAGGTGACCTGGGCAGGGAAGGGGTGTCCCTTGCACAGCAACCGTCACTGAGAAGGCCCAGAGGAGAGAGGACTTCTAGGAACCATAATGGAGATGGCCAGGGTGGCTGGAGAGGCATGTAGGAAAGAGGGTAGAGGTCAGTCAGGAGAGGGGCCGGAAGCCAGGTCCCAGGGGAACTGGTGAGCACAGTCAGACCTGAAACCTATTTTAAGAGCAATGGGAAACCAGGGTTATGATTTTAGTTAAGAAGCAACATAGGTAGAGGGGAGTGAAGGAAACGGAGGGGGTGAAGGGGTAGGAAGGACATAGAATGAAACAGACATTATTACCTATGTGCGTATGTAACTATATGACCCGGATGATTCTACATCATGTACAACCAGAAGAATGAGAAATTATACTCCAATATTTATGATGTATCAAAGTGCAGTCTATTTTCATGTATAACTAATTGAAACAAAAAAACTTAAAAAATAAAAAAGAAACAACATGATCAATTCCTTTTTTATTTTTTTCTGTTTAGATATACATGGCAATAGAGTGTGTTTCGACATATTATACATACAGGGAGTACAACTTCCCGTTTAAAAATTTTTTTTTAGTTGTACATGGACATAATACATTTATTCAATTTATTTATGTGGTGCTGAGGATCAAACCCAGTGCCCCATGCACACAAGGCAAGCACGCTACCACTGAGCCACAACCCCAGCCCTAACTTTTCATTCTTGAGGTTGTACATGATGTGGAGTTACACTGGTTGTGTATGCATGAACATAGGAAAGTTATGTCTGATTCATGCTACTGTTTTTCCTAATCCCATCTCCTTCCCTTCCCTTCATTCCCCTTTATCTAATCCAGTGAATTTCTATCTCCCCCTTATTTTTTGTTAGCATCCACATATCAGAGAGAACATTTGGCCTTTGGTTTTTTGGGATTGACTTATTTCACTTAGCATAATATCCAGTTCACCCATTTACTGGCAAATGCTGTAATTTCATTCTTCTTTATGGCTGAGTATTATTCCATTGTATATATAAACCACATTTTCTTTATCCATTTATCTGTTGAAGGGTACTTATGTTGGTTCCATAGCTTAGCTATTGTGAATTGAGCAGCTATAATCACTGATGTGGCTGTGTCTCTGTAGTATGCTGATTTTAAGTCCTTTGGATATATGCCGAGGAGTGGGATAGCTGGGTCAAATGGTGGTTCCATTCCAAGTTTTTCTGAGGAATCTTCAGACTGCTTTCCAGAGTGGTTGCACCAATTTGCAGTCCCACCAGCAATGTGTGAGTGAACATTTCCCCCATATCCTCGCCAACATTTATTGTTACTTGTATTCTTGATAATTGCCATTCTGACTGGAGTGAGATGGAATCTCAGGGTAGTTTTAATTTGCATTCTCTAATTGCTAGTGATATTGACTTTTTAAAATATATTTTTTGACCATTTGTATTTCTTCTTCTGTGAAGTGCCTGTTTAGTTCCTTTGCCCATTTATTGATTGGGTTTTTTGTTTTTTAGCGTTTTTGAGTTCTTTATATCCTGGAGATTAATGCTCTATCTGAGGTGCAGGTGGCAAAGATTTTTTTTCCCCTCCTGTAGGCTGTCTTCACGCTCTTGATTGTTTCAGTAAGGTCCTTTTGACGGTAGTGTGAAGACTAGATTGAGAGGGGACAAGTGACAAGCAGAAGGACCATGGGAGCCAGGGAACAGCGGGTGGGTGGCTGGTGCTAGCGAGTGGCAGCAAGGACTCCAAGGACAGACAACGCCTACTGTGTGGCAAGGGCCCTTCTAAGTGCTTTTTGACACGCGCAAGCTCAGGGAGTCCTCCTGGTGCCCGAGTGGCGGGGGAGTCTGTTCCTACCTCCTGTGCTGTAAGAGACACAGAGCGGCTGAGTTACTTGCCTCACCAAGAGGTAGGTCTGGGATTTGAACCCCTGCCGTCTGCAGGTTCAACACCTCCCTACGGTCTTCTCTCCGGGATGCACTGACTTGAGGTACTTAGAGGGTGGACTTGGTGGGGCATTTGCTGACGGCCTACACTTGGGAGTCACGAGGCACAGGAAGAGCTCTGGGTGATGACGGGGCCAGAGGTACCGCCCTTCGCTGGTTTGAATCAGAGAGGCCAAGAGGAGAGGCTCAAGAGAATTATAGATCTGGTGTTGCCGAGCCAGGTCAGGGCTCACAAACATGGATTTGGAGGACATCAACATGGATTGCAAGTGGAGAAGTAGATGAAATTACTCAGGGACAGTGTTCAGGGTGGTCAGAGAGGATAGCACAGCACTCCCAAAGGACACCAACATTTATGGTATGGCTAAGAGAAAAGTGGCTTGAAAAGGAGTCTGACAGGATGTGGCTAGAGAAGTCTGAGAAAAATCAGAGGGACGTGGAGTCATGGAAATCAAGTGAGAGAATGTTCTGGAAAGAGGTCTGCCGACAGAGTCCGATGCTGCCAGCAGGTGAGGACTGAGCCGACCCTGTGAGACCTGACAGTGAAGTCCTGGGAGGACAGCCAGGCGGTGGGGGTGGGATGGGGGCTTGAGAGGGAAGCACGAGGGGCTGGTGGGGAGAGAGCACGGGAACCTGAGGCTTGGAAATTTGTGTAATTTTTAAAATTTGTTTTGATTAGTTATACATGACAGCACAATGATCTTGATATTCCATACATTTGAATCAGATGAGGTATAATTTCTCAAGTTTGTTTGATTTTTAACTTAGGAGCCACCTCTGGGTTTTCTTCCAGGACTGCTGATGGTAAGCAGCTCCTTCAGAAGGAGACGTGAAAGATGGACCAAGGGAAGGGACCAGGCAAAGCAGGAGTCCTTCAGAGAGGAGAAGCGGTTCAGAGCACAGAGCACAGCCTGGAGTGTGGTTCCACGCAGGTGGATGCAGGTTCCCAGTGGCCCGGTGGTGGGCATTTCCATCAGGGGACTTCCTTTTAGTAGGTCCGAGTGCGGCCAGAAGGTTAGGAGAGCAGACAGTTTGTGAGATATCTGGCGTGACTCACGCTCAGGCAATGGCATAGGGAAGGTTCCAGGGGTTGCTGGCAGTGCCAGGACCCAAGGAGTCTGCAGCCCTGACCCTGTGGTGGCACCAGTCTGTGAGGTTGGCTGTCGGTCTCAGGCAGCCCAGGTGTACGAAGATCAGAAACCTTGGCTTGATCCAGGTGTTTTACCTGGAGGTCGGGGAGGGTGCAAGACAGTTGAGGGTCTGTAGGACTCTGGGGGCAGGTGGGTCATGGGACCTCAGCCAGCAGGGGAAAGTGGGAGGGGGCAGACTCGAGCTCTGGCTCTCTCGTGGACTCTGTCACTTTGGGCAATTGCCACATATCTCTGGTTTCCCCTACTCATGAGTGAGGGTGTTGGTTGGATGATGGCTCACATCCCTTCCATTTTTCAAATTCTGTGATTCCGTTTTTCAAAAGTGCAGTGCTCTGTGACCTCGCGGGAGAGACACGGCCAGTTCTTCTAATAACTAGGCTTAAACAACCCTCCCCGTGCCAGAGATGCGAATTCCACGGACCTTCGTAGACCATTGATGAGACTTTTTCATTTTCTCATGAAAATATGCACAGTTTTTTGAGGTCTTCTCATAAATCAAGAAAGACTATCTCATTGCCGTGGGAAATCCAGCCCCGCTGTAAGCTTCCCAATCTGCTTGATTCAGTTCAACTTGGAAACACAGTGATGGGGTGTCTGCTTTGCATAAATTATTGTGATGGCAGTTGCAGGGGACACAAAGATAAAACAATCCTTGCTTATTATAGTTTAACAGGAAGGATAAGACCAAGACAGAAATAAGTATATCAGGACTGTTAATCTTAGTCTTCAACCCAAGTAAGAAAGAACAATTTCTTTCTACATTTTTCTTTTTTTGGTGGGGCAGGGGCAGTGGGGGTACCAGGGATTGAACTCAGGGGCACTTGACCACTGAGCCACATCCCCAGCCCTATTTTGTATTTTATTAGAGATAGGGTTCACTGAGTTACTTAATGCCTTGCTAAGTTGCTAAGGCTGGCTTTGAACTCACCATCCTCCTGCCTCAGCCTCCTGAGCCGCTGGGATGACAGGTGTGCGCCACCACACCCAGCTTCTAGGTTTTTCTTTAATGTCTGTATTGAGCCCTACCTTTGACCAGGATGGAATAAACTTAGTTGGTGTTCCCATCATTTTCTGGGTCATGACTAATTCTAGGAGCTTAGATAATCTAAAGGCCTTGAAAGTGCACATACCGGCCCCCATCAAGACCCACTTCTTCGAGGTTTCTCTTTGTTTCGGACTGCTCCATCTCTTTAAGGTGTCCACTGAAGTCTTTTTTTATATAGATTACCTACACACTAACGTTAGCTAGGAATGCACAGAATCTCCCTCTTGCTCCCAAGTTACCAGAGAAAGACACCTGGAAGGGGGCTTGCCAGAAACACTAACCGTGACAAGAACCAGACACCGGCCACTGGAACCAGCACAGAAACTTTGATCATGTAGTCTTCTTAGGTCCTGGGGCTGCAACCTGTGTGGAGATGAGAGGCACACAATCCTCACTCGTGGAGAGGCAGAGGCTGCTTTTCCAAACACCAGACCACTCAGGCGCCCATCTGTCTGGGACTCAATCCTTTCCCTTGAAAAATCACCTATTGTCCCTTAGGGGCAATCAAGGGGCAAAATGGTCATTGACAGGCAAGAGCAGCTGTCTCTGCCATGCCGGCTCTGACTTCACACCACACCTCTGGCCAGGGTTACTCTACTGAAGCTCCCAACCCACGGGGGATGGAGAGAAGCTGAGCTCTGAGGCAAGGGTGAGGCAAGGGAACGTGGGGAGGCAGGTGGCCAGAACAACAGACACCTGCTCAGGAGGAAGGAGAGGAAGTCCCACCCTGGAGCAGGAAGGCTTAGAGGAGAGGGCACTTGTGGAGGACTTTGAAGGATTGGAAGAGTCATTTTTTGGACCAGGGATTGAACCCAGGAGTGCTTAACCACAGGCGAGCGCTCTACTGCTGAGCCACAATCCCAGCCCCCCCATCCCTTTTTTATTTTTATTTTGAGACAGGGTCTCACTAAGTTATTTAGGGCCTTGATAAGTTGCCGAGACGGGCTTTGAACTTGCCATCCTCCTGCCTCAGCCTCCTGAGCTGCTGGGATGACAGCCCTTTGCTACCACGCCTGGCTGGGAAGAGTTTTGATGGACAGAGATGAGAGACAGGCTAGAAAGAGAAATGATATTCCAGACCAAAGAAACACCTCGAGCAAAGGCTCAGAGACAGGAAATAATGAGATTCTTTGGAGATGATCTGAGAACCATTTTTGCTAGAGTTTGGTGGACGAGGAGGGGGAGAAGAGATGATGTTGATAGGGCTGAAAATGTTGATTTGAAGCCATATTAAGAAATCAGAATGAGGAATTGTCATGGCTAAATTGTGTCCTCTCCCAAATTTGCAGTAGTATTTCTCAGTACTTCAGAGTGTGGCTAAGTTCAGGGTTAGGGTCTGTTAAGAGGTAATTAAGTCAAGGTGAGGTCCTCAGGGTGGACCCAAATCCAATATAACTGGAGTCCTTATTAGAAGAGTGTGGACTGCAGGCTGAAGTTACTCCGTGTAGTTAGGACAGCAGTTCTCGGGCTGTGTCTAGCCCTGAGCGATTCCACCTTATAAAGCAGCAGTTGCTAAGGCCAAATGACTCAGGGACTTGTCTGAGCAAATTGATGATAATGGATGATGACATACAGAATTTATTGAAAAGAGTACCCCCTAGCTGCACAGCACAATCACAAGGCACACACCGATACGTAAGTTAGTCATGCTAATAAAAGATTAGCACCCGTGAACTTAGCGAATTAAATCTGTTCTCTATCTTGGCTCTCAGTTCTGTCTCTTGTGTGACTTCAGTGTTAAAGATGATAGTAATTAAGATCGAAATGGAATAGGAGAATCCGCGATGGCCCTGTTCACGGCTACCAAGTGAATCACGAGGACTCAGTGAACCAAAGTTGATGAAATGGATGCGGCTTGTGTATTTATTGCTATGCAAAAAATCCTGATGTTGTAAAAAGATACAAACTTGTGTGGTCTAGGTTAATGGCATAGCTTGCCTATGACAAGGAGGAAATTGGGACCCAGACAGGGAAGGAAGGCCATGTGCACACACAGAAAAGATGTTCATGTAAGAACCAAGGAGAGAGACCTCAGAAGAAGCCAGCTCTGCTGACACCTTGATCTTAGGCTTTCAACTTCCAGACTGGGAGAAAAATAAATTTCTGTTGTTTAAATAACCCGGCCTCTGGTTCTTTGGTAGTGCTAGCAAACTAACACAGACAGCTTATTCTTATTTTGTAAGCAGAAGGCCCAAGGGAAACCATTTAAAGTGGGGGATTATGTAATTAGATTTATGCTTCAGGAAAATGGATCTAACTGTGGTATACAGGACAGGGCTAGGTAGAGTCTGGAGGCCAGAAGACCAATTCCTAGACCAGCCCGAGTCTTTAGGGAGGCGAATGAGGCCATTGGTTTAAATAGCAGCAATGGGGTGGGGAGGTGGGGTGGGGGAATACAGAAGGGGACAACTGTCACGGAAACAGCATCTCTAAGGCTCAGTGGCAAGCTCCGTACTGGAGGAGAGGAGGGAAGAGAGTTAAGTATCTAGATTTTCCTTAACCTGTTATCTGAGAGAATGGGACAGTGAAAGAGGACTCTGGATGACAAGTGACCAGGACTCAATTCAAACCAGCTTAAGGAAAATGGAATTTTTAGCTGATGTGATTATAAGATCTGAGGGGTTGCGCTGGCTTTCCACACTCCGGGCTCCGGGTGCTCAGAGACGGTCGGCAGCACCTACTTCTCTGTGTGTCTTGGCTTTGCTTCCAGTGGGTCCCCCTGTGTCTTCTGTGTGGCTGGGGAAGATCTTTAATGTTCACCATCCAAGAAGAAAGACAAAGTGGTGCTCCTCCCGGGACCCATAGGCCAAATCCTACTGGCTCCCTCACTGGGCAGGAGGAAGGAGACAGCTGGCCATCCGGGGTCGGCTCATGCCTGACAATGACAACTTAGGCTGCGTGGGGACCTGGTAGATCTCCACTGAGGACAGAAATGCAGGCAGCCAGGAACAGTCGACGTCCTCTAAGTGAGTTAGGATCTGGACATCTTAGTTTTGGATATGCCGGTCCTGAGCACGGTGGGTGTGCAGGGACAGTGAGACGCTGGTGATGTGGGTTTGGAGCTCAAGAGAGAGAATGAGTGCCCATGTTTTCCTGGAAAAGAGAGTAGTGGAGGGAAAGAGGCAGGACCAACGAAATATCACAGAATTTCTACCCTTGGCCAAAGAGAGAAGAAGAAGAAGATAGGAGTAGTTGGAGAGGGGCAGGTCACCCAGGAAATAAAAATTTTATGAAAGGAAAGCAATGAGAAGCTTTCAAGAAGGAGGAACATCAACCAGGAGTGATGGTCCTGTCTGTAATCCTAGCTACTTGAGAGTCTGGGGCAGGAGGATTGCAAGTTTGAGGCCACCCTCTGCAATTTACCAAGATCCTGTCTCAAAAAATAAAAGGTTTGGGGATATATCTTGGTAGTAGAGTGGTATGAAGAAGAGGAAGGAGGAGGAGGAGGAGGAGGAGGAGAAGAAAGCGGCGATGGAGTCTTAATAGTTTTCAGAGATAAAGGAGGGCGAGAACTGAGGAAAGACAGGGGATTATTAGGTGCTTGGAAGGTGCCAGTGCCTCTTGGGGTAAGAAGCGGTGATATTGAAGAGTAATTACATTTTTTTAAAATTGCATTTTTAGGGGCAGTCATCAACCATAAAGTTAATGGGCAAGGTGAGTCTTTAAATGTACACTTCAAACTTTTGACTTTATTGACATTTTAAGACAAAAAGTTATCCGTTAGTTCATAAGGGAACAGAGGCCCAGGGAGGGACAATATTTAATTGCCCGAGTTCCCCGTGGGGTCTGGTGGGATCTGTGTCCACAGCCACCTAGGTTTGCCACGCTGAGCATCTGCCCAGGACTCCTGTACACCAGGAGGTGCATGCTCAGATGCTTTTGGAGGCCGAAAACGTAAAGCAAATGAGTGAAGCTGGGGAGGTCAGGCCCCTCTGAAAGGGGACGCTGTGACTCTGCTCAGCTGATCGCTGCTGCACGGGACTGGGGGCCTAGGGCTGTCCAGGTATGATTTCCAAGAGAACCGGGCAACCCGAGTTTTCATGGGAAAGCCGTTTCTTACACACTGGCAGCTGATTAAAAAAAATAAAAGCACTGTGTGTGCAAAACAGGTTTGTGGGTTGGCCTGCCAGCTTACGATCTCGGTACTGCACTGGGGGGATGGGGAGAAAAGAAAGAGAGAAGCAGGGAAGAGCCACCGTGTGACGGTGACGGTGACGAGGCGACCCAGCAGGCTTCAGCTGCTGTCATCCACCTGGGTGGGGACGTTGTTCCTGCAGCTCCGAAAATCTGGACACCCCTCGTCTGTGGGTACAGTGTGCCTTTTAAAGCCTTGTTTGTCTGTAACTTGGTCTCCTTTTATCTTTTATGTAAATCTGGAAAATTCTTTAATGATTGCCATTCTGTCCTTTTTAGAATGTAAACACCACATGATCTGGATTAAAATAGAAAATAGGTTCTGCCAGTTCTGCAGATACAGCTAATGCCACGCCGTCTCAGTCACTCACCCTTACTTTTGTCTACTAGGTACAAGACAATGCCTTGTACCTTCCAGGGGGGGGGGTGGAAGGCAAGGACAAGCTGTCTCCACACCCTGGAGGATTACAGTGGAAGAACTCGAGAAAAGGGAGCGACATAAATAGACACCACCACCCATCGTGCAGCCCTGACGCTCATGCCTGCCAGTTTTTGGACTCAGAGTTGAGTGCAGAGAAAGACATGTAACAAATGGTGACGGTGTTGGGCATGGGTCATGATAATAGTATGACAGAAACAAAAGACAGCGTCTGATTCTGCCTGCGGGAGCCCAGGAGTCTTCAAGGAGGGAACATTGGAGACAAGTCCTTGAGGGCGCCTGGAGACCCGTGGTGCAGACAGCTGGGCAGGTTCTCCAGGTAGACGTCACAGCACCTGCAGAACTCCGTGCAGAGGAACATGGTGTGAACCAGGTCTGAAGGGCGAGAAGCTCTTTCCTCAGAAGAGCTGCAGGCAAGGTGCAGCGTGGTCCTTTTCATTTTGAACCTGTTGTCCCACGAACAATGAGGGCAGAAGGACATCTTGGGCACAGCAGACAGCCACATGTGTGCAGATGTGCCTCACGCCCTCTCCCTGTTTTATTGGACTTCCACTGGGAAGGAGCTGTTCATGTCATGTAGGCCCAGGGAAGCACAATCGCACTTCCTGGGATGTTTTGAAATGGGCGTTACCTGTATTCCAGCATAATCCACTGACCAATGCCTTAAGTTATGGAGTTACCCACTCTTTTTCATTACATGATAGGGTTATGTTTTAAATAGGGATTTAATTACCAGATCCATTTTCTGCTTACACTGAATCTGTCATCCATGTGACTATTGAATATTTATAATAAGCAAGCCTAGCTATAGGAGTTTGGTTATAAAGAAGAGACAATGTATTCTATATTTGGCTTATGGAAATCTGTATCATTGCCTTCATTCTCAATGAAAAAGAAAAATACCAACTGAAGCAGAGGAGTGTTTCCTTTCTTGGCAGAGACATGCAGAGGGACGGTAACAGGCCAAGGGGTGGAGCTGGATTACCCTGAGGCATCCCTGATGGGTGCCCTGGGCCTTCTAGAGCCAGGGCCATAGGCTTTGGGCTGGATTGCATGACTTTGCTTCATTTCTAAGTGTGTGTCTCCATTAAATTATATCATAAATATGGGTGAAAACTCAGTATTTCAGGGCCTTTTATCTGCATCATGTGATCCAAACGTTGATAGATACTTATAAATAAAAACAATTGTACGGTAAATAAAATGTCAAGTCCAGTTAATGAATTCTCTTGGACTCTTGTGAATGCGAGCTGTCAGCTGGCCATGCTAGGGTGACGGCTGTGGTTTGGACACGGGTGGAGTGTGAGTCCCAAGAGTCCAGGTGTTGAAATTGAATCCCCAAGATGAGGGTAGAAGCTTAATCCCCATTAAGAGGGTAAAAGTTTAATCCAACTACAGGTGTGGCATTGAGGAGGTGATTAGGGTTAGATTAGGGTCATCTGGGAGGAGTCCCATGATCAAATCTTGGTGGGTCTAGAAGAAGAGGAAGAGAGACCAGAACATATACACAGACACACAGACACACACAGACACACACACACACACACACACACACACATGCTCTCTGTCTCTTACCATGTGATATTCTGTGCTGCCTCAGAACTCTTCCAGCAAGAAGGCCATCATCAGATGTGTCCCCTCAAACTTGGGTTTCCATAACCATGTGCCAAAAATCAACCCTTTTTCTTTATAAACTGATTGGCTTCAAGTATTTCATTACAGTAACACATGTGGACTAATACACTGACTCCCTATGTTGGCACGGAAAGCCCCATGTCCTAGGGAGCCAAACTGCATGGTAATTCGGCCCATCAGAACTCAACCCTGTCCAGCTTGGATTGAGACCTATATTCCGATTTGTTCTTACACCAGCTATTAGAACTCAGTGTCTGACTGGGGCAGAAATTGATGTTGCCTATAGATCACTTGAAAAAGTGAGTGACCCATGACTGTGGCAACTGATAAAATCTTCATTCAAATTGTTCCAATCACAAATTTGACTATGAATCACAGAGAACAATGAGAAAGGCAGAAATGGAAGGAAGGAAGGAAGGGAGGGAGGAAGGGAGGGAGGGAGGGAGGGAGGGAGGGAGGGAGGGAGGGAGGGAGGGAGGGAGGAAGGGAGAAAGGGAGGGAGGCACAAAAGGCAGAAGGAGGAGCTCAGAAGGTGGTGTTCCCCTGCTCTGGCTCCTCCTCTGGAAATACAAACCCCGAAGCCTGAGCATCTGTAAGGCCTGCAAACAGAGCTGCCTGCAGGAGGGTATAATGGAACCTCTGACATCCCACCCTTCCTCTCCCTCTCCTCCTCCCACACTCTTATTTAAAGGACCGATCCTAAAATATCCTTGTGCCCAGCATTTTAACCTAATGTCCTTTAGCGAGTTTCCTCCTTAACATCTTTTAATGAAACGTTGCAAACATACAGACAAGCTGAGAGAATGTCGCATGAGCACCTGACACCTGGACTCTGGGCCTAACAGTTGACTCACGGCTACACGGTGTCTTCCATCTCCCCGTCTTACTCTTCGGATGCTTTTCTAAGTAGGTTGCTTCGGCCTCTAACCACTTTAGCTTGCATATCGTTAACCAGTTCGGGACTTTTGTGCATTTTTTTATCCTTTTGAGATAAAGTTTAGACATAATGAATTGTTATTGATCTTAAGTATATTTTCCCATGAAATTTTTATTATAATTATTATTATTTTTTGCAGGGTCTCATTAATTTCCTTAGGGCCTTGCTGGTTGCTGAGGCTGGCTTTGAACTCGTGATCCTCGTGCCTCAGCCTCTGGAGTCACTGGGATAACAGGTGTGCCCCACCTTGCCTGGCTTTCCCAGTGAATTTTGACAAATACACTCGTGTGTGTAAATCCAACCCTTATCAGGATATAGAGCATCAGCATCACACTGGAAAGTTCCCCCAGCCTCCTCCTGGGTAACCCCGACCTCGCTCCACTGGCCCCTCCTACTGTACACCCCATATGACTATAATCCCCCCAAAAAAGTCACTCTGCTGACTTTTTCCCACTGCAGACTAATTTATCTGTTCTAGAAGTCCGTGTAGTTGGAGCCACGGAGCAGGCCCTCTCTTAGGTCTGCTTTTCTTGGCTCAGCGTTCCTCCTGGGAGAGGCACCCTGGGCTCTCTGCAGTGCTGACCACTCCCCATCCGTACCTTCTCCATTTGCCTGTTAACAGACCCCTGGTGTTTCCAGCTTTTACACCCTATATATACAGTTGCTCCAGACATAATCGTGGAAAAATTTGCATTTCTTCCAGGTGAGTACATAGGAGTGGAATCCACAGCATTTAAAGAAAAAAAAAATGGTTTAGTTCAATGAGGTTCACTGGCTGGTGGCCCGGCCGCAGCTCAGAACGTTCCGTCCCTTCCCGTTCCATCTTGCTTCTCTCCCCTTCTCTATTTTCTTCTTCTGTTTTCTGTGAGCCACTCACTCTCTCTCCTCACAGCTTATAATGTTCTATTAGCATTTTCTTACTGTCTGTCCTAAAGGTGCTTCCTGCCAGAGGGAGCACAGTGTTGAGAAAAGACCTTGATTCTTGGGTGACGTTCAGGGTGCACCTCAGCGACTCTGCAGCGGGGCTCCAGGGGGTGGAAGAGATGCCTCCGAGCTCCTTTTCCACCTTCATTGTTCTGTGAATCTACCATTTCCTTTTCTTTCCCTTCCTTCCTTCTTTCTTTTTCCTGAACCGGGATTGAACACAAGGCTTTGCACAAGCTAGGAAAGTGCTGTACCCCTGAGCTACATCCTCAGTCCTTTTTATTTTGAGACCGTTTTGCTCCGTTGCCCAACTGACCTTGAACTGGAGATCCTCCTGCCCCAGCCTCCTAAGTCATTGGGATTATAGGCAAGTGTCACTGTTCCTGACTCTGTGGGTTCTTTTCTAAGGCACAATCTGGCAGAAAGCCAAGGGACGAGGAGGACTAAATCAGACCTTAAGGTAGAGATGGAAAAGGGCAAAACAGAAAAGCAAATAAACCGTTTTTGTGCTACTAGTCAAACAGTGATGTCCCATCCCGGCCTCTGCTTCTTTCCTCACTCCTGGTTGCAGACTCAGGACCCACCTGGCCTAGCCTTCTCCTCTGCTGCTGGGCACCCCCTCTCCTCTGTCTACCAGTTCATGTCTACATGCTCCAGGGGTGCTCACCGCACCTTTCAGGACACTGCATGAAGCAGCTAATGTCAATGAAGCAGTGAGGAAACCAAAAGAGGTCCCATCTTGCCAAGGTATGTATGTACTACTTTTATTTATTTTTTTGGTACCAGGGAATGAACTCAGGGGCACTTGACCACTGAGCCGCATCCCCAGCCCTATTTTGTATTTTATTTAGAGACAGGGTCTCACTCAGTTGCTTAGCACCTCACTAAATTGCTGAGGCTGGCTTTGAACTCACGTTCCTCCTGCCTCAGCCTCCTGAGTGGCTGGGATTACAGGCGTGTGCCACTGCGCTAGGCTGCATGTACTACTTAGTTGGGGCTTTGGGGCGATTTTACCCATCTTATAGGTAGGAGGCTTGGGTGCAGGAAGTGAAGAAACAGCATGGCTGTGCGCTTGAGATCTTCCCCACAAATTCCAGGACGAGGTGAACCGAATTCTATTGAAGAGGGTCAGTTCCAGAAACTTTATCCTACTGCTCTCAGAAGTGCCCCCTACAGGTCAGAATACATGTCCCAGTTTGGGCTTCGAGAATGGGGTCCCTGGCAGGCGGAGGGGCGTCATTTTCAAGCCTGTGTGGTCTTTGGATACCTTGGGTGCTTCTTACCTTACAATAATTGGCAGGTTATGTCATTCCCCAAAGGAAAAGTTCAGCCAGGATTTAGACAAAGGCTAAATGAGGGAAAAACTACTGAAGAAAGAGGGAAACGTTCAAAAATAAAAGTAGGATCAGGGGGAGGGGGAAAGATGAGAGAATGTTGCAAAGAAGATGAGAAAAAATGGCAACTGTACAAGGAAAATACGAAATCCTTCAAACACAATATTTTATGTTAAAAGAAATTCTGGGCTAACTCCATTTAAAATTTCACCCAGAATCAGAAAATTTAAAACAGAAACCTGGAGCCATAGCGCCCCCTAGTACATATAATTGCAACCACATTATGTATCTTGTCATCACTAATGTATTTTGATGTGCTCAAAATGTACTCATATTTCACAAAAATACAAATTAGTTATAGTTCAACAGGAGCAGGGTTAGGCTTTCAATTCAGGCTCTAACAGTTATATTAGTGATTATTTTTCTGTTTCTAATATACCAATTAAACTATTGAATTCCAATTAATTAAGTCATTGAACTCAAACATAAGAGCATCATAATATACGCTAAAGGTAGAATGAACTCTAGCTTTTAAGCAATTATCTCTGAGGTCGGAGCTTTTCAGTTTCCTATGTTATTCCAGTTGATTGAGTCTCAAGAGTCATTTACAGGAAAAGAAAAAGGCGTTTAGATGATTCTGAGACTGTCAGTTCTCATCAGGCAGCGGGGCATGAGTCTGTGACTTTAAGACCCAACGGGCGTGCCCCACAGCTGCTGCAGCTGGATGCCCTGCTGTGCCCCTACACTGTCACCTAAGACTCTTCCAGTGAGGGGGGAGGACCGCCAACTCCAAGCCTAGGAGGAGCCACTCGACCTTCAACCCCTAAGAAGAAAGGCACATCCACTGAGTTTACTTTTAAATAAAGCTTTCAAATTAACTGCATACTAAAAAATTAAGCTATTCAGGGGCATAAAGGCTGTTGGAAAGTGGGTTGCCTCTTCTCCTCTACAAGATTGGGATGACCAGCCCTGACAGGCAAACGGCCTGCAGAAGGTTTTCCACTCTGGCCATAGCCAGTTCTGATATGTTCCTAGAACCACCGTATGTAGCACACTGGCAGTAAATATTTTGTTTCATCTGAATTTTATTAGAAAATCCTGAATCTTGGGGCTGGGGTTGTGGCTCAGCGGAGAGCGCTCGCCTAACATGAGTGAGGCCCTGGGTTGGATCCTCAGCACCACATATAAACCAATAAATTAAATAGAGATATTGTGTCCAATTACAAAAGAAAATCCTGAATCTTATTTGCTAGAATTAAAAAAAAAACCTGTTTGGAGACAGTGTTTTAATCTTTTTTTTTCTTCTGTGGATGTTATTTCTCTCACTGCTACACCATCTGTCAATAAAGCAGCGGTTCCACTTGCAGAGTGCAGACCAGCGGATCTGCTCTGCACAGGAGCGCATTTGTCAAGGATGTGGGTTATGAAGATGGAGGCATCTGCACTCAACCCTCAGGCTTTGTGAGGAATGCAGACCCAGACCAAGAGCCAGAGTTGCAGAATCACAGAGTTTTGAGGTTTCACTCTCAGAGACTTTCTCTTGGGTTTTGCTAAGTATGTATTTCCTTTATTAAACATAGGTCTTCCTATATTCAAACAATAATATATTAGACACTTAAAATTTCTGTTGAGAGAGTAGATCTCATGTTAAGTGTTCTTGCTGAAGTAAAATAATACAGTCCTAAACCAGGCATGGTGGGGCAGGCCTGTAATCCCAGTGACTCAGGAGGATGAGGCAGGAGGTTCACAAATTTGAGGACAGCCTCAGCAATTTAGCAAGGCCCTAAGCAACTTACGAGACCCTGTCTCAAAATTAAAAAAAAAAAAGGTGGGGGAGTGCTGGGGATGTAACTCAGTGGGTAAACCTCTCTGGGTTCAGTCTCCAGTACCAAAAAGTAAGTAAACAGAAGGGAGGATAGCACTTTAAATTTGATTATTTTATTAATTATTTTATCAAATGTTGGTTATATCCAGAATATTCTATAACAAACAATAAAAGAACAATAAGGAACTTTATTCCTGCCCATCTCACACTTAGGAGGGATGGCCCTGGAGTACATTTTCAGGAGTGGAACACCTGGAACAGATGTGCATGTGCTGTAATTTTGACCGACACTGTAAATTGCCCTCCATGGGTTTTAATAATTTACATCCCCCCCAACAATGGGTAAGGGGTCTTACCAACAGCGTGGGTTACCAAACTCTTTGATTCTGATAGGTGAAAGTGATCTTTCTGTGTAGTTTGACTGGGCCTTGTATTTCATGAGTGCTGGTGAGTATCTTTTGTATGCTCAAAAGCCATCTGTATTTTTCATTTGTTTTGTAAACCGTCCTTCCTATTATACTTTGCTAATTCTTTCATCGAGTTGAAGATGTTTCTAAGAGTCAGTTTGCATTTTATTTATTGGTGAACTCAGCCCTTGGTTTGGGATGTAGCAGAAAGTGTCCCCACCCCTCACCTCAATTTCATATTTGTGCTTTGACTTTGCTTTTTTTTTTTAAAATGCTACTTTATTTTTTTTTAAAAAGCAAGACTGTGTTTGTCAGCTTTCCATTACTGTCACAAAGTACTTGAGATTATTAACTTAAAATGAGGAAAAATTTATTCTGGCTAGTAGTTTTGGGGGTCTCAGCCCATGGTTGGCTGGCCCTGTGGTTTCTGGGTCTGTGAGGCAGCACATTACTGGGAGAAGAGGGCAGTAGAGGAAACCCATTCACTGCATGGTGGGGATTAAAGGGAGCTCAAGAGGAAGGAGGTGGGGGCTCACCCAGTGACCTAAAACCTGCCACTGGGTTCCACCTCTTAAAGTTTTCTACCACCTTCCAACAGCATTAAGCTGAGGACCAAGCCTTTAACACGTGTGCCTTGGGGAACGTTCCAGACCCAAGCTGTAGCAAAGAAGATTTATAAATCTTTTATAGCAAAGGTTCAACCTCCAGTACCAAAAATAAATAAATAAAATAAATTAATAAATAAATAAAATAATATAAAGGGCTGGGGATGTAGCTCAGTGGCAGAGCACCCCTGGGTTCAATTCCCAGTGCTGCAAACATAACAAAACAAAACCCCCTAAAACAGCTGCAAAAACTTTAGTCATTTATGAAAACCTGTACACGAATGTTTAGGAACATTTAGGAACTTATGAAAAGGTCACGAGCATATCTGAATACTTTAAAGATCAGAAATGATGTCATTTCTAACAGCAAAGCACTGGAAATAACATAAATGTCCAATAAATGGGGATTAAATAAATAATGGTGCACCTGTACAATGTAATACTATGCAGGAACTAATAATGTTTCCAAGAATGAAGTGGAAAGAAATAGACTTTTGTTAAGTGAAAAGCTAGTTATAAAACATTTTGACCCTATTTTTCTAGGAAATAAAAATCATACACATAACTAATACTTTACTAATTTGGAACAGATGAGTATGGTTACAACTTAAAAAAAAATTGTTCATTGTTTGAGTCCTCACTCATTGTAATAGCAGAATCCAAGTCACTTCTCCTTTGTAGTCTCTGGTTTCCACACCATCTTCCTGCCTCCTTTCCCTCTGATTGGCCGAGAACCCTGAACTTATCTGGATTCAAGTTCTGTATTCCAGCTGTGTGTGACCATAAGCTTATTTTCGGTTTCCTTAGGGGTAAACAGCACATCTGTACTAGAACCAGTGTGAGCATTAATGAAATAATACACATAAAAGCCCAGTACAGTGCTTTAAACACAGTGAGTGACCTCCGTAAGTTGCTGCCGTTATATGGGATACATGTAATATAGGAGGTAATAATATAATATTTTCATGGCTACTGGTTGAATTGTGTCTCCCCAAAATCCATGTGGCCCTAACACCTTAGAATGCGACTGTATTTAAAGATAGGGTGTATAAAAAGGTGATTAGGTTAAAATGAGGTCATCAGGGTGGGCCCAAATCCAATGAGACTGTCCTTATGAGAGAGGAGATTGCGTGCGCGCGCGCGTGCACACACACACACACACACACACACACACATACACTCAGCAGTCGTGAGAGGACTCAGGTAGGAGACAGCCATCTCCCAGCCAAGGGGAGGGGCCTCAGAGGGAACCAACCCTACCCACACCTTGGTCTTGGACTTCCGGCTTCCAGAACAGGAGGACATACATTTCTGTGGTTGATGCTGGGTGGCTTGGTACTTTGCTACTGCAGCCCCAGGAGACAAGTACGAGGGTCTGTCACCAAGTGAGGCAGTGGTCAGCTTTCTCCATCTCACACTGGTAAATGTTTCTCCTCCTTTATGTGAAATATGACGGTTTCAAGTGGTTTTTGGGTGGCACTGGAGAAGCTGTGTGACGTCTAAGTTACTTGGGTCAGAGGCCAGGTGCAGGATGGGTCTCGGCCTATCATAAGGTAACTGTGGGGAAGGACCCAAGTCCAGGGCACTGGAGAGTGGCCAGAGTCCAGTTCCCAGGGGCCACTTAGGAAGGAGATCACAGGTCTTGTGGGGAAGTCGAGGCTGGGAGGAGAAGGCACAGGCATGTAGTGGCACCCCGTTTCTCCACAGAAAAGTCTTACCTGGGCTTCTCCAGAATGCTTCACCATGGCTGATTTTGGGACTGTCAGCAAAAGAGTCTCTGCAAAAGAGTTCACTGTAGATAAACTTCCTATTTTCTGGTTGCCCTGTTTTACTTGGCCACTGGCCGGGAGAAGATACCAGCACTCCATGTGCTGGACACCCCCTTACTAGTTTTTCACAAACTGTATCCACTATAGTAATTTGTAGATGTGGCCTTGAGCTGGGGCTTCACAGAGATGTCTACATTTTCAAGATAAGTTACCAGTTGGGCTCCCTGGTAACAGCTGGCAGGGGGAGGAAATAGAGGGCAGAAGAAGCTCTCCCCTTCTCAGGTGCTGACCTTGAGGGGCTAACTTGCCCACACACTGAGAGGAAAAGCTGCTTTACTGAACTTCTGCAGACTGGGAACTTCTGAGCCCCTCCCCTTACACGCTGGGTATAAAATTCTGAAACTCCCTGAACTCGGGGTTCAGGGGATTGATTGATTACAGCAAAAGCTGTGCCCTCTGAACCTGGCTGCAGCCCAATAAAACTGTTTCCTGCTGTCTTCAGTGCCTTGCCTTGTCTGACCCTACGACAGGCAGGCAGCCCTGTGGGCAGTGTTGGGCCTGGGAAGGGCAGGCCCCGGCTCCCACCAGACGCCCTGAGTGCATGCTCCCTCACCTTAAGAGACAAGGATCCCAGGGCAGCAGGGCCCTGCCAGCTTCACTACAATGGAGTGATTCTCTCCCAAGGCTGGGCACGTGCCCAGTTCAACAAGAAGAAACTTGACGAGGAATTCATTCTGTCAAGTCCTTGCACTTCTAAGAGCAGAAGGAGTGTCAGGGAAAGGGCCTATTAATTCTGTGTTTTCCAAGAAATGTGTTGTCAAAAGCATGCTGGAGCGAAAAAAGAATCATTCTCAGTGTGACGGCATTATGGGCAAGCTTTGGGATCATTATTTCAAATTTTGATTTTATCTCACTATGTTCTATTTCCAGTGGATGATTTTTAAAGAGTGCACTGGGCTGGTGTATAGCAGGCCAGTTTTCTGGCTCCTACCCTGTGCCCCCTGACACCCAGGCTGCTGTCACCAGGAAGATCTTGCCCTCTCCCGCCACCTCCCCATCCTTCCACTTAATATTTCATTTTTATAAACTATTTATTTTTACCAAACTGATAGCTATATAACATAAAACTTACCATTTTTAAATGAACAATCCAATGGCATTTGGTATATTCAGTGTTGTGCAACATCTCTGCCCAGTTCCAGAACATTTTCTTCACCCAGAAAGGAGACCCTGTGCCCAGGACACAGTTTGCTGCCTGCTCCTTCTCTCCCAGTCCTGGAAGCCATCAGTCTGTCTGTCTCTGGGGGTCTGCCTACTCCGTACATTTCAGAGATGGAGTCAGACAATGGTGGCCCTTTGTGACATGCTTGGCACCATGTTTTCAAGATTCATCTGCAGCGAAGTGGGTAAAAGCTCTTCGTCCGCTCTTATACTAAGATCCCACCACAGTAACGCGCCACATCCGGTTCTCTCCTCAGTTGGTAGGCGTTGGGGTTGCTTCTACCTTTTGGTTACACTGAGGGATGAGTGTTGCTGCTGTGAACCTGTGTGCACAAGTATTTGCTTGTCCCCTGCTTCGTTTCTTTTAGGTATTTGCACTTAATGGCTGTGTGAGGACGTTGGCTTAACGATGGATGGCATGTTTGATGGAGCTGAGAAACTCCTGCCATCCAGTGACATCTTAGCCATTGTGACGTCACAGGTCTGCAGGATGCTGGTGTAAACCAACCCTCTGTGCTGTCAGTCATATAAAAGCACAGCACATGTAATCATGTATGGCACCTAATATTTGGTTATGAGTGACTATGTGACCGGTTTATGTATTGATTATATCTTTGTTGTTGTTTTAGAGTTACTACTTATTAAAAAGTGCTTACTGTAAAACAGTCTACCATGTGACTCTGCATACGGCCCCGTACGTCTTGCATCTCCCGTGTCTCTGGATGGTATGGAGAGGGTGTGCAGTGGCTATCCTTATCATCTGAGTGTGTGCAAGTGCCTGCTGGCGTATTTGCACAGGATGAAATCATCTCACGGTGCGTTTCTCAGAGCACATTGCCATGATGAAGTGAAGCATGCCTGTGTCTAGGAGCAGAGTCGCTGGGCCATGCAGGAAGTCTATGTGTTTGCTTATTTTTTAAAGTTTATGAATGCTGATTCACTTTTTATTTTCTTTTTTTTAAAAATATCTTTTTAGTTGTAGATGGACATAATAAACTTTATTTTTATTTATTTATTTTTATGTGGTGCTGAGGATTGAACCCAGGGCCTCACACATGCAAGGCAAGTGCTCTGCCACTGAGCTACAACCTCAGCCTATCTTTTTCTTTTTTTTAAAATTTTTTTTTTAATTTTAATTTTTTATTTAAAAAAATGTTTAATTTTTTTAAACCATAATTGTATCCCATCCCACAACCCAAGCATGACTCAGTATGCGTGACATGACCAAGTATTGACATGCATATAAAATAGGTAGAAAGAACCACTCTGGCAACAGTTTTGCCATTCTGTTGACACATTCCATAACACAGAATCCACTTCAAGAATCAGTCACTGAGGGCTGGGGTTGTAACTCAGTGGTAGAGTGCTGGCCTTGCATATACGAGGAACTGGGTTCAATTCTCAGTACTGCATGTAAATGAATAAAATAAAGGCTTATTGACAACTAAAAGTATTTTTTTTTAAAAAAAAGAATTAGCCACTGAGAAAGACAACATGATTTTTGTTAAGTTTCTCCAACTGTGGCTTCTGGGGAGCATTAACGTATAATAACTTGCATCAGGCATTTCATATTTCTTAGACTTATAGAATCATTTCACATGGAGAGTTTTCACAAGACTTGCAGAGTGTTTATTAACACTGAAAAAATTTCAAGTAGTTCTCACATTTACAGGGTTTGGATGCGGTGTGCATTTTTTACATGTTGTAAGCTGGGGGCCGATGGAAGATTTTTTCCACATTGTTTAAATTCAAGGTCTCTTTTGCTGTGTGTTCTTCCATCACTTCAAGTTCTACTTGGAGAATGAAAAGCTTTCCCATGCTGATAATATCTGTAGGCTTTCTTTCCCTGGTCTTCTCACATGGGCCAGTAGGGTTGTGTGAAAAAGTGTCCCACATTCTGTATACAGAATATGTCCCAGTAAAAGTCTTTAATGCTTGGGTAATACCATATTAATTTTTTTTTCATGTACTTCTAACCGAAATGACTGAATACGTAAGCACGTCACACTCATAAGGCTATTCTCCACAGTGAGTCCTTTCATGTTTATACAAGGAGCCGGGACGCCTGGAGGCTACCCCACATTGCTTACATTTGTAAGGTCCATCCCTCTCCACTGTATTGTGCAAGAGCATGTGTCTTTGAAGGCTTCCGAAACAAATAATGTTTCCCACATTCCTTACAGTCATATGGCTTCTGCCACCGTGTGTTCTCATGTGATACTGAACGTAAGTAAGACAACCAAAGGCTTTCCCACGCTGCTTACGTGCCACAGTCCGGCTGCAGCAAAATAACCGGGGGTGACGAATAACTTGTGTAGATTGATACAGCAGGAGTAGGAGCCGTTTATTGCAGGACAGGAGCGGTATTTATACATTCCACACAGCTTATCTAATTAGCATAAACTAGATACATCAGTCAACCAATCAGGAATCTCCATACTTAATGGCTCACTGGCGTTACTTCACAAACCACTCCCTCTGGCATTTTGCCAGGCACCATCCAGACTTATTTACGAACTCTAACATTCCCCTGGCAAAATGCCAGGTGTTATTTTGACTTGTTTACAGACTCTAACACTTACCTTCATAAGGCTTATTCCCTGTGTGAGTTGTTTCATGGTTTCGAAAGGAAGCAGAGTATTTAAAGGTTCTACCACACTCTTTACTTTCATAAGGTTTCTCTCCATTGTGAGCGAGTACACGGATTCGAAGAGAACTAGGATTAAAAACCCTTGATCACACACCTTGCATTTGTAATTCCACTCTCCACTGTGAGTTGCCATGTGTCTTTGAACTGAGTGGGAATAAGTGAACGTTCTGCCACACTTCTCACATTCGCAGGGTTTCTCTCCAGTATGAGTCGTTCATGTTTTGGAAGGTGACTGGGATGCCGGAAGGTCTTATCACATAGCTTACATTTATAGGGCTTCTCTCCAGTGACAGTCCTTTCATGTATTTGAAGGGAACTAGAATTCAAAAATAAGTTTTCCCACATTGCTTGCATTCATGTTTCCTCTCTCATGTGACCTGCTTTATGATTTTGAAGGAAACGGGGGTAAGGAAACCCTTTGCCACCTCCATGGTGATGGGGATGAGTGAACTTTCCCCCACACTGCTCACGTTCGTGGGGTTTCTCTCCATTGTGTATCCTTTTGTGTTTTTGAAGGTAACTGGGCCACCTAAAGGCCTTACCACATACTTGGCATTCATAGGGTTTGTCTCTGTATTCCTGATACTCAAACGGTCTGCGTCTAGACTTCTTAAATGATGAATGACCAACGGCCACTCCCCCAGCCACATGGCTTCCACTTGGTTTGGATCCAGGTGTTTTCTTGGCCACAATATGATCCGGAATCTGGCTGAAGGTTTTTTCTTCTTTATGCCCACGGAGTCTCTCTGCCATTTGACTTCTTAGATTTCTCTTTGGATTTTTGTACTGATCTTCCATGTTCTGGTGTTCCCATTTTTTTTTTCCAGAGAACCAGTTCTTGAGGGTTTCCTGCATTACATCTCAATAGAGTTTCTTCTGGGAAGACTTCAGCAAATCTCACTCCTCCTGGGTGAAGTTCACATCCACATCCTCAAAGATCAGTGGGTCTATTTTCTGGCTTCTGGGAGCTCCAGGTGAACTCATTGAGACAGACCGGGGACAGGGTGACAGCGCTGAGCACTGCAGACCCCGAAAGGAGCACTCAGTGGTGCCAGGCATCCGTTCCCCATGCCGCACTCCGCTAAAGAATTTTTTTTTTTAGTTGTAAATGGACACAATGCCTTTAATTAATTAATTTGGTGCTGAGGATCGAACCCAGTGCCTCACGTGCTAGGCGAGTGCTCTACCACTGAGCCACAACCCCAGCCCCACTTTTTCTTATTCATTATTTTTTTTTGCCTGCTTTTTTCCCCCCCAGTTTGAGGGAGGTATATTTGACAAGTAAGAATCGTATGTATTTATGGTGAAGGACGTGATATTTTGGTATCTGTATGCGTGGTGAAATAATTACTACAATCTACCTGATTAACATATCCACCACCTTTCAATTCACTTTCATTGAAGAAATCATGCAATTCATGTTCAAAGTTCCAACAGGAAGGAAGGGGCACGGGCCGTGGAGCCTCTCCGAGTCCCACTTTGTCGGCTGGCATTTCTTCTTAGATGTAGATGCTGGTTCTGGCAGGTTCCTTCCATGTATTTTCTTTTTTTTTTTGGTTTAAGTGTTAAATATTCTTTATTTGATATCATACATAAAGTACCCTAAAATGCCTTTCAAGAAGTAAAAAGCAGCATTTTAGGTACAGAGAATTCTAATTAAATTAGCATAGTCAAGACCAAAACCATAAAGTAGACGTTGCTTCCATGGTTGCCTGAACAGGCTTATGAGCACAAATTGAAACGGGCGGGTCTTGCTCAGTTCGGAGACAGTGAAGGGACTTCTCCAGTGTTCAAACAGTCACATGACCAGCTATATGCATCTCAGTATAAAACTCATCTTCAACAGGGCTTGAAATGGCGTTCCTCATCTTTGTGAAATGTTGAACATACCAAGACCAACTGTATCTTTAGAAAGGGAAACAGTGATAGCCCTAGAGAAATGTTTCTACCCGGACAGATGCCCACACTGTTCCTGCTCTGTGGTGGACCTTAGGGGCTCTACTTGCACTCCTAGGCCTGTCCCACAGTTAGGTACTCCCTGCAGTTTGGTGCCCCCCTCATACAAAATGGGGATCTTAAAATAACAGAAACTCATTCGCGCACAGTTCTGGAGGCTGAAAGTCAGAAATGAAGGTGTCAGCAGGGTCAAGCCCCCTCTGAGCTCCCTGAAGGCTCATCCAGGGGCCTTCCTTGGCTGCTTCTCGGCCATCCTCTGGGTTCCCTGGCTGGGAGAGGCTGGACTCCAACTTCTGTTACCATGTCTTTTCTCTATGCATGTGTCTGTGTTCAAAGTCCCCTCTTCTTGTAAGGATCCCACTCACACTGGGCCGGGGCCCACTCTAAGGATCTCACTTTAATTCCTGTGAGGTATCCCCAGAGCTCATATGTGAGGCACTGCAAAAAGCTAGAGGTGAATTGATTGGGTTATGAGAGCCTTAACCTATGCAGAGCACTAATCCACTGGTACGATTAACTGGGTAGTAACTGTAGGCAGGTGGGGTGTGGTTGGAGGAGGTGTGTCACTAGGGGGTGCCTTTGGGGTTTATATTTTGTCTCTGATGAGTGGAGCTCTCTCTGCTTCCTGGTGCCATGTGCTGAGCTGCTTCCCTCTGCCACACGCTTCCACCATGATGTTCTGCCTCACCTTGTGCCCAGAGCAATGCAGTCGGCTCTCTGTGGACTGAGACCTCTGAAACTGTGAGTGCCAAATAAACTTTTCCTCTAAAATCGTTCTTGTAGCCAGGCATGGTGACCAATGCCTGTAATCCCCAGCAAAGTGAGAGGCTGAGACAGGAGGATCACAATTTTGAAGGCTGACTCAGCAACCTAGCAAGGCCTAAGTAATCGAGTGGTCCCCTGTCTAAAAATATTAAATGAAATATAAAAAATAAAATATAAAATTGTTCTTGTGAGGTATTTTGGTCACAGAGGGGAAAAAAAAGCTAACTAAAACAATTCCATTACATCTGTAAAAGACTCTTTTTCCAAATAAGGTCTCAGTCACGGGTCCTGGAGGTTAGGACTTGAACAGATTTATCTGAGTGACTCAATCCAACCTGAAATACTCTTTAAGTTGGAGGGCTCCACTTCTTCCTGAAGGGCTGCCCTGGCATTCCTGGGGTAGAGGGAGAAAAGGCCCGTGATCTCAGCCTCCCAGAGAGTCAGATTCCCTGGATGGGGCCCAGCACCGTGGCCACCTGGGGCAAGCTCATGACCTGCTCAGCCCTGCCTGCTCCAGCTTGGCTCTTCTTTTGCAGCCCCTGGTCCCCACTGTCTCTGTCTTCTGGCCCACCTCCCTGGCCTAAGGGGACCTCTGGGCCTTGGCCTTGGGTTGGCTGCCCGCGCCAGACCAGCAAGCATACCAGAGCAGGGTCATCTTCCCAGAACACGTCACCTCACTTCCCATCCATTTCAGAGTGTAGCAGCGTGCCAGTGTCTTAATCCACCTGCCTTCTCCTCTTCCTGTCATGACCGTCACCTCTGCTCTCTGACCTTTGATGTGTTAGAGTCCATCTTTCCTTGTTTAGAAAATGTGCTTTTTCCCTCTGGTTCTCCAGAGCTTCTCTGTTAAAGAGCCCAGAACCCAGAGCTCAGTTCAGACCCACCTCTAGACCCACTTTTTATTTATTTATTTTTAAATAGCCTTTATTTTTAGAGCAGCTTTAGGATCCCAGCAAGATTGAGCAGGAAGTACTGTCCTAATGTGCTCAGCCGTCACTGTAAGTATTGGTGGGGATTATCCTTCACCTACATGTCACTATTTCTTCTTTGTTTTAATTGGGACAGTATAAAAACATAGGACCGTAACCGAGAACTAAATCCACACAATGGAGTAGGTTACACAGCGAGCCTTACTGAATAGTTAAGCAGGTAAATTTCAGTGTGGTTCAGATGTAGACTCACACATCACCAGGGACACACCCCTGCAGCCTGTGTCTTCTCTGGTGTGCGTCTGGATCCCACCCTGGTAGACTCGACACACTGATTCCTGTGGGCGCCTATGGAACAAGGGCTCGTCATTGAAGGGAAAGTAACTGTGCAGTGCCAACATTTTGGAAGATGCAGCTAGCTCTGCAGGGTAGAGGTGAAAGATTTACAACTTACAGGTCTCATGGGAAGTTTGTGAATAATGTCACTCTTAAATGAGGCTTAGAACAAAGAAACTGAAGTGGCACCTCCTTTCTCCACAGAAAAGTCTTAACTGGGCTTCTCCAGAAATCCTCACCATGGCTGATTTTTAGGATTGTCAGCAAAAGAGTCTCAGCAAAAGAGTTCAATGTAGATAAACTTCCTATTTTCGTGTTGCCCTGTTTTACTTGGCCACTGGCCGGGAAGATACCAGCACTCCAGGTGCTGGACACCCCCTTACTAGTTTCTCACAAACATGTATCCTAAGTATAGTAGTTTGTAGAAATGTGCAAACAAGGCGTCTGGCCTTGAGCTGAGCTTCACAGAGATGTCTACATTTTTAAGATAAGTTACCAATTGGGATCCATGGTAACAGCTGCAGGGAGAGGAAAGAAAGGGGAGAAGAAGCTCTCCCCCTCTCAGGTGTCCTTGAAGGGTTAACTTGCCCAGAACAGTGAAAGAAAAAGCTGCTTTTATGTGAACTTCTGCAGACTGGGAACTTCTGAGCCCCTCCCCTTACATGCTGGGTATAAAACTCTGAAACTCCCTGAACTCGGGGTTCAGGGGATTGATTGATTACAGCAAAAGCTGTACCTGGCTGCAGCCAAATAAAACTGTTTCCTGCTGTCTTTGGTGCCTTGCCTCGTTCATCCCTACAACAAAACAAGAAAACAGCAAGGGAGATTAAAAAAACAGTCTTTGGCTAGCTTCAGTTGAGGTCTCTGTCATCCATGGTCTGGGAAGTAGGTGGGATGCTCAGGAGGACTGAAGGGCAGATGTTAGTGAGAGGCTTCTGTACATAGGTGTCGACAGCAAGGGGAACTGACAAAGGATGCCCAAGCACCCAGGGATGGACATGCGGGGAACTGCAGGTGTGGCTTGGTGAGCGGGGAGGAGGGTTCTGGAAGCTGGCTGCGGGGAGGGCTCTCAGGGAACACAGGGTAGGAAGGTGGCTCTTGCTCACCTGCCCTCCTGCTAGGAGGAAGCTGCAGGCAGATGCCTCCCGACTTTCTTCCCACTCGGAATTCCTGCCTGTGCCTTCTTAGCTGAACCCAGATGACGCCAGGGACAAGGGCTGGTGGGTGATTCTGTGGCCACAGGGTGGAAGGTGGCTTGTGAACCCGAGGTGAGGGTCAGGCAGGGGAGCAATCTGCACTGTGGTAGCCCCCAGCCTGCCTGTTCACTTTCACCTCTCATTCCACCCTCCACTCGGGACCACTGTCCCCCACACCTTGGCAGATCTGAAGTCTTACACGGCTCAGCTCAGATGCCACCTCCGTCTCGCCGCTGTTCCTTGCAACTGGCTCAGAAGTGTTCTCCCCACTCCAAAGGAGAAGGTTGAACAGTCCACAGAGTGCTTCTACCTTTACCTGATATTTACCGACACGTTGGCCACGATTTAACTGGGCTTGTGAGGAGCTCTTGAGGTGGAACCATTTCTAGTCACCTTTGTGCCTCCTGTAGAACCTGCCCAGTGCCCGTTGGCCATCCTTTGTCAGTTCCCTTGCTGTCGACACCTATGTGAATGACCGAGAGGACGGAGGGTGAGGGATTCTGGGGTCTTGCCTGCTGGGTGGACAGGTCCTCAATGTACTTTGCTTTTAACTTAGCCATTTCATATTCCTCAGCAAAGACTCTGCTCCTAGGTAGGGGACACCGTGGGTGACTAGGGGGAGCAGGCTGTGCTCTGCTCTAAGTTAGTCCGTGATATATGGAACAGTAGTTTTCAGACCGTGCCTAGCCCTGTGTTACTCTGTATTTAAGCATTAAGGTGGAATGATTGTACAGCTTGTTTGTGCAAGAGAACAACCGCCATCTGCCTAGAACAACCGCCATCTGCCTGGCACAACCATAAGGTGCAAACTGATAAATAAATTAATCATGCTAATAAAAGTGACCACCTGTGAACATATCAAACTAGTCAGAAGCACAAGGTTGCATGGCTGTTCAACTCAAATGGGAAAAAACAGGCCCAAGGGCTGATGGAACGTACCACACCATTGAACAAAGCAACCCCCGGACCCAAGGCCCATAAAAGGAGGAGCACCCAAGTCTGCCAGCACCCTGACCCCATCACCTGTTCACCCCTCATCAGGAGCCTTGCTGAGGAAAAGTGCCACAGGGAGGGACTTCCTAATCTTTGCCCTCTGGCTTCAGCACAGCACAGTTTCTCCTGCTTGTGACAACTATGCATGGCTGGTTCCAAGTTGACACCTCAAGCTGACACTCTGGAACTGCCATCCACCCAGACTGTGGCCTAGGATTGGTTCCCGTGTTTGAGGTCTCTGCACCCTGAGCACGTTCTTTGGCTGGCTCTGGTGGGTGATCTCATCTGCCCACCCAGAGTGACCCTTTGCATTTGTATCTGCTTTCTGCTCTCATTCAGCCTCCCAATCCCTGTGGATGCCTTAACCCATCTCAGCCTTTTGCACTGTGTACTTGTATGTGTACACATGTGTGTGTAAAGTGCAGTGTGTGACTTGAGTGTCATAGATGTTAGAAATCAAGATGGGAATAAAAGAACCTGTGATTGCCAGGCTTATGACCACCAGGTGATCCACAAGTGTTCGGAGAACTTCCCCCAGTGAAAGTGGTTCAGCCCGTGAATTACACTGTGGAGAGACACAGACGTATTGGGTCTGTGCCCACGGCACAGCTCGCTCAGGACAGGGCTGACGTGGCATTTTTCCTGCCCTGGTTTTGTTCAGGCCACCCCCTCCCCACACAGCCAGGTACCGGAGGAGAAGCTCTCCTGGGCCAGGACACTGTAGGGGAGTCCTTTTCTTTTGCCAGCAGTTGGTGTAAGGTATACTGAGTTCTGGTTACAGACCTTGAGGAGAGGTTTGCTTGCAACTTCCAAGAGTGTCCTTTCTTCCTCTTTGGAGAGAAATTTCAGTTGTACCTGGAGCCACTTTAGGACTAGGAGAACCAGCTTCAAGATGAAGGTGTGAGTGTGGATCACAGAGAGGGAATTTGGCAAGAATCTTGGGCGGTTACTAACATCCTGGAGGGTAACACAAACTTGACTTTCTCTCTGAAAGTCCCCCTTGGTGAACAAGCACATTTCCTCTTTGGAGAGGGCTTTGAGCTGGGTGCTGTTACCCTGGATCAAAGAGCAGGCCCAGGCTCCCTGGCCCCTTTCTGTCTGCAGCTCTAGGGCTGCAGGAGCCCAAACAGAACCACGTAGGCTGGTTCTGCAGCTGGGAACATGAGTGAGACCCTGTCAAGCCTGAAATACTATATGTCACGACTCCTGTAGCCAGGACTGTTCCGGATCCACCTGGGAGCAAGCTGAGGGCTTCCTCTTGCCCATTACGTTGGCCCTACTTTTTCTTTCTGTGAATAGCGTCTCTGGAATGTTAAGGATGTTTTCTTTCCCATACACACAAAACTCCCTCTGCTTCTGTAGTGTATGAATGAGTCTTAAGCTCTGAACCAGGGAGGATCAGCAACAGGATTTGCCAAATCAAAGCTGGGTTTACTGAAGAGGTGCTTTCTACCCACCATGCGAGGAGGACCCGGGAAGCAGGAGCCACACGCACAGCCAGACTGACTTTGCCTTTCTTTCCCTGCAGCTGAGATGGGACATCTGAGCCAGCTCTTGTGCAAATCAAAGGCCACCAAGGAGACGACTAGCACTTCAGTAGGCAAGGGGCAGGGACTAGTTAGCAACCCAATTTCTGGTTACCTAATTTGTAAGGGCCAAGGACTTGTCTTTCTGGGTGGAAAGATCCTATTTCCCTCCATCTCTCTTGCTAAGGAGAAAAGGACAAAACTTTTCTCTGGAGTCTGAGCTGGCGGGAGGTAACACTGCTAGCAAAATCAGGGACTGGAGAATTGAAAAATCATCAACAGTTTTTTAGGAAAAGGAGAAAGTGAAGGGGGCTGAAGTCAGGAAAGGAAGAAGAACAGCATATTAGGCATGAGACAGAGGAGGCTGGCCACAGTGTCATGAATGAAGCATATTCAAATCCAACAGGCTTTTTTTCTGGTGACAGACCAAAAAGAAAAAGAAAAAAAAAAAAAAAACTAACCTCAAAAAACCCCTAGTGGAAATAAATCTTGCAGGGCTTTTTAAAAAAGGCTAGCCAAAATAATGAGTGATTCAACTAAGAAAAACAGACTCCTCGGGTTAGCGCGTCTGCAGGCTAAGGCCTCCGGGTCAGACAATGCACATTTATTACCTAAAATCAAACTGGAAAGATCTATCTAAACTCCTAAAGTCTCATAAAACTCATCTCAGCAGTTCCTCTTCTGTGCCTCTCTCTTAAAAAATAAAAAATTCAATAAATACACATTCTGGAGAGAATGGTCCTTTCTTCCAGACAAGTGTGGAGGGCCAGAATGCGCCTCCCCAGGACCCCAGGGCGGCTGAGCTGGAGACCAAGGGCTCTCGGCCCTCCTCCATCTGCCTCCAGGCAGGACGTGGATCTATCAAGGCACAAGGGGCCTGCCCTTCTCTGCCAGGGAGAGCGAAGGTTAAAGGGGACAGCGCTTCAGCCCCTGGGGCCAGAGGAGGGGACCAGAGGAAGCTCAACACAGACCCATGACAACGGGCCAGAATTGTCCTCCTGCAGCCGCCTCCACTGGCTTTCCCTTTGTCCTGTCTTCTCTGGAGACCCACTGCTCCTTGTTGATGGTGCCGCCTGAGCCGGAATTCAGAGCCACCTCTCAGAGAACTGCTCTTTCCTGGTGCGTCCTGTGTACATATGAAACACACACTTTGACACACTCCTCTTTGTTGCATCTATCCTCTTGTCTTATGTGACAGGGGTCTATTCCAACCAAGAACCTATGAGGTCGAGGCGATTATTTTTCCCTACATATGGCTTTGTTCATCTGCTACATAAATTCCTTTATTTTTGTTATAGTGTTTCTCCAAGGGGTCTGTGGGCTACCGAATCACCAGGGCTGCTTGTTAAAATCTGTGTGTTTTAAGGTGTGACACCAGAGGAATGACCCAAACTCTCTGGGCAGTGGGTATTTTTTTTTAAAATAATTTTTTGTTGTAGATGGATACCTTTATTTTATTTTATATTTATTTTTATGTGGTGCTGAGGATCGAACCCAGTGCCTCACACGCGCGAGGCAAGCACTCTGCCACTGAGCCAGCCCCGCACTGGGTATTTTTAACAGTACCCCAGATTTTCTTTATCATCTTCTTTTTTAATTCAAACACAATTCTAATGTTTCAATCTCATAAAAATCAAAGAGAGATCAGTAGAAGAAAGAAAGGGACCAAGGGGAGGAAGCATGGGAGGGAGGGGGAAGTGCTGAGGAGTGATATTGGCCAAATTATATTCCTATATTGTGTGCATGTACTAATACATAACAAGTCCCACCATTATGTTCAACTGTAATACACCAGTAAAACATGTAGAAAGAGAAAAAAATTTCTAAAAAAATTCTGATGTTTCAAGACATTCCAGATTTTGATGTTTCTTGAAACAGGATCCATGCCATTAATATTTGTTTGTTCTCTCTCTCTCTCTCTCTTTTTTTTTTTGGGGGGGGGGAGGGGTACCAGGGATTGAACTCAGGGGCACTCGACCACTGAGCCACATCCCCAGCCGTATTTTGTATTTTGTTTAGAGACAGGGTCTCACTGACTTGCTGAGCGCCTGGCTGAATTGCTGAGGCTGGCTTTGAACTCTGTCTTCCTGCCTCTGTCTACTGAGCGGCTGGGATTGCGGGTGTGCACCACTGCTCCGGGCTATTCTTTTTTAATGCCTATCACATAGAAGGTGCTGGATAGTTTTTGGAGGAATGAATCTAAGAAAAGTGAAATGATCTAAAATCTTGGCTCTGAAGCTCCTTGCAGCTCGTCCCTGCCTTTGTGCCGAGTGAGCCTTAGGTATCTGCTCAAACTCTCTGCATCTTGGGAGTTGCACGGGTGGTAGGTTCAGTGATGCTGTGGGTCCTCTAGAGGGGTCTTGTCCTGAGGGTGAGTGTGGCTGGGTTTCTGGCAGTCCTACAGTCACCGTGGCCATCCTGAGTCGTCCTCTGTTTCAATAGATTTCTTTTCTACTTAGTGTGCCAGTGTGGTCAAGGTCCAGCCTGGGACAGTACACATAAGTGTCATTTAAACTGTAAAAGCTTAACAATGTAAACTAAGCAAAAGTGTGATCATTACAAAGTTATGAAAGGCTAACAAAAGGACGGGAAGGTGTCATGTAGGTAGCAACAGCAGCTTTCACACCAAGGGGTGAAGGAAGGAAAGGGGACAGGTAGTAACTTAGGGGTGTGGCCTCTAAGAGGGCTGACACTTGGTTCGGGGTGTGGGGCACTGCGCTTCGGGTTCTGTGTGCCTGAGGTGGCGGGGTAAGGTCAGTTCTGAGTGGGGAAAGCCGTGGGCCGCACTCAGAGCCTCTGTGGAAAGGAGGTACTGCTGCGCGGTGGGGAGGCATTGCTCGGGCCACGTTGGCGGGAACCCTTTGCAGATGGGAATGGGGAAGTTTCTCCTGCAGCCTTGGAGTCTCCCCTTTGCTCCCCTTATGGCCAAAGCCAACCTGGATCCACTGGCAAAGTCCAATATGGGTGCAGCCACCTGGCATCTTGAGGTGCCTGCAGAAGGCAGGGCTGGGAGGGCTGAGGGATGGCGCAGCCCGAGGAGGGCTCTGGGCACCTTGCAGGTTAGTCTTCATTTGTCGTTTCTGTCACATTCTTTTCTGATCTAAATGAATTGTTCCTTCCTTTCTGGGTGTGACATTGTTATCTGAGTTCTGCCACCACTAGGGCTCTGGCTTTGCTCTGTGTCTGGGTTGTTCTTACCTTGTGATTTTGCTCCCAGGTGGCCTCTGGGGCCAGGTCTGCCGGTTTGCATTTTTATTTTTTCCCTTACGTGTAAATTGTCACGTATGGTGTTCCTCTAGTATGGTGTGGACATGCCTTTTTGGATGATTTCATTTGCTTTTCTGATTGATTGTGATCTTCATGTCTTTTGGAGTTCTGGAGAATTTCAGATTGAGGAAGTAGCCATTATCCCACAGGAATCTGGAAGAGATGTCTCCTTAAAAACATGTTTCTTGCTTCCTCCTTCAGATCTTTGATTTTCAACTATGCCACAGTCCCTATTATTATCTCCGGCATTTTTTTGTGGGACTGGGCTTAGGCTCATGGGAATCTTGGTTACAATGGCCCTGACTTATGGGGCCTAAACAATAAAAAGTGGTGGCAGAAGCAGTCTATTATTGTAGCAGTGGCAGCTACCTGTTGGAACATTAAGAATATTTTGGTGTCAAAGAGCAGAACTGATGACTCAATAAGGTATGTCTATGTAGGTAGTACCAAACCAATTTTCTACATGGCTCTAAATTTTGCATGGCAAAGAAACTGGTTTTACAGTTCCAATAAATTAACATATCTGTAATTTTAGTCTTTTTTTTTTTTTTTTACTCTTTTGCCTTTATATTTCATGCTTTCCTTCCTTATTGATATGAAATGGTGAATTTGCCTTAGTATTAACTTGTCTTAGTAGTGGTGAATTATACTCTTTTTGTATATTTATGTAACAGTTGAACATTTTCTCTTTTATTAGTGCATTTAGAAATATTTTGACTGTGATTTACTCTTTTGGTATGTCTTTTTTTCTCACAAATATAGCACTTCATTCATTCTGTAATATTAACTTTTTGTTACATATGTACTGTGCAAGTATTTTCTATCTTTGATGCAAAATGAAAAAAGAAAGAAAATATTGTGTCAGCATAATACTTTTGCTAGTGGGCTCATATTTTGGAAATTACTAAAATTTCCATTACTAGTGTAATGGTGTATTCAAACAAGTATGCCACATACCTGGCTTCCTGCTCTTAGAGTTCTACCAAAGATGTCACACTTTTTTTTTTCCCCAAGACTTCTAATTTCTTCCTCTCCTGACACTGCTCATTCAACTTAAATCTGCTGTTGCTCCCCTTCTGAACCAGTTTCATCTGAGCTTCCACAGATTGTCTCCAGTAACTCATACCCAATCTGTTTTTTCTTCGACCAATTTCACCAATCTTTATACTCTGGTAACCTCTCAAAACTGAACTCTTAATGCCCCAACAATGACACTTTGAGCTATCCCTCTTTATTTTGACTATTGTATCTATCACCCTCCAATTTGCTCCACCAATAAAGCATCAAGAATAAAAAAAAAAACATGTTTCTTCTCTGACTATGGCTGGCATGTAGACATGTAATTGAGTTCACATATTTAGGTTTTAATCCATCAACCTTACTAAATGTTAGAATTAGTACAACAGTTTAGATTTTTTAGGAATTTTCCAGGTAGACTATGCTATTATCATTGATGGATAAGAATAGTATGGTTCTTTCCTTTCAAATTCTCATGACTCTTGTTTCCTTTTCTTGTTTCCTGTACTCTCCAGAACTTTCATCACAACTGGGAATAGAAATGTGGGTAGCAGACACTCTTGTGTCACTGTCAGTCTTGGAGAGATTACCTTCATCATTTGCCAATAAATACAATGGTTGCCATAGACATGTTCTAGATACCCTTGGCCAAACTAATAAAGTGCTCTTATCTTCCAAAGCGATTTTAAAGAAGTCAAAAAATAGATGCCTAGCATGTGTGAGGCCCACGTATAAATAAATAAAATGAAGGTATTGTGTCCCACACCAACACCAACACCAACACCACCAACCACAAAAGAAGTAGAGAAAGCACCAAATTAAAGATTAACCAACCAAAACTGGTCTCTTGAGATATTAATAAGAGAACTCTGGCAGGACTGGTCAAGACAATATAGAAGATAAAACTAAGCAAAATAGATAATTTAAAAATGGTCAATGAATATAAGTATATCCCAGATTTTTATCTTAATGAGTATCATGAACAACAGAACTGAATCATCTGAAATCCTTGCTGAGGGAAATACATTTCCAGTGCTTACACCCTGCAAGAGGGTCACTACTTGGGTCCCCTGTAAAAGCAGCTGAGGTCACATCCATGGGGACTCTTTCCAACATACAGGGCCTGTCCTTCCCAGGTGGCCAGGAGGTGGAGATGGAATCTGGACTGTGGGGCTGCACCTGTGTGCACTGTCGGCCCCCTGAGGCACAGGATGGAGCTGGGGATATAAAAAAGAGTAGTATGGCTGCAGGTCAGGGGCTGGGGCCAGCAGCTCTCCTCAGCCACCATATTGCAGGGTGGACTTTATGGAATCCAAGAACCTAAATGTTCTTCTAGATCATTAGGAAGGTCTCTGTGTCAAGGTAGATGATAGAAGATATTTAAAGGTTAATTGACATAATATTGAACTTTTAAACTATTAACCGTGTGGGGGATTTTCAGTTGTATTCTTGCCTCCTGAACCGTTTGAAGTAGACCCACATTTTAGAACTTCAGATTTATAGGAAATCATGCCCTGAAAGCTCTGGGGAGCAGTTTGCCATTATTTAGAAAGTAGAACACTCACCACAAATGGAATTATTTGCCTAATAATTCATTCCTAATAATTCCTAATAATTCATACATATAAAACATATACATATATTAATGTTAGAGTATATGTGTCAGACTATATATATACATACATACGTACATACATACACATATATGTAATATATATAAATATATAATAGGCAGGTAGATAGATGTGGGAGTACCAGTTCTTTAGTAGTGAGGGTTTGCCACAGAACATTGTAAATCAAGTTCATCATGAAGTACAGTCTTTATTTCAGCAGAGAATTGATTTATTACCAAAAGCAAACAGCTGTTGGCCCATTCTCTGAACAGCACTGCCCCAGAAGGTTTTGCCTCCGTGCCTGAAAGGTCATGTGCCAGAATGTTCCTACTGACATCAGACTCTAACTGCAATTGTAGCAAATGCCTGGGAACCACCTAGACGCCCGCCCATCAACGAGGAAACAGAAAGCCAGGCTGTGCTGTGTTTACAGAATGGACCACAACACAGCCTCGAAAGTGAGAGAATCAGAACTGCTCCCTCCACTACGCTGAGACCCATGAGCCTAGAATTGAGGGTGGGGAGAGAGGCAGTTTGCAAAAGCATCCCTGTGTGATTCCACTTATATAAAGTTAAGAGAATGCAAAAATAAAGCTGCAGTGCTGTTTAGGGCACAGATACAAGCAGAGCAAAAGGAGGAAATGCAGGGGTGGGGAACAATTATGGCTTTTTGCGGAGGAAGTGAGATTGGGAAGGAGTACTTAAATAAGCTGGTTAGCGGCCATTAAGTTCTTGTTATTTTATGCCTTTTTGTCTGAAATAACTTAAACACATTTTGAAAGTATTTCAATTTTAGCTGGGTGATGTGATACATACCTGTAATCCCAGAGACTTGGGAGGCTGAGGCAGAAGGATGGCAAGATGGAGGCCAGCCTCAGCAACTTAGACCCTGTCTCAAAATTTAAAAAATTTCAAAAAAGGGCTGGGGATGTAGCTCAGTGGTAGGGCAGGGATTTAAACTCCAGTACCCCCCAACAAAAAATTTAATTTTGATAAAAACATACATGTTATTACTATATGATCCAGCAATCCAGCATTTGGTATTTCTCCAAATGAGTTGAAAACTTATGTCCACACAAAAACCTGCACATGGATGTTTATAGTAGCTTTATTCATAATTGCCAAACTTGGAAGAAACCATGTTGTCCTTCAGTTGGTGATTGGATAAACTGTCATACATCCTTAAGATGGAATATTATTCAGTGCTAAAAAGAAATGAGCTCTCAAGGCACGCAAAGGCTTTAACAAGAGGAAACTTCAGTGTATACTGCAAAGTGAGGAAGCCAATCTGAAAAGACTGGATACCGCAGGATTCCCGCTGGATGTGGCAGGTTTCTCCAGAGAGAAAGAACCAACGAGATAGATGTAGATACAGGTAAGAACAGAAGGGAAGGGAATGGACTCATGCAACTGTGGAGGCCAGGAAATCCTCCACCAGCCCATCTGCAAGCTAGAGCCCCTGGATGCTGGTGGTAGGGCTCAGTCCAAGCCCTGAGCCTCAGAACTGGGAAGCCAAGGGTGTAGCCATCAGTGTGGGGTTGCTTTTGTGAGTCTGGAGTCCAAAGGCTGGAGAACCTGGAGTTCTGAAGTCCAAGGGCAGGAGAGAAAGGATGTCCCAGACCTGGGGGGTGGTTAGAGACAGGGATGGGTGGTGGAGAATTTGTGTTTCCTCTGCCATTTTGTTCTGTCTGCCCCCTGCCCCGACTGGACGGTGCCTACTCTCCTGGAGGCTGTTTTCCCACACTCTGTACACTGACTAGTGTGGCAATCTTCTTTGGAAATACCTTCACAGGCACACCCAGAAGTCTCTTAGTTCTTAAATCAGTCAAGTTGACACCTAAAATTAACCATCATATGACATTTTGGAAAAGGCAGAACTATGGCCACAGTAAAAGGATTAGTGGTGAGCGGGGGAGGGGGAGAAAGGGGCGAGCACAGATTTTTAGGGCAGTGAAACTAATTCTGCATGATATTCTAATGGTGCCTACATGCTGTGTGTGTCCAGACCCATAGAATGTGCGACACCAAGACTGAACCCGGATGTAGACTATGGACTTCAGGTGATAATGTTGTGTCAAGGCACTGTCTGCGTAAGGTTGTGTACTCCTTGGGAGCAGGATGTTGACAGTAGGGGAGGTCGCGTTGTATGGGGACAGGAGGTTATCTAATTCTCTATTTTCTGTAACTCTTGTTGCTAAACCTAAAAGAGCTCTAAAAGTAAAGTTTATCATTAAAAACATTTTTTAATTCACATTTTTGTGAAGATAGCTACTTTTTTTAAAAAAACAAAAAACCTTGACTGCTTCTACCACACAATAGAGATCATTACTCTGGAATGTTTAATGTTAATGTAGAGCCTATTTTGGAAAAAAAAATTAATTGAACACAATCTTCTGTGATTTTGTAGTTATTAATTTTCTTGCCAGTATTCTCAGTCATCTGTGATGAGGTAAAAATTTAATGGTTATGATGTAGTAATATTGTAGGGACAGACGAGGCAAGGCACCGAAGACAGCAGGAAACAGTTTTATTGGGCTGCAGCCAGGTTCAGAGGGCACAGCTTTTGCTGGAATCAATCAATCCCCTGAACCCTGAGTTCAGGGAGTTTCGGAGTTTTATACCCAGCATGTAAGAGGAGGGGCTCAGAAGTTCCCAGTCTGCAGAAGTTCACATAAAGCAGCTTTTTCTCTCACTGTTGTGGGAAAGTTAACCCTTCAAGGACCTGAGAAGGGGAGAGCTTCTTCTCCCCTCCTCTCCTCCCCCTGCCAGCTGTTACCAGGGAGCCCAGTTGGTAACTTCTCTTAGGAATGTAGACAACTCTGCGAAGCCCAGCTCAAGGCCAGAGGCCTATTTACACATTTCTATAAACTACTATATGGATACATGTTTGTGAAGAACTAGTAAGGGGGTGTCCAGCACGTGGAGTGCTGATTTCTTCTCGGCCAGTGGCCAAGTAAAATAGGAAGTTTATCTACAGTGAACTCTTTTGCAGAGACTCTTTTGCTGAAAGTCCTAAAATCAGCCATGGTGGAGATTTCTGGAGAAGCCTAGTTAAGACTTTTCTGAGGAGAAAGGGGGGCCACTATAGTAAGCCAGAAACCATCCCGTAATGTGAAATCTAATAGTGCGGATTAGACCTGGTGAGCGTGCAGAAGCTATCAAATGAAAGTCTGGTGCTCATGGTTAGGTGGTCAGCACTCCCTGTGTCTCGGAGTCGGTGACCATCATCCCAGGGCCGGCAGCGTGCAAAGGTGGGAAAGCTCTTTTGTCACTCACAGTTGTCTCACATGAACAGGTGTCCATGGGCCTGGGCTGCGCCACAGCGTCCATATGGATGTCACCCATCCTTAGAATACCAGACCAAGTGGCCCGTAGCAGTCCTCTACTGAGCCTTCCTGATATGCCAGGTTGTGGTGTGTCCCCCAAAGGCTCACGGGCTGGAGCTGTGGTCCCTGTTGTGTGTCGAGGTAGTGGAACTTGGAGAGGTGGGGCCTGGTGGAAGGTGGGAAGCTCATGGGGCCCACTCCTGTGGATGGACTCATGCTCGTCTTGCAGAGTGTGTTGGGTGTGGCAGGAGTACATTAGTTCCCGTGAGGGTGATTGTTATAATATGGGTCCTAGTCCCTGCCTCTCTCTTGCTTCCTGGCTCCCCCGTGATCTCTTTTGTATGTACCCCTGCTATTGTGAGGCCCTCGTCAGAGCTGAGCAGATGCTGGTACCATGCTGTTTGGATCCTCCAACCATAAGAATCATGAGCCCAACAAACCTCTTTAAAGTGACCCAGCTTCAGTCATTTTGTTACAGCAACAGTAAATGGACTAACACAGTTAGTCTCTAAGGATATGCTGATACATCAAATTCTATTGCATTTTTCCTAAAGCATTGGTTGGATTATGTCTCCCTACAAAGTCCCACCCTCCTTTTGCCAAGAAAATCAAATGGTACTTTGGTTTGTCCTTTGGTGTCATCTCACCCAGCTCTGTTGGTAAATTGATACAGTCTTTCCTTTCGCTCCATGCCCTGCTGGTGTCCCTCTGGGTCTGTCCCTTTCCAGTTGGTCCCAGCTGGGGGTTTCTCTTTTTATGTTCCTCTACAAATGGGCTCTTTCCTCTACCCTGCCTTCATACTCAAGGTATCAGACACTGAGCCAAGGGGAGGCACTTGGATTTTAAATTAACATTCTAAATAAAAATACCTTTAAACAATTTTATTATAAAAGCAATATTCTCTATTTTAAAAAAATTCAGATGGCTCTGAATTTTGGAAAAAGACGATGGAAGTCACGGTGCCAACTACGCTAAGACTTGGATGTATGCGGCAGTTATTTAACTAGACTTAAATCACGTCCATCCTCTTGTGACTTCCTTGAAAACATGGATGGGGCAGTGATAATCTTTTCTCATTTTCTTTTAAACACATGTGTCACGAATTATCATACATCAAACTACTCCTGGCCTAGGAGCTGTTTTCTTCTGGTTCGTCTCTGCATGCTAAACAGGCTAGACTATTAGATAGACTAATTGCAGCCGGCCTGCAGCTGAGCCCTTGCCAGCAGGCAGACCTTACCCTCTTGCTGACCCTACAGTTCACGCAGCTGTTCCCAGAGAGAGGTCTGAAGTCCTAGTGTGCCCTCAAATGACCGGCCCTGAAGGTACCTGGAGCCTGTGGCATGTGTCGGTTTTGGGCTCTATGCCACAGTCAGGGTGGGGACAAGTGGATGGAGCTGCAAAGCAGGAAAAAAGCAAATGAGTGACTGAGAACTGGATGCAGAAGCCTGTGGTCCCAGTGGAGCAGGGACCTGAGATGCAAGACAAAGCCAAAGAGGGAGTTCATACTTGTACCAAAATTCATGCCTTGCAGGAGAGAGAGCTCTGGGCAGCCAGGCCAGGCCAAACTCCAGGGGTGAGACGCTGTCAAAGATCAGGCAATGAATTAAAGATCTCCGTTTTAAAAACAGGGACTGAGGAATCCAGGGGAGATGGTAGGGAATAGGTGGGGCCTGCATATGGAAGGCTCTGGGCACCCAGCTAAAGGGTGGCAGGGTAGAGGCTTATCTCCAGAGGTAGACTGTCTTGGAGTCCAGCCCAGGGTCCTGCACAGAGAAGAGCACAGAACAAGGCAACTCCTTTTACCTTCTGGGCAAAAATATACAATTGCTATGCTGGAAAATTCCAAGTAAACATGACTCAGGTTAAATACAAGTATACTCAGTGGGCTGCTTTGTGGGGCCTTTTCCCAAGGGGATTCCTGGTCTCTTGGGACAATGGATCAGTTTCCATCTGTTTCTCTTCTCTTAAAGGTCCTTAAGCCCAACATCCAGGCACATAGTAGATGGTCGAAAAACATTTGCCGAATGAATAAGTGATTGAATTCCTAAAAGAAACTGATGAGCTAAAAGGGCAGCTGGTTCTCTTTAGAATCGTTAACTTACCTTGCGTCTTCCTGTGGCATGTTAACATGCTAGACTGACCTTGTTGCCACCGGAAGGGACCCGAACAGCAGCTGTCCTCCCACCCCGGCACAGCTGGCTAGGTGCTTCCCCTCACCCAGCAGGCGGGCTTCCCATGCCCATTTAGGTAAGGTAATTCTGGAAATTCCCAGGGGTGCTCTTCCAGGCTGAGGCTTGTGCATCCTCATCTGCACTTTGGGATAGGAATGACCTTTCCTGGATGCTGACAAGGAGGGCATCAATTCACCACTCCCCAGAGGCAGCAGGAGGATTCAGAAATAGAAAGGATGCCTTGCTGCTGACCACCCGATTGGCATGACTGCAAGTGAGGTCACAGCTAAGTATAAAATGCCCGGAGCAAACTGGGGGCCAGTGTAATGAGCAGCCTCTCTGCGGGTTCCTTATCCCCACCTGCTCCAGTCCTTCTCAGACTGGAATCCTAAGGCCGTGTTCAGAAACTCAGCTGGAGCTTGTCCTCCATGCAATTCAGATCACGTTGCCTGCAGCTCTTAAGCGCTCAAATAAACAGAAGGATGAACATGACTACTGAAAATGTAATTAAGGCGTTCATTGTAAAGTAATAATGAATTACCTCACCCTCACCATATGGCCAGAACTGATGAACACCTAGCAGAAATCATCTAAAACCTTTAAAATCAAAATGAACGTCTCAGATCACAATGAGGAATGGTTCTTTTACAAGGGGAGGGGGAAGAAAAAGTGGCTGGAAGTTTCCTAAGCATTTGCAAAAATCTCATTCGGATTTGGAGAGAGAGGCTTTTAGTGTAGACCGCGTCACAAATGCAGAGACATCATGAGGTCCGCAAGCTGGAATGGTCATTTAATTGCATGGCTTTCTTACTATCGTTTCTCTTATAATTATGAGGAATTAATGGGAGAGTCTCCACTTTGGCTGGCATTTTTTCAGAAATCACCAGGGACAGGCTTTAGTCCATTGATTGAAAATCCTGTTTTCATAAGTTACCGGTTGAAATGTTTGTTGGCCAGAAGATGATGCACTGTGACTTAGCTCCTCAGGACTAGTTAACATGGTAGAAGTGTTCGACTCCCGTGCTGTGCCAAACAGGTCGGCAACACGGAGACGCCTAGGAAGGCGGAGAAGACGGCAGATGAAAGCTCCTTTGCAGGTGCATTTGGGGGAATTATGGGCTACCCAGGGCTGTTTCTGGATTTGATTAGCATACTTGCCCCGGGGCCATATGGGGAAGCATAAGAGGCAGAATTTAGGATTTTCTTCCCCCATCAGAATCCCTTAGAGGACTTCGTCCTGTACAGTGCTGGGGAGAAGTTTAATGGGCTCAATCCTACCCCAGAGGGAAAGTGTGTCGGGTGCGTATTTAAATGTTTTTTTTTTTCTTTTTCCTGCAAACACTTCTGTGGGTGGCAGGGATGCTGGTCACCTGCTGCAGAACTGGGAGGGCTGTCCAGGAACTCAGCTGGGATGCTTCAACCCCCAGCTCTACATTTTGACTCTGATTTTGCCTTGTTGCTCCTCTTTCTTTGGCCACCAGCAAGATGGACAAACCTGTTTTAGTTCTTCAACTGCTAGGGACACCTAACATTTTGGTCAAGCCCTGTGGACTAGTTGAGAGTAAATCCGAGAATGCCCAGGGTGAAAAGTTATTCCTAGGCAAGGTGCCCCTGGATTTGGGCTGCAGGGAGAGGCAGCAGCTTGCCTGGGATGTGAACAGAGCCCAGTGTCTAACGCTAATTGTGGTTTTCAGGACTCCAGTTGTGCCCAGGGAATATGGGCACGTGGCTGTGATTCGTCCGTTGACACTAAGATTTCCTCATGTCATAGCTGAGAGGGGGCTGCTAATAAAATGACCCCTTGGCGGGAAAGGAAAAAGCCTACCTGTGCAAGAGGGGACTGGATTTCTTTTCTGCTGCTTAATCTTAGTCAGGGATGCTCAGCCCCTCGCTGGGTGGTTTCTGGATGGTTTCTATACTGATGGTCTTCTGCTTCCCTGTGAGGGCCCCGTGTCAGGACAGTATCAATCTCAAACCTGGCTCAGTCACAGAGGCCCACTGGAGGACTTCATCCTGAACTCCTCCAACAAAGAAAGAGATCCTGCAACCCCTTATCTAAACGTGCCTGAAAACGTCAGTGTTGTGTAGTGACAGATGGCCCTGCTCTCCTTGTGACAATGCCCTCAGCAGGCCATTGATACAGTTTGCAAAATTTAAATATCTGAACAATGTTAGGATGCAAGTTAGATACGCACCTTCCATCCTGCGTAATAGATCGTAGGTGTCCTGGGAGAAACAGGCAGTAAACGGCCTTATTTTGGCCTATGTTTGGGGTCTCCTGGTCATCGAACTACGAATGTGTACGGAACTGGGGTGTGGATGTGGACAGGACTGGAAAAAAATCCTCTAGCAGAAAGCAATGCATTCCATGAGCAGTGCAGACACAGGAACTGGGGGGCAGAAACCAAGACAGCTTGTGGGAGGAGCTGAGAGGGATATAAATGCTTTCTCCCTGTGAGGAGGTTTTGACCTTAAGGAAAGCAAAAATTGCTATTAATTTTAAGTAATGCAAAATAAATAAATAAAATAAACAACAACAACAAAAAAAAAAACAAAAAACAAAAAAAAACAAACAAGCAAACAAAAAAACCCTCCAGAACCTGGACAAAATGACAAAGTTTTATTTCAGAGTTTGAGTTTTCTCTTTAAAGTAGAGTGGGGAGAACTGGGGTTAAGTGATGTTGTTTATCAGCAGTTGATGACCGTGACTGTGTTCCTGTGTCCATGGCTCTTACTATAAGAAGGGGTTTACTTAGCTTAAATTAATAAGTACTTAATATTGATGCTTTATTAGTTAATAGCACATGTATTAAGCAGAATTAGTGCCTAGTTAGGGCACAGAGGTTGGGGGGTTGGGTATGAAGAGCCTCTGCTATGAAATGTCTGGTACTTTCCAGCTCCGTCTATTTTAATTATTCATGCAACGTCAGAGTATCATAGCTGAGCAATTAAAAATCAGATCAAATCAAGATGTACTTATGAACAACTCTTAGTTTTTATCACTTGAAACATTTCCTTTTATCATCGATTATACATGCCTTTGACCTTTGTCTTGCACGAAAATCTACGATAGAAAATGTTTATTGTCACCATGTCGATACTGATGAATTGCATTTAAAGAGTCTAGGAAATAACTTCAGAAACAAGTTTTTGGCAGCCCTCAAGCTGTGGACACCTGACTTAGAGAGACCCAAAACCTAAAGGCAAAACTGCAAAAGATACTCTGACCCTTCCCTTCTGTCTGCGTTGTAGGATGGATGGCAGTGGGCACTGCAGCATTAGGGTTAAAGCTGTTCATGGGATTAGATGGCCCCAGCAGTCCAGCTTCTATTCTGGGCTCTGGCCCTGCAGGCCTCCGGGGGCTGGCGACAGCTGCTTTAGGGCTCTCGGGGTGGGGCTATCCAGGAGCAGCTGAGCAGCTGCTGCTCTCTGTCTTTCTTTGGTCCATCCTCAGAAGATGTCTTCCTGCTCCCTCTCTCCCTTCCATTCTGGCTCAGAGCCCATATCCTAACTAGGGACTTCCTGGTTCTATCCTCAGCCTCCTATCAGGCCACCAGGGCAGCAAGAGCTCCCACATGGAATACTTTAATTATAATTTTAGAAAATTGATTCAAATAAATTATCCCTCTGAACTACTTCATCTGGACAAATCCAGATCAATAAGTTGTTGTCTGATTTTCGGGCCGTGTGGCTTCTTTTTCAAGTCGTTGTTAATGAAAGACCTGGAGAAATCTCTTGGAGCATAGGGAAGGCACATGGGGCTAATCTTCATCGGGGAAAAGGAGCTCCGCCAAGTCCCCTGTGGCCTGAAGTGTTGGTGTCCCCTTGGCATGGTTCTTCCAGACTGCATGAGCCAGAAGCTGGGAAATTGGATACACGTTGAACTACTGTGCTTTGGCATGAGCACCGTGTTGGAACCCCATGGCTAGACCACACTGTTGGCAGGAATCAAGCTTTTCCTGAAGGGAGCGGATGGATATTCCCACCATCAATAATTCCGGGAAGATCAGTAATCCTGGGGCAGGGAATGAGTCTGGGTCTGGCGGACAATAGGAGAAACTACTGTTTTTCTGGGCCTCATGGGCAAGCAGGCGTCCAAGTAGAGCCATCTAGCCCTTGTAAATTCTGAAAGCAGTTTTGAAGGATTTCCAGATTGCCATTCTTTTCTATTTTTCTCAGTGTTAATGGATCTCTGTTGTTTTTTCCTTCCAAAAAATTTACTTTCCCCCTTTCTGAAAATGGTACCTTACATTTTCCTCTTGACTATTGAGTTCTCCACACATTCCATGGGTTTCAGACAGGGCTGGCTCCACCCCCTGACTCCATGGGTGTGCATGGGACGTGTGACACAGATGTGACCAATGAGAGTATGTACAGTCCTGGTCACTGTGAGTGGAGTCTGTGACCCCAGCGGAGCCAGCCAGAGCCAGACTTGGGGCTTCTTGGACTACTGGGAAGTCATCCTCTGACCAAGCCTCGGGCTGCTGGGGCCACCACCTGGAAAGTACAATGGGCAGAGCTAAATGGAGCCCCTGCTCTAACTAAGAGTGCGCCTGACTTTCCAGTTATGTGAACCTCAAAACTCTCTTTTTGGTCACTTTTAACTGGGGTCTCCTCTGTGGGGAAGAGCACTCTGCTGTGGGGAACCCAGGAAGGGTCTGTGCCCCTGCTTGAGGTGAAGTGCATTGTGGGAAGACAGCAACTCTTGAGGAGCTGGTACAGACCCCATAGGAGGTGCATAGATGTGCGCAACGTGTCATTATTCTTGTTAGAGTCTCAAAATACCTGGGAAAGGTATCTAGTAAAGGGCAGTAGATATTGCAATAGTTAGATTATTATTAAAACTATTATTTATATCCATGTTCCTGAATTTACATCCAAGCCATGAATAATTGGCAGTATTCATAAGAGTCAAAAGGTGGAAGCAACTCAAATGTCCATTGTCAGATGAATGGATAAATGAAATGTGGTATGTACATACAATGGAATATTATTCAGCTTTAAAAAATGAAGGAAATTCTGATACATGCAAAACCATGGGTGAACCTGGAGGACATTGTGTTAAATAAAATAAGCCAGCCACAAGAAGACTGCCTTCTTCATGATTCTATCCTTGTGACTTGTGTAGAGTAGTCATATTCACAGAATCAGAAAGTAGAGGGGGTGTTTCTATGGTCTGAGGGGAGGGAAAATGAAATGTTATGTTTAATGCATACAGGATTCCAGTTTTGCAAGATGAAAAAGTTCTCCAGATTGGTTTCATAACAATGAATCCTCTTAACACCACTAAGTACAGAATACTAGGGGCCACACTGAGACCCTCTTTATGGGGCTTGCCAATGACAGGATCTTTATCAACCATGAATACCTCTAGCATCATGGGATCCTCTGTGCCTCGTGGCCCCAGGAGCAGGGAAACTTGTTCCACAGCCTGGACCTGATGCAGAGCCCCCTCCAGCTGCAGAACTCCCCCAAAGTGACTGCCCTCCATAGGTAGGTACCTACTGGCTTTTGGAGCAGAACCACCAGAAGCTGTGAGCCTGGAAATGTGAAGGGCTCATGAGGACACCTCAGGGTATAGCAGTGGCAGCGTCTGCTACAGAGGCAAAAGCTACCCACGCTCTCCAGTTATTTTTTATATCTAACAAATCATCATTTAAATATAGTAGATAAACATTTTCTTAAATGTTTCAATCATTGTTAAAATCACAGAACACTCAAAAATGTAAGATTACAAATATTGCCACACCTATATGATCACACCTTAAAAAAGTGTGAATTATTTCTTCATCATCTTTCTGCTTTTTAAAAACACCATCTTGCTCAGAGAATGATGATTTTGAGCAGCTATGGTTAATTGAATTAAAAGCTCAGGACCAAAGAAACTCCAGGTCATTAGGGGCAAAGCTCCTAAGAGTCCCTAACAGAATGCATCAGAAATGTGTGCAATGGATTCCAACAAAGGGTCACCATTTTCTTGATAGGTCAATGGAGATTTCCAAACTTGTGTCCATAAACAAGGTTTTAAGCAACCACATTAGTGTCAATTTCTTGAAACTCAATTCCTTTTCCCAGATAATCTGGTTATTAGACCAAAGGCAGACTTTCTAAAGTCCCTGGGTTTCACTTCATCTTGTTGATAGAACCTTGTGTAATAACTTATGGTTGGAGTGCCTCTCACAGTCAGGTGCTGTGACTGTGATTAAGAAGTACTTAACTCATAAATAGGGCAAGTGGACCAAGCAGGAGTCCAGGAGAAATAGAAAGGGGTGCATCCGAACTGAGAATGAGCGTGTCTGGGGGACCCAAGGACATTACACAAAGAGTTGAACCAAATCCCACATCACTTCCTGCTCATGCATCTGTTCTTCTCCTAAGCTTAAACCCATGGCTTTCAGGTTCTTCCTGTGACCAACCAATGGAAGAAAGTAGGATGGCCTGATTCATGGAAGATCGTCTTCATGTCTTGGGGTCAGCCAACAATGGACTCCTTCTGCAGCACAACCTGACTCAGGACTGGCCCTGAAGTTAGCGGGGAGGGCAGGTCTTCTCCATACAGAACTTCTGCTTCCTGTGGAGAGAAGACCGCCCTGGGAGAAGTCTACCTGAACTCCTGAGCAGTGGCTAAGTTTGATTGGAAGAAAGAAATTATTTGCAAAGAGGTTTGGGTTTGAGACACGCAGAAGGGCCTATGGAATGATCCCAAGTGTGAGACTCTTGGTATCATATGTTGAGATCCACCAGTAAGTGTCCATTCCAGAGGAGGAGCTAAGCAACCAAGTAGATAATATGACTCATCTCATGGTTGCCAGCCAGCCTCTGTCCTTGGCCATCATGGTAGGCTGATGAGTGGAACTGTTTTGGTGGGAGAAATGGGGCCTCTGAATAGATCCTAGGAATCGAATCCTTTTCCCCAAGGCTAATGTACCTACTGCTCGCCTATCAGCAGCAGCACCTCGTTCCAGGCTCCATGATCTAGTGCAGTCTCCACGAGACAGTCAGCCACTTGGTGACAAGTTGTTAACATTAGGTAGTCTCCACTCTGGAAAGATACGACAGTGATTTCTTTGTGACAAGGACAGGCACATCTTCCCGATGAGTTGACATTTCCTGTCATCACTATCTAAGGGCACACAGAACACTCACTCTTATTGTTATGAGATCTTGCAAAACATTGGCTCACATCAAGGAGTCCACTTTATAGTTATGTATGTGCAAGAATATATGACCAAGGAATCCACTGGTTATGCCCTTGTATATGACAAGTCTCTTTCCTAAACCTCTTTTCCCCAATTACCCCATCTTGATCTTTCCATGGTCCTTCACATCCAGAAAAATCCATGAATATGTTCAGGTTTCCCTTGGGGTTCTTTTTTTTAGAGAGAGAATTTTTAAAAATATTTATTTATTTATTTTTTAGTTTTCGGCGGACACAACATCTTTGTTTGTATGTGGTGCTGAGGATTGAACCTGGGCCGCATGCATGCCAGGCGAGCGTGCTACCGCTTGAGCCACATCCCCAGCCCTCCCTTGGGGTTCTTTTCACACAAACTGGATGTTCTGCCCACTGGAGGGGTATCCCCTCACCACTCCTTTTCAGTCATTCTGAGCTGGGATACAGATGGTCTCAGTCTGTTTTCAGTGAATCCATTCACGAACCAGGTCTAGTTCTTGACCTGAAAGAACATTACAGTATCCCCCCCTTTTATTTGTTGTTGTTGTTCTAATTAGTTATGCATGACAGTAGAATGCACTTTGACACATCAAACATAAATGGAGTGTAATTTCTCATTCTTCTGGTTGTATATGATGTAGAATCCCACTGGTCGTGTAGTTACATATGCACATAGGTAATAATAGTGTCCTATGTGCACAGTTAATTCTATTGTCCTTCCTACCCTTATAGTTCTTCCCCTCCCTTCACTCCCCTGTACCTAATCCAAAGTAACTCTATTTTCCCCTAGCCCACCACTCTCTTATTGTGAACTAGCATCTGCATATCAGAGAAAATATTTGGCCTTTGGGTCTTTGGAATTGGCTTATTTTGTTTAGCATAATATTCTCCAGCTCCATACATTTGCTGGCAAATGACATAATTTCATTCTTCTTTAAGGCTGAGCAATTCTTCATTATGTATACACACCACATTTTCTTTATTCATTCATCTGTTGAAGGGCACCTCCATTGGTTCCATAGTTTAGCTATTGTGAATTGTGGTGCTATAAACATTGATGTGGCTGTGTTACTGTAGTATGCTGATTTTAAGTCTTTGGGTATATACCTGAGAAGTGGGTTAGCTGGGTCAAATGGTGGTTCCATTCCAAGTTTTCTGAGGAATCTCCATACTGCTTTCCACAGAGGTTTCACCAATTTGCAGTGCCACCAGTAATGTATGCGTGTGCCTTTTCCCCTGCATCCTTGCTAACACTTATTGTTGTTTGTATTCTTGATAGCTGCCATTCTGACCAGAGTGACATAAAATCTTAGAGTAGTTTTGATTTGCTAGAGATGTTGGACATTTTCCCATATATATTTGTTGATTGATTGTATTTCTTCTTCTGTGAAATGCCTGTTCAGTTCCTTAGCCCATTTATTGATTGGGTTATTTGTGTGTGTGTGTGTGTGTGTGTGTGTGTGTTAAGTTTTCTGAGTTCTTTACATATGCTGGGGATTAATGCTCTATCTGAAGTGCATGTGGCAAAGATTTTCTGAGTAAAATCTTTAGGCTCTCATTCTGTAGGCTCTCTCTTCACAATATTGATTGTTTACTTTGCTGAGAAAAAGCTTTTTAGTTTGAATCCATCCTATTTATCGATTCTTGATTTTAGTTCTTGAGCTTTAGGAGTCTTGTTTAGGAAGTCAGGTCCTAGGCTGACATGGTGAAGATTTGGGCCTGCTTTTTCTTCTATTAGACACAGGGTCTCTGTTCTAGTGCTTAAGTCTTTGATCCACTTTGAGTTGAGTTTTGTGCAGGGTGAGAGATAGGGGTTTAATTTCCTATGTAACATGTGGATTTCCAATTTTCCCGGTACTGTTTCTTGAAGAGACTGTCTTTTCTCCAGTGAATGTTTTTGGGGCCTTTGTCTAGTATGAGATAACTGTATGTATATGGGTTTGTCTCTGTGTCTTCTATTCTGTACCATTGGTCTATGTGTCTATTTGGTGCCAATACCATGCCAGTTTTATTACAGCTCTATGCAATAATTTAAGATCTTTTATTGTGATGCCTCCTGCTTCACTCTTCTTGCTAAGGATTGCTTTGTCTATTCTGGGTCTCTTAAGTTTCCAAATGAATTTCATGATTGCTTTTTTTAGTTCTATGAAGAATGTCACTGGAATTTTAATAGGAATTGTATTAAGTCTGTATGAGAGTTTTGGTAAAGTGTGGCCATTTTGACAATATTAACTCTGCCTATCCAAGAACATGGGGGATCTTTCCATCTTCTAAGGTCTTCTGCAATTCCCTTCTTTGGTGTTCTGTAGTTTTCATTGTAGAGGTCGTTGACCTCTTCTGTGAGATTGATTCCCAAGTATTTTATCTTTTTTGAGGCTGTTGTGAATGGGGTAGTTTTCCTAATTTGTTTTTCAGTAGACTCATCACTGATGTGTAGGAACACATTTGATTTATGGGTACTAATTTTATATCTTGCTACTTTGCTGAATTCATTTATTAGTTCGAGAAGTTTTCTGGTAGAATTTTTTTTTGGATCTTCTAAATATAGAATCATGTCATCAGCAAATAGTAATAGTTTGAGTTCTTCTTTTCCTATTTATATTCCTTTAATTTCTTTCTCCTATCTAATTGCTCTGGCTAGAGTTTCAAGGATGATGTTACATAGAAGTGGTGAAAGAGGGCATCCTTTTTTTAAGTTGTCCAGTTTTAGAGGGAATGCTTTCAATTTTCTCCATTTAGAATGATGTTGGCCTTGGATTTATCATAACTTTTATAATTTTGAGGTATATTCCTACTATCCCTAGTTTTTCTAGTGTTTTGAACATGAAAGGTTGCTATATTTTGCCAAATGCTTTTCTGCATCTATTGAGATGATTATATGATTCTTGTTTTTAAGTCTATTGATGTGATGAATTACATTTGTTGATTTCTGTATGTTGAACCAAACTTGCATCCATGTAGAGTATCCTCTTAAAAGCATAGCTTGGTACCAGCTTAGAGATGTCACTACATAGGGTTGGATTACTGTCTGTTGTGATTTAGATCTGAGATGTCCCCCAAAAGCTCATGTGTGGGACAATGCAAGAATACTGAGAGGTGAAATGACTGAGTTATGAAAGCCTTAACCTGGTCGGTGAATTAATCCCCTGATAGGGATTGACTGTGTGGTAATTGTAGGCTGGTAGGCTGTGGCTGGAGGAGTGGGTCACTGGGGATGTGCCTGTAGGGTTTATATTTTGTCCCTGGTGAGCCAAACTTAGTCTCTCTGCTTCCTGGGTGCCATGTCCTAGGCTGTTTTCTCCCACTGTACCCTTGTTTCCTGACGTTCTGCATCACTTTAGGGCCACAGCAATGTAGCCAAATGACTGTGGACTGAGACCTCTGAAACCATGAGGCCCCCAAATAACCTTTTTCTCTGCTAATTTTCCTTTTCAGGTCTTTTTGCCATAGCAATGAAAAAGTAGACTAAGACTGTCCATATAAATATCCTGCAAACTTTGGAACTAATAGTCAATATGTATGCTGTGTCCCTGAGAGGTAGCACATGTAGTACACATAAGTCTGGGAGCCAAGGGTTGGGAATAAGAATGGCCCTTGTCACCATCAGCCTCTGTGACCACTGTGGGAACCTTTGCTTCCTGTACTTGCAACTTACTGTTTGTGGGGTTGGCCAGGGTTTGCAGAGAGGATGCTTTCACCCAGGGATACAGTAAGGTTTCCATTGTACCTACAATGATGGCTGCTACCAGCATGGATCATCTGGGTTTCTTGCTGCCAGTGGATCAGGAGGCAAAGGAGTTAGGGCGTGGACAGGTCATCATGAGGAGGACCCCTGACTGTGGCATAATGGGAACAGACACAGGAACATCCAGACCCACCCTGGTATCTTAGTGCTCTCCATTGTTAACTGTGGATAGAAAGTCATAGAAATTTCTGAGTGACAAGGGCATAGTCACTAGGGGTTCAGGGTCCTGAGAGATGACCATCTGGATCACCCCATCAGATAAATTACTGGCCTAGTGTGAGGGAAATTTAGAATGGAGAGGAGAGAGATGAAAAGTCAACCACATCCCGGGGGCCACTCATTCCACGATGCCCCTCCATTCCCTGCCAATCTGCCCGGGGTTCCAGCAGGTCTTCTCTCCTGGACTTATGGGTCATCTCTTTGTTGGAGGGCTGCTGTCAGGTGGCCATGGCCGGAAGTGCTTGAGAATGTCCATCCCCTGACGGGCAGTCCCTGGCCAGACCCGTGTGCCCTGGACTGCAGATATTCTGCTTTTTATTTTGCCACTGCTAATTAGGACACTTCTGAAATGTGACCTCTGCTGTTTCCAGAGCCCCTCTGCAGGGTGGAGTCAGTTATCCTGGTGGGACTGTTTGACCTCAAGCCCTTGCCTGGCCACCTCCTGACTCTCTCTCTGTTCCCCATTTCTCTACCAATTTTTCCTAATAAATCACCTTCACATGAATTCTTGCCTCAAGGTGTGCTGGTGAACCCAACCTACTACATTTTCTTAGGCATTTGAAGTGAGAGAGAACCCGATATGTTGAATTTGTAATTGGAATGTAATTCCAATTTCTAAGGCAATTTAGTTAATTTTTCTAAGTAATGTTAAGTGTTGAAAGATGATTTGGTCTGGTAAGAGTTCATTGGAATATCAATAAGGGCACAAAGAAAAGTGATTGTAAATATACATTTTTTTAGGCTTATAAATAAATTAGGAAGATGTGTGAATTGAGCTTAAAGTGTAGAAAGAATTTAGGTTTCTAATTTATAACTTAATACATTTGACTTGAAGAAAACAAAAAATGTTTTTAGGAATTCCCATCCAAGCTATAGAGTCCTTTCTGACAGCAGAAACTCATTTTACTTTGAAGAAAATAAATATTGAATGAGTCAATGCTAGGCATACCTGTATGTTTATAAATATCTGCAGTTATATTCTTCATTGTAAATGTGAGTTATATATCCTGCAAGATATGTAAAATACTCCAGTCAACATCAAAATGTCAAGTCGGAACTAAAAATTAGAAGCACTCATAAATTATCCCAGATACTCATTTACCAAACTAGACAACTAATTACAATTATGCTCATCAATGCATGTAAAATAGGTAGTTCAACATAAAAATGAATCTATAAAAAGGCACATCAATAATCATAAATGCAAGATATCATTACACCCCATCCTGGTAATCATGTGAGGTAACTACAGTTTTAAAATCTGAAATTTCACCTTGAAACTAAGAGGTGGGATGAATACAGTTGAATATATTTTCAGCTATATCTATTTTTTCCAACACTGCAGTGCTCAATCTTACCAAAGAAAATGAGGACAGAGTTCAGAAGATGAAACGAAGCCTATTTATTTATTACAATAACGGGTAGTAGAATTTTATTTTCCTCAGTTGCATGAAACAGTAAAACACTTGGTGCCATAAAAGATACACATATTGTTAACAATTTAGGACTCAAACTTTTTATTTTTCTTCTTTTTTTGGTACTGGGGATGGAACCCAGGGCCTCGGTATACAAGGCAAATGCTCTTCCACTGAGCTCCATCCCCAGCATCTTGAGTGCTTTTGATGAATTACTATTACTGCCTGATTATGTTGACAGGTCTCTCATAGTTTGAGACAGAATCAGTCTCTGTTCATTTAGGTCTCTGATTTTATAACAAAGTGAGGGCTGGATAGGAACATGCGTCTTTGCACTTCTTTCTCTTTGGAGGCAGAGGAGAATGAATTGCAAGGGAGAAACATTTAAAATTTCTTCCCAGTAGAATAATAAAAAACTAAGAAAATTTAAATATTTGAATTTTCGCCTCAGTGCACAAATATTGAAGTAATATTTGCAAACAGTTTTTTTTCCCCTACCCAGAACCTGTTGAATTCTGTTAAATTGTTTTTTAACGTAGTCATTACTGGAAGGACTGGGGTTGTGGCTCAGCGGTAGATGGCTCGCCTAGCACGTGAGAGGCCCAGGGTTTGATCCTCAGCACCACATAAAAATAAAATGAAGATATTGTGTCCATCTACAACTAAAAGAAAATAAAATATTTTAAAAAAGAAGTACTGGAAAATAGACCAACTAAACAAATTTATATAATCATAAATATTGTCAGATTTGAAATATTTCAGAAAAAGTTTTGTTTTCCTCAGTTCAAAAAAATACTTCTAGGAGCACATGTTATTAGGCTTCAAAATTGAGGAAACAGGTCCTACTTTCAGGAAGTTAATTAACAAATTACTGTTATTATTTTTGCTCTGCTGGGGGTTGAGAGCTTTACCCCTGAGCTGTGCTCCCAGCCCATCGAGGTTAATTTTAAATACCTCCTGTAGAAAGATGTAAGAGAAGATGGAGTTAATGAGTGGGCCAAGTGTGAGAAAGTAGAATTTCACCAAGAGAAGCAAAATAACAGAATTTCCCTGAACAGAAAAGGAAAGTGTTAGACCAGGACGCAAGAAAAGACCACTGACTCCAATTAAAATCAAATTAAAGCAAGCTTATGATTTCGACCAGCCGGGCTGCCTCTCCCTCCCCAAACGGTGGGAACAAGACAGCACCCCAGCTTTCCTGCAGCCCAGCTTTATAGCCCAGAATGTTACACAAAGGGGGGTTACGGATAACAGAACTCTGACAAGCATCACACTAATGGTAGTTTACATTTTTTGCTGGCCCCAACATCAGAATTTATGAGGACCATTAGAGCCTCAGAGAGGGTCGTTGTCTGGCCAGGGAAGGCCAAGATTTATGAGGTGTCACTAAGTTTCAGAGAGGGCTGCTATCTGGTCAGAGAGCCAGGCATGGGTGAGTTCAAGGCACGGGCAGGCATTCCAAGCAGGTTGAGAATTTGCAGTAATTTATAGTAAAGCCGAAATTAGCTTTTCATGGTTTTGTGGCGAGATGCCCAATTTTAAGAAAAGATCAGGTTGGCTCTATCAAAAGAAATCCAAAGAGGTTTCCAGATGTATTTAGCAGAGCTTGCTAAAATGAAAAAGTAACGTGGCGTCCTGCGAATTCACCTGGAGGCCTGCACAGGCTCCTGGGCCCCCCTGGGGCAGTGGTTAAACTGGTCACCCCTCTCCCGCTGGGACTTGTCTCCAACAGAGGAGAAGCTCCTCCCCTCTTGGTTTTTGTGTTTGCTTTGTCTTGTATCCTAACCTCACCTGGTAGTCAAAATGTATTTTAAAAGCCTTATAGTTTTTCTCTCCTTCACTTCGTTAGGAATCCATTTTGGGTAAGAAGTAGAGTTCTGTGCAGGGGCCCCATTGCCCAGGATCAGGGATGGAGTCTCTCTTTGCCACGGCCTGCCATCTCTCCGTCTGTGCTTTACCAAGTCTATATACTTGGGGTCTGATTCTTCCTTCTGATCTGTCTTCTACGTCCATCTGTCTGTTTTTGAGCCAATACACACACGGCTTCATGGTTAAAGCTTTAAAATCTTTTATTATCTGATAAATGCAGATCTTGCTGTATTTTTTCTTTATCTTCAAATGGATTGACTATTTTTGGGTATTTGCATTCATGCATACATTTTAGAATCAATTTGCCAATTTTTACAAAAACAAAAAGCTGCTGTGATTTTTTTTTTTAGGATTTCATTGATTCTATAAGTCATTTTGTAATTGAACTTCAGAACATCGAGTCTTATCAATTCTTGAATAGAGAACATCTCTTCATTTAAAAATGTTTTCATAAATGTGCTTCAAAACAAAATTTTTTATTTTCTTTGTAGAAGTCTTGTATATCTTTAATTTAGAAACTTAACAATCTTTGATGCTATTGTAAATGATGTCTCTAAAATTTAATTTTCTAATTACTGTTGGTAAATTGGGCAATTCATTTTGGTATGTGAGTATTACCATTGGCCCTGTGTTTAGTTACCTAGCTAGATTACCTTTTTAACTTTAGTAATTTATCTGTAGGTAAAAATTATGATTTTAATTAAAAATTTTTTATTGTTCTTTTTAATTATACATGACAGTAGAGTGTATTTTGACATATAATACATACATGGAGGATAACTTCCATTCTTGTGGTTGTACATGCTGTGGAGTTACACTGGTTGTATACAAACACGATGAAGTTGTGTCAGATTCATTCTACTGTCTTTCCCATTCCTGTTCCCCCATTCATAACCCCTAATCCGATGAACCTCCAAACTCCACTCCTTTTGTGAGTCAGTATCCACATATCAGAGAGAACATTAAGCCTTTATTTTTTTGGGGGATTGGCTTATTTTGCTTAGCATGATAGTCTCTAATTCCATCTATTTACCAGCAAATGCCATAATTTCATTCTTCTTTATGGCTGAGTAATATTCCATTGTGTATATAAATAACAATTTCTTTATCCATTCATCTGTTGAAGGGCATTTAGGTTGGTTCCATAGCTTAGCTACTGTGAATTGAGCGGCTATGAACATTGATGTGGCCGTGTCACTATAGTATGCTGATTTTTTTTTTAGTTGTATATGGACACAATACCTTCATTTATTTATTTTTGTGGTGCTGGGGATTGAACCCAGGGTCTTGTGCATCCGAGGCAAGCACTCTACCAACTGAGCTTTATCTCTAGCCCTAGTATGCTGATTTGAAGTCCTTTGGGTATATGCCAAGGAGTGGGATAACTGGATCAAATGGTGGTTCCATTTTGAGGAATCTCCATACTGCTTTCCAGAGTGGTTGCACCAATTTGCAGTCCCACTAGTAATGTATGAGTGTGTTTTTTTCCCCACATCCTTGCCAACATTTATTGTTGTGTGTATTCTTGATAATTGCCATTCTGAGTGAGATGGAATCTCAGGGTAGTTTTAATTTTCATTTCTCTAATTGCTAGTGATATTGAACATTTTCCATATATTTGGTGACCGTTTGTATTTCCTCTTCTGTGAAGTATCTGTTTAGTTTCTTTGCCCATTTATTGATTGGATGATGATGATTATTTTTTTGTATTAAGTTTTTGAGTCCTCTATGTATTTTGGAGATTAATGCTCTATCTTAGGTGCAGGTGGCAAATATTTTCTCCCATTCTGTAAGCTCTCTCTTTATGTTCTTGATTGTTTCATTTGCTGTGAAGAAGCTTTTTAGTTTGATACCATCACATTTATTGATTCTTGATTTTGCTTCTTGTGCTTTAAGAGTCTTGTTGAGGAAGTCAGTTCCTAAGCTGACATGATGGAGATTGGGGCCTACGTTTTCTTCTAGTAGGCGCAGGGTCTCTGATCTAATGCCCAAGTCCTTGATCCACTTTTAGTTGAGTTTTTGCGCAACTTTTATATATATCTTCTGAGATTGTTTTTTCCCCTTTATTTTCAATTTCTTTTTTTTTTTTGCTCTGTTATGCTAACTAAATTTTACAGTATGGGGCTGGGGATGTAGTTTTAGTAGTAAGCAATTACTTAGCCCTGTGTTTATCCCAAACACACACACACTCACACACACAGAAAATTCCAGAATAGAGTTGATTAGAAGTAGTGATAATAAGCATCCTTGTTATATGCTAATCCCAAAGAAAAGAATGTCAGTGTTTCAACTGCAAGAATAATGTTTACTGTAAAGCTTTAGATAGATGTCCTTTGTTAGTTTATGGTTTCCTATTTCTAATTTGCTATGGATTTGAGCATGGATAGAGATTAAATTTTTATCAAAATCACTTTTTCTGCATTAACATATTTTTCTTTTTTAACTGTTAATGTTTACAGAATTGAATTTTGCAATGTTAAATCAATCTTCAATTCTTGGGTTAAACCCAACTTGATTATTATATATTTACATATTTTTAATGTGTGAATGGATTCAGTCTGTTAATTTTTTTTTCAGGATTTTTGTATCTATGTTTATTGCGGTTGACATTGAGGTTACACCAGGGTCATAGACTCTCAGGAGTGAGATGTTCTGCCTCACCTCAGGCATAGAGCAATGGAGCTGGCCGTCTGCGGACTGAGACCTCCAGAATCAGGAGTGCCAAATAGACTTTTCCTCCTCTAAAATTGTTCTTGTCAGGTCTTTTGGTTGTAGCACCTAAAAGCGGACTAAACAACTGTGTAATTCAAACTACTTTTGACTTCCCAATGTGACTGCTTCCTTCATCTATGGTTTATTTTGGACTTGTGTTTCTCAATTTGCAGACACGTGAGTATTTCCTGGTCATCTTTTGAATGTTGATACTTGGTACAGTTATAATTATGGTCCTAGAATATGCTAAATATTATATTCTTTTAAAAATATGTTCTTATTTTTAACTGACAGGTAGTAATTGGTCCTATTTCTGGGGTAGAGTTTCACATTGCCGTACATGTATGGAAGGAATGTGTAATGGTCAGACTGGGGTAATTGGCGTATCCATCACCTCATTCATAGCCTTTAAAATTTGTTGAGACTTGTTTAATGACTCAAATCATTCATCCTGCATAACATAATAAGTTTGTACCTATTAATTAACATCTCCCCCTTTCCCCTTCTCCAACCCCCTGGGAGCCTCTGTTTGACTTTACCTTTTGTTTCATATGTGAGTGAGATTACAGTATTTACTTTCTGTGCTTTATTTAACTTACTTGGCACAATGTCCTCCAGACTAACCCATCTTGTTACAAAGGACAGGATTTCCTCCTCTTTTAGAGCTGAACAATATTTTTGCTGTGTATATATGTTACATTTTCTTCATCCATTGATGGATACTTAGGATCTTATTCTTGACTTACATATTGTAGTGCATTTCATTTTTTTAAAAAAAAACATCTCTAGACATTGTTATTAGCAATTTAGAATAATCAGCCCAAGTTCATGTCCATTGATCTACAGACTTGTCTCTTTCTTGGTCCTTTCTCTCTTCTTGCACCTCAGACCATCTGTCTCATAGCCCTTTCCCTCTGTCTGTGGTATGCCCTTTAGTAATGCATGCAGTGAGAGTCTGAGGAAAGATAGATTCTGGTAGTTGGGTTAATTATGATCCACCACCAGTTATGAGAATGGAATCAGGACCTTGGGTTCTAGATGATTCTTATTTCCTACTTCCCCAAAGGTGAAGTAAGAGTCTCTGAGGGTTGTATTTTTCCAGTATTGGAGAGAGGTGGCCCTAGGTGGCAGGGACCAGAGAGGGGCTCGTGTTTGCTTCCTGATGTTGGTGATCAGTCACTGGGGAGAACCTGCACCTGCCTCTGTGCTCCTCTGAGGGATCCATCACCAAACACAAAGCCTGTCTTCTCATTGGTTCAACCTAAGAAGCTTCCAGGGATGAGCCTAGAGTTCACAGCTTGATGTTGGTTTCTGAGATATGTTTTGTTTTTGCAGAACACATGTTCCGTTTCTATTTCTGGTATAGGAAAAACATGGACACCATCATTATAGTCATGTTTACTAAAAGAAGGAAGAATTCCCAGTTGCACCTGAAAAGAAATTGAAGTAAAGTTTATTATTTATTTATTTGTTTGTGTTTTAAAGACAAACCTGAGCTGGTTCTACTTCCTCTTCTAGAATGGGATAAGACTTTGTTCTATAAAATGAAATGAAATAAATTTTATGTTCCCATAGAATTTATCCAAAGTGATGGGGGAAATGTCTCCACTATCATGTAGGATCAGGAGGTGAAACAAGAAAAACCAAATAGCAGCTGGGGAGATTTGTAAGTGCCACCAGGTAAGCTGAGAGACCTTTGAATTAGGTCAGTCTGAACAATAGGGGGTTATTCAAGTCCTGGCCTCTGGAAGGTCAGCTACACTGTGGGTGTTTGTGACTATGTCTGTCTAACTAAGAGCCAAACCCCAGGTGCCATGAGGCTACAGAGCAATCTCATTGTCTTCCCATGTCATCTAACCCTGGGATTCTCCGTGACATTTTAAATTGCTCATTTTAGAGCAGGCCAAATGGAGTACAGTATTTAAACACAGAGTGTTATTTGCAGAGTGCACTAAGCTGAAAAATGTGAATAGATTCAAATTGCAGTTAGAAAAACATATCACGATTTGTCATGAAGGGGATGTGTTCATAGTGTGTTAGAACTGAAAGGTCCCAACAAAATAATGTGCAGCCAGGCAATTTTGGGGACCTTCTTATACTAAAATTATTCACTGGTTACGTGTTTGTTAGGTTGGAGCTCATGTGTTGGACTATTTGAAAATTGAATTTAACAGCATCAGTATTTTGCTAACTTGGCAACCTTCTTTCCCAGCATCAACAGACTCTCACTGTGTAGAGAATCAGGTTACTGCTAAGAAGTCTGTTAGAATGTTTGGATAGATTCAGAAACTATTGAAAGATTAAGAAGAGGTAATTTTGTATTCAAAACTTGAAAATAAGGCAAAGGAGGAGGGCATGGCCTTTCAATGTCATTTTGAAGCATTGTCTCACAAGTGTACTCAAAGATTATTTAAATATTTAGGACAATGTGCTTGTTTGTCTTGCTATCTATTAATGATTAAAAGGCTGGAGTCTTTGAAGTTGCATGTTATCTTGAGATATTTGAAAGAGATGTATAGGTAGAAAGGTAACTTGGGAGGTTATTATTGAATGTGATTTGTAGGACATTAACTCATTTTTTTATGACCTACAGTTCTTATTCTATCATTCTTTTTTCCCCATTTTAATTTTTTTAAAAAAATATTTATTTATTTTTAGTTTGATCTCTTTGGTACCCCAGGGCTTTGCACATGTAGGCAAACACTCTACTGCTGAGCTATATCCCTAGCCCTTTGCATTTTTAAAAAAACAACTATTTTGTTTTAGAATAGTTTCTGATTTCCAGAATTATTGTGAGCATAGTACAGGGAATTTCCATGCCTTGTACCCACTTTCCCCTATTATTTTTGTTTTAGGCCAATATGGTACATTTGTCACAATTAATGAATATTGATTCACTATTTTTTTTGAGAAAAAGGAAAAAGAAGTTTTATTTGCTATCCTCTTATTAACTAAAGTTTGCATTTTGTTCAGATTTCTTATTGTCCTTTTTCTGTCCTAGAATCCTATCTAGGTTTCCACATTATAATTAGTAGTTACTAACATTTTTTGTTCAAATAACCATTGTGTTAGTTGGATTTCCTTTGCTGTGACAAAATGCCTGAGAAAATCAACCTAATGAAAGTGTGGTTTATTTTGGTAGGTTTCAGAGATTCCATTCTGTGGCCACTTGGTCACTTGGCTCCATTGTTTCTGGGCCTGTGGGGAGGCAGAATATCATGGCAGGGAGAGTGCATGATGGAACAAAGGTGCTTACCTCATGGTGTCTGGGAGGGGTAGGGCGCAGGGACAAGTGGAGCCTTCAAGGCACCCCCCCCAAGTACCCATTCCTCACAACTAGGCCCCACCTCCTAAGTTCCCACCACTGTCAATAGGCCATTAAATTATAAATCCGTCAATGGATTAATCCACTCATGAGAGCTGTCAAGATGCAATGCCCTTCCAAAGGCCCCACCTTTGAACATTGTTGCAGTGGGGACCCAGCTTTCCCAGGACGTTCCAGATCCAAACCACAATGCCTATAAATATCCACTTCCTTAAGTGGATATTTATTTGGTTCCTTGGACCAACTGTGCTACCTTGAGGGTTCTTTCTTCCATGAGCAGAATGAATCTTTGACATTGCTCATTCTCTATTTGTGCATGAATTTTTTTTTTTTTTTTTGCTTTTGGAAAAGTTAACTTTGATGGCTTTTTGTAAAAACGGGCAGCCGTGAGGCCTATGAATGAGCTTTGGAACTATTTTGTGACTTTTCCAGCATAGGCCAAGCTGCATGGGGAAGAGAGCCAGGCTTGGGGAGCAGAAATCCTGTTTTCTCTCTTGCAGAAAAATGCAGTGGACCAGGTTGTAGTAAAGTAAGCATAGAAAACTGAGTGAAAAAAAGTGATTGTTGAAAGTCAATAGCAACAGGCCATAACTCTTTTTTTATGTTTTCCTGAATTTATGAAACCACTGTCTATTATACTTATGATTAAAAACTACTTAGGGGACTGGGGATATGACTCAGTGGTAAAGTGATACACAAGGCCCTGGGTTCCAACCCCAGCACCGCCATGACCACCAGAAAAAAACCCCAAACAGCAACAACAAAACAACACCACCTAAAACTACTAAGTAGTTTCTGCTATAAAGATATTATAGCAGAAGGTGGCCTTCTAGGAACTGTTTTTTTAAAAAAAATGTTTGTTAGTTGTAATTATGACACAATACCTTAATTTTATTTATTTATTTTTATGTGATGCTGAGGATTGAACCCAGCGACTCCCACATGTGAGAGGAGCACGCTTCCAAAGAGCCACAACCCCAGCCCCTAGGAACTGTTTTTAAGACTTGAATGTGTGAACCATGAAGCACTGGTAATCAGGAGGAAGAGTTAAAAAGCTTACTTTTAAAACTGTAGGGAAAACCTGGATGACAAAAGTCTGTGATTAATTTATACGATTAAACCCAGGGTCTCTTGACCATTAAGCTACATCCTTACCCCTTTTTACTTTTTATCTCATTAACTTGCTGAGGCTGGCCTCGAACTTGTGATTCTCCTGCTTCAACCTCCTGAGTCACTGAAATTATAGATGTGTGCTTTGGTATTTTGTTTGAAGTTTTCTCTAAAAGAATTGTTTGTTATTAAAAAATGTGTTTGTTAATTTTGGGCTATTAATTTTTATCTATAAAACATAACTGAATGAAATCATTGTCTCCTATACTGTTTTCCAACTACAAAAAACTTAATGATTTAGGTGGCAAAGTCCATAGGAAGAGACTTGACACTTAAAAAAGTGTAAGTAAGTAGTTGTAATCTACACAGCAGTGATTATGAGAGATCCTTTGTCATTTGCATGCTAACTTAGGTATATTCTTCTCAAAAAAAGAAAAAGAAAGAGAAAGTTGGAATAGACCCCCTTTTGAAAATATAAGCTCTGAGTTGTTAGACTTCTGAGCTTCTCATACTGAGAATGGAGGTTGGGGGCTGCTCCCAGGCCCGAGGGGTACTGGGGAACCAGAGACCAAGGTGTTTCTGATTAACACAGCCCAGCTAAATCTATGTAGCTATATTTCTTGCCTTTTGTCCCACTGTGTCCCCTCTCCTCTTATAAAAGTGTTCCCTGCCCCTGAGTCCCCAAGATGGGACCTGAGAAAGAAAAAGATCCCCTCTATCTTTCTCACAGCTGGCTTTGAAGAAAACCTGTTTCCCCTCACCAGCTGTCTCTTGAGTTTTAGCAGAGCGTGAGAAGTAGTGGTAGAATCTTCTTCCCAGGTTTTATAAGCTGACTTCTCATAAAGGAAATCAAGGCAGAAACTGATGCGGTAACTGCCCAAGTTCGCCTGGTAGTGGATTGGGCTTTGAACCCAGGCAGCTGCCTCCAGAATACACTGTCCCTTGTGACGTTCTGGTCCTCTCTAGACAGACTCTGAGGTCCCTTCTGTTAGGGGGGACCTAACAGCATATCAGTCATTGTTATTTTAAATTCTCAATTCAATAATTACAAAATCTCCACCATATCTGAAGTTTGCTTTGTCTTTTTAAATATTGTGTTTCTTGCTTTTTAGGATGCTCTGAAATAAAAATTTTATGATCAACAGATAATTGCATCAGGTAAAAGAAAATGAGATAAATAGGACCTTTTATGGCACTGTGGTGAGAAGTTAGGCTGCTTGCTGCAGCTGTAAGGTCAGAAGCTAAAATTTTCTCTAATATCTGTGTTTCAGTCTCTCCTGGTGTCTTTGAGTTTCCCTAGAGACTTTTCCTTAAATAGGGTCTGAGGCCTGCAGTTCTCTCAGCCGTAATCCCTTATACAGCTGCCCTACTGATAGGAGAGGTGTTGGGGTCGGGGAGTGGACTGCAGGACTAGCAGCAGCTTTTTAGTGACCTGTGTCCATGGGCTGTGCTTCTCAGCCTCATTCCCCCTCCTCTCCTCTTTAGGTCAGAGGGGTCTGGATAATCTTCCTTACCCTTGGTTTCACTTCCTATAGTTTGGGATCCATGGTCAACTGTGGCCCAAAAATATTCATGGAAAATTCCAGAAATGACTCCAGAGTTTTAAATTGCTGTTCTGAGTCGTGTGATGAAATCTTGCTCTGTTCCTCTCTGTCCTGCCCATGAGTCATCCCTTTGTCCACTGTATCCGTCATGTATATGCTACCTGCTTCTGGAGACTGACTGTATTCACATAACTTATTATAGTATATTGTTATAGTTGTTCTATTTTATTATTGTTGTTGTTAATCTCTTACTGTGCCTAATTTAGAAGTTAACCTTTATCATAGATATGATAGATATGGAACTATACAAAAGATAGAATATATATAGGTTTCAGTGATATCAGTGGTTTCAGGTATGCCTTAGAACATCTTCCCTAAGAATAAGGGGAGACTACTATATTTCCCTTCCCTTGGGTTGATTAGACCCTGGTCAAGCCCAGATGATCAGGTAATGTAGTTTCCCTTGAGGGCTTTTTTTTTTTTTTTTTGTACTGGGAATTGAACCCAGGGGCACTTAACCACTGAGCCACATTCCCAGCCCTTTTTATGTTTTATTTGGAGACAGGGTCTTGCTAAGTTGCTCAGGGTCTCACTGAGTTGTTGAGGCTGGCTTTGAAATTGTGATTCTCCTGCCTTAGGCTCCCCAGTCCCTGGGATTGCAGGCATGTGCCAGCAGGCCTGGCTCTTGAAGGGCTTTTTTTAAGTCAAACAGAATGCTCTGGGTGTTTTTCAAGTGGTTATTTTCTCTCTCCTCTGCCTGGAGAAGGAGGGGATTTCTCTCTGATGGTTACTGTGAGAGCCTGATACTGCCAGGGATGAGAATCAGTCAGGGCTGGGTTCCGTTTCCCCAGAGGTGAAGATTGAACACCCGAGAAACGCCCAGGCAAGCGTAGAGAGCAAGTTTTATTTAAAGGATGGAACAGAGACAGACTTCTCTGCAGAGAAGGGGTCCCAAAGAAGTGGGAGTGTCCTGTCCCTTTTGTATATTTTAGATTCTTTGTTCTCATGCCCTTCTTCTCCCCTTATCTTGCCTACTTGAGGAGGGGACCAAAAGGTGAGCCAAAAGGTGAGAAGGTCCACACTGAGACTCCAGTGACCTGTCAACCACAGTTAAGTGCTCCGATGGGAACCTGCTCCTGCGGTGGGTGGGCTCCACTCCTGCACTCCTGCTCTTGAGACACTGTGTCCTTGCTCTCCTCATCTCTTTCCAATTTTCAGGTCAGCAGCTTGGCTGTGATCTCTGCTCTGATAGATCCAAGAAGAGCTGTTTTTTTTTTTTTCTGGTTTCACATTAGTAAAGCCACTAACCAGGCTACCACGTGGTACAACTGGACGTGAAATGTCATGCTACTGGCCTGTCAGGACAGCACCAGGGATTAAACCCAGGGGTGCTTAACCACTGAGCCACATTCCTTTGGGAAGCACCTTTTTGTTTTCTATTTTGAGACAGGATCTTACTAAATTGCTTAGGTCTTTGAATTTGTGATCCTCCTGCCTCAGCTTCCTGAACTGCTGGGATCGCAGGTGTGCGCCACCGTGCCTAGTCAAGAAGAGCTGCTGGTTCTCACTTTGCTCAGCTTTTTTCTGGTTGTGAGGATGGAGTTGGTGACTTTGAGCCCTAGACATGTGGGTTTGGAAGCTGGAAGTTCTTGGGGTCCCTCCTAGCTCTACTGTCCTGGGACTTTGTGAAACTGGTTGTGGGTTTTCATAATCTAGCCTAAATTTTTGAATGACTTCTTTTTTTATAATAGCATGCAAAATAGAGTATGACAGATGAAAATTGACTTGTGTTCCTCCTGATTTTTGTGTCATCGGAGCCAATGCAAAAGTCATGATGCAAATGGAAAAGTAGCTTGTACAAAATCACACCCAATTTGTATGTGGCAGCTCCAGAATTCAAACCCAGGCAGTCATCAGGAAGTGCCCAGTCCCTAAGCAGAACTCAAAGAGCCCATCTTTTAGTAGAGCTGCTAATGCACATGTGATGCTCAACATGTTTGTTGAGTTGCTGATGCTGTCAATCACCTGGTTAAGGTGGTTCCATCAGATTCCTCAACTCGTTATTTCCTGAAATATTTATTCTTATATTTTATTCCATATATTTTCATCCTCTGGTCTTCCCATTGCCGAGATGCCATTGCTCCTATTCCTACCTTCAATGTCCTCTACCTTCATAGTCTATTTCTCTTTTGTTTTCCTCTGCTGCCTTCTGGGAGACTGCCTTAGTGTGATCTTCTAATTAACTAATTTGCTCTTCAGTTGTAAGCATCTATCACGTGTATTGCTTTCATTAATACAACTTTGTAGGTAATATTTCCATTTTATTAGTTCTTATTCTGGTTTCACATTAGTAAAGCCACTAACCAGGCTACCATGCGGTACAACTGGATGTGAAATGTCTTGCTATTGGCCTGTCAGGACTTGTGGGGTGAGGTGGACTGAATCCCTAATTCCTAAAGTATTTTGATCATTTTTATTGAAATCTCTTGGTTTATCTTTAAGTGAAACATTTTGTGTTTTTTTGTTATTTTTTTAAAAAATTGTAACTGTTTAAAGCGTTTTTTAAAATTTTTTTCTTCTCTGGAAGTATCTGCCATTCTTTCAGATAATATGCATGCTCTATCCAGGTGTGTTTCAACACACTAGCAGCTGGAAGAGGAAGGCATTGAAGAGTGATTGACGGCTGTCAGTGGAGGACGGCCGATCAATCTGCTCCTGCCCCTCCAGCAAAGCTTTCGTGCTGTTCTGATCCTACCCCGTGGACTTCACAGTGGCCTACGCTGTGTCACATGGGTGCAGTCAGACATGACGGTCCTGAGGTGCTTCAAGAGTGGCAAGGGTTGCACCCAGAAGGCTTTTCTCCAGGCTCATGGCCCCCTCTCACCACTTCCTCCTGCTGCTCTCTGCCTCAGCCCTCCCCCTACGCATCCATTCGAGATTAGCTTCAGTGGTTTCTCTTTTTTTTTTTCTTTTATATTTTATCACATGTTTCTGTAATTTTTCCAGGGTTGATTTTGGGAGAGAAAACCAGCACTTAGCTATTTATATCTAAGTTTGCTATCTTAGCAGGAGACAAATTAACTTTAATTTTTTTTTTTTTAGTTGTAGATGGACACAATACCTTTATTTATTTTTTGTGGTGCTGAGGATTGAACTCGGTGCCCTATGTGTGCAAAGCAAGTGCTCTACCACTGAGCCACAATCCCAGCCCCAACAAATTAACTTTTATACCTAGTCCTACAAACATTTGATAAGTCCTAGAAATTGTTCACATTTAATATATAACAAACCAACATAACTGCTGTGATTGCAGTAGGTAGAATTTTAAATTTGCGCCCTCAAGAGTCCTGCCCTGTTGTTACTTAATCACAGACTAAGTAAGCACTGAAGGGACTTCACAGACATAGCTAAGGTTACTAATGAGCTGTCTTTAAGGTAGTGAGATTATCCTGGATTATTCAGGCTGCCAGATAGAATCACAGGAGCCCTAAACACAGATGAGGAAGGAGGAAGCAGAGGTCAGAGAGAAATAGCAGAGAGATGAAGTGGAGCAAAGGGTCAAGATATCACCAGCTTTGAGATGGATGAAGAAGGCCATGAGCCCAGGGATGGGGTGACCTTCAGAAGCAGACTCCCAGCCAGTAGCCAGTTAGGAGATGGAGATCTCAGTCCTACAGCCACAAGGAGGTGAATTCCACCCACAACCTAAATGGATTTGAGAGAGAATCTTTCCAGAGTCTCCAGATGGGAGCACGCTGATGGACACCTTGATTTCAGCCTTGTAACCCCTGGAGCAGAAAAGCCAACTTCACCCAGACTTCAGACTCACAGAACAGGGAGAGGATACATTTCTATTGTTCTAAGCTGCAAAATTTGTGGTCCTTTGTTATAGCAACAATAGAAAACTAAGACAGAGTTCTCAGATCTAAATGTAATGGAGTGTCCTGGTTGAAATTTTACTTTGATATTTTTGAAAACTCAAAATGAGTTGGAAAGAAAAAAGAGCCCCAACCAAAACCAATACAATCCTGTAGCTTATCCCCACCTTTTCTTGCACAAACAGAATTGGCAAAAATTCATAAACATAGCTCAGCAAAGACAAATGCACTAGTAAGAATAACCAAACTTTGAGATGAACATCATGATAAGAGAGAAAAGAAATCCAGCCAACGGGGACACACTCCTAAAAGAACAAAATGAATGAAGTAATCAGAACAGAACTTTAATGTGCCTAATATCCCTGTAGCAAGAAGGGAAAATATTGTTATGGAGACAATTTCAAGTAGTTATGAAACAGGGGCATTTCATTCAGGAACATACAGTCAGTTGTACTGTAAAATAATATATGCACTCCTAAAAAATCAAAATGGGTACAAAATCGTGTATCAAAAACTCTGGGCTTGTGGGGGAAAGAAAATAGGGCACAATATTAAAAGCCTTTTACACATTAAAGAAAAAAAGGTAGGATCCTAACCCCCCCTCCCCAAATGGCAGTACAGTCTTACATGTGGCAACTGATTAGGAAACATATAAATACTAGAATAGAAATTGTGCACGCCGTTGAGGGGGACTAAAGGCAGCACAGACGCAGCCTTGGGAGCATCGTGAATGCAGAGGAGGGTTGTCTGAAACGGGACGAGGGTGGAACTCTGGTGGTGTGGGTGGATGTGGCTCCTAACACTGTGGTGAGCTGAGGTGGCTGGCTGGTGTTCAAGGGGTGAGGTGGCTGGCTGGTGTTCAAGGTGTGTGTGTGTGTGTGGGTGCATGTGTGTGTGTGAGTGTGTGCGTGTTCTGCACCTTCTGTGTATTCCTATGAGCTTCAGCTGAGTACCTTCCTTTTTTTTTGGTTCACGGTGTGTTTTGTGAACTAAATCACAAAAGTAAAATTCATATTATGCTTTAATCATTTCCTAATCTATCAGTCACATTGGAACAAATGTACATTTTCAAAATAAGAACTAAAACAGAACTAACTGTAACTTTGAAACCAAAATTCTTAAATCAGCTGAATTTAAGGCGAGAGTTAGAACAGTGACACAAGGTTTTAGTTTTGTAAGAACTCTGACGACTTATATTCCTCGGCATTCTCTGAGAGAATTAGGCTTTCAGTAAGAAGAATAACGATTCAGGGTTTAACAGTGAGATGCAGGAAACCAACCACCTTGAACAAGGAGAAACATAAAACCTTTTGTTAAATATGATTTTATTATTTGTAAATTGAAACAAACAAACAAACAAACAAAAACAAACACTGGATCTAAAGTTCCAGACCACATCAACTGGAAGCCACAAGGCAGGGGGAGGGGGACAAGAGCAAGGGAGGGGGTTGGACTGAGACGGCAACTGATGGTCCCCAGGTTTTAGAATAAAAGATTAAACTTACAGCTAAACCTAGAAGAATGAAACAATAATAAAATGACAATTAACAGAGAAAAGAGGAACAAAGTACTAAAAGTAGGGGAAAGGAGAATAGAATAAAAAAGAAAATTCTGAAATTAAGAAACACCAGTTAGAATACCAGGAATATGATCCTAGCAAAGGCAGATCTGTACATTGATAGGCAATAGGAATGGAATAATTTTGCCTATGAAAGGCATAGGCTCCAGGTTAAATAAAAACAAATGAACCATATAGAGATGACATGCAATAAAAATGACACAAGAAGATTTAAAATAGGGCGATGGACAGTACATCTATTTATCTGTGTGTCTTTTAAAATATATTTTGAGTACAAGTCCCTAGTTCATTTTGATGGCTGCAGTTTTGTCGGAGCATGAAGCAAGATCATCACTGGGGAGTGAGGATGGGTGGCAGTGTGGACGTCTAGGGAATCAGAAAAAGGTGTGGTGCGGTCTCCTGGGCGGCGGCCAGAGTGAATGGATTGGGGATGCAGGCTGACAGGTCCTGTTGAGTCCTGTCCGTGATTGGTTCTTCCTGCCATGGTCAGCTGCGTGGGGTGGAGGGATGAAGTGGGTGGAGGACTGGATTTCACTAGGGTTTCCATTCTGTCCAGTGAGTGGGACAAAGCAAAAGTGGAGGAAGGGAGTGGGGGGATCAGGCAAGGGACAAATGACAGTGACTGGCAAGCAGGGTAGGTGGAGGAGGGCCTCAAAGCATGGGGCAGTGGAAGGGGTTGGCATCAGTGCACTGGAGGTCCAGCAGAGTCCGAGGCTGGTGGGGTGAGGCACAGGGGGAGTTGGCAGGAAGGGGCCACCGTTGTCTAATCGAATTCTTCCTGGTGAGGTCATGTCCGGCTGCAGTTCGTGGCAGTGGCAGAAATCTGGGGTTGGACTGCAGACACGAGTGTCTGGGCTGGGTAGGGGATTTCAGTGGGGAAAACCACTGAAAGTGGAGAGGTCAAGAAACGGGGGTCAAAGTGTATTTAAGTTCACAAAGAAGTAAGACAGGCTGAAATTGAAGAGAATGACTGTGAGCCAAGCGCTGTTAGGGGAGTGATCTCGAGGTCCGTAGATGACAGCAGCCGTAGGGTGAAGTGGGGACACAGTCTGAGGATGAGTTTCAAGACTATTTTTTTTTTTAAATGGAAGAAAAAGGAAGAAAGATCTGGAAGCTGCTATAATAAGGAAGGGAGGCTGGGCACGGTGGTGCACCCCTGTAATCCCTGCAGCTTGGGAGGCTGAGGCAGGAGTGTTCAAAGCAGCCTCAGCAATTTAATGAAGCCCTAAGTAACTCATGAGACCCTGTCTCTAAATAAATAGGGCTGGGGGTGTGGCTCAGTGGTCAAGTGCCCCTGAGTTCAATCCCCGGTACCAAAAAAGAAAGAAAGAAAGGAAGAGGGCTATTCTGCCTCTGGGCATACTAGATTGGGAGCCAACGTGACAAGCAGCTGGGAGGGTCACAAGAAAGCACTGGCCTCAAGGAGAGTTGGGTTTTTGCAATAAAAAATAAACGAGAGTAGATCCACATGTTTGATGGGCCATGTTGATAAGTGACAGAAGCAGGATGCCAAAGGATACTTCAAGTATGAGAACACTCACATACACGTGTGTACACTTAGGCACAGAGGAAAGAAAAGGAAATGCTGTCCACTTGATTTTGGTGCATTGAGACCTGTTGTGGGGGCACAGAGAAAGCTCTGCATACTGAGAAGAGGAAGCGAGGAGATGGGTGGTTGGAGTTTTGCATTTCTACCAGGATAAAACCTTTCTGTATTCCTAGTGAAACTGAATTTAAAAGAGGAACTGGATAGGACTCTGGATCCCACACTGGGAAAGCCATTGAGAAGGACTCAAGGTGCTGAGGTGGGACCCTGAGTGCTGATTCAGTTGGTGACAGCTGCAGGTGCTGGGGACCATCCTGCCCAGGTGGCTCTGTGGGGTATCCCTCCAGGGAAGTGGACGTTTTCACCATCAGGCGTCTGGGAAGAGGCACATCTAGGGTCAAGGACTGTGCCTGGAAGAGGAAGGGAAGCAACTGGTACCTCAGAAAATTGGGCCTGGGATCCCAGTAGGGGAGAGTTGGCTGCTGGCCAGGCTGCACCGAACCACTGGCTCCTGGAGCGTCCCCACCACGTCTTCTCTGATCTCTGGATCTTTCCATAGAATTGTAAGAGTAACTGCATTGCTCAGCGGTGCCCTGTGGAGTTAGGAGCAGGGACTGTGAGAGTTTTGGGGGTACTACATAAAAGGACGGGCGGTGTCCCACCCTTGACAGTGGCCTGAGACCTGGTGTGGCAGGAAGAGAACCATGGTCAAAGAATGGCACCAATGATGGGCTGAAGAGTGGAGAGCGAGGTCAGATTTCTGACCTCCCGGAGGCTGTACCCTGAGAAGATCTGAGCTGCAGGGGGAGTGGGAACGTGCCTAGTCTGCAGGCTCCTGTCATCCAGCGTGTGGGAATTAAACTGTGGCATTGTTATGTTTCCAAAGCTGGTAAGGCCTGAGTGTGCTGGTTACACCCATAGAAAAATCACTGGTATTCATTTCTTAGGAGGGCTTTATTATTTTTGGCTGTTTGGCGGGCGTATTCTTATAGGAGTCAAGCAGCTGTTGTGTTTGGTGAATGGCTGTGCTGTTTTGTGGTTTTGTTTCTCATGTTTCTTGCATGAAGGGCCAGGAGGATACTCGGATCTCAGGGATATATTGCCACCACGTTATTTTAACCCCAGTTTACCAAAACTGACCACTTTGAGGCTAGGACAGAATCACGCTTTATCATCGAGAGCTCATACTTACAGATGTTTAAATTCTTTTAAAAAATATTTATTTATTTATTTAGTTGTAGTTGCACACAATACCTTTATTTTATTTATTTATTTTTATGTGGTGCACAGGCTTTGCCTGTGCTAGGCAAGCGCTCTACCGCTGAGCCACAACACCAGCCCCAAAGCTTAAATTTAATGATCCCCTCTTTTTTCTCTTTTTTTATTATTTTTTTTGCATTACAATTCTTAATACACCTTTATACCACAATTTATCACAACTCTGATTGTATGATCCCCTTTTCATTTCCTCAAAGAAAAACTCTCTGAAAGTTAAATGGTTTTAAATTTTCTTAGTTTTATAATTCATAAGATGCTTCCCTTTCCTGTTTCCCCCCAGCTCAGAAGGGACAAAGTGGCATGTTTTTAGGTATAGTTTTTTTCAAAGATCTGGTGACTTTTGTATGGGATTCATGATGGCCCAACGGGATTAGCTGCCCAGGAGCAACCTTTCACCCAGGGAGGGAATTATCAGTTTATGGTTATTTTCTGGCCAACACCATTCTTTCTAGTATGGTCCAAGGTCTAAACTGTAAGAGAAAATAATTGAAACACTATGATGAAAATAATAGAGTGATTCCTCTTGTTGCTATGGTGACAAGAATAAATTGAATCCATTGCTCTGAGAAATTGCCCGAAAGTGTACTTTCGCATTCCACAGTGGGTGTCTTTGTTAAGAATTGTAATCTGTCAGCCTCCATCAAAATGGCGCAGAGAAATATTTTACAGCTGTACTTTTAGCTGGTTTGGATGATTTTCAAAGAAAGCGGTGGAGTCGAAACAGTCGTCATTATATTGGAAATTTACGTAATTTTCTAAAAGTGTCTTGGCAGGAGCAAACCTAAATGCACATCACAGTTTTGTTTCCACCATCATGGAAAATGTCACTGTCTGCACCAAATGTCACTGTCTGCACCAGCTTCGGGTGACTTTTCAGGTCATGGATGATCATTAGTATGGCAAGGGACTCAAGGGATCTGGTCTTGAAGCCAGAGGAAGTGGATTTCGGAGCTCACTGAGTGTAAGAGTCATAGAGGGTAACGAGAGCCGGAAAGCTCTGGGTCTGTTTCCCCATCTGATTCTGGGAATGAGCATATTAATGACAATGGCAGTTAGCGTGGGTGGAATGTACGGCTCTAAGCACCTGATGGGTGTTCTGGCAGCACCTCTTGGAATGTGAGTGTTATTACGGGTTACCATCTTTCTCTAGCCTATCAGTTTTGTCCTTGGGCTCATCACTTGAGTCACTTTAAAAATTTGCTTAGTTTTCTGTAAAACTACCAAATGCTCCATCAAATCTGTGAAAACTGGCCCATTTTTTCTTTCTGAAAACTCAAGGGTATCTGACATTATTTCTATCCTACAGTGTGGATGGCCTCTCCCGAGGTCTCTGCGTCCTGTCCCAGTCCGCCCTGTGGGTCTCAGGATGATGAATGATTGCCATTGTGGGTCCTCTCTGTTTACTCATCTATTCATTTATTTAAGCACCCATTGGATACCCCCTGAGCACCAGAAACGTGAATGTCTTTGGAAAATTAAAGATGCTTAAACATTCTGGTCTTAAAAATCCAAGGAAAGGTGTCAGAAATGTAATTCTTTAGACATGCTCTGTTCTTGCAGGCCACCGGACCTTTGTACACACACTGTTCCACCTGTCTAGAATGCTGACCCTCCTCTGTTTCCCCCTGTATTTCCTGGGGATCTCTGATTCTTCCTTCAATCCAAGATTTTCTCCCTGTCAAGCCTTTGTTCACCAACCTGGCTATGGTTTCACATTCCTTCTGTGTGTCCCCATTCTGCCTTATAAGTGCCTCTGTCTTAGTACTAATTGTATTAATTGAATTAATCACTTACACTGTTTTTCCAGGCTTCTGAGAGTCACCCAGCAACAGTTTGCCCATACCCTGGGGTCCTTGCTAAATGGTGGACTCTTGCCCAGTGAATTCTTGCTCCTCTAGCTGCACCCTTTTTTTCCTTTTTTTAAAAATTTTTATTGTTGGTTGTTCAAAACATTACATAGTTCTTGATATATCATATTTCACACTTTGATTCAAGTGGGTTATGAACTCCCATTTTTACCCCGTATACAGGTTGCAGAATCACATCAGTTACACATCCATTGATTTACATGTTGCCATACTAGTGACTGTTGTATTCTGCTGCCTTTCCTATCCTCTACTATCCCCCCTCCCCTCCCCTCTTCTCTCTCTACCCCCTCTACTGTAATTCATTTCTCCCCCTTGTATTATTTTTCCCTTTCCCCTCACTTCCTCTTGTATGTAATTTTGTATGACCCTGAGGGTCTCCTTCCATTTCCATGCAATTTCCCTTCTCTCTCCCTTTCCCTCCCACCTCTCATCCCTGTTTAATGTTAGTCTTCTTCTCATGCTCTTCGTCCCTACTCTGTTCTTAGTTACTCTCCTTATATCAAAGAAGACATTTGGCATTTGTTTTTTAGGGATTGGCTAGCTTCACTTAGCATAATCTGCTCTAATGCCATCCATTTCCCTGCAAATTCTATGATTTTGTCATTTTTTAATGCAGAGTAATACTCCATTGTGTATAAATGCCACATTTTTTTTATCCATTCGTCTATTGAAGGGCATCTAGGTTGGTTCCACAGTCTTGCTATTGTGAATTGTGCTGCTATGAACATCGATGTAGCAGTGTCCCTGTAGCATGCTCTTTTTAGGTCTTTAGGGAATAGACCGAGAAGGGGAATAGCTGGGTCAAATGGTGGTTCCATTCCCAACTTTCCAAGAAATCTCCATACTGCTTTCCAAATTGGCTGCACCAATTTGCAGTCCCATCAGCAATGTACAAGTGTACCCTTTTCCCCACATCCTCGCCAGCACTTGTTGTTTGACTTCATAATGGCTGCCAGTCTTACTGGAGTGAGATGGTATCTTAGGGTGGTTTTGATTTGCATTTCTCTGACTGCTAGAGATGGTGAGCATTTTTTCATGTACTTGTTGATTGATTGTATGTCTTTCTCTGAGAAGTGTCTGTTCAGGTCCTTGGCCCATTTGTTGATTGGGTTATTTGTTATCTTATTGTCTAATTTTTTGAGTTCTTTGTATACTCTGGATATTAGGGCTCTATCTGAAGTGTGAGGAGTAAAGATTTGTTCCCAGGGTGTAGGCTCCCTATTTACCTCTCTTATTGTTTCTTTTGCTGAGAAAAAAACTTTTTAGTTTGAGTAAGTCCCATTTGTTGATTCTTGTTATTAACTGTTGTGCTATGGGTGTCCTATTGAGGAATTTGGAGCCCAACCCCACAGTACGTAGATCATAGCCAACTTTTTCTTCTATCAGACGCAGAGTCTCTGATTTGATATCAAGCTCCTTGATCCATTTTGAGTTAACTTTTGTGCATGGCGAGAGAAAGGGATTCAGTTTCGTTTTGTTGCATATGGATTTCCAGTTTTCCTAGCACCATTTGTTGAAGATGCTATCCTTCCTCCATTGCATGCTTTTAGCCCCTTTATCAAATATAAGATAGTTGTAGTTTTGTGGATTGGTTTCTGTGTCCTCTATTCTGTACCATTGGTCCACCCACCTTTTTTGGTACCAGTACCATGCTGTTTTTGTTACTATTGCTCTGTAGTATAGTTTGAAGTCTGGTATCACTATACCGCCTGATTCACACTTCCTGCTTAGCATTGTTTTTGCTATTCTGGGTCTTTTATTTTTCCATATGAATTTCATGATTGCTTTCTCTATTTCTACAAGAAATGCCGTTGGGATTTTGATTGGCATTGCATTAAACCTATAGAGAACTTTTGGTAATATCGCCATTTTGATGATGTTAGTTCTGCCTATCCATGAACAGGGTATATTTTTCCATCTTCTAAGATCTTCTTCTATATCTCTCTCTTTAGGGTTCTGTAGTTTTCATTGTATAAGTCTTTAACCTCTTTTGTTAGGTTGATTCCCAAGTATTTTATTTTTTTTGAGGATATTGTGAATGGAGTGGTTGTCCTCATTTCCATTTCAGAGGATTTGTCGCTGATATACAGGAATGCCTTTGATTTATGCGTGTTGATTTTATATCCTGCCACTTTGCTGAATTCATTTATTAGCTCTAATAGTTTCTTTGTAGACCCTTTTGGGTCTGCTAGGTATAGAATCATGTCATCTGAAAATAGTGATAATTTAAGTTCTTCTTTTCCTATTTTTATGCCTTTAATTTCTTTCGTCTGTCTAATTGCTCTGGCCAGTGTTTCGAGAGCTATGTTGAACAGAAGTGGTGAGAGAGGGCATCCCTGTCTTGTTCCAGATTTTAGAGGGAATGCCTTCAATTTTTCTCCATTCAGAATGATGCTAGCCTGAGGCGTAGCATAGATTGCTTTTACAATATTGAGGTATGTTCCTGTTATCCCTAGTTTTTCTAGAGTTTTGAACATAAAGGGATGCTGTACTTTGTCGAATGCTTTTTCCGCATCTATCGAGATGATCATATGGTTCTTATTTTTAAGTCTATTGATGTGGTGAATAACATTTATTGATTTCCGTATATTGAACCAGCCTTGCATCCCAGGGATGAATCCTACTTGATCACGGTGCACAATTTTTTTGATATGTTTTTGTATCTGATTCGCCAGAATTTTATTGAGGATTTTTGCATCTAGGTTCATTAGAGATATTGGTCTGTAGTTTTCTTTCTTTGAAGTGTCTTTGTCTGGTTTAGGAATCAGGGTGATGTTGGCCTCGTAGAATGAATTTGGAAGTTCTCCCTCTTTTTCTATTTCCTGAAATAGCTTGAAAAGTATTGGTATTAGTTCCTCTTTAAAGGTTTTGTAAAACTCTGCTGTATACCCATCCGGTCCTGGGCTTTTCTTAGTTGGTAGTCTTTTGATGGTTTCTTGTATTTCCTCAATTGATATCGGTCTGTTTAGGTTGTCTATATCCTCCTGACTCAATCTGGGCAGATCATATGACTTAAGAAATTTATCAATGCCTTCACTATCTTCTATTTTATTCCAGCTGCACCCTTGAGTAAGCCTTCTGACATCCAAACTAAGGAGCATTCTTAACTTCATTTGGTATTTTCCAGCCAGTTCTTATATTCTTTAGGTGTGTATATCATTGTTTCCTTATCAACCACAGAACATTTTCGGCTGGTGATTCTGGAATTTAACTTGTAACCCAGGAGAGGATGTGGGTAGCTCCTGAGCAGGTGGAGGCTCACTACTCTGCGGGGGGAGGATGCTGTTGTGTGTTCCCCTGACGAGGGAGATGTGTCACCTTTGCAACATCCAGAGAGAGGTTCCAGACGGGTGAGAGAACCAAATCCTTGGGACATCCATCCAGATGGGCCAGTTTTCACATCTCGACCAGGTCCTGACCTTCACACAACACACTTAATTTGGGGGGAAGGCCAAATGTCCCTGAACTCTGTGAGCCTTTGAACTGGATCTGCCTTTGCCCCATAGTTACCACCAGAGCTCTCTCTGCCACCCAGCTGTTGGCTCCGTGCTGCAACCGCGCTCAGCCTCTCGGGAGCGTCAGCTCCGCCATTGGGGTAGCTGCTCTTCTCTCATGTTCTCCAAGTCGCCGCATCATCGCCCTTCGGCAGCATTTTCCTCGGCATTATGCAGGGACCAGCTGTGTCCCACCTACAAGAGAGACTGCCATCTGCACCTGCCGGCAGTGGGTGAGCCAGCCTGAGTCCCCATGTGACCCTCCTGGAGTCCCCTGGTTTCCCTTGTGCTTTTTGGAGCCTCTGAGAGGCAGACTTGGAGATGAGACTGAACACCGAGGTTTTGGTGGAGGTGACTGAATGGAAAGCCCATGGTGACGTTTCAGGGATTTTGTGAGCCTGTTGTTAAACCCAGGCATGATTAGAAGTGAAATTGGAGAAACTTGTAATTCACTAAATTACATTAGAAGTTGTTGTTTTCTCATTATTATTATTGTTTACTGCCGTTTACTATTATCTGTGCTTTTGAGGTCACCGGGGTCTGCTGCAACTGTCTGGGGGGAAATGGCGTGTGATAGTGGGATGGTGCCCATCCCTTCCCCCCTCAATGTTCTGTGACCTCTGCTGGTAGCTTGGAGCCAGCTGTGGTGAGACCATCTGCACCACGAAAGTTGACGCATGCTTCAGACCAGGCCTTGTCTGCTGTTTTTGTGGATGGTCAGAGAGAGTGATGGAGAAAATGCTCATAATACAGATTGAAACTAAAGCCTTACCATTGCAAATAGTCTGAAAATCAAGGATATATTCTTGCAGCGTTTGAAAACCCTTACCCGTTTCACTGACAGAAGCTCTGACACACACACACACTTTTTAATTTTTCCCTTGTTTTTAACATAAGCCAAGTATCAACCAGTCCTCCTATTGGAGCTGTGATCAGTTGACCCAGATGATCATAACCTAAACTACAGATGCAGAATCCAGCAAAAATCAACTGCACTCTGTGAGAATCAGTGGCTGCGTGGAACTTACAATGAGCAGCGCTGCATGCAGTATTATTGTTTCGTGTGTTTCACAGCCTTCATATCAGCATGATTGATGATGATCCCGTGGTTGGTGAGTGGTTTCCAGCACATCACTGGAGCTGGGGCAGGTTGGCTAGAAACTCTGTCAGGGAAGGCTGGAATCAGAGACTAATGGCGAAGGGGTCTCATGTCCCCTGGGAATGGGCTTGGCCATTCCTCTACATTGAGTCACTGATTGGCAGCAGCCCATGCTAGGAACAGCCTTAGAGCAAACATGGAATGGGTTTCAAATTGGGACCTTTGACTTGCTTGCCTGTGAGAGTGGTCCTGCACTGAGCCGAGAGGGCCAGGTGTCTGTATCACCAGTCACCAGCTGTGGTCAGTTCCCCTGGGAGGGGGCATATGCTTGGGTGAGGCATTCCCTGTGGCTGAGGACAACACATGTGAGGCCAGAGCTCTGAGCAGTCAGCTGAGAGTGGGCAAGAGTGGATATTCTCGAAAGCTGGAAGACAGGTTCTTCCAAGCTGAAGAGGGGACTTGGCTGAAGCACCATTATAATATCTATCTATCTATCTATCTATCTATCTATCTATCTATCATCTATCTATCATCTATCTATCTATCTATCTATCATCTATCTATCTATCCATATCTATCTATATATCATCTATCTATCATCTATCTATCTATCTATCTATCTATCTATCATCTATCTATCTATCATCTATCTTACTATTTATAATAAATTCACATGTCCATTAGCATTTAAAAGGCTTGAAGAAATCCGGCAGTTCACTTTGTCTGAAGCATTGTCTTCTCAATTTATTTAACTAAGAAACCATTTTTGTGTGGCTGTCCTGTTACCATCTTCTGGTGTTAGTGCTGTGCAGAACACTCATGGGAAAGGCTGCGCTGGAGAGATGGCGGGATCAGATGGGAAAGGGAGGTAAATGCATGCCAAGTACTTTTGCTTTTATGTCATGGTCCCTGGGGAGCTTCTCTGGTTTCCCTGGGAGACTTCTGGAGGATGATTGGCGTGGCAGTGATGCAGGCAGCTAGTCTATTTAAAAGTCCACCATGTTTTCTGAGGGAGAGGCCCATGGGCCTGGCTCTGGGTGGCAGAGGGGAGCCCAATTAGAGAAACGCGTAGGAGAGCCAACGGGGCTTAGGACAGGTTCTTTCACGTTGGTGTGTCCTCTGGCTCAGAGTTCCTGCAGCTCACCCTTGGTGTTCATTTCCAAGCTACTTCTATTTCCTCCTTGCCTTCCTTTCTTCCTTTTACCTTCCTATTACCTTCTCCCATTATTCACGATTCCTAAAATGGTGTATTTAACAACCTCACCTGCCAGAAGAGCTTTCATATGCTCGTCTTTTCAGGCTCCTGTTGGTTTGTAACCCTTGCATCTTGCATTTTTCAATTTATTTATTTATTTATTTTTTGGTACTGGGGATTGAACCTGTTGCACTCAGCCACTGAGCCACATCCCCAGCCATTTTTTATATTTTATTTAGAGACAGGGTCTCACTGAGTTGCTTAGGTTCTCGTTAAATTGCTGAGGCTGGCTTTGAATTCGTGATCCTCCTGCCTCAGCTTCCTGAGCCACTGGGATTACAGACGCACCACCATGTCCAGCAAGTTCTTCAATTTAAAAAGTGACAATTGGTTGGTTGCAGTTGTGCACGCCTGGAATCCCATCTACTCAGGAGACTGAGGCCAGAGGATTAGAAATTTGAGGGCAGCCTGGGCAATGTCTCAAGACTCTGTTTCAAAAATAAATAAATGAATAAATAAATAAAAACAAAAAATAAATAAAAATGACTGGGATATAGCTCAGTGGTAGGGGGCCCCTGGGGTTGGTGGAGTCAATCCCTAGTATGAGAAAGAGAGAGAGAGAGAGAGAGAGAGAGAGAGAGAGAGAGAGAGAGAGAGAGAGACATAGCTGGGGCAGCATCCTTCTATAATCCCACACTTGACACTTGTTGCTTTGGAATTTCATGTTCTGGTGTCTTTTCCAACATGGAAGAATAACTTTGAGTTTATGGTGCACAGATGCAGGAAATGAGGATAATACAAACAATCTCATGTCTTCAGTCCAAATGGATTTGCTTCTGTTCTCTTTAGTGTTTGCTACTTTAGCAAACACTTCTTGTTGTACTACTTTTTTTTTTTTTTTTGGTGATGCTGGGGATTGAACCCAGGGCCTTGTGCATACTAGGCAAGCACTCTGCCAACTGAGCTATATACCCAGTCCCAGAAAAATATCATTTCTTTTCAAGAAGATCTTATTGCAACACCAGGATGGAGGGTGTAGGTTATGTGGTTTCTGGATGTTGTCTTTCCTTCCCAAGTTTGTGCTAAATGTAATCAACTCTGATGCTTCTTTTATACTTTTCCCAGGAAAGGAAGTTTCAATCAATAACTAAAATAAGCTTTTTGGTGCTCTGAGATCTCAGTTGCATCTTGTGAATTAACATGGATACGGAAGGCAGGTCGAATGGAGAGAGAGCACATCTCCAGACAGGGAGCTTCCCCCTAAGAATACCAAGGGCACCAACAGGAAATGAATACCACATTTTTTTCTCTATCTCTAGAATTTCTGAACTACTATTGAACAAACATGCAACAGAATCGATTCTGGGTTTTTAATCTGGGGAACTTTCTCAGCTCTGGGAGGTGTATTTCAAGTTGAAGTCATTTTGTATATCTTAGGACCTAGGACTTGCTTTTCATGTTTTCCTAGGGAAACATTGGCAAAAGGGCTATTTCCAAGTCTTGTGTCACCTGCATGCTGCAGGATTTCTGTTTTTGTTTCCTGCATTTTGACCAGGCCTCTTCAGGAGCAGGGAAAGCTAAGGGGTTCTGTCTTGCTGCCCATTAGATGACAGTCTGGGGGGAGCTGCCAGGCAATGCTGCAGAACAGGCTGCGGCTGGCTCTCCCCAGGCGAGCGAGCAGACCCCAGGCTGTTTCTTCACTGGTTGGACCTTGAAAGAGCCTGGCCAGCTGCTAGAGGGCTCAGCTGAGACTTTGCTAGGAGGGGCCATGCATGACCAGCTGAAGGCTATTTGCTGAGCAGCGAGCATCTGGCTGCTCACCAGCATGGCCATTAGGCTCCCCGGCTTCCCCAGCCCTGGAGCAAAGGGAACTGGGCACTCCTGAGGCGCCACCGGCAAGTGAAATGCTGGCGTGTGATTCTAAAGCCAGCATATCTTAAGCCCTCTCTGGAGCCATGAAATCCTAGTTTTGGTGACCATGGTTATGGTTGGAATTGCAAGTGGCCCTCAGGCCTCTGTAACTGGCCCAGTAGGAAAACTAACACTGGTCTTGCCTGCACCCTCAGTTATCAAGGATAAGACTCTGAGCTGAGTTAGGAAATGTGGTGCCAGGGCATGGAGCTCCTTGGGACGGGGATGGGTTCCCCAAACAGATCCTCTGCGCGTTCCAGAGCAGTTATTTGCAAAACACATAATGGATAAAAGATTAGGGTCCAGAACATATTATAGATGTTCCAAAACTTATGAAAAAATGTTCACCCTCATCAGCAATAGGAAAATGTAAAATTTAAAGCCACTAAAGGATATCAATTTATACTCAATTGGCAAAAATTAAAGTAAGCCAATAGGAAGTGTTACTGAGGCTACAAAGCAAAGAGAGCTTGTATACAATGCTGTTAGGAGAGTGAATCAGCACAATTATGTCAGGAAACAACTTAGCATTAATTAGCCAAGTCAGACATTCCTGCAACTCAGCAATTATGCAATAAGGAATATAATTTCAGAAGTACGCATAGTTTCATTATTTGTAATAGTAAACATTCAAAACAACATCAACATCAACAGGATATAGGATAAATAAGTTTAATATACTCATAAAACAGTACATGTAGTATGAAAAAAGTTCAGTTTTATGTATCAATGTTGGTGAATCTTTTTCTTTTTCTTTTTTTTGGGGGTGGGGGTGGGTATGAGTATCAGAAATTGAACTCAGGGGCACTCGACCACTGAACCACATCCCCAGCCCCATTTTTTATTTTATTTAGAGACAGGGTCTCACTGAGTTGCTTAGTGCCTCTCTGTTGCTGAGGGGCGGCTTTGAACTTGTGATCCTCTTGTCTCAGCCTCCCAAGCTTCTGGGATTACAGGCATGTGCCACCTCGCCAGGTGCAATATTGGTGAATCTTAAAAACAAAAAACCAGTTCCAGAAGGATGCACTCAATAGGATTTCATTTGTGCAAAACAGCAGCAAAGTGGACAATTACTTGTTTATAGATGTGGGTAGACTGAATGAAAAGGAAGAAATGAAATAACATGAAAATCAGGAGAGTGGTTACTAGGATAGAGGAGGCAAGTGAGGGCTGTGGGGGTGGGTAAGCAGGGCTGTCCCAGCCACAGGCGATAGGCCACTGTCAAAGCTGGGCAATGGCGACAAGGGTGTTTGATTTATTATTGAGCTATAGGTTAGACTGCATATTTTAGATCTATCTATGTATAAATGTGTATGTGTGTATATATCTTATTTCTCTGTGTATAATTATACTTTATATTTTTTGAAAGAAAGAAGAGGAAGGAGGAGGGGAAGGAGAAGGCTTGGGAGCATTTTGGGTCCCTGTGTGAGGTGACATCAGTGCTGAGAATGGAGATCTGTGGAGAGCAATAAGGAAACATCTCTGGACTCCAAGTGTGTCCCTGATCAGGTGGGGTCTTGGTGATGCTGTTTTGATACTGTACACATTTCCAGACAGTGGGTCCAGGGATGCTTCCTGGGAAGACAGTGCTGGAGTTGCTTCCTGAAGGGTGGAGGCTCACCTCAAGGTGCAGATTGTCACTCATTCAGCAAAGATGTACTGAGGTCCTATTGAAAATAAAAAATTAGAGGCACATAAAGCTGAATCAGAATACCATGCCATGAATTTGCACACATGAAGAAATGGAAGTAGAAGGTCTCACACTCAGCTGTAGCGTCTGGGCAGTATTAGAATCAGTGTTTCTGAGCTGGGATGGGAAGGGAGAATTGTCCAGTGAGCACTTTGGGAGCCAGGCGTTGTGTTAGGTGTTTCACCTGCCTGGGGGCGTGTCGCGACCCCTTGCCCGCAAGGAAGACGCAACTCGAGAATCTTCTTTCAACAGTTTATTCAGGCCCTGGATATTTCTTCTTCTCTCCCTCGGATGCCCCTCCCAGCCTTAATAAAGCATCCCAAGCCCCAATGCAAAGCTGCCGCGTGGAGCTTTCTCACAGGGTGGTGAAAAATCATGTGCCAACTCTCCCAGATAAGGAGTTGTTTGTCACAGACCACAGCTGAGCCAGCGTCATCTTGTAATGGCGACCATAATCTGCAGAAACGGCAGAAGCGGCTCACCACAGGGGCGGGGAGGGCATTTTAGGTGAAGAGAATGCCTGAACTAAAGACAGAGAGGAAATGACAGGGTTCACCGAGGAAGGGTGAGCAGCATCACTGGAGTGGAGTAACTACTAGTAAGTGAGCATTTATTGTAGGGCTTGGAAAATCTTCCTGTAAAGGGCCACATGGCAAATATATTAGGCTTTGTGGGCACCATGGCTTCTGTTGCAAAGACTCAACTCTGCCTCTGTACTGGGGAGGGTCGGTTTGTGGGGGAGCCACAGACAGTGTGAAAGTGACTGTGTTCTGATAAAACTTTATTGATAAAAATAGGCAATGGCTAGATTTTTTCTCTCTGGATGTCTCTCTTTATTATTATTTGATGGCTTTCCAGGTTCCTGATTTATTGAATGTTCGCCGTGTAACAAGCGCAGTGCCAAGCACTTTACATGCATTATCTCAACTCTGAAAACAGTCCTCTGGGCAGACACTATTATTACCATTCCCTCCTGTTTACAGACACAGAAACCAAGTCTCGGGTTGACTGAAGTCACTTAGTACCAAAGGCTGCAGGCAGGTTTGCCTCAGAGAGCCTGCCCCTGTTGTTCACTCTTAACCACTGTGCTTCCTGCATAACTAGAGGATGGGGCTGAGGGGCTGGGGCTGTCATGGGGATCCTTGATGCCAAGATGAGTCATCTTGCCCAGAAAGTTGAGGGCCATGGGGGTTCTGGGTGGAGACGATGGAGGCAGAGCTCCCCCACACCCTGGGCTTCCTGGCCTCGTTCTCCTGTGCTGAGGTGGGAACTGCTCAGCTGCCTCTTCCTCAGCCTCCCCAGCAGGGCATCAAAGACAGAGCTCAGGATCATTTGGGATTAGCCCTGCTGGAATGCCAGCTGATGTCACAGTCCTATGTGGTGTGGGAGGGTGACCATCCTGTCCAGGAAGGGAGAAGGTGACTGTCCTGCTAGGAGGGGCTCCTCCTTGACAGGCAGGAGCAGAGAGCCTGTAGTAATAGCCACACAGTTTCAGGTGAATACCACTAGGGCTAGGTTCTCTGGTCTTGCCACAGCAGAAAAGCCCTTTCTGGTTTTAGTGGCTTGTTCAAGCCGGGAGCAGCAGTGTCCACCATGAGCATCCCGTCACATGGCGGCCCTCTCACTTGAGAGGGCAGTTGGCAAGCTCATTTCCTGTTTTCTAAGCCTTTTCAACCACAAGTGTCACGTCCCACCTGTGTGGAAGGCTGGCCTGTTTTCTTTCACCAGGAGGCAGTCACTTGGTAATTGCTCCCCCACCCAGAAGATGAGAACTTACCAGGAAGGGTTCCTGCTACCATGTTGAATATGGGCTGGATAGAGGATGGGGACAAACCATTCATTGTTTTACATCCTAATTTATAGTTGAAAAGGGAATTTTAGGATCAGATCTTGAACATCGGTGTTATCCTCCAGGCAGTATCTTTTGAAGCACACTCCATAGAACCTTGTGCCTCAGTATGTTCTCTAAGAAGAGCTTCAGAATCAGTGTTTGGGAAGCCCTGTGTGCCCCACCCCACCTCCTGGAGCCACACGATGCACAATAGCATTAATAAGGGCTGGGGCCTTTTATGGTACTGAGTAGTAAACACATCTTTTAACTCGGCACTCCCAAATCTAGTAGTATCTATTAAAATCCTGTAGGGCCAGTGTTCTCCAGACCTCATTTTGGGAAATAATGTTGCAGGTAATTAAGGTCAAGCGGGTCTTTTAGGAAAGGTGGGATCATCAGATAATATATGATTTTAAAAAATAACTCAGGCAGCCAATAAGAAGTTGAATTACAAAGAGGTAGACTCAAGGTAGGCAAAAGAACCAAACTAAAAAATAAAAAAAATAGTCCAGATGAGAAACAAGGACCCAAAATATTGATAGTGATCATGAAAATGGAGACAGATTTCATTCAAACACTTTTGTGCAATGGGTGTGAGAACACCTATGATAGATTCAATATAGACAGTGAAGAGAAGGAGACATCAAGGTTGCCTCTTGGTGAGCCTGTTTGGTTGACCAGATGGACAGTTAACCAAGACTGGAAAAAGAGATCTTCCAACATGGCTGCCTTTTAAGACAGCAAGTGGCAAGTGGGTCCCATGGCTTCCCGAGTCCACACAGTAGAGCCCACAGAGGCGGAACTCCATCAAAATCCCAGACTCTGGGGTCTGCATCTGAGGTTCGTGTTTATGGACAGCGCAGACACCACCGCTCCTTCCGTTCTTCTCTCTTCAGCTCAGGGTGTGAAACCTAGCAGGGCACACTGGCTGGGAACATAAACAGGTCCCTTTCCTGTCAAAATGCTTAATTACAGCAATACATTATGACATAATTGGCCAGCCTGGTCTGTCGGAAAGGCTCACAAACAAGAACGATTGTTTTAGAGTGGGAGTTTCCAGGCTATTTGTCAGAGTTTTGGGAAGTCACAGAGGCTGACATTTGTCAGACACAGTAATTAAAAATTGCCTCTGGATGTGCCTCAGATGGGAAGGTATTTAAACTCAGCATAAACACTAGTCTGTTATCCTCCTAGCACTGAAAGAAACTGGAACATAGGAACCATAATATTACCCTTATGTTTCCCATTGCAAAGGAATGATGACTGCAAATTATGAAGAAAAGTACAGCATGACACAGAATACCAGAGCCCGGAAACACTGCTGGTCGGGGAGTGCCACGGGAGAGGTCCGATTATTAGCACTAAGCACATAGGTTCTGTTGACAGGAAACTCAGACTCATTTTTATAAATAGCGCTCTGTAATCTAGAACTTTGTTCCCATTAAGCTCTCCTGTAGATGTCCAAATTCTACCACACCCGCTTAGACCCCTTTACCAAGTCATATGTTCATATTTTAACCTTAATATTGATTGAGGGTCAATAGAAAGAGTCACATGAAGAATATTTGTGTAAAGTTCCTGTAGATATAGATATGTCTCTCTATATACACATATGTATATATCTACACATATATCTATATAGATAGATAGATTTGTACCTTGTAGAAGGATTTACACGATTGTTTCTTTTAAGAATTTAGCACAAGAAAGAAGAGCATTGTTTCCTTTTCTGATTGTAATTTTTTTGTTTTAGCTGTCCATAAAAAGCAACAACAAATTTAGTAATTCATTATAATAGATAATGTAGTTCTTGAGTGTGAAAGAGAGCCTGCAAGGTATTTTGGGCTTAAACACAACGGGGAAATACTGGATGCCGTCTTTCTCTTGGAAATGTATAATACATGTAGTATACTAGGCGGGTTTGGAGAGTCTAAGAAAAGAAACCTATGTTATTTTCACACAATTTCCCTTCTGTTTGAGAAGACAAATCCTTCTCCCCTCCCATTCCTTCTCCCCTCCCATATTCTGTTAACTGGCCTTGGAACTACTATTTGTAGAATAATTTATTATGGTAACATATACATGACAAATTGTCCCCCAGCAGACTCTGAGGCTGTGAAGGGCACAAAATAGTCTATTATCTCTTGTAGGTAGCAGATGATAAGTGCTTAATAAATGCTTGTTAAATGGACTAATCTAGTCCCACCACCCATGCAGTGCCAGAAGAGTTCTAGGATACTCCTAGTGGGGGTCTAATTGATGGCAGGACACATCCAGATACCACAAAGCCCTAGGATGGAGGCAACCCACTAATCTACCCATAATGCTGACTGTTCAAAGCATTCTTTCCACGAAGAATGTCTGTCTTAAGACTCAACCATATTACACTTGTAAACACCTGGAAAGTGGGTTTTTTTTTCTTCTTTATCCACTATCATACCTCCAATACCTAGAACAGTTCTTGGCAAATAATAGGCACTCACTAAATATTTATGAAGTGAACAGTGTCACATTTTGTGTTAAAGTCAGACATGAGGTGACTTGTTATAACTGTTTAAAAAATAGTGTTTGAGTGAATGCATTAAATAAGAAAACGAAATTTCATAATGGTTAGAAAGAAGAAAACAATAACATCTGTAACTGAAGAAATTTTATTCAGAAAATCCAAGACAACTAACTCCTAAGCAATTCAAAATTAGTTTAGCAGAAAAGTTGCTTGTAACAAAATTAATGTCTGAAAAATATATTTTCTTTTTCTTTTAAATTTTTAAAATTTTTAATTGGACACAATACCTTTATTTTATCCATTTATTTTCATGTGGTGCTGAGGATTGAACCCAAGGCCTCACAGGTGCTAGGTGAGCACTGTACCACTGAGCCACAACCCCAACCCCTGAAAAATATATTTTCTTATAGCTAAAAAAAAAGAAAGCCTAATAGTGAAAATAATAAAAAATCCTACTTGCAATAGACAAAAATGTGACACACAGGACCAGTATGAAGAAAATAACAGTGGTAATAGAAAAATTTGCTAATTATTTGCAGCAAAAATAAGTTGGATCTGTACTGTGTATCCTACACCAAAATACATTCAATTTTGGATAAAACGATAAATATAAGTGATGGAACTATTAAAGAATCAGAAGAAAATATGCATTAAGTATTTTCCAGGTCTTAGATCTGGATGGGGGAAAACTGTTCTAGGCATGTACACTTTTTCCCATAAGGAGAAAGACCGGTGGATTTGATGACATCAAAACAAAAAAAATTTGGAAACCAAAAAGCATTATGTTATGGTTTAGGTATGAAGTGTCCCCAAAAGCTCATGTGTGGGACAACACAAGGAAGTTTAGGGGTGAAGTGATTGGCTTATGAGAGCCTTAACCCAGTCAGTGCATCAGTCCCCTGACGGAGATGAATTGGTAGCTGTAGGCAGTAGGGTGTGGTGGAGGAGGAGGCCACTGGGGCATGATCTTGGGGTTTGTATTTTGTCCTGGTGAGGAGAGCTGTCTTTCTCTGCCTCCTGGTGCTTGTTCCTGGCTGCTTTCCTCTGCCACACACCTCTGCCATCATGTTCTCCTTCACTGGGCCCTGAGAAGTGGAGCCGGCCATCTACAGACCAGCGACCTCCCAAACCATGAGCCCCTAAATGAACTTCTCCTCCTCTAATTGCTCTTGACAGGTCTTTGGGTCACAGCATAGAAAAAGCTGACCAGAACATATAATAAGAAATGTATACACATATAGAGTAAAAACTGCTTTATTGGGGGTATAGTTGATATTAAAAAAGCAGGATCTATGTAATGTATGTATTTTGATGAATTTCTTGGGTACCATCAGCAATATTAAAAGTAAATGAAGAATTAGGAAAACATTTTTAAAATGAGTGATACAGGAATCAAGTTCCCATTATATAATAAACTCAAAAATCAACAATAAAACTTCAACAGGAAGATAAATAAAAACTTAAATGAATAAGCTGCAAGAAATATAGTGGTCATCAATCTTATGAAAACATTTCCAACCTTGTTACTACTAATCAAAAGAAATTAAAAATAAAACAATAAGGTGCCATTCTTTCCTAGAAAGTTGACAATTAAAAGGAAAGAAAAGCAACCACTTGTGCTGATGAAGATGTGGGCATGTCTCCAGCTGCAGGCACATGGCCTGTGCAGGCTCTCTGTCGGGGCTGGCGACAGATGTCCAAATCATAAGCATGTTCAACCCTTGGCTCAGCGTGTTTATTTCTAGTAATTTTTCCCTAAGGACAGAGTGATGTTTACATAAAAATATTTATCCTAGGATTATTTATAATAATGAGAAACTAAAAATTGAGGATAGAGTATGGACATATTCATAAGACGGCGAATTTTGCAGCCATTTATGATAATATTTTTTAAAAATATTGAAGCATCTTAAAAAGGTTCGTTATATATTATTTGAGTGGATGATGAAGCAGGGCATGTATTGAGGCACGCCAGTGGTTCCAGCTGTGCAGTGTGCACATGCACCTGCATGTATCCCTGCGTGTGCGTGAACATCCAGGCAGAAGGATGGAAGGACCAAAGCGGGGGGATGGTGGATGGTGGCGGGATGACATTTTTTATTATTAAACGTATTGTCTTTTCCAATGTCTTACACATTGCTTTTGTGATTATAATCATCTATCATGGACACTTTCAATGTTGATAGAACACTTTCCGGTGTCAGCTAGTGCACACAGCCTGCATGCAGCCACTGGATCAAGTTTCTGAGTCACTGTCCCTTTCTTGTCACATCTCTGAAACTCAACGATTCTTTAACTCGGAGGTCTGCAGGCAGTAGGTGCCCTGTTAGGAGTCTCACCTTAGCCCTTTTTCTTTGAAACCCTTTCCTTGTTTCTCACCAGGACAGAGATGTCAGCTCCCCAGTGTTCAAAGGAGCAGGTATGTCTCAGCTGCTTCCCCCCCCAACACCACGTCTTTTCGTATTTGGGGGGAGTCACGCTGTTTGACCTACTAACAGACATTAAGTACCTCCCTGCCTCCTCTCTCAGCACACGGTGGCTTCTCTTAAGTGCAAGTCAGCGGCTCCTTGACTTCCTTTAGGGCGCCTGCTGTGGGCCGTGAATCCTGCCGTGAGCTGTCATTGCCAGGGTCTTGACCTGGTTCTCAGCATCGGCTTCCTTATCCCAGGCGAGAACCTCACATTTTTGACATCTGCTTGTGACATGGGCATGACTAGTTCTAGCATCCTTGGTTGGTAGTATTAACTCTTTCCCTGGTGGAAGGAAACTAGAGGACAGGTGTTACCTGGAGAGGTGCGGAACAGTGGGTAGAGGAGATGAGTGCTGTCACAGGGCCTGTGCCACTGAGCTGGGAAGGGTTTTGGGGTTTGGTGGTTTGATTTCTTAATGAAATTAGCTGAGAACCTGAAGTTTCCTTGTAACTGAAAAGAGCACAAGTTCACAGAGAGGATGACATGGGCTACTGAGACAGGGGCTGCGCATCTGAGCCTCAAGCTAGGTGATGGATTGGGTGTTTGGACAACGGTGCCTGGCTCAGGAAGCTTTGTGGCCAGTGTGGCAAGTGGCTCCCGTGACTCTTCCCAAGCTGGTTCCAGAATGTTACCGGCACAAAAGGCTCCTCCTGCTGCACAGCAGTGTAAAAGTGCTTAACACTACTGAGTGATACACTCAGAAGTAGTGAAGCTGGTAAAGTTTATGTTATGTGTATTTTATCACAATTCAAATGGAACAACACATCTGTGATCTTGTTATTGGACAAGTTGGGCTGCTCCTACACAACAGGCCCATTAAATCCAGAGACAAGGGGTGGAGGCAAAAGCTGGCTCAGTGAGAAGATGAAGGACTCTTGTCTCAAGTCCTCCTTGCAGGAAATCGATTTAGGAGTGGTTTATATAGGTGGAGGATGGTTGTTCCCAGACTGGGGGTGCCTTGTATACAGCAGGTGGCCAGAGGATGCACGTCAGATCCAAATCAACTAGACATGGAATCCTCTTCAGTTTGGAATCTCAAAAACAAAGATCAGCTATTCTCATTACAGATCAGTTTGCTCACGTGCAGTTCCTGACATATTACACAATAGACAGGCTCGAGGAGGTAGCTACCCCGGGGTTCTGGTGTTGATTGCCAAACTCAGAGCAGTAAAAGAAAACCTCCTTAATACTTTAATCTCATAAAATGTAGGCAATGAGCACAAAATGCAAAATCATAAAAATCAAGTAAATATAGAGAAACTTTTAAAAAGTTACTGGAATTAGTTTCTTTCTTCCTTTCAGGTGGTTATGTTAATTTTTTGAAAAAAGTTTGATAAAATAAAGATTCTGTGTTGGAATATAATTAGCAAATTTGGGTTAAGCTAAGATAAACACATTTCCTCCATGCTGGGGTTTTACTCACTGGGTTCTTTTTTTTTTTCTTCAAGAGGGGGTTTCAGTACTGTTCCCCCAACTCTTCTGACCATTGGACAGTTTCTGAAGTTCTCTGAAGACTCTGCTGTTGAGCGGTTGAGAGATGGGACTGAGGGAGAAAAGGGCCAAGAAATGGAATACTCTGGAAACAAATACTTCTGAGGTCAACTAAACATGAATTTCCTGTGGTGGAGAGTATGAGCCTTGAAGATCTTCTGTTTCTGTGCATAATCATCAAAACTTGTGCTACCAACCCCACCCCCAGTGTCTTCTAGTTACTATTCCTTTTGGAAAGCTCTAGCTATTTCTCAGTAGGTTAAGGGAAGAGGGAGTTTTTGGTGCCCATGTTAAGAAAGCTGGGGATACAGAGTACTCTAGAAAGTGACTCTTAAGTTCTAATGCATGTTGGAATCTCCTGGGGAGATTTCCTTAGGGAGAGTTTACTTAGTGAATCAGTGGGGGGCCGGGGGGACAGGAAAAGGAAATTACCTTTTTAATAACAGGTGAGGGAACCTGTGGACCTGTGTACTGGGATGAAGCCCAAAGGTCTGTAGAATTAGGAAGAGCCAGCCGGGCTGGGACAGAGACTGAGAGGGTCACTGGGGATCCTGGGAATGAAAGTCTTCTGAGCTCTTATACCGCAAGGCAACAGGACACATCAGTCATACTGACACTGCCTTTATTATTTAAAACTGTGCTATTTTGTTCATAGCAGATTAAATTTTACATTAGAATATTATTTATCTCAATTACTGAGATATTAGGTGCTCCCTTTAATTTTGGGTACAACGTGGGTGCTCCCTCTAGTCCTGACCCTGGCATTTCTGATCCTTTTTTCCTGGAAATTTCCATGAGTAGGTAGATGTTTACAGGATGTGAGTTGGCCCCACTAGAGTGGAATTCCATTACATGGTCATCCCTCCTCATCTGTGGATTTGCTTCTTGTGGCTTTAGTTACCCCTTAGTCCAAAAATACTATGTAGAAAGTACCCGAAATAAACAAGTCATATGTTTTAAAATAATTTTTTTTACAGTTCATTCTTAAAATGGTTCTATTTTATTAGTAGATCTTGTTAATTTTTTTACAGAGCCTAATTTATAAATTAAACTTTATCATAGGTATATATGTATAGGAAAAAGCAGCAGATCCCGGGTTTGGCACCATTCGAGGTTTCAGGCATGAGCAGGGAGCTTGGATAGGAGGGGGCTATTGTGCTACCTTTGTGCCTCTGAAATTCGTTCTTATGTGTTTCTTGCTGTACTGCAGTGGTCCTTTGAAGGAAGCCAACACCTTCGGCTCAGCAGTGTCTGGGAGCTCAGCCTGAGTCTCTCTGTCCATGCGTCAGACTCTAAAGCACTCTGTGCGGACTGACCATGCGTCCCTCCACAGCAGTGGAGATGTAGAGGGGATCTCTGTGTTGCTGTCCACTTCAGCTGAGCTCGCTCTTCTGCTCCTTCTTGAAAGAGCTCACAAGAGACTTCTGGATTGTTCAGCTTCACTGCAGTTGAAGCCACCTTGATGTCACTGTCAGGCAGGTCCTTTCCAAGGAGCATTTCTAATCCTCCTGATGAGCTTGTGTGTTTACAGAGCAGGAGCTGAATCTGCAGGCCGAGCCTAGTGCCAGGAATCTGCCGACAGTGCAACTCGGTTAGCAGTACTTAACTGGGTGCTTTGTCTCCAGCTTATTTCCACCTAATTTATCATCACTGTCTATTAAATTCACATTTAAAATTACTATTATATCCTCCATACACAAAGATGGATCAATGATTCAAATGGGTATATATACAGAAAAAAGGGTCTATATCAAAGTGTAAACACAATAACTCAGAATAACAACACACATGTGAACAATGAACTTGCAAAAACAGATTGCAAATCTGCATGAACCCAGAAGAATGCGTCTGTGTGTGGTGTCACTCTCAGAGTCAGCCTAAGAGAATTACAGGGGGGAAATGTGGTAAAAATACCAAACCTCTCAATATTACTGGCCGATCTGCAGCCAGCCTCAGTGTATTTTCCTTCAAAACTTTTCAAGTAGCAAGGAAGCTGTTTATTTGTGTGCATCATTTTCTAATAGTGCCCAGTGATTACCGTGTTAGAGCATTTTATTTTCACACCTCCAAAGGACAAAATACTGTCTCCCAGCATGAAATAAATGAATTTTGTCATAGGCCCTAAACTCATCGAAGTTCATCAAACCTTGACCCCCTCTAGCAAGAGTACTTTTCATCACACAGTCATAGACGAGCTTGTAAAACCAGCTATGAAAATGAGTGCCACACAGTGCTGAGCTCCGAGAGAATGCAGAACAACTATTGGCTAAGCTCCTGTATTGGATGACTCTCTGCAGGATGTGGCATAAAAAATGGAAGAGTTCATCAGAAATTTTGCTTCATAGCCGGACAAGTTTGCTGCCCGAAAGGAATGAGTCAGTGCTTGAGAAAGATATGGAAGGAGGAGCACTTGGTGGTGTTTTGCTCTGCTTATCACAGAGAACCTAGGCTACAGAAGATTTTTTTTTTTGTATTGTGTTACTGGCAATTTTTGTGCCCAGATATTAGCTTGGACAACATAGGTCAGGGCAGTGTTTGTGGAATGCCATTTAGTGTGCACCAAAAAAGGCTCATGGACATTGACAACCCTAATGTCAACAGCAGCCTGAAAATAACTGCTCTATTCACAGAAAACAGCTGGCAGCCAGTAATACACCTCTGATCTTCAGCACCGAAGGAAAGAATTTTAAAAAATGTGACCACCCAATCAACGTGACTGTGCATCCTACTCAGAGTGCATCTTCTCAGCATGCTGGGAGAAGAACTGGGCCGGCAGGAAAACACTGCTTTTTTGCATTCATGTACAATGGCTCTGGAGAAGGGCACACCCAGGGGAAGAGTGCTACACGGGGTTCACATGAGGGATGAGACAAAAGTTTTCCCGGTGCACGGTACACTCACACAGCACACTGTTTCTCTCGGTCAGGTTGCAGCTCCAGGGTTGAATACGAGAGATATTCAGTATACTGCAAAGCCTAGCTCTGTCCTGAAGGGTTGAAATATGATTGCTGTAATGTCCAGGTAAGTTGTCATCCAGGTGTGTGTAAGTAGGAGAGCCGTACATGACTCCATCGCTGATCTTTGTGCCTTCTTAACAATTGTTTTTCTTTGTCAGAAAAACAGATGATGTGTTATGAATCATATTTAAATAGCATGTCCAAATGCTACATAAGCTGAAAGAAATGCTTTCCAGGGTGGAATCCTTGATTATGGAAGTAGTATTCTCACTAATGTAGCATTAACACAGAATACGAATTAATCTTCCGTGAAAATCTCTCCCTAGTTTCTGGGTCCTTTCCCAATCTGCATAGCCAAGATGACTTTGATCATATCAGTGCCAATATCCTGGGAGTGATATTTACTGTGTTTTGCAAGAAATAGGATAAAGGGGACATAGCATCTGTATTATTTTTTACAACTGCATGTGAATCTAGAAAAATCTCAAAATAAAAAAGTTTAATTTAAAAAGAAATTCAATCAAGCAGCAAAAAATAGTAATGCTATGATATCTATCTCTGTATCTAAATCTTGGGACAGCTGTAAGAGGGCTTTAGGATAAACCATTCCCAATGGGATCTCTGGATCAAATGGTATGAGGATTTTGGTGTTTATGTTCATGAGAGATATTGGTCTATAATTTTCTTTTCCTATGACTGCTTTGTTAAATTTTGGTATCAAGTTAAGCTGGCCATTTAAAGAGATGAGCCAGAGTTTATCAACCCTTATAAATTTGTTCTCTTCTACAATATACAATTGGCTAATTTCAATATTCTTTTCTAAATTGCATGGCTTTTGAGAAGACAATTCTGACAGTTGTAAGTGAGGTCAGAGAACCCCCAAACCTTGCCTTCATCTGACCTGAGTGTAAGTGCTGTTCTGCTCCCTGTCTATGTTCCTGTCCTTCGGGCTCACCACCGGACCCTAGATGCAGCTCGTAGACATCTGTGGTCTTATCTTGTGCTTTTGGCCTTGCCTCTCTGGATTCGGTTTCATTTTGACTTCAGGACTGGTACCTTCTAGAATGATCAACTTAACTAGCAGCAAAGTCTGTTTTCACCTTTCTCATACTCAGGAGCATTCCAGAGCCTTAAGCCATCTTACCCGTATTTCTGTCTTTCACTCATATTTCTATTTTCTCCCCCAGTCCCTTTTCTGGTCATGGCAGAGGATAGACGGCAGGGATACAAACGTTCACAGATGCCCCTTTCCACATTCCCAATTCACATCCGCGATCACATACTTTTCTTTTGTTTTTTAATATTTATTTTTTAGTTGTGGTTGGACACAATATGTTTATTTTATTTATTTTTATGTGGTGCTGAGGATCGAACCCGGGGCCTCGCACATGCTAGGCGAGCGCTCTACCGCTGAGCCACGATCCCAGTCCCCATCACATACTTTTCAATCAGAATTCTTCCAAACCTCTGAGACCCGCTCTGTCATACAATTGCATGGCTCTAGGCTTCTCTGTTATGCAGTGTGAACAATTTTAATGAAATACCTTTGTGAGGGATAGTTCTAGAAGCTTCTAAGAAAGATAAACAAATGACGTTGAATTTTCTTTTGGTGTCCCGCAGGCAGATCTCATGGTCAAGGTACTCCTGCTCCCGGCAGCTCGAGGTCTTTCCTCCGGTTGCTCTGTAACTGTGATTTCATGATCGCTTCAAGACTTTGAAGCGGCAGTTTCCTTCTTCTCCTCTGTGACTTTCTCCCCCTCCTGCTCTCCAGCCGCTGCCTGACCTCCTCTCTTTCTGCTGTGGTCTCTAGCTTGGTCCACAGGGGCTCCTAGTCTCCGTTTTGTTTTGGCATCCCTTCCCCAGACCCCACAGCCACGCTCACCCCGACTGGCACTTGGAGAACCCTTTGCTCATCCTTACCTATTAGCTAACGGCCACCTGCGTCTAATTCTGAATTTCCCCTTCTCACCGTGCTGCCTCTCAGAACCACCCCTTGCTCCCTGCTTCCCAGTGACACCCTCTCTTAACCGGAGCCCTTGAGGCTGCCTCAGCATTCTTCCTTGAGGACACGGTGTCCAGACAATTTTCCTCCCTCCCTGCGTCTATTTCTACCTTTAACTCTGTTTTGTGACGGGCACTGGGACATAAAGGTTAATAAGGAGTGTTGGTCTCCTTCCCTGAAATGCGGTGACCCCAGTCCCTGCTTAGGAGGTCATGCTTTGGAGCTATTTTCTGCTAGGCTTTGACCTACCCTCAGATGGTTACGACCCTGTGGTGTGTGGTTGGTGGTGGCCACTTCTCCCCGGCCAGGGCGCTTCTCGGCACGGGCTGCGTGTCCTGTCTTCAGTCAGTTGGCTTCTTTCACTGGGATGCCTTATCCTTGGGACTGAGCCTCATACTCTTCTGAATTCACTGTATCAGTCCTAAGAAGAATAGAGTCATCTGCTAGGTACAATTCTTTTAGCAGTTTTTAAATCCTAATATATTTTCCAAAGTTAATGCAGGGTGCTTGCTGGTCAGAATGATGGCCACTGACCATTGTGTCCCCTTGAGTTGATCTTCACTTCACCAGTAGCCAGGGCCCCACTCACCCACCCAGCTGCTCTCACCTTTGTGACTAATTCTCCTCGACGGGCCCTCTTCCCTCTGTCACGGAGAAGTGGAGCAGGCTAGGGCGTTGTGTTGCTTGCCTCTGGATCCCTAGCCCTCGAGTAATGTCCAGTACCTGGTGAGCCATTGGTGAATGGTGGAAAGACTGGACGAGCCCGCGGCCCACAGGCTGTTCTGAGACCTTGGGTCGCTTTGTGGTCCATAAGGAAGAGGCGGGAGATAATAGCAGGCTCCCCTGGTCCTGTTCACACTGTCATGGCAGGTCTTACCCTCTGCCCTGTTTTCTGTACCCCCCACACCTTCGTTTCTCCTGCTGGCCCTGCCCCTGCTCCCAATCTGCTTGGGTAGACCCTGTGGGTCTAGGTGTAAATGCTCTTATCAATTCATCTGGGCACTCTTTTTGAACACCCCCAGCTTGGTTCACAGCGCCTTTTGTGGGCTCTAGTTTTATGGTATGGCATTCCACAGTGGCTGCTATTTCCTTTTCCCACTCATCTGCAGGCTCCGTAGGCCAAGGATGGCCAGGGACGCCACTCTATTCTTGATGACAACAAATATTTGCTAAATTAATCAGTTATTACATGCCATAATGTAGAAATCTGCCGTTATGACAATACTCTTACACTCTCTTTTATTCAAGGAACCAATGGGCTGGATCTGGGGCAAGGAGGGCAATTGGTTCTGTTGCATCTTGGGATCAATGGAAAGCAATGCTGGGAGGTCACGGTGGTCGATCTGAGAGGAGGGTCCTACTCAAGTTGAGCACGAGAGGGAGGCTGAGCATGAGAAGCAATGGTCACAGCCAATAGGCCTGGCCCGAGTCTGTAATAATGCTGTCAAAGAGAAGTTGGCAAACATTTTTTGTTGTTGTTAAAGACTGAAATATAACTATTTTAGACTTCGTGGGTCTCTGTTGCTACTGTGCAACTCAAGCCATTTTAGCATTGAGGTCTCCATAGACAACATGGAAATGAGTGCACGTGGATGTTTACAAATAAAACTTTATGTACCAAAGCAGATGGTGGGCCGAGTTAACCTCTGTCATAAAGAGATATTAAAATCAAGTGTCCTGAAAAGATTATGAGAGGCAGAGCGTCATACCTATAGAGTTTTAAAGCATAGGTTGTTTACAAGAAATTAGGAAAGGCTATGTAACCATCAGACCAGAGTAAGAGTAATTCAGATTTAAAATTAGGGTCAAAATAAAACAATAATAGCAGCTTACTCTTTCCCTCCAAACCTTTAGATCTTTCTAATTGTTTGGGGTTGAAACTCTTCTGAATTATGTTTAAAATGCTGTATGTGTGTGATATGATGTTTCCTGTGTGTGTTAAGCAAAAGTGGCTTAAATGTTTGCCATAGAAATGAGTCTGGCATGTTCTCCTCCTGGGCGGCTAGAACACCTGAGGCATCGTCCAGACAGCACGAGCTCACCATGATGCCACGGGTCTTTGTTTTACGTTGGTGATGAAATTGAGTTCAAAGCCAGTCAGGAATTATATTGTATAGCAGCTTCTTGGAAAGGCAGGTAGGGAAAGGAGAAGCAGACTGAGATCTTTACATTCTGTATGTGCTGTTTTTAGAAAGCTCACATACGTTCCATCCCCTGGTAATTGGCCACCATGAAATTTTGTTGAATGAATCAATGGGACGGATGAGACAGAGGAGAGGGGCCCATGTCAACAGATCTCGTGAAGGGAAGTGGAAGAAGCTGGTAACTCAGACCTTGTGGAGTGGGAAGGTGGAGCCAGCCGCCTGCCCCGGGAGACAGGCGTGGATTTCAGAGACAGGAGCAGGCTCAGGCTCAAGAAGAAGGAGGATGAGTTCCATTTTGTCCAAAAGTTTGAAGAGCTTTTGAGATGTTTATGAGAGAATTTGATGTATGAATCACAGGCTCAGACAAATTAGCTAAATTTGAGATCCTGATTTTGGAAGCAGCTTTCACAGAGAAAGTGACATAGCAACCTTGTGTTGCAGGAACGGGGGCGGAAAGGAAGACATCAGAGGGACGTCACCTTTGTGGAACTCCAGCGTTTAATGGGGATGACCAGACTGATCCCAGAGCAAGACCGTTGATGCCCAGAGGGGCACCAGGCAATGTCACCAAAGCCAAGGCCGGGTAGTGCCCAACAGCCCTGCGAGGTCAGGTGTGCTGTCCTCCTCCGTCCCTCTCTTTAGAGTCCCTGTGGCCTTAGGTTTTACTCTGGAGCTGTCTGGATGTGCATTTGATCTCTCGGTTGGTGGTCGCTCCAGTCTGGCCTATGATTGGTCTCTTTGCAGAGTGTGTTCATGAGCAAGAAAAGCCCCTGACCACACCTTAGTGACGAGGAGACGATGACTGGCATATGGGCAGGGCCCACTTGGGGGTCCCCCTGCCTGGAGGCCGTGATGCTGGTGAAGAGCAGCCCGAGGAAGACACCACGTGAGCTGGGTCATGGCGGGGAGCGTGACCCCCCTTCTTGTTGCCAGGTCTTCCTCTCCCTATGTGACTCTCCTTTGCTTCACCGCCCACTGCAGCTGCCCCTCTCTGGAGCCCACTTTAGGACTTTGTGGCAGCACTTCAGTCCTCTTGAGTGGTCTGTGGGCAAAGGTGAAGGATGGGAACCTGTTGTTTCCTGTGGGGTGGGGAGGGGGCTTCACTGATGACCTCACTGACGGAGACCGTGGACATAGCGCCTCAGAGCAGACTATGAGCTCACCGTGCCTGCAGGAGAACCAGGTGATGTCAGTCCATCTCTGCTGCTGTGACAGAATTCCTTAGATAAGGCAACTTAAAAACAACAGCAAGGCATCCAATGGCAAGAGCAAGGGCTGCTTCCCCACGGAAGTGCCTTCTAGCTGTGTCCTCCCACAGGGTGGACAGGGCCAACCAGCTCCCAGAGCTTCTTTCATAAGGGCCCTGACCCCAGTCACGAGGCTCTGTGCTCACGATCTCACCTCCCCAAGGCTGCACCTCTTGGACTAGCACTGGGTGTCGGTTCCAGTAAACACAAACATGTGGCCACTAGACTTCAGCAAGTATGGTGTCATTTCTATTCTGTGTCTTCCTAGAGGTGACAGATTAAATCAGGAAGAGTAAATGTTTTTAAAAATGGAAAGTCGAGGGGGAGGGGGGTGGAAAGGTCGAACCCCTTGTCCTTGCGGTGCATGTTTTAAGGACATCTGCCAACCCCCTCTACTGGTGCTTCGATTTCAAAGGTCACACGGGGACAAGAGATAAAGCGTTGGGCCATAGAGGAAGTAAGCTTACTTGTTAAGAAAGTCTTCTAAAAAATAGAGGAAAAAAAGAGACCATTCGTGTCTCTGAGGATAATGTGACTTTGAAGCCCAAATCACAAAGGTAGTGTGAGAAAGAAACATCAGCCCTGGATTCAGAGCCCAGGATTCTAGACAGAGGAGCACTAGGGGTCCAGCAAGGTCACAACTGTGTGCTGACTCGTGTTTGTATAAATCACAATAGATGGAAAAAAGGGATCAAAAGTTAATCCCAGTTGAACATGGTTGGTTGAATACTAAACAATGCAAATATTTCAATCACTGTATTAAAACATTAACCAAGAAATAACATGATTACTCAATATATAAAAAAACATTTTGGTAAAATTCAACATAGATTTGGATCAGAGGTGCCAACATGGTCAAGATGTCAATTTTCCTGAAATTGATCTACAGGTTTAATGCAATTTCTGTCAAAGTCTCAAAGAGAATGTTTGTAGAAGGCTCGTTGTAATAGAAAAGGCTGGGCCCTAAGTAATCTGGAAAATTAAAAAAAAAAAAGAATAAAAGGAGAGAAACCCCTCCCAGGCTAGGGCTGACTATAATACCACAGTAATCAAGGCAGCGTGGCATTGGCGGAGGGATGGATTTGCAGCTCAATGGACCGGAATACATAGTCCACAAAGAAACCCACCCAAATGTGGCCCATCGATTTGTGACAAAAATACAAAAACAATTCAGAGGAGGGAGGGTAGTCTTTCAACCACAGGGGCCTGAATAATTGAACATCCGAACAAGATCACACCTTGTATAAATCTCACACCTCAAACACGAACTCAAAATGGACCAAAGACTTACTTGTAAAATATAAAACTATAAAACTTTCAGAAAAAAATTACAGCAGAACATATTTGGGAATCAGTACCAGGCAGAGAGTACTTAGACTTGGCACCAAAAGCACCACCCAGAAAAGGAAAAATCGATAGAGTGAACCTCATCAAAATTAAAACCTCTGCAGGGTCAAAGATCCTGTGCAGGAGACGATAAGTCAAGCCACAGCTCGGGGGAGACACTTGCAGGTGTACGAAAGGCTCGCATCTAGAATATATGGAGAATTAGAAAACGGGCAAATGACATAAAGAGACATTTCACTGAAGAAGGTAAGCACATGAAAAATAAAGGCATGAAGAAGGGCTACTGTTAGCCATGAAGGCAGGGCAAACTAAAACCATGAGTTCACTACACACATATTGGGAAAAAAATGGTAACACCAAATGTCGGCCAGGATGTGGAGAAAGTGAACCATTTACACATTGTAGGCAGGGATAAAAATGGTACCACTGCTCTAGAAAACACTGTGGCAATTTCTTACAAAATTAAGCATGTGCTTGCCATACGGCCACAAGCCAGTACATGCTTAGGCTTCTTTATATCTCCCCCCCAGAGAAATGGAACTTTTTCACAAACAGACAAACTTTACATGAATGTTTGAAACAGACTTTAAAGATGATAGTCCCCAAGTGGAAACAACACATATGTCCCTTAACATGTGTATGTTTAATAACTATGATACTTCATGGAATGGAATACTACTCAGCAATAAAAAGGAACCAAATATCGACAAAGGCGACAACTTGGAAAGATCTCAAGGTGATTATTCTGAATGAAGAAAGCCAGTTCTGGAAGGTGCATACTTTATGATTTAGTTGACAGGACTTCCTTGAAATGACAGAGAAGATTGGTGATTACACCCATGGAAGTGCCTTCTAGCTGTGTCCTCCCACAGGGTGGACAGGGCCAACCAGCTCCCAGAGCTTCTTTCATAAGGGCACTGACCCCAGTCACGAGGCTCTGTGCTCACGATCTCACCTCCCCAAGGCTGCACCTCTTGGACACAAACGCGCGGGCACTAGACCACAGCAAGTGTGGTGTCATTTCTATACTGTGTCTTCCTAGAGGTGACAGATTAAAGTAGGAAGAGTAAATGTTTTTTAAAATGGAAAGTTGAGGGGGTGAGGGGTAGAAAGGGTGAAAGGTTGGGGGTAAGGAGGGAGTGGCCATAAGAGCAATTCTTGTGATTGGCTTCTCCTGTATCTCGACTGTGGAAGTGGTTACATGAATCTATACCTGTGATAAAATTGCAGAAAATTAAATGCACAAAACAAATGAATGCTGGTAAAAATGGTGAAATCCTGATGGATTATATCAGTGCAAATTTCCTGGTTGTGATATTGCATTGGAGTGATTCAAACAGTCGGGAGGCACAGAGAAGGGTGTGTGGATCTGTTACCTTTAACAGCTGCCACTGAGTCTCTAGTTATTTTAAAAAGTTTTAAAAAGTGCTACATCTACTTGTGATTAAAGAACGAACATAGATGGTTGGGGTTGTGGCTCAGAGGTAGAGCGCTTGCCTAGCATGCATGAGGCACTGGGTTCCATACTCAGCACCATGTAAAAATAAAATAAAGGTATTATATCCACCTACAGCTAAAAAATAAATGTTTAAAACCAAAAAACAGAAAGAATGAACATAGAAGTAAGACTCAGCCTTCCTGGCTTTCAAGTGAACTGCTTCATTTTGATAAAAGTGTATTGACTGAAAACAAAACAACATAAAAGTCGGCAGTATAACTCCTAGCTACTGACGTAACACTACATACTCCCCTTTAAAATCAGAGAAAGAGGTTTGCCGTGGTCACTTGTGTTCAATATGGTACTGAGGGCTTTACCAAGCCCAGAAAACAGGAAAACAAGTGAAATATAAGAGAATTGGAGAGGAAGGAACAAAACTGCCTGAGGGTAAAGTGATATTATGATCTATGCAGGAAATTTCAGAATACGTAGACAGATGTTTTGTATCGGAGAGTTAAATTAATAGTTGCAGGAAAAATCTCTCCTGTTTCTTCTTTCTGCCAAATTGATTAATAATTTTGCACTTGTAAGTTGATTCATAAGAGCGCTGTTGGTTCGTTATAGAACAACATTAGGAAAATAGAATTCAAAACAAAGGAAGAGACAAAGAGTCATCGCTGCATCCTTGGACGTCTCTTAGAATCTCCATCAAAATATTCCACCTGCCTCCTCATTCTCTTCTATGACAGTGTGGACACATAATTCAAACACTAAACTACCTCCTACTTAATTGTATCACTTACAGTCTGTGATTGTTGGAATTGTGATGATATTCACTATGACACAGAAATTCACTTACATACTCCAACTGTGTGACAGGCCATGTACGTTTCTGAAGATCGAGGTGCCTGAGAATCTAACCTCCACGTTTCGTGTCACTTCTTTGGGAAAACACACTTTGAATTACAAACACTGCTTGGGAAGGCAGCCCACTGTAGGTCAGGGGCCTTGGTGGAGGCAGGAGTCTGAGGTTTCCTGGGTCTGACAGCCTCTGTCTGTGACCCTGTCTCGTAGATTTCATGAATAGCAAATGCAGAGGGCTTGAGCTTTTCACTGTTTTGTTTTCCCGTCTTACAGTAACAGGTTTTCAATGATGCACGCAGCAGGCCGAGCAGAGCCCACCTCCCCTGCCAGATGTGTCCTAGGCTACCACTGTACCTGTGAATGTGACCTTGGTTAGAAATCATCTTTGAAATTGTAATTAACCTAAGGAACTCAGGGGGGCATCCTTGACTATCTTGGATGGGGGGCTTCAATTTAATGACAAGGGTCATAAAAGACACAAAGAGGAGGAACACCGAAGGCCATGTGAAGGAGGCAGAGATTGGAGTGACGTGGCCACAAGCCAAGGGATGCCAAGAGCACCAGGAGCTTGGAGAGGCAGGAAGGAGCCTCCCTGAAGCCTTTGGAGGAGGGGGACCTCCCACAGCTTGAGCGCAGATTCTGGTCTCCAGAACTGGGAGGGAATGGATTTCTGTTGGATCACTCGCCGTGTTTGGGGAACTCTGTCTCTGCACACCTAGGGATGCGTACAGTGCATGCGCTGAGCTCTTCCTGCAGCCCCTCCTGTTTGCCTGATTCTGCTCTGGAGACTCCATGGATGGACCCGCACTAGGGGCTCAGTTAATCCTGTAGAAAACCTGTCACTTAGACAGATGGCAACTGGAGTTCTGAGAGATGGGGTCCCTGCCCCAGGACACACAGTCGTGATTCTAACTACTCGGAACAGACATGGCGTTCAACTCTGCAAACACCCTCACCTACGCTCTCAGCCGCTCTCTGAGGAAGCCATCACTCTTTCTTCCTGCGGTCGCGGACATTTTAGAGAGCCCGCCTGGGCCTGGCACTTCGTAGATGCTGCGATACAGCAGGGAACAGGGTGGACAAGGAGCCTTCCCGCGTGGAGCCTGCAGTGTGGTCCGCTGAGAGCCAGTGACTAGGTGATTGAGCACCCTGCCCGATGGCGTTAAGAGCACTGAGAACAACGAATCAGGCAAGGGAGAAGGGGAGTGGAGGGAGCACTGGGTTAAATAGGTCAGGGAAGGCCTGGTTGAGGAGGGGCGGCAAGGACCAGGAGTGCCGAGAGCCCATGCGGGCTGGGCAGGGTGTGCCAGACTCGTCCCTGTTTCACCTGGGAAGAATTTTGGGCTCTCAGAGGTGGAGAAAGCTGCCCAAGGCCACACAGCTCTCGACAGTAATCAGACAATCGGTGAACACTGACTCGCAGAAGGCACGTTAAGTCAATTCCGTAACCATGCCAAGTAAGATCATGTTAATATTGTGTGTATTTATGTCTATTTTTCATTGAAGTATAATTGACGAATGAAGTTGTGTCTACTTAAAGTGTACCCCATGATTCAACGTATGTATGCATTGTGAAATGATTGGCACAGTCAAGTTCATTAATATACCCATCGCTTCACACAGTTCACGTATGTATTTTTACCAAGTGTATAATAGACACAAATGAGGCCGCTGAGCCTCAGAGAGGTGACGTGAGCTGTGCAGGGTCGTACATCTGACCAGGGGCAGAGCCTGGATCCAGACCCAGGTCTCCAGGGAAGGTGTCCTTTCTGCAGCCACTGGTGACAGCCTCACAGCACAAGTTTATCAAGGACGAGCCCCTGGGTGCCAGAGGTGACCAGGCTCTCAGTTTCTGTGAGTGAGAAGCCAGCTGGAGTGGCAGGAACGTCACTGAGCTTGCTCTCTCCTGTCCTCAGAGCCTGGTACTGATGGCCCTGCTGGGAGCCCAGAGTGTCCCTGGCCTTCTCCCTACAAATCCTCTCAGTTCTACTAGTTTCTACTGATCACTCAGGGAAAGGGGTTGGAAGTAGGTGAGGGTTAAACATTTACCCTGTCATTTTCTTCCCTGAGGAATTGGCCACTGCCACAAACACTTCTTGATTACATATGAAGCTGGTATTTGATTCTGAAGGTATTTGTTAAAATGTTGTAGTGGGTGGTTATTTTTCTCAGTTAATATTTGTGCCTCAGACTGTGGAAATGTGCCATCTAGTGGCTCAATGCTTAATTACTTTGCCCTTGTTCTATGTTGGTAGTCAATTTCTGAATGCTTCTCTCTCTCTCTCTAAATAGAGTTTATCAAAAAAGCAAAATACAATTTTAAACAGGAATTCTACAAATACAGGAAAGTAGGTTAAAGTAAGAACAAATGTCTAGATGTCATTTTCCTGTAACGATGCATTGTCCAACTTTTCTGGAAACCTGTGAATCACTGTAAAGATTGCATGTGATGAGGAGGCAGTCCATGTCCATCTGGCATGTTCCATCCATGGAACAGCCCAGTTATGGGACTTGTAGCTTTCAACACCTTAGGGCTAAAGTGCGGATAGCATTATTGAGGTTATGTAGGTCTGGGGTAAAACAGCCTCCTTAATAGTGGGAAGAGCATCTTTCTCTGCACATCTCACATCTGTTATTGTGGGGCCTTTGGTTGTGCCCGAGGCCCCTCTGTACCCCTAATGGTGACGAGTGCTTCCAGAAGTTGTCTCTGGTGTGTGATGCAGACTGCCTAGATTTGACCTTGGGCAACTTATGGATTCTCTGTGTGTCAGCTTCCTCCCATCCAAACGCTGTTGTGAGGGTGAACGAGCTGTGTATGCCAACAGTTTTGCTGGGCTCCTGACGCATGCAAATACTTGCTAAGAGGGTTCTGCCCCCATCTGGCGCCTGCTGCTTTCTCTCCCTCTGGCTCTGGTTATGCCTCTGATTCAGCTCCACCTGCTGGATAAACAGTGGCTCTGAGGCTCTGCTGTTCCTGAGGCCCCTGGAGATGCGTGGCCATGGGTGCCGTCTGCTGGATGCACAGGGCTGACTCATAATCGTGCTGAAGATGCTTCCTAGGTCCTAGCAGCTGAACAGCCTTTGGTGGGTCACAGCCTCCACAGTGGGACATTGCACTCTGTTCTGCCCCCCAAGCTTATGTGTTGTGGAGTGACACCCCAAACGGGGATGCTAATGCCTCTTCTGACCCACTAACCATTTGTTTTCTCGGCATCATAACTTCTCCCCAGGAGTGAGGAATTACTGACAATCGCTGCAGGCGGAGCATTTCGAGATAGCATGGCATTGAAGAGTGTGGTCTTTGATGGCGTTTTGCCGGGGTTCACACACCTCTGCTACTTGTCATCTCTGTGACGGTAGACCACTTATTCTGTGCCTTGGTTCTCTCATTTGCAAAATGGGAATAAAAAATTTAATTCTTCTCTTATAGACAGGTCTAGCAAGTTGCATAGTGTATTCACCAAATTTATGTTCATCCAGTACCTCAGAATGTGACTTTATTTGGAAATCAGGTCTTTGCAGAGGTGATTACATAAGGATGTCAAAAGTTCTCCTGGATTGAGGATGGGTTCTAAACCAAATGACTGGTGTCCTCATAAGAAGAGAGGAACACAGAGATGCACACAAAGAAGCAGCCCATTTGAAGAGCAATGTGGAGCAGAGGTAGAGGTTGCTGTGATATTGCCACAAGCCATGAGTGACAGCAGCTACAGAAGCAGAGAAGGCAAAGAAGCATCCTCCCCCAGAGGCTTCAGAAGGAGCCTGGCCAGCTTGATTCTAGGATTCTGCCCTCCTGAGCTTCGAGAGAATACATTTCTCTTATTTTAGGTCACCAAGTTGGTGGTAACTTTTTGGATCCGGTAGCTCTTGGAGACTGAGCTAGAGGTCGCCAGGGTTAAACAAGTTACTGGGTAGACATTGTTTCTTGCACAAATTAGCCACACACTTGTGTCAGCAGTCAGTCTTTTTGGAGCGGTTTGGCATTGGGTAAAAGCCATTGGCAACTGGCCAGCCAGGTGTGGAGATCTGGCTCTCTACCTTACCTGCTGGTTGAATTCTGGGGAAGTTCTGCAACTTTTGAAGTTCTTGGTTTCTGTACGAATGAAACGGGACAATTCTAGATGCCATCTCTTAGGGTGATTGTAAAGACAGAGCCATAGATGCCACCACCGCACACATGCATGACATCAGAATGCAAGCTCCCGTGTGGCTGGACCAACCGTGTGCAACCGGCAGGTTGCCTTGTTAGTGAAGCTCTGGAGCACGCATGTGCTAGGGCTCCAAGTGTGCTGGACTCCTCAGGAGACCACAGTTCACAACCAAGCCAGGGTCTCTACAGCGCACGCAAAGTGCATTCTGTTTAAGAATTACAGATAATTAAGAAGTGCAAGTTGTTACCATCTTCGTTGTGGATTGTTCTAGGAAATGCCCTAGGTTGGGAGCCAGAGGCACTAAGCTGTAGCCTGAGCTCCATGACCAACTTGCCACCTGGCTTAAGCTAGTTGGGGTTCACTCTTGTCACCTGAGAAAAGAAGTCAAGGGACAGCTGACGTCTGAGATCTCTCTGCACTCTAATATCCTCCAGCTCTAAGGGGAAGGGAAGGTTCTAGCTGGGTGGGGGAACAGCAGGCCCTTCAAGCTAAGCCTCTGAAGCTGATGCTGAAGGCAACTTAGCTACCCTTGATGTCCTTTCTGTGCCTGAAGCCCAGATGACAGCTGGTGACTAACCTGCTGGTCATCTCCCTGCATAGTTAACAGATGACCATCAAGTGTAACCTTGAGGTGACTCCAGTTGGCAGGCCAGGTCAATCCACGAAGGAACGATTCTGTTGTGAATAAGAGCAACATCCTTTGGTGTGTTTTCCACAGTGAAAACACCTCAGAACCATGTGTCTTTTGGGTTTCACAAAGTAACAGGTGAGTTGAACAGATGAGCAGACATTGTAGGGCAGTTCCAGCATCGGCTGAGATGCTCTGGGATAACATCTCTGAGACGTAGCTCCTCACTTGTTCGATGGAACGCAAATGCCCGCCTCTGTTGGGTAGTGTGTTAGTTAGTTTTCCATTGCTGTGACAGACAGTTTACAGGGAGGAAAGGTTTGTTTTGGCTCAAGGTTTCTGTCCACAGTCACTTGGTGCTATTGCTTTGGGCCTGGGGCAGCACAGCCCATCATGAAGGGAGCACACAGCTGAGGCGGTCTGGTCACTTCATGCTGTCTGGGAAACAAAGAGAAAGACACACAGGGGCTGGGCTTCCAGTGTCCCCCTCAAGGGCACAGCCCCAGTGACCTGCCTTCCTTCTGCTAGGCTCCACTTCTAAAGGTTCCTCCACCTCCCAATAGTGCCACCGGCTTGAGACCAAGCCTTCCAAGGATTATTTTGGTCATGCAAACCAGAGAGCCTGCTCAAACTGGTTAACAGGGAAAAGCAGTCTTTCTCTAAGAGAGATTGCTTACTGGAGCCTGCTTGCATCCAACATGAAAAACTCTGTGTGTGTGTGTGTGCGCGCGCACGCGCGCGTGTGTGTTCTGGGATCAAGGAAATCTTCCCAGCAGACTTCTCGTATGGAGGAGCAGGGGCTGACTGTCACCCTCCACCTCTGGACCAGGGATGGAGTCTGTGCCCTCTAGGCTCCTGCTGTGTGGAGCTGGAGGACAAATGAGTGGAAATCAGCTGAGAGGCCTGGGTGATAGTGGGCTGGCTCCCCATGGCGTGGAGCTAAGAATTAGACAATGTGTGTGAAAAAATCTCCCCGGGAATTTAAAAGTGTCAGTTATTGTTTTAGGTGAAGGTGATTTGGACTAGCTATATCTAATATTCCTTCCAACTCTGTATTTTCATAAAATTTCAAGTAGTGGTCATTTCCACCGGCCTGATGGTTTTCATGCTTATCCTCAGGAATGTTTCTGCATAACAAGATGCCAGCTAGTCTCATGCTTGGTGCGTCAATATGGCAGCAGCAAAAGACAATCACAACAAAGCCACTCCCACCCCCACCACCATCACCCAAAAGCGAGTGAATAAACAAAAATACTAACCACCAAAGTGAGGAAATTTTAGGGAAGATCTTTTTTCATTTCAGCATCCCTCTGGGACTTGGGACATTTTACAAAATATAAAAAAATTTTCTTGTGGCTTATTTTATTTTGAATTCAAGTGGGACATTGTGATGTTTTCATGCTCACGGTGTGGATCCACACGTCTCCTAAATCAGAAAACATTATAGTTATATATCAAGAATGAAGAAAAACAAACCCATGATGAAACAGACACAGATCCCTTTTTTTGTTTACTTTTTCTTTATGAAAATAATGCGATTTTAGGGCCTGGGGTTGTGGCTTAGTGATAGAGTGCTCGCCTATCATGCATGAGGCACTGAGTTCGATCCTCAGGATCACATAAAAATAAAATAAAGATATTGTGTCCACCTAAAACTAAAAAATAGATATCAAAAAAGGAAAATAATGCGATTTTTCTGCAGAATGAGATGGTAGGTATAAGGCATGACTGGCAGTCTGCAGAGGGGCTGCTTCTCCCAAGCTGTGCTGTCTGTGTGCAGGGGCAATAGCTCTGCCATACTTTGTTAAAGATTTGGATACAAACACAGAGTAAATGACCACTGAATGTGTATAGACAATGATGGGGAGAAAGAGCTAATACATTAGAGGATAATCTTAAGAATAGAAACGGTTTTCATAGGCTATCATGCTTGACCAAGACCAATAAAGTGGGGTTAAGCCGAGATAAATAGCTTAGCACTTAATTTAAAATTTTTGCTAAATAAAGAAAAGAGGAGAAAGTCCTGGTGTTTCAGCTTATCTCAAGCCACTATGAGCTCCCGTCTGAGCAGGCCACACCCTCTCGGTCAGCTCGAATCCCAGTGGGGAGTCCAGATGGTGCACTGGGCTGGCGCCTGCCTACTGAAGTTAAGGACATTGAAAAGCTGAAGAAATTAGGCAACATAATAATAAAGTAGTTAGGATTGCTCCCAACGAGAGCGACCTAATCCACTAAGTCCTTAATACGCGTTATCTCTGGTTTTCACAGAGCCCTGGAAACATAGATATTCTGGTTCAGCGAGAGGAGTCCACACAACAAGTCCCCCCCCCCCCCCCCCCCCCGTTGCTATCCACCACCTATTTACCTTCCCACTGCTGGCCGTCCCCAGAAGCCCGAACCCGGTCATCCTGTCACTTCTCTGCACATTTGTTGTTCTTTGTTGATGCTGTGTAAGTTCCAGTTCTCAGCACCCGTCGGAGCTGTTCCTGACCAGATTTCTCTTCCTGTCTCCTGCAGTTTAGCTGCCAGGGCTCCAGTTGGAGAACCTAAGAGGGCAGAGGGAGGAGATTTGTCCTCCCTTCACCTATGACATGTTTGTTAGGGAAAGCGAAAGGGACAGGCCAGGCCAGCAAGAGTTCTGGTTCCCGCCATCATCATCCCCACGGGGAACTCGGGTGGTGGCTCTGCTGGGCACGCAGTGTGGGTGTCTGTGTTCCAGGGGAGCCACCGCCCCTAGTGTGCTCTTCCTATGTAAAGGGAGAGCCTAAGGTAACGCTGGCCGTGGGACGGCCATGGGTCTAAGTTGGGTTGAGGTTCTGCAGGCCTGGGTGTGTCCCCTGTGCACTCTGACACTACCCTGCTTAGCGAGCACACGCCTGTGGCTGGAGGTCACTTTCCCTCCAGTGACCGAAGGCAATGTGAGCCCTGGCAGCACCTGAACTCTGAGCCCAGATGTTATTCTGCCCACTCACAGCTTCACCGTTGACAGGGAAGGAATCAGAAAGGTAGAAACTGACAAAACAGAGACTGGGGAGGAGGGCGCTGGGCCAGGCCTGGGAGATGCAAGGTGAAAGGAAGAGAGTTGGCTGAGGAAGTGGAGGTACAGGAAGCCCCCGGCTGCTCTTCCCACCGCCTCGTGGACTAAACCTGGCCCCCAGCTGAGGTGCCACAGGGAGAGGATCCCCTCTGTAGACTGGCACAACGTAACCCTGGAGCAAGCAGATCACCAGGGAGCACACACACACCACCCTCAGCTGTGCCCTCAGACATTTGGGAAGACATTCCCATATGCACTAAATGTCCCAAGAAAGGAACAGAGAATGGCAGATCTGGGGCTTGTCACTGTAACTGTCAAATTTGGAGTTCAGTCGGCAGAGTGGCTGGCTTTTCTGATGCTGCCTCCGGATCCTTCTCTGGTCTTTTGTGCTGCTCTTGCCTGGGAGCGAGACCTCTGCAGGCTGCACCCTCTGGGCCTTGCCGAGGCTGCTGCTGGCTGGGTGTGGCTACTGGAAGCTGTTGGAGGTGACTGGAGAGCAGCACTGTCAATCTTTGTTGCCCTTGGAGTCCACACACTGAGTTCCTCCCCCCAGATCAGCACACTCCATGCTTTGAGGCCTTTGGCTGCCGAGGCAGTGCTCTGTCTTCTTGCTGAAGCTCTCATGATGGGAACGAGTGTCCTTCCCCGGTCTATTTACTACCACGCTTTCACATTTCGCCCATTTTTGGGTGATTTTAGTGTTTACAGTTGCTGCCAAGCATCGTGCTGACTGCTGTCCATTGTTCTAGGTGTGACAGGGCTGGGAAAAAGCTTATGGAGAAATGGGTTAGATGAGCTTTTCAGGACTGTTGGTCAAGGTTAAAAAACCAACAACGTGTGTTAAATAAGATTTCTTTCAACAGAAACACACAGGGTTATGTCACCAGGCAACACCCCCCTCAAATCCTGAGAAACAGCCGGGCATGGTGGCACAAACCTTTAATCCCAGAGACTTGGGAGGCTGAGGCAGGAGGGTCGAAAGTTTGAGGCCAGTCTCAGCAACTTAGCAAAACCCTGTCTCAAAATAAAATATAAAAGGCTGGGGATGTAGCTCAGTGGTAGAGTACCCCTGGGGTCAATCCTGAGTACTAAAAGAAAGAAAAAATAAAAAGACCCTCATCCTGTGGGGAGAGGCTGACCTGACAGTTATTTCTCCAGCTTCTCCTTATACTCTGGCTAAAGAATAAATGATCCTTCACTGCAGAGTTGGCTCTGGGTTTTGTTATTGGTTCCATGAGTCTGAGAAGGGATCCAGGTGGGGTCAGATATTGGTGACAGTCATGTATCAATATGTTGACAAAAATGTGACCCGGAGCTCATGGGGGCCTACCCCTGTGTTTCTCCCGGAGCCAGGGTTCAGGATTGGCGAGTTGAGAGTCTGTGGCGACTCTGTAGACTACAACTACCGTGAGCCAAGAGAATCCTCCACACTCTGGCTTTGGCAGTGGCCACTTGTCTTTTCAGTGGCTGCAGGTCCTGTCACAGGGCCCTCATTCACGTTCCAGCTCATTGGTTCCTAGGAACTTCACTCTCCTGACCTTCTCGGGTTAGGGGTAGCTCACACTGTTGCTGGTCTGTGGCAATCTCACCGTCCTTTGGTGGTTCTTTAACACTGGCTGTACATGGTCTTTTTAGTAAGTTCTCTTAGGATCTCGATGATACAGTTGGTATAAAACATATTCAAGTTATTCTCTCATGATGTAGAAGAAAATGATAATGAGATATTTAAAGTGTGAAGGAAACAAAAAAGCTCCATAGAATCAGTTCTGAAGCTGAATTCCTGTGTAATGGGAATCTCAGCTGGGAGAGGAGAGCTGACAGAGAGCCAGAAAATATCACTGATACAATACCAGAAAACTCTTCAGAATTAAAAGAGAACATGAAGGCTGAAGTTGTGGATCAGTGGTAGAGCCCTTGCCCAACTTGTGTGATGCACTGGGTCCAATCCCCAGCATCAAATAAGAATAAAAACAAATAAAATAAAGATATCGTGTCCATCTACAACTAAAAGGAAAAAAAAAAAAGAGAACGTGAATCTTCAAGATAAAAAAAAAACCCATGAGAAACAAATGTAAAGGCCCTCATTTAGGGTGTTAAATATAAAGCAAGATACCCAAAGATTTTAGGGAGAAAACAAAAAGATTAGCTACCAATGCAAGGGAATCGGTGGCATCTGATGTCTCTCAGCAGCAGAGATGCCACTGAGATGATGCAACGCTGCTGTCACTTTTCTGAAGGGAAATAATTTTAACTCTACATCAATCTAGATAACCAAAGGTAAGAAAAGAATACAAATACTTTATATACCCAAAAAATCCCAAATATTGACTTTTCAAATACCAAGCACCTTTTCCTAGGGAGCTGCTTGTGGATACAATCCCACAAAATGAGAGAATAAAACAACGGAGAAAAACCTGGGTTTCAGGAAGCAGCACACTTGGTCGAGAAGAGGACTCTAGTCCCAAGACCACAGTTACCCAGAACGCCTGGAGGGTGACTGGTCCCTGTCAGAAGGGGAACATGGGGACCACCAGAGAACAGCCTTCTAGAAAAGAAAGAGGAGGGAATTTGATATAGAGTAAATATATGATTAATAGCTTGGAAAAACCTGAGAATGAAGAAAAAAGTCAGTTATTCTAGGAAACAGCCACGGCAGATCACATAAGAGAGGCACTGATCGTGGTTCTGAGTGATTTTCACGGGCACCTTCACAGCACAAGCTTGTTCCCACAGACCTACGAAGCAGTCGCTCCTAATACGTGCATTGTGTAGAGGAGGAACAGAGAGATCAGGTACGTTGCCCAGGGTCACTCCCATGAGGTGGTGGATTACGTGACATCTGAACGTCTCACTGGTGACTCCCGAAAGGAACAAGATAGGGGTAGTGAGGCAGGGAGTCGGGCGACGCTGGGGAACCTGGGCAGTGGGTCAGGAGATCGCAGACTCAGGCTTCTCACAGACCAGGGGCTGCTAAGGTGGGCAGGAATGCGGCTCAGCGAATGGCCGAATGGCCGGGGAGCGCGTTCTGGAAGGTGTGCACTGTGAATGTTGTGAGAGGAAGCTTCAGACTTTAGTCTCCACAGGTACACGTGCGGAGGTGCAGGGATGGGCACAGATGGCACAGATACGCACGCACTCACACACACGCACGCACTCACACACACTCACACACACACAGCACACAGAGCACACAGAGCACACAGAGACCAGGCTTCTTATTTTGGAAGAGGAGTGTCCACCCTCATCATCTTCCTTTCCGGTTGCATTCCTGGCCTCGATCCTTAGTTATTATATTTGCTTTAATTACCTATATTTACCTGATTATAAAAGCTGGGTTTCCACTTCCATGTTGGCATATGCGATGATTCCAGGCTTAGCTCTTTGTCTCCTTTGCGGTACTTTGAATGAGTTTAGTGATGCAAGGCATGTTCATGTTGGAACTCTAAATCATATACATGAGAAAGGGAGACAAAAATGAAATCCTTTAATTTCACATGGAATTTTCCTTATAAAAAGAAGAAAAATCACTGGGCGCAGGGCGTGCTCCTGAAATCCCAGCTACTCGGGAGGCTGAGGCAAGTTTGAGGCCAGCCCGGGCCACTTAGCAAGACCCTGTCTCAAAATTAAAAAAATAAAAAGGACTGGAGATGTAGATCTGTGGTAGAGTGTCCCTGGGCTCAATTCTCAAATTGAAAAAAAAAAAAAAGGAGGAAAATCACATGGTTGTTCCCGATTAAAGAAAAATAAAATTTTTAAAAAAAGGAAAATAAGAATTGTTTGTTGTTTTGTTACTTAATAGTTATGAGCATCTTTCAAGAAAAAATAACCTCATGCATTTTCTCTTTTAAAACACCCTCCTGAAGTGAAACTGGATTATTAATCATATCTGTACATTTGCTCTTGACTGCAGTATTGCTGAGCTTTTGCTCCCTGCAAACAGATCAATGTGGCCTTGTGCTTCACGTATCCTGCGTCCAGGATGAAGCTGACCTTGAAGGATGGTTCCTCTTGTTCTTCCTCATTGTCTACTCACGGCCCCACAGAGGAGGGGCTGGTGCTCAAGGTGCAGGGCGCCCAGTGAGTGTGATTATGAGGCTGTAGCTCTTCCTGTAGCTCACTGAGCTGCCAGGAGACAGGCGTGGCCATGGGGCCCCTATCCCCTGTGCCCGCATCTGTCTGGGGGAGAACTTGGGCTGCAGCTGAGAAAGGCTCATGGTTCCTGGCTTTGTTCCGAGCTCACACTGTGCTGTGGTGGATCAATGGCCCTGAAACACTCAGAGAGAAAGGAGGGAGTCAGAGGCCCCTTAGTGGAACCAGGCCCAATGGTCTCAGAAAGAGCGCTCCCCCACTCTGCCCTCTGGCCCCTGTCCTACCTGCAGCCACTGGAGTAACCAAGGCACAGGAAGGGGGTCTGAACTGGGGTCAGTGTGCAGCGGGATCCAGGCTTTGAAGTGATAATTTCAGACACAAGGAAGTGACTCCACCCCTCAGTGTGGCCCCTGGGGACCGGGAGCTCTCTCTGGGGGAGCTCAGGGCGGGCAGTGCTGGTTCTCAGGGTGGAGACGTGGGGCCTCGTGTGGCCTGCTCATGACGGCCAGGGCCCATGTCAGGGGGACACTGCCCCGACCTGTGGCAACCGGAGTGGAGAACGAGGAGGTTGGGTGGAAGATTTTCCAGAACGATCCAGGCTTTGTGGACAGAAGTAGGTCTTCCTATGCTTGAGCCACTAAGGAGACAACAAGATGAATAGATTTGCTTTCATTTCGTGCTTTGTTTTATGTCGTTTCTTTTAATGATCAGGTTGGCCTTCTAATTATCTCTAACTTCTTATTTCACTTGAAGAAACAAGTTTAATGTTTTCATAAGGAAAATATGTGCGTTTTTTTTTTTTTCAAAAGAAAGAGGAGTTTTTGTTCATCACATTGTTAGGTAGGGATTACAATTCAAGATAGGGATAAAGGAAGAAATCTGTCAATAATGTTTCCAATCTTGACTTTTATGCTGCAGAATAATCCTCCTCAGAGGAAGAGCCCTCCAACTTCCCTGAGTTCCTTCTCTACCACTGAAAACAAGGTCCCTGTCCCTGGTGCCCACAGGTCTCCAGATCCAGAAAGTGCTAAGGGAATCAGAGACCTCTCTGTAAGAGTCCAGAGACACCCACTTGGCATTCCCATTCAACCAGAGCTGGGGACTGGCCACCAATAAGAGCTAAGCTTTTGTTGAACATTTGCTATATGATAGGCACTGGTGGCCGGTTACCAGCATTTTAATTTATCTATAGTTTTACTTTATCTTTCCCATTGAGATAGGCTGTGCTCTTGGCTACTCTATAGTTGAAGAACCCCAGTCACATCTTATGACATGTGGCTAAGTTGCTTCCTTCCTGCCGACGACCCTCCTTTCAGGCTCCCTGTGGCCCTGTCCCTGCCCACTGCATGCACGCCACCCCCGCCTTCTCCATCTCTCTCAGTCTGGCCCCTGTTACCTTCTACTGGCCTTGATTCTGTCTAGGAACTTCCCCCAAGGTTTTTGGTTTCCTGCAGGACGTGGCCTTTCCTTGAGGACAGCCACGTGCTCCCTTCAGCCAGTTGTCTTGGTCCCAGGAAAATTACTAAGGGTTTGCTGCAATGAGCCTCATTTAAAGGCTGGTCATTCAGTCACTCGTCCCTTATCCTGTGGCTGCCTGTGTGCTGGTTGGAGGAGAGAGGTAACTGTGAGCTGGGGTCTCTGCCCTGCAGGAGCTCAAGGCTGCACACGGGGGAAACAGGGAGAGAAGAAATATCCACTTCAAACACAGTGTTTCCGGCGAGGCTCCCAAGTGCAGGGGGCCCCAGCAGACTTGGTTGGCGGAGAGGCCGGAGGAGAAGGGGGCAGTCAGGAAAAGCAAGATGACAGGGACAAAGTTGCCTCCTTACTCTGGTGAGTTTGTCCTTCTCCCCCAGTGGAGGAGCCCCTCACGACACACCCCCCAGCCCAGAACTCGGCATCAGGACCACGTGGAACTGACCCCCCGCCACTGTCCTTTCACCATTTGAAAGTGCTCGTGGTGCTTGGGTCTTCATTCTGTGCATTGCCCTCTGTTTGTTTTGCTTTTCTTCTTTTTCTTTTCTCTTTGCCTTTGGTCTGGGCAGGTCCCATTCAGTGGCTTCAAGCTCGCGGACTCTTTCCTCAGCTGTTTCCCGTCGACTGATGAGCTCGTGGAGGGTCCTTCATTTCTTTTACACCCTGGTTGACTTTTCCTGAACCCCGTACGTTCATTTGGGTAATGAGAACTGAGGCAAATGGGCCGTTGGAATCCTTTTTAGGCAGTGATCACAAATACGGGGGGCCAGGTGTAGCATATGTGTTGCTCCAGTCTGGAGGCTGAGAAGTCCAGGATGTCAGATTCCCTGTCTGGGGAGGGCCTGGTCCTCACTGATGGCACCTTGTACATGTCCCTCTGGGCAGAAGGGAGAAGAGCTCTCTTGGCCACTTTCATAGGGCACTCATCCCCTTTAGAAGGGCTCCACCCTCATGATCCAACCTTCCTCCTCTCAACACCCCTACACCAGGGATTAAGTCCCAACACATGAGCTTGGGGACCCAAGCATTTAGCACAGGCCTTTAGTGTGAGGTTTTGTTAATCAGATTAGACATTGGGCTATATTTACTTTTCGAAGTTTGTTATATAAATGTGCCAAAGGTGCCCCTGTGCCCAGGGTGCCAACCTCAAATCCTCACCGTCTTAGCCGTTTGGAACCTGTCTGGTTTACATGCTCTGTGAAACTCTCCCAGCACCGTCTGGCCCTGGATGTGACAACCTTGGGGTATAAACACCCTGAGCCGCTGCTGCCCTTGAGTCCTCTGACCCAGGGCTGCTGAGGGACATGGCCCTGCTCCTGTTCTGCCTGGGAGTTCCCTGCCCTTCTCACCCCTCCTCTGAAAGGTCTCCTCTGGGAGGGACCTCCCTGCCTGCATCCCACAGAGCATCACCCAGATAAAGCCGCCAGGGCCACTGCCACCTTGTGGCTATGCTTTCCCTCCATCAGCTCTAAATCCCCAAACTCGCTACCCTGTAGGTGCCAGTGCTCCAGATCCCTCCGGTCCTTGTTCCATCTTTCCTGTTGCCTTGAGCTTCCCTGGGGCTCCTGCTAGTGCATGTCCAGCCACTTCCTCAGCGGGGTGCAGGGGTAGCCATCCCCCCCGAGTGCTGAGGCGCGGTGTTGAGGCTGGGAGAAGAGCGTTCTGTAATCGCATCACAAATCTCAGGCTTTCCGTGGTCCTGTGTCTCTGGGTGTGACCTCCACCAGAGTTCCTTACCTTTCCCTCTCCTTAGGGGAGTTGGGAAGGCTGGAGTTGGGATGAGGCTCTGGTGAGGATTTTACCCTGGGAGTGTCTCTCTTATGGAGAAGGCTCTGCACCTATTTCACGATGGATGCTTTTCTTCTCTGGCTGACAGAAACACGAGGGAAACCTGGAAGTGGGTGTGGGGGGGGGACCTCTACACTGCCGCCCCCTGGGGTAGCTCCTCACTCTCCTGTGAGTGCACAGTCAGCCTCCAGAAACTCACCAACATGATCATAGAGGTATTCCTGTAGGTCCCAGGCTCCAGAAGCTTCTATGGAAGGTAAGCAAGTCTCTACTTGACTCTCTGGAGTCTCCTCTTCCCTGGGTTTTGGGTGGTGGTTTCCCTAGAAAGACTGTAAAGTTCTCTCGTGGTTCTAGGAAAAGTCACTGATTTTCAGTTTGATTGGCTTCGTTCTTTCCGTGAAGGCAGGAGGGACAACTTCTAACTTTTCACAGATTGGTGCAGAAATCGAATTCCCCTTCTTCTTCTGAGGAATGAACCCCGTTGCACAGACTTTTGCTTCTGGCAATATGACAGAATAGATAGTGAGAAAAGAATTCTACCCGCAGCACACCCAAAACTATCAGAAACAGGAGGACGCAGGTGTCCAGAGTAGCCATCCTGAGGCAGCACTAAGGATTCATACCAGGGACCCAGAGTCCTGGGTTTTCATGGGCGTGTGGGTGACAGGAGCCCTCACCTTGGTTCTGAAGGGGGTGCAGGGGTAGAGATGCTTGCTACACCCTCAGCCAAACGATGCAGCAGCTTGAAAGAGAGCTGCCTCCCCGCCAGCAAGACAACAGGGGGCACTTTTGCCTTGGACCTGAGTTGGGGAAGCAAAAGCAAGGAGAGGAGTGCTTCCGCGGAATTCCGAAGCACCGCGTGGCCTCACCCACGGGGGTTATCATGGGTGTCCGCCTCAGCCCTGGGTGGGTAGAGCTCAGGGGAGCACAGAAGGAACAAAGCGTATTCTCCCCGGAGGAATCTCCCTTCATCCTGGGTTCCTCCGATTCCTGTAGATTTGGACCAGTCGCGTGTGCAGCCATGGTAAATGGCACCAGGACATCCTGAGCTGGCGTCGGGAGAAGCCACCAGTAACCAGGCCACAGCCTGCGATGCAGATGTTGGGATTATCAGATGATTAATAGGACACAACCCTTTCCAAAATGCTTATAAAAGGGGGGGGGACCCATGTGTCATGCTCATACCCCTCTTTGGCTCCTTTAATGGCTCCTTGCCCACCCCAGCTGGCTCCTGTCAGCACCAGGCGTGGAGGCTGCTCGTCCCCTCCCCAGCTTGCCACGCTCACTGGCGGGTGGAACTTGATCCTGTCCCCACCGTACTTACTTTCTCAACCTTTTGGACACTCAGCCGTCTTCTCCTGGACTCTCCATTTTTTGGCCTTTATGAGTGGTGGGCCCTGATTTTCTCTCTATCTTACCAGCCACTCTTCTCTTCTTTGTTGCCTATACTTTCCCAGATCCCCCAAATGGAGGGCCATTTCAGGGCTTGAACACGACCTCCTCTTCTCTAGTTAGGGTCACTCCTTATTATCCTTTCCAAGCGGCTTTCCAGAAAGATTAGACCAACTTTTATGCCAATGTGTGGGAGGAAACTAGACCAGGTATGAGGATGGCTTCCCCTAGTCTGCTGGCTGAGTGGCCTGGGGAAGCTATCTTCTCTAGGCCTCTGTTTCCTCATCTGTAAAACAACTCCTGTACGGCTCTACCTTCTAATTCTCTGAAACTAAGTTTGTACTTTGTAGTTGTTCATGATGTGAGTTCTTAAACCTTTCTGAGTCTCCACATTAGCTCATTTGGCATCACTGTAATTAAATACCCAAGCTTTAGAACTTACAAAGAAAAGAGGTTTATTTTGGCTCATGGCTAGGGTGCAAGGCCTGCATCTGTGATGGCCTTCTTGAGGGCAGAATTCCTGGGCAGCCCAGAGTGTCACATGACAAGAACAGGGATGGCATGTGTGTGTTTCTGGTCTGTCTTCATCTTCTTCTAAAGTATTCAAACATGGAGGCTCCACTTGATGGCTTTATCTAAACCTCATCACTTCCCAAGGGAAGTGAAACAAATAGTCATTAAAGTTTCCATGCTCTTGAGGGCTCACAGTAGGGGTTAGGTTTCTGTACATGCCCCTGTGCCAGATGCAAGCCACAGCATCCTGTAATGCTGGTGTTCCCAGTTCTCGGATCCAAATGCATACGCGTGTCTCCTTCACGCACATCAAAGTTTATCAGGACAAACTCCTACCAGGCAGGAGCCAGCACCCTGAGCATGTAGGTTTTCTGCCACCTTCAACCATCCAGAGAAGGTTCAGAAAAGAGATGGCCCCCTCCCCACCTGGACAACGTTGACTCCTCCTTTTAATCGTTCCTTTTTTCTCGCCATCTGCAACAAAACACACAGTTATAAAACAAGGAGTTCACCCGCCCCTGGTTCCAAGAGCACTAAATCTCTGTGTCTTCGCGGTTATCTGGAAGATTTCTATTGCATTTCACTGCAAGGAGCTGCCCCCTGCTCATTCTTTGCCTCACCTCCTCTGATTCTAGCAGGAAGGAGAGATTTATCTTCAAGCCCAGGAAGATGATTAGGTGATTTGGAGTTTTATACAAAAAGACTTATTTTCCTGAAGATGGCACTGTAATTGTACTTCTGTGCACATGAGCACTTTAGCACACTCAGGAATTTACCTTCTGTCCAGTCCGTGGGTCCAGAGATGCATTAAAGTGAAGAGTAGCCAATGATTTAGTTGTGCCCCCATAGAAATGCACGCCACTGAGACGCAAAATTTGTAAAAAAAAAAAAAGAAAAAAAGAAAGGGAGCTCATATTGGATAAGGCCTCTTACTCTTGAAGTATAAATTTTAAAATTCTTTTCCTAAGGGATACACAGGTGCATTTGATAGACCAGAGTTAAAATTAATCAAATGATCAACTCATTTTGCTATGTTTTTAATTTTCTTGTCTACCACCTTAATATCACTTAAGTAAAGGCTAAATCAAATAAGTGACTCAATCAGTGAATATTGATTGTGTTATTGATTATCTTCAGACACAGTGACTGAAATCACTCAACCCAAGTGTCCTTATGATTTCCGCCCAAGAAAAATGAGTGTCCCTTTCCCAAGGGATCACATATGTACTTTCCAAAGACTTTTTTTTTTTCCAAATGGCTTTATATTTATTAGATAAATTGAATTTGTAATTAACATAACTTTGACTGCAAAAGCTCTTGATGACCAGGGGATTTCGTTAATGAATTATGTTAAAGAGTAAATGAAGAAATAATGCCTGCCCTGCACAAACTCAGAAAAGATGGGGAAATCACACTTGCCAACTCATGCGGAGTCAGTAAAACTGATACCAAACCAGACATTATAGAAAACAAAAACCACAGAATATGACCCTTCACCATTTTTTTCAAAACATGTTTTTAGTTGTAGATGAACACAATACCTTTATTTTATTTTATTTATTTATTTTTATGAGGATCGAACCCAGGGCCCCATACGTGTTAGGCAAGCACTCTACCACTGAGCTACGACCCCAGCCCTTGACCACCAATTTAAAAAAAAATGATAACATATTACATACAAAGTATACAAAATATATAATCAAGTAGGTTTTATGTCACTAAAACAATCAACATTGGAAAAATTAGTCAGTGTAATTAACCACATAAACTGGTTTAAAATACACAGCCTAACTAGATTCAGAAAAAGCATTTGACATGTTAAATAAAATTGTGGAAGGCTATGAATTTGGATTGACCACCTGTCCTGAGTTCAACAGACCAAACCATTTAATCAGTCATTTAATCATGGTAACAGAGCTTTGATTGCAAGAGATCCTATAGCCAACTAAGCTGCAAACAATTTAAAAATAATTAGTAGCTCTTTTTAGTTATATGAGAGTAGAACTCATTTTGCCATAATTAATAAAAGCAAGAAATATATCTTACTTTAATTCAGTCCCTCATACTTCTCCTTCTCCTCCCCTCCCCCAGCCCCTAATGATTTAAAATCAGCATATTACAGTGATGCAGCCTCATCAATATTTATAGCAGCACAATTCAAAATAGCTAAGCTATGGAGCTACCCTAGGTGCCCTTCAATAGATGAATGGATAAAGAAAATGTGGTTTATAGACACAATGGAATATTACTCAGCCTTAAAGAAGAATGAACATTTGTTGGTAAATTACTAGATCTGGAGACTAAATTCCCAAGTGAAATATCATCCCAATCCCCCTCATAATGAATCTCTTTCTGCGTGTCTGTGTGTATCCTGTTGGCTCTGCTGCTCTGGGGAACTCAGACTGATTTACCACCATTAAGGAAGGGCGTTCTGCTCTACTGGCGAGGGAACCGAGGTTCAGTGGGGTGGTCTGTGCCCAGCACCTGGTGCTTCATTGCAGCTGAAGGCTCGAGGTGAGAGAGCTGGTGCTGGTGGGCTGCCCTGGCCCAGGGGTGGGAGGGAGAAGGTGGGTGCTGCCTGTAGCTGCTCCGTGTGCATTACCAGCAAGCCCCACCCCCAGCAGCCGTCCCTTCCCCTGGTGGGGACAGGAGTCCTCTTTGGGTTAGGTGAGCATTCTCCAGCAGGCTAAAAAAAACACCTCCAATTGGGTTGAAGTGATTCACTTCACATCCCAAGAACAGGCAAGATCTTACAGTCAGAACTTCTCGTCTGCCTCCTGGTCGATCTGCATCCTGGGGCCTGTTCTTGACTTTCTCAGAGCTCTCCCTGGTATGAGATTCTGAAATGACATGATCAGAATGAGAGGGAGGGACTGAAGCTATGCAAGGGCCGGAACTGGGACCAGGATGAGGTCAGAGGGGAACCCAGACGCAGCACCTGGGGCAGCGCTGGCCCTCGGGCACGGCCCCTGACTGCACAAACCTGCCCATCCGTGTCTCCTTGGGTTTGGACCCCGGGTCCTAGGTTTTGCTTGCCACCTCCTGGTCCTGGCCTGGCTATGCCTGAGTGACACAGGGGTGGGAAACAGTCGTGAAGCTTGGCTGCGTGTCTTGAGTGCTTTCCAATGGTGGAGGATCCTTCCCACAGGCTGCCGTTAACCCCTCCCTGACCTGTGCCTCTGGGTGGCGCTCAGGGCAGGTGGCTCCCAAGGGTGAAGATTGGACTCGATTCTTTTGTCCAGTTGTCTTAAACTTCTCCAGGTGGGACGTCCTCATCTCATCAGCGCCCCATGCCCCTTCCTACGGAATTGTCCCAGAGCAACTGAGATCTGCTCCAACCTTTCTAAGAACTACTAGATGTGAATCCTTGCAAGGCAGCCCACACCCTTCATGCAAGTGAATCTTGGAATGGATTTCTAGAAGATTCTTTGAATCACAGGACTCAAGAGCAGAGCAGCATTTTGATGGTCATTGAGATCCTCCTACAGGCCCTGGGTTCTGCACAGTGCAGGTGGCAGGGGAGGAGAGTGGGGAGGGAGGGAGCGGGCGGGTGACCCTGTCCTCCTGCCTTTGAGGCCTGGACTGGGGAGTGAGTGCCTCATAGAGTCCTTTATTTACAATCGCCCTCTGTGTTCTGCCTTTTCTGGGCCATTGTCATGGACACAGCCTTCAGACGCCACGGGTAAGTTTCTATGGCACTGGAGCTCCTCTCCCACAGAGTGAATTCTGCGTACCCAGAGCTCTGGGGTCTTCCTGAGTCATGTTTAACAAGTTGGGATGTAATTTCTCAAAGCGAATCTGAATCCCATGGCTGCATTATTGAACATCTTGCTGATGGAGCGTTTTCTACGGGCTTCGTCCTGCCAGACACCCAGGGAGAGATGCTGGCGGCCCATGGGTGTCTGCCGGGCTAAGTGAGACAAACAGGAGAGTTATTCAAATGATATTAAATATTAACGCCGACACTTTCCGAGGCTGCGTGTGTCATAGATCATGTGGGCTACATCTGTCATCCTGAATCCTTGCGGACTGAGCGAGAGCCAGGAACATCTGCTTGCCCATGTCTGCTTTTGGAAGGGGTTTCCTTTGGTTGTGTGAGGAACCCGCCGAGGCCTCAAGGGGCCCTCTGCTCTCTATGGCTCCCTGTTTGCTACAGGTGGGAGGAAGCCCGGGGCCAGGGGAAGGCTGAGGGTATGACTGTGTGGGTCGTCTCTCTGCCTCTCCTGAACGTCCTTGCGGAGCCCCTTCAGCCCCGGGACCAGTCAGCCGGGCCAGTTTGGTTTTATAAGGACAAAGCCTCAGGGACATGGAACATTTGCAGGTAGAGCTGGGAAGGAGGCCTTTATCCATGACATTTCTCAACTCTGGGACCAGAAAACTGTTGAGGCTGTCCAGTCTGAAAAAGCCCAAGTTCGACTGCGGGGTTTTAACCGGTTTTCATAGACAAGGCTGTCTTTCTGGCTGTCTGTCCGCGGGCTCCCCTGTCACTTCAGACCTGCTCCAGCCACCCAAGTTGGGGACTTCTTTCTTGGGACTTCAATATAGTCCTTATGGAGGTGTGAGCTACGTGTGAGCTGCTCTTACTGACCCTCTTACTGACCCTCCCTGGAGCGTGTCCTCAACATCCTCCCCTCTGTGTGTGTGTGTGTGTATGTGTGTGTGTGTGCGTGCGTGTGCATGTGCACACACATGCACACGCGAGTACTGTTTTCTTTTCTGTGTCCATTTTCTTTTCAACCAGAAATCTAGCACACTATTAGATTCTTGGGATGCCATTATCCTTAGTGAATTGAAGTTCATGTACCTTTATGGGACTAGCGTCCCTGGAGACCAGTCTCATGTCCAGATAATTGGCCGGGCCCTGGAGGGCATTGGTTTTAATTTAGCAACTCCTAACAGAATAATCATACCAGCAGCAGCTCTTGTGAACGCAGTGCCCCACATCCATGTATTTCACTTTTCATTCACCATGTTGTTTTGTTCTTGTACCAACCTCCTAAGGGGAACATGATGAGCTCCATTTCTTGGTTGAAGAAAGCGGGCACGGAGTAGAAAAGACGGTGGAATGCAGTGGTCATCATTCCCCAAGTACATGTATGGAGATATGCATGGTGTGACTCTGCGTTGTGTGCAGCCAGAGATAGGGAAAATTGTGCTCTATCTGTGTACTACGAATTGTAATGCACTCTGCTGTCATATATACCGAATTAAAATTAAAAAAAAGAACCTGCATGCCACACACACAAAAAAATAGACATAGAAAATTAAGTAACCTGTCTGAAGACACACCATTGAGTAAACGATGAATCTGATATTCAAATATTCTGGCATTCAAACATTTGATCAGCTCTAAGATAGAGACCCTTTCTGCTGTATCATGCTACCTTCACTTTTAGATCAAACTAGGAATTAAAAAAAAAAGAATATGCCTGAGAATAACTCAGTCATCCTATTATTGATAAAAATGTTGATTGAATTTGCAAAATAGTCCAATATCAGTTGTTTTCAAATAGTCGATTCCAATAGCCTTCTGCTCTTGGCTCCCCTCGAGAGGTAGTGCCAAGTTCTCTCATGCTGGTCTGGCTGGTGTGGGTCTCGGGTCTGAGGTCCAATTTTTAAAACATTTTTTATTTGTTCTTTTTAGTTGTATATGACAATAAAATATATTTTGATATATTATACACTCATGGAGTATAACTTCCCATTCTTGTGGTTGTACATGATATGGAGTTACACTGGTTGTGTATTCATTATGAACATAGGAAAGTGATGTCGGATTCATTCTACTATCTTTCCTATTCCCATCTCCCCTCCCTTGTCTTCATTCCCCTTCATTCCAAAAATCCCACCCCATTATGTGTAAGCATCCTCATATGGAAGAGAGCATTTGGCCTTTGGTTTTGGGGGATTGGCTTATTTCACTTAGTGTGATAGTCTCCGGTTCCATCCATTTACGGGCAAATGCCATAATTTCATTTCTGTTTATGGTTGAGTAATATTCCATTGTGTATATATACCACATTTCCTTTATCCATTCATCTGTTGAAAGGCATCTCGTTTGGTTCCATAGCTTAGCTTTTGTGAATTGAGCTGCTATGAACATTGATGTAGATGCTCCACTATGTTATGTTAATTTTAAGTCCTTTGGGTATATGCTGAAGAGTGGAATAACTAGGTTAAATGGTGGTCCATTCCAGGTTTTCTGAGGAATCTCCATACTGCTTTCCAATTTGCTGTCCTACCAGCTAGGTATGAGTGTGTCCCGCCCCCCCCCCCCCCTGCCCCATATCCTCCCAACATTTATTGTCACTTGTTTTCTTGATGATTGCCTTTCTGACTGAGTGGGATGGAATCTCAGTGTAGTTTTAATTTGCATTTCTCTAATTTGCTTGGGAGGTTGAATGTTTTTCGTATATTTGTTCTGAGGTCCCAGTTTGTTGGACTCTTTGTCATCATCACCAGCCAGAATTTCTCCATAGCAGCACTACGGACGTTTCCTGCTGGATGAGTCTGTGTTTCAGGGCTGTCCTGTGCATCCCCAGATCCCAGTCCTGGTCAACAATGTCTCCAGCCGTGTCCTAAAGTCCTCTGGGGACACGGTTGTCCCAGTGGAGGAACAAGTGGTGGGAAACTGCCCTCTGCAGGTTTTGTCTGGAACCCACTGCAGCTGGCTTCTTTCACTGCTTGCTTTGCTTCTCCTGCTCTTACTGACCCTCTTACTGACCCTCCCTGGAGCGCGTCCTCAACATCCTCCCCTCTGTCTGCTCCCTGGGGAGCCCAGCCCATAGTGCATGTTCACTGGCAATGGAAAGGAAGCCTCGGAGAGAACGGATGGTTCTAGGCGAACCAAATGTTAACTTCGCAGACACCAGGTTAACCATTTGAAGAAGGAAGACCCTTTCCATTCTGATACTTTGTGATATATAAAGAGGACAGACTGTGTAACCTGGGGTGCTCTTACTGTATCTAGAATTTACTGTTAATACCAGAGGAGAACTCCTGATAATAAATATTTGTTGGCGGAAGGAGGAAGGAGCTTCTAGGAAAAAGGTTAAGTATTGAGAGATGGGCCTCATCCCCCTCTGTCCCAGCAAGGTGTCCCAAGTTGTCCCTGTTCCTGTAAAACTAAGAGCCTATATAAATGTATTGGACTATCACATGGTACCCATCCGCTGAACAAAACCACAGCAACAACAGAATAAAACCAAGAGCCTAATGACAGGAACACAATTTATTGAAATGTGGGCTTTCTGGAATCAGTGGAGAGAAAAATCTGCTTCCCACTCCCCATGGGGAAGGTTAGGATTTTGGATCAAGTCACGCAGCTCTGAGATCTAAATGGCTGCTGCAGCAGTTTAGAACGGATTCCACCTGCCCACATGTGAACCATGTCCAGTGTGCAGGAGGCTGTTGCTGAGGGTGGGTGGGTGGGTGGCTCTGCGCTCCACCTTGTTGGGGCCCCAGGTCTTCTGCTTCTCTCTCCAACACTTCCTGCCCGAGCTGTTGCCATTTGGGCCTGGTCTTGCTGGGGGCTCCTGGTCGTATCAGTAGTCGGTTTTGGTGAGCTTCTGCCTGCTTTTTCTGTGTAGACGTGTGGTTCTCCTGTGACTGGAGAGTCTCTGTCTCCCATATGGCCTTTTGGTGGCTGGGGACACAGCCCACAGCACTGGCCTTTCTTGCAATTAGCTTCCTTGTGGATTCCACTGAAACACAAGGCTCTGCCAGTCACAATCATAGGGTTCAAATTCGGATCCCCCCACTCGCTAGAAATGTGACCTTGGCAGCCTGGGCTTCAGTTTCTTTGTAAATAGGAGCAGCTGGGGAGTGGGCTGTTGCGGAGCTGGAGGTCAGGCCAGGAACACAGTAGGATGCATTGAAGGCTTGATTTAGGGGCCTCGCTCAGGGTGGGGGTCACCTTGAGAATTCAGACTTCCCTGTTTCCTGTCCACACATCATACACAAGCTCTTTCCTATATTCACCTGGCTAAATGCTGCCAGTGCTCCAAGGATCCATTAAAAATCCCCTTTTCTGGCCTGGAGTGGAGCTCAGGGGTAGGGCACTTGCCTGCCATGCAAGAGGCCCTGGGCTTGATCCCTAGCAAATGAAACGAACCCCACAGAAACCCTACTTCTTTTTCTATGAAATCTTTCCTGATCCTTCTACCTGGAGGAAATGCCCTTTTCCTGTGAAGTCCTGCATCTCCCTCATGGGACTCCAGGAGTTTATTTTGAATACAAATAATGACTAATATTTACTGGATCATTACTACTTGGGGAGAGTCACTTTACATGTACCCTTGTGTCAGATAAGAGCAGTGGCCCAAGAGGTGGAGTGACGGCCCCGGTCTCACGGCTGATCCGGGGCAGGCAGAACACAGAACCCTTGAGACATTTTCATATCTGAGTCACAGTCTCATCTTCTAGTAGCAGGCACTCAGCATCTGGGTGAACACACTGTCCTGCTGACCCACAGCTCTGGTTACAGGGTCCCCTGACTCTGCAGCTCTCCTGTACCAGAGACCAGCACAGCTGCCCGCTCTGCACAGTGGTGTCCAGTAGGTGGCCTCCTCCTTTTTCCAGGATGCTCTTTTGTTCAGCTCCAACTTTGGAAATGAGGCTTTCCGGCCATGGAAGGGAGAGGAAGGGAAGAGAAGGGAAGAAGCAGAGCAGACAGTGTTTACAGATCACAGAGCCCTGGAGTCACACACGCCAGACCCTCTGTCTCCCTGCACCGTCTGTCTTTAGGGCAGCTCTCGATCTCTAATTGAGACCTTGAGAGAAGCAGCTGCCATCCTCAAGTTAGTGTCCCGGGAGACAGAGCTGGAGTTCTGGCTGCGTTTGGAACCTCTGGGATGTGTCGCCACCTTGCGGACCTGCTCTCTGCGTCTCCCCAGCTGCCTGGAGAGAGGGTCTCTCAATGCAGACCACCTTCTATTAGGCGGGGAAGCTGGAGAGAAAGGCTGGGAGCTCTTTGCACAGAATTGGATGTGCTTGGTGGCCCCAGAGAGATACAACTGTGCTCCTCCTCTTGACAAGGATGACTTGACTGTCAGGGCCCTCTGGCTTCCAATTGGAGAGTGTCTGGGTAAAAGACAGAGAAGATGGAAGAACTTTGAACAAAATTAAAAAAGGATTCTGAAGCTATCAGCCGTTAAGTGGGAGGGAGCTAAAATTTACAACCATACACCTTTTACTAGGAATTTTCCACCTCTTATGAGTATTATTTATAAGTTAGTCTCCGTACATAGAACTACAAATAAAATTATGCTGGGCTGTGTGCCCAGGGGATGGTGACTTGGAATCCGGCTTTTGGAAGGGATGACATAGGTCCAGGAGAAACTCAGGCTGAAAAATGAAGATCATGGAAAGTCAACAATGCAATCAGGGGCCTTGTGTGAACTTCCATCCTGAGGCAGACTCCAGGGGAACCCTGGGCCCTGGGCTCTGCATAGGAAGCCTCTCCAGCATTCAGGAAAGACAACTTGGTGCCACGTGGTCTTCTGGGGACAGCCTATTACCCTGTCATGTCCCCATAGTGATTCCACCTTGGATGGAGGAACTAGGAACCCAGGGAGCCAGAAGGTGTCCCTTTCTTCACAGAAGGTGACAAAGTCAAGGATGGAGGACAGACCCAGTCCTCCAGGACTCATCCGAGGAGTTGCAGGCCAGCTTTGCGAGTCCTCTGGAGGCCTCATTTTGTTTGCAGGTTCAGTGACTGCACAGCGGCACTCCCTCCAGCAGGGCAGGCAAGATGGCTTCCAGAGCAAGTGGAAGGCCTCATTACTTTCCCCCGTCAGTCAATTATCAGAAACGTGTTTGTTGTTATCTAGATGCCAGTCATTTGTCCAAATTACCAAGACAAGTTTCCTAAGAAGGCCTGGCATCAGATACTTCCCCCCACTCTTTTAGAATAAACACACACACAATTATTCTGCCGCAGCCGGGTCCAGTTCTCACGGCATATGTGACTTGACACGTTGTGTGAAAATGGTTTTCAGAAATTAAATCTCTGTTTTAATTGCACCAAATGTTAGAGAAGCTGTAACGTTGGAATGTCAGACTCTGTAAGAGGTTGCGGAGACTCTGTACTTTTCCAGGGCTCCACTAGGTCTGGGTGGCTGTGGGTGTGGTAGGGCATGTGATGAACTTGAACCTGACCCAGTGCAGCTTCAAGTCCAAGTTGGGACTTGGACATTGAGTGTGGTGTTTGGAAGCACGAACCTCCCAGATCCTGGGGGTCCCATTCTTTAGAAGCAGGACTCCAGTTAACTGTTTGGGGATGAGGAGGGGAACAGCGACCAGCTCCCTGCAGGGGAGGGGGCAGCAATAAGCAGGCAGGACTCAGGATCCCAGCTGGGCAGGCTGCAAGGCAGAGCCTGCCTCAGATGAGTGGTTAAGGTGCTGGGCGGGAATATGGTGGATGGCGACGTAACCAAATCGCAATCTTTCCTGGAAGTTCTCTCAGGCACAGTGACGGCCAAGTGGTTGCTTGGAATGGGGCTCTGGGTGTCGGAAGGTCAGTTTGAACTTGGTCAGGTATGGTGACTAACCATGAGCCAGCAGGTAGATAGCATGGATGGTGTCTTTTCCCCCACGGCCTGGCCCCTGGCTAACTCAGCCCTGCTTCTTTCTTACGCTGCAGTGGGAAGGACACACTCATAGACCCTTTATTCAGAGGGGCATTTGGAAGTTTCCTTTCCCCTCTTCGTTGTCTTCTAGTCGCCGGGGCCCTTGCCACAGGGGAATCTTTCTCCCTAGTGTAACTTCAGGATTCTGCCCCTCAATCCGTGGGGCTCTGGGCATGGGCTCTTTGGGAAGGAACAACTTTTGTAAGAATGTACCCTAAAAATCACAGATCTCCCCTTTCCTTGGGAGAATTTGTGCTCTCAGACCTAAATTAATTTCAGGAGTTTTGTGAGTTTCTTCCTTCCATTACTCAGCCTCTTGTATTTTCTAAAAGTCACTAAAACACAGCAGTGACCTAAAAGCAATTTCTCTAATATTTGCGAGGACGAATTTAGCTACAGATAAAGAGGAGATGACCTTGGTGCCTGGAGGGGAGTTGAAAGGAAACTGTTGCAAAGGACCAGATTGAGTGGCTTTGAACATGGAGCAGAATTTATGATCCAAGGAAATAGGAGAGTGTTTCATTGGCTGGAGCTCAGCCTCCACAGCCTGCTGATGTCTTACAGACCCAAACCAAGGAGCTGAAATACTGCAATTTCCTGCTCTTGAGACATATGTGTTGTACTCTTATTTTTCACTCCAGAGAATTAAGCTTTACAGGTATTACTCATAGATTTTATCATTAAAACATGATGTTGTTATAGTTTAATGGTTATTGTTGGACTTAAAAATGGATTAAACCTTTGTATGTAAGAATGATGAATAAGATCTGTATCAGTTACCGGTGGGAAGGACACACTCATGTGCAGGTGTTACTCTTTCGCTTTCTACCACGTACTACTCTTACATAAGAAATCTTTGGGTGAAGGGTAGGTGAGAACTCCTTGCATTATTTTTGCAATTTCTTATGAGTCTTACCAAATAAAGATTCAAAGTAGTATCTTGAATTCAAAATAAAAAAAATTATTTTAAAAATGTGAGTTTACAAATTCATAGGGGCTTTGAAGCAGGAGAAGGTTATGGGTTGAACTGAGCCACTCCCATCCTTATTCATATGTTGAAGTTATACTCTCCAGTACCTCAGAACATGGCCTTATTGGAAACTGGGCTGTTGGGAATGTAATTAGTTAAATTAAGATGAGGTCATGGAGGTGGACCCTCATCCAGTGTGACTGGTGTCCTTATAAAAGTGGAAATATGGCTGGGCATGGTGGTGTACGCCTGTAATCTCAGAGATTCAGGAGGTGGAGGCAGGAGGATCACAAGTTCAAAGCCAGCCTCAGGAGCTTAGGGAGCCCCTGTGTCAGAAAAAAAAAAAAGAAAAAAAGGGTGGTGGGATATGGACGAGACATACACACAGAAAATGCCGTGTCCAGGATTGGATCAGAGTCAGGCTGCACTTCTTCAAGCCAGGGAACCCCAAACGCTGCCAGTGACCTCTAGGAGAGGAGAACAGCCTGAAGAGACGCCCCCCAGCCCCATGGCTTCAGAAGGAATGTTACAATCAAAATCTGAGGGTCAGCTTAGGATTAAATTCAAATAGCTCCATGCTAATCCACCAAGAGAAAGTTCTAATCATTATGTAATTATTTTTTTAAAGAGAATTTTGGGGAAAAGGGGAAAATATGGAAATTCACAATTATAATTGGATCTCAGGATCAAGTGGCCTCCAGAATCTGAGGTCCTGCTGTGGCCCAACCTCAGCACACACCAGCAGCAAGTTACTTAGGATGACTCAGCTTTGAGTGCCAGATCCATGAGTCTGTACAGTGATGGCCACTCACAAATAGAAAATCGTCACTATTTCTAGTTGTTATGAATTTCATAGAATTTGCTTCAGAATTGCCGAGTTGGAAGTGTTACCAGAGATATTTTGCAGATGGGGTTTGAGGTCCTAAGGGCCACAAGACGTCACAGGTCTTCTGAGGAGCAGTGTGTGCAGGAGCTCCGGTACCTGGCCTGCCACCTAGGAGTGTTCTGCTTTACAAGGGGCCTTCTCTCCTGGCACTTGATTATTATTATTTTAAAAAATATCTTTATTAGTTGTTGGTGAACTTTTATTGATTTGTAGGTGGTGCTGAGGATCGAACCCAGTGCCTCGAACATGCTAGGCAAGCACTCTACCACTGAGCTACAATCCCAGCCCAACTTGATTATTATTAACCAAATATGCTCTGTGATAATCTCACCTTTTCCTGGACTTACCAGAAAAACATGAAAAGTACCTTTTATAGAAACCCACTCATAGCCTCTGGAGACTAACAGAAACCTTAAGGAAAAGTGCCCAGTAGTCCATCCCTTGGAGGGGCTTTCTTTTTGACCCAGTTATTTTGCATTTGAGCAATGGCTTTGTAGAAAAGTTACCCTGAGGGGAGATGTGCTCATCTTTCAGATGGAGGCCACCCTTGCAGTGGGTTCTCCAGAGGAGCAGAACCTCTAGGGTGCATACATGTGGAGAGAGAGTCACCATGAGCAATTGGCAGACAGTCAAGGAGGCTGGCAGACCTGAGACCCGCAGGGTGAGTGGGCAGGCTGGAGTCCTGAGAAAGTCGATGGCATACTGCAGGCTCAAGACCCAAGAAAGCTGATGCTTCAGTTCAAGTCCAAAGGCAGGAAAAGGCAGATGTCCCAGTTCGAAGGTCATTAGGCAACAGGAATCCTCTTAGCCTCTCTGTTCTATCCAGGCCTCCACTTAGAGGTGCCCACCATGAGGAAGGAGGGCCATCTGCTCCACTTAGACCAGCAGCTCAGACGTCAACTTCGTCCAGAAGCACCCTCACAGACGCACCTGCAATAATATTTGACCAAATGCAAGGTCGCTCCCGAGGTGGTCTGTCACTGTAGAGTAGCACACTTCCCCAGTCTTCTCACGAGAACAAGTGGCTGGCTGGAGTTGGACCTGGGAACCACATTTGTCACAAGCAGAAAGGCCTCTTTGTAGCTTTCCTGGGCTACAGGAAAGACATAAATATGAAAAATGTGCTTTTAATACTATTTCTTGGACCATTAACAGCAATCTAGCCAGTGTTGAGACAACAGTAAGAACCTGTAATTCAGTGCTGTGGGAGACCAAGAGCAGGTGGGTGATTGAGTCAGTTTCCAGGAAACAGGCCAACAAGTTGCTTTGTTGTTTAAAACAAAAATTCTGATTAAATAAACAAATCTCCAGAGCTCTCTTTGTCCAAAGCCTGATTCAACTGCCTTCAAACTAAGATGCTTCAATTCAACTCTGCAAACATTTATTGAATACCTGCTGTGGGCCAAGCACCATGCTGGGCCTTTGGAAATGAAAATAGGTGATGGAGTTTCTTCTGTCTAGAAGCATCCTGGCAGGTAGACAGGATACACAGGCAAAGAGCTCTTATACTTGGGATATGTAGCAGGTGCTAATTTAACGTTTCAACCAGGGACACAATGGAGAAAGGCATAGCTTTCTTTTCTCTGTTGCAGTTTCCCCTTTGACATTTCTCTGGAGTTCTTTTTGAAATCAGAAAGCTCCCCCACTCCCCAGGGAAAAGGAAATCCTTGGTGTAAAAAAGATAAATGTTGATCCTTTCTTGGAGAGTGCATTGCCTCACACACCAGTAGATCCCTCCCACATTGACCTTGGCATGGAGACACTGTGTCCATTTAATGCTGGATTTGGGGGTCCCCGAAAGACCTCCAGGAGCCGGATCTGATGCAATCACACAAGAGTCTTTATTGCAAGCTCGAGCCTGGACTTAACAACCGTTTCTGACGCAGGGGTCCTGAGGAGTGAGTCCCGGTCCTTTGTTCAGTGAGATTTTATAGGTTTTTTGGGGATACTTTACGTATCACACAGTGAATCATTCCATACCACGGGAAAATCAAACAACTCTTAGCATTGATTAGTACATTCATTGGCAAGAACAAGTTGGGTAGGGGTGATTGGTTAGTACAAGAGGGGGATTCGTTTGAACTAATCAGTTTAATCTACGAGGGGTGTACATGCTAAATTATATGGTTTCCTAACATGTTATCAATCCACCGAAATTATTGGGAGGGGTCACCTGGCATTCCAGGTATTTTCCCTGTCTCATGCTGATTGGTGGTTGCTAGGGGATTGCTATGGGTCATCACGGTCAGGCCTTAGGCCTCAAACATTCTTTGGTCTTTCCAGGAACTAGCCTTGCTGAGTCAGGGACACCTGACACTGAAGACCTCTCCTGTTATTTACAGACAAACAACTCAGCAGGGTAGTCTTTGGACAGGCCCTGCTCTGAGGTTGAGGCTGGAGTCACATGGTTTCTCATCCACCTAAGTCATTTATCCTACAAGTGTTGATCAAGAATTTACCATGTGGCACTTTTGTGTTAGAGGAGATGTAGAAGTGAAAGAGACAGATGTCTGAGCCTTTCCTTGATGAAACCTTACTAAGAAGGTCCACACGACTACTTGGGGCCAGGAGGTCATACAATGATTGAGTTTTTCCTTTGCATTTACCTTTTGGCTTAATAATTCACAAAATAGACATACAAATATAATAATCAACCAATGTCAAAGATTTTTCAACTTCATAATTGATGAGAGAACTAGGTAGATATTGTCACCTGCCCAAAGGAAAAGTCTTAACAACCACGTACTTACCCATGCAATAATTTTTAATAATTCTTTGACAACAATCCGATTTTTCACAAATACATACATTACTTTTGGATCAGCCCTTTTCTCTTTGTTCAATTTTTGGTGTGCATTTAAACCTCAGGGGTCACAGGGGATCTCATGACAGGAGGCTATTCATCCTGGCTTCCTCCTGGAAGGCAGAACCTGAGGCAAGGGTTTGTGTGCAGAAACTAATTTTGGGGAGTCGAGGAACAGGAGTTGGGGAGGGAGTTTGGAAGAATGAAACAAAGCAGAGAAAGCCATCAAGAATTCAAGAGTGCTTGCTGAGGTAGTCACTGTTGTCCCGTTGCAATGACACCCTCCTGGGAACTATGTAGACCGCATCCTGAAATGATTCCAAGATGGGGCACTTTTGAATGTTCCTCATGAATAAAAAATGCCCCATGGGGCCTTAATCCCTTTACTCTAGAAGGTGGGCTGTTCCTGGCAGGTGGCCCACTCTTTAGCTTAGAGAAGCCCTGGAGGAGCCATCAAGAGAAACAGAAGCATGGGGGGAGTTACTTGGGCAAAAGGGGGCTGAGAGCATGCAGGGCTGACCCAGCAAGGGTCAGAAAGCCTTTGAGGGGTTCACTTAGCGCTCATGCCTAGAGCAGAGCAGGGTCTTTTTCTAGTTCTAGGTGGAAGAAGGCATTTTGTAGGTTCTGAGTTGGAAGATGACCTTGGACCTGACTCTTGCAAACTAGAAGTAGCTAGCGTTTTTAAGGGTTAAATTTGTTTTAAATGGGAACTGCTCTTCAAGTAACAATCACAGGCTCCGTTTTGGATCAGAATTTTATGAATGCCCGAGCAGGAAGCACCCCAAAGAGAGAGACATCACCCCAGCAGCCCCTGCATCTCCTTCTTCCACTTCTGGGCATGTCTGAAGCTGAGCCGATGAGTGGAGGACTGTTTGGAAAGGACAGGTGCTTACAGACTGACCGCCAATTATGCCACTTAGCTTTTTCTTTTCTCCACGTTTTTTATTGGTGCCTCAGAGTTGTGCCTGGTGATGGTTTGTGCACACCCCCTGGTTCCCTTCCTCTGCTCTACTGATCTCTCTCTGCTTTTCACGTGATCACCCTGCACCTTTCTTTTCCTTTTTCCTCTCTAGCTTCTGCATATGAGAGAAAACCCACAACCCTTGACCTTCTGATTTGACTTATTCCACGTAACATATGGTCTCTAGCTCCATCCATTTCTTGCAAATCACAGTGATCAGCAGACGTTTTAGCAGCAGAATGTGGGGAGGCCCCAAAGCCCACGAGCCCTGGTGTCTCTGAAGGGCCCTCAGCGCCTGAGGAGATCTTTTTCTTATGATATCTTCTTGTTTATCAAAAGGCCTTCCTTAGACGCTCAGGCAGTAGGTGCTGGAGACACCGACTGGATGGTTCTGTCAGCTAGACCCACGCTCTGGTGAAGATCCGCCTGCTCAGAGGTGACCCAAAGAAACCACATTGGTTTTCCCATCCTCCTTCTTCTCCTTCTCTCCTTCTTCTCTTCTTTCTTTTTCATTCAGGAGGTGGTTTGGGATGTTATAGGGATGGAAAATGATTTGGGGTTAGTTTGGGAAAATGGGCTCAGTGATTGTAAAATGAAATAGGGTACCTTTTTTTTAAATAAGAAAAACATTTAGAGTTATTTGTTAAGTAAATTTGAGATTTTAAAGGAAAAATGAAGTGCAAAGATTATACAGGCCCCAAGTTAGAGGACTGAGGCACAAAGAGAAGACTAGGCTTCGTGAGGTGGGAAAGGAATTTGTTTCTCATGAGAAGTTTCGGGTGTTGGTATGAAAGGGCTCGTTTCTCTTTGTCTCCCTTTCCAAGGATTCTCCCTCTCCTTGCTGGTTACTATCTTTTGATTTTTATGCTTTTTGTTGGAGATTTCATTACTTAAAATGACCCCAGGCACAGTGCTGGAAGTGCTTGCTGTCTATTGAGCACAGAAAGGCTGTGATGTGCCTTATGGGGAAGTGCTGGGGTTAGCCTTTAGTCCAGTGTTGATGAACCCACAGAATGTGTTAAGTAAGATATCTTCATGCAGAACACACAGAAATCTAGGTGACGTTTTGGTCAGTAGATACAATCACCAAGCAGGGGCCCGTGAGATACTAACCCTGTGTTCCCCCTAGAGCAACAGGCCAGGGCTTGCTAATTCAATGTTCAGGGTGACTTTAGGGAACATCACCACCTCAAAAAATGAGAATCAATATATTTATTTTAAAATGTATCCATAAATCTCTTCTGATACTGTTTGATCTCAGATGTTCACTCCTGTGTGTCCTGTTTCTGAATCTTTCCTGGGCCTGGTAATTCCTGACCAACAGCTTGCAGGAGACTATATGTAGAGTTCTCTGTGTAAATCCAAAGCCTCTAATGATTTCAATAAGATGGGCCAAATAAATGGTCTAAAAGGACAACTGTTTTACTTCTGGCTTCTGTTTGTTAGCCTTTATGTTGGAAATTGTTTTATAGGGAGAATTCTATAGGGTTAGCTCCTGAGGTGAATAAAATACATAGCATTCTAATATGAATTAAAGAATAAGACTTACATGCACAGACACCTAGATCTCTAGATTTGGTATGGTCATTGTTGATAGTCCTGTGCACTTCTACTGGGATGACATTGACTTTTTCATTTTTTTGTTTTTAAAATATTTTTATTAGTTGTTGATGGGCCTTTATTTTATTTACTTATTTATATGTGGTCTGAGAATCAAACCCAGTGCCTCACACATACTAGGCAAGTGCTCTACCACTGAGCCACCACCCCAGCCCCAACATTGACTTTTTCAATAACTTTTTTCTTGGTTTGTAGAAATATTAAGAACTCTTTATGGAACATTAATGGGTTAATAGTTGTTATCGGGGAGATTGGGAAGGCAAGATCTGTATTTTTTTTTTTTAGTGCTCAAAGTCTTGAAGTGTTTATTGGCACAGAAAGAAAAAAGGTGTATATGCAGAGAGAAAAATATGGCTCTCTTTTGGTGGGCAAAGGGTTCCTGGTCTCAGTTACTAATATAAACGTGGGTAAGAGAAAGCCGAGCGAAAGCAGCTCTTTAGATAACCCTGCCAGTCACAGAGCAGCATGGGACTGATTGTGCATGTGGCTGCCTGGAGAGCTCACCTCTCCTTTCAAGAACTCTGGAGTGGAAGCCAGAGGAATCTGTCCTAAGAAACAAGGGTGGTCTCCACCAGGCCCTATGTTGGCAAAGCCTGGGAGGGTCCTAGTGATGCCCTGCAGAAAAGGGGGAGCTGGGCTGGAGGTTGCGTCTCCACACAAGGGCTTGGTAGACCCCAGGTGGAAATTGAAAGTCCCCTGGGACCCAGTCAACCAGGGATAATTGCCACTTTGGGAGGACAAGTGTAGGCATCACTGTGACCAGAAGAGAACTGGACCAGCAAAGCCTGGGAGAGGCCTGCAATGGAAAAACTTGGTTAACTTTTTTTTGGGGGGGCTAGTAAAAAAATTTTAACAAAAAATTCCTAATGTGTGCAAAAGTAGAGAGAATAATATAATAAAACTCCATATACCTCGTCACTCAGACTCAGTAATTATCAATGAAAACATTTTCTTTATTTATCTTCTTTCTTTTTTAAGTATTTTTACAATAAAATGGAGACATGATGTGATTAATTTTACCCCTGTATTTTTAGTGTGTGAACTTTTTTTTTTTTTTTTTTGTACCAGGGATGGAAACCAGGGGTGCTTAACCACGGAGCCACATCCCCATTTTATTTTGAGAAAGGGCCTTGCTAAGTTGCTGAGGCTGGCTTTGAACTTACAATTCTCCTGTCTCAGCCTCCTGAGCCACTGGGATTACAGGTGTGTGCCACTGCATCTGGCTTTGCCAGTCATGTTATCACATCCCATCTCGGGAAGGGAAGACTTGGAGTCGTTGATAGTGTACTGACTAAGGGTGCTGAGAGTGTCTGGGAGAGGTCTGGGGTACCCCGGGGCAGTGAGCTGGGGCTGTCTAGAGCCAGGCTTGGTCTGTTTCTTCAGAGAAGTAGTAAAAATAGCTGTCACGTACTGGAAGCCCACTGTGCGCCAAAAATTGTAGGTGCCTCAAATGTCAGCCTTGCCCTGAAGCTGAGGAATAGGACCCCAGGTTTCACAGATAAGGATACAGAGACTGTGACTTTCCCAAGGGCACACAGCTGTCAGAGAAGCTTCTCTTTGCCTACATCAGCATTTTCCTGAGCATAAATGGAGGAGTTCTGATGTGTAAAAACAAAACAACCCCCTCTGTCCCCCCGCCCCCCCAAAAAAACAACCAATACACAAACAAACCCCTCATTTTATGGTCAAATGAATTTGGGGAACGCTGGGTTCAGATACTCAAACAGGCTTCTTTGCTGAGTGACTCCATCCTTTAACATGGGGATGAGCAGGCCCCTCCCGCCCTTCCCGATGGAGGATGGTGCTGAAGGAAGGGCTTCTCCCTCTGTGGCAGAGGCCATTCTGCTTGCTGGAAAATACCACATTGGAAGTGATTTGGGGATTTCACATCAGGAAGAAAAGAGGCAGATTTCTCACCAGTCTAAGGGAAGAAACCCTGGTGAGGAGAGACTTTCTATTGGCTGCAGTTTATCCATTTTAACCTGGTGTCAAAGACAAAATTCACCTAAGCAGCTTAACTTGGGTGATACAGTTGGTCTTTGTGATTCCTGAAGGAGGGAGCATCTCCTCTGAGAGCAGAGGGGCTCAGCTGGGTCTCTCCGAACAGTGGGGGGTTCAGGAAGCTCGTGTGGGGCCAAGAGCACAGGACCTGATTTGGGCAATGGTTTTCCATAATGATGTTTTCTTTGTGAGGGTAAAGCAGGGGGACTTCCTTATTGTGCCACCCACACTGGTCTGTTTGGGATTTTGGCTGTTATCTCTTTCCAACAGTCAGATTTTTTTACTTGGTTTTGCTTTGGTGAACTTCACCATGAATGACTCTATTGGACTTGGTCTGTTGGGCCTGGTGTTAATCAGTGGGCTCAATCCAATCAACGGGCCCTTGTGAATTTTTTTTTTTTTTTTTGGCACACACGAAGCACTCATAAATGCTAGTTGTTATTACTACTACTATTGTTTGTTTTGAAACAATCTGATCTTTAAACTTGTTTTTTGAGATGGGGTCTCTTTGTGTTACCCAGTCTGGCCTTGAACTCTGGGCTCAAGGGATCCTCCTGCCTCAGCCTCCTGAGTAGCAGGGACAGCACCTCACCTGGCTCAACTCTTAACCTTTTTTGGTGCTCACTGGGTCCTGGTTTGTCGTGGGGACACCAGGACTCTTCCTTCCTTCTGGAGGGTCCACCTCATCCCGATGACCTTCACTCTCTCTCTTGAGGCTCGTGTGTTTTCAGGTGCAACTGGGGCCCAGCAGTTCTGGGGAGGGCAGGGCTCTTCTCTCTCTCTCTTCTCAGCCCTGGGCCTAAAGCCCTGGGTGCTCCCACTGGGGAGGAGGTAGCTGGGTTGGTGGATAGAAGCAGTTTACACTGAAAAGGGACTTGAAGTCCGACTTTTCCCTTTTCTGCTATGTGGGAGGGACTTACAGGGGACAGTGGCGGCACCCATGGCTCCTTCTCGACTTGATGGGCTTCTAGGCTCAGGATGAGCAGTGACCCTTCTCCCCAGGATGACAGAGTCCAGGGCAAGTCCCACAGGTGAAGGACAGCTGGAGGGAAAGGTGCTGGAGGAGGCCAGGGAGTTGTGAGGTCAGGGACTATGGGCACCTGTGGCTGGCGTGGGCATGCTCCCACACCCGAGGAGCCCTGCACTCAGGGTTTCCTGCTTGCCCTGTAGAATTCTTCCTATTTTGATTTTAGTAAATGTGTTTGCAACTGAGAGCTGGTGGGCAGCAGGGTATGGCCAGGGCTTGGAGTCTCAGGATCTACACAGTCTGCCTCCTGTGGCCTCCGAGTGCTGAGTCCCACTGGGTTCTACCTGTGTTCCCTCCGCCAGGGTCCAGAAATAGGATGTATGGGGTGGGAGTGTTGTCTCTGTTCTGCTCTGACTGTCTGCCTCAAAGGGGGACGTAGGGCCAGGCGGCTCCCTGTGGCATCTCTGGGGAAGTCCAAGTGACACCTTCCTGGCTGGGTCATGGTCATGCTGCACTTGACAGTGGATCAGGAAGGGCCCTGTTGCCCACTCCCTGATTCCGGTACCCAGGGAGGCCAGTACAGAGATGGCAATCTCCTGAAGGCTCCCGTCCAGGTGGCAGGCTCTGGGACGGGGAGATCCACTTCCCCGACTTTTCAATCAGTTCTCTAGCCAGGCCCAGGCCTGCTTAGCATTGAGGAGGCCAGTGGCTGGTGCTTCTGTAGAGGAGCCGTCGAGGCCTGTGGGAGATGGAAACTGGGGAGAGGCGAAGGGCAGGGCCCAGGAGGCTGGGGCTGCCTGCTCTTGAGCTCCAGGTCCAGGGAAAGAACATTCTGTGTGGGAGGTGCTGAGGGCAGCCCTCGAGAGAAAGGCCGCAGGCGGGCCGCAGACCTCCACGGGCTCTTCAGTAACTACGAACACACTTCAGGTCTCCACTCGTAGGTGGGAAGCAGCGCGTGTGTCAGGGGACATCACCGATGAGCATGGGCTGTCTGGGCGGGTTGGGTGGCTCCTCAGGGTCCCCATGGTCATGGTCCTGGCAGATGAGGGAGGGAGGCCAAGAGCAGAGAGAACAGCAAGTGCCAGGCCACACTTCCGCATGGCACTTTGGTGGGACATTTTGGGGGGCAGCCCAGTCCTCCTCCCTGGTGGTGGCTGGCGCAGGCCTGACGGGAGCAGGATAGTCACTGTGAGCCCTCAACAAGGGAGGGCTCCCTTTCCAAAGGGAGGACTGACTTCCTGCCCATCCAAACAGTCACCCTCCTGGTGGTAGGCACGGGAATGTGACGGCATTGTTAAAGGTTGGGCTAATTTAAGGAGGACTTGGCCCCCCTGGTCCCCAAGTATATCTGTGAGATAATTGGGATTCTTTGTACCCCCATTTTGAGCTGGTGTCACAGAGGACAGCTGGTTTCTCCAGGGGGACATCCCTCAGGCATCCAGGGACCACCACTGAGGGAATCCTTGTTTCCGAGTAACCTTGCCGCATGACCCCATGTCTGCTACTCGTTCCTTCTCCTCCATTGTCCCAGAACTTGAGAAGAATGGATAAATATTTCCCCAAATGAATCACACAATACAGTGCAGGCGCCAAGGCAAGCAACTTTGATTCAGAACCAGTTCAGCTGTCTGCTTTGCTCTCTCGGCGGGTTTTTGTGTTTTTAAGATGATTCACATTAACTCGTTTTTCTTTCCCATATGTCCTGGACTTGTATTTTACAACACCAGACGGGGATACTAATTAAAATTCAGAGTTCTCTCCAGCAGGGCTTAAACTGAGATCCTAATGATGGTCCTGGCAGTGATCAACGTCTCTGCTACACTTGCAATGATTTAAAGCCAATGCCATGGTCACTGCTTGGGATGAAAGCAAATGAGCTCTGCAAATTGAATTTAGAGGAGTGATAACTTGATCACCCAGAAATAGATTACAGAAGCTTCTTGTATTTTTACCAAAGCCCAGGGCATGCTTCTAGCAAGATCTGTGATTTAGCCAGAAACATTTTATCTACAATGAGGTAAGTAATCGGTGACATGTGCCCACTAGCCTGGCTTCGGGACAGGCTCCACCAGCAGACGTGCTGCTCGGGCTCCACAGGACACTGGTTAAAAATGATTATTTCACATCAGATGCATGTGATGCCATCCAGGACCAGGAGTGGAGCCTTTGGCAGAGTCCTGTTCAGGCCAGAGTGGAGTAGGGAGGAGAAATGAGGGTCATCTTCCCTGGAGGGCTTGGTGTGTGTGTATCTGCAGAATGAGGGGCCACTGGGGGCCTTTCTCTCGTGTCCTTCATGCTGTGATATGAGGATGATCCGCAGTCTGCTGTCAGACCCTCCTTTCACGTCACCTTGGCCCGTGCTCCAGGGCTGGGTGGGCTGTGCGAGCTGTTGCATTTGGTGCTGCACGTCCTGAGCCACCCTCTGCAGTCTGCTCTCCTCTGTTTAACTGTGCCCCCTGCAGTGGAAACAGGTTCTCTTGCAGTCTCCCTCCTGCCCCGCTCCCTCCCTCCCGCTGGTTCCGTTTCTCTGGAGCACCCTGGCTGACACACCCTGTAAAACGTTCCAGTCAGTGGGAGTCTGCTCCCCTGAGTTTGGTTTTTAGGTGGGAACATCATCTCTGGAGCCGCTGGTGCATCTACCTGTCCCTCCCTCCCACCTCCAATGCACTGACCCTCTCTGGGTTGGTTGGAGCCTCCAAAGCTCCTCCTCTCCTCGACCTGTGCAGCAGCCACGGCTATGATTCCCTTGGTTCTCAGCCACCATGTCTTCTGCAGAGAAGAACCTCCTGTCCCCACCTCGTCCTGTCTGCTGTCACATCATCATTCCAACGCTCTGTCTAGAGGCTGTCTGAGGTCCTCTTGCATATTATCTATTGACGCACTTCTGATGTTTCTCCTCCCTCTGAAATATCAGTCTCCTGTGAGCTGGGATGTGACCATCTCGTTGGGTCCCTGGGGAGTCTAGCGCAGTGCCATCCACACATTTAATAAATAAGTATTTATTAGATGAATTAATTCCATAGTCCTGATTGCCCTTGACAGCCCATGTGGTGAGGCCATTATTGAAATGATCTGTTATTTGGAAAGATAATTATATTTATGTTTATGTATATGAATTTACCTTCAGTGATTCATACGAGCTGCAACGGGAAGCATTTCTTTTCTTTGTCCCACTTTCTGTCAGCAAAGCTCTCAGGGACAAGCTTGTCCTTCCCCTGTCCAAGTTTCATGATGTTCAAGGTTGCCCTCAATCTCATTTCAGTTCTTTCCTTCCTGGACTTGAGGTTTCAACTTCCCACTCTCCATTCCGAGCATGGAGTAAGTTCACCTCTCAGTTTCCACGCCGTCACATCTTCATTTAAGTCTTACAGTTTTGGATTCCCAGTTGTAGAGGAAATGGCGAACTCTCCCAAGCTTTAGGTCAGATGTTTTTTAAAAAGTTTGTTTCTGTCTTTTGATGAAAACTTGGTGTGAGAGTTTACTTGCTGTCCCAAGAGACTGACCGACTTGCTGTATACCCAGAGGAGGACTTAAGATGAGGGAGAGATTATGGACACAGGATCAGAAAGGAAACTTCCATTTTTTTCCCCAAGTAAAACCGGTTTGGCCCTGGACCTTTGCAGCATGTTGAGTATGTGGGAGGAAGGGATTCTGGATAAATGCAGGGATTCTTCAGCCTGCATTTCACTGAACTGGTGGTTTTCAGAGTGATCAGTGAGAACATACTAAGGTTACTCATCTAGAACCTTCTATGGGAGCTTGCTTTCACATACAGGTTCATCTGGGAGGTCATAAGCCACTTCTCAAAAAATAACAGTGCAGCCAGGCTCCATGGCACATGCCAGTAATCTCAGCAGCTTGGGAGGCTGAGGCAGGAGGATCATGAATTCAAAGCCAGCCTCAGCAACAGTGAGGTGCTAAGCAACTCGGTGAGACCCTGTCTCTAAATAAAATACAAAATAGGGCTGGGATGTGGCCCAGTGGTCGAGTGCCCCTGGGTTCAATCCCCAGTGCCCAAACAAAACAAAAAACAGTGCAATTCTCTCCTCTCTTCTGAACCCTGGTAAGTCCATCACACCACATCACAACAGCAAACTAAAACTAGCGATGCTGTCTTCATTGTACCTCTCTCTCCCTGCAACTTTCCTTCCTATTCCTTTCCATCTGCCACCACATTCACCTAGCAAATATTGTCTGGTACAGAATAAAGTTTGTGTCCACCTGGAACTTACGGATCTCTATAGCTCCGTGTGTGCATGGCTTGTGGGGGTGGGGCTGGGGAAGGAAGCAAGCATTATATGGCTCGAAAACTCTTCCTGTGGATGTGAAGCCCTAAACTTGCCAGTTTTTTTTTTTGCCAATTCTTTTGGAATGTGTTTGTTTTGAACTTCTCTAGGGCTGTCATGTTGTACCCCCGCCCCAACCGCCCCGCTGCCAAGGGACTCTCTGACATTCTGTCTGCACCTGCTGGATCATTTGCAAAGTAGAGCCATGACAAAGAGTCTTGTGGTGCGATGCTTTCTGAATCTGCCGAGCACTGTTGCTCTGGATTGGCCTTGGGGATCGCTGAGGAGCAGAGGAGTCGGCTTTCAGCTGGAATTCACACTTAACTTGGTGGACATCTACATGTGCACTGAGAATTGATTAAGAGGAAATGGCTTCCCAATGGTAATCGAAGACCAGAGAGTGACAGCAATCGTAGCTCTTAATGCACATGGAATGCACTTGGAAAGATATGCTTCTCCAGATGCATCCCAAGTCCCTTTTATCACTGACGTAGATCCATTTGCCCACTGCTAGTGGTCACTCCCCTCCTCCAAAAAACGGTCTGAATAGATTCTGGAGACCACTTAACTCTGACCACATTTTATCAAGCTGTGTGTAAATTAATCCCAACTGTAAAGTCAATATCCATTGAGCTACTTCAAGAAACACAGTGGGGCGGGGATATGTGGCAAAAAGAGGTTAACCACGGATGTATCCAAGTATGACCTGTCCTTGAGGAGGGAGTCCATCCCCCAGATTTCAGGAAGGTTATTCCTGTAGCAGTCTGTCTCAGTGCCTGGTGCCGACATGTGCTGAAGGTTAAAATCACTTCCAAAAGAACCAAGTGGTACAAAACACAAAGAATCGCTTTTTGGATAATTAAAACTATTTTGAATTTTTTATTTATCAATCTGGCTGCTAATATAATTTTAGTTAAATGAAAGACATTCACAAAGAATAATAGGCATACATACATAATTTCCTTCTCTCATTCTAGTTTACATGCTGTTGCTTGTAGAGAGTGAAATTTTGTGTAATTTCACAGGGATGGAGTCCTAACTGACTTCACAGAAAGAATACTTAGCCCAGTTTTTCTCAGCTCTAATCTCTGCAGTCACCATGCTCACTTAAAAAGTTAAAAAAAAATCAAGAAAACGAAACTTAGAATCAGTAACACCAAGAATGGTTTCTTGGTCTACTGGGGAGGAACTGCCATATCTCACAGCCATCTCAGAAGCCGGCAGGAACATCCAGTAAGTCACCTGAGCCTTGGACATGGTCAGACTGCCTGAGGAGACCTGTTTTTGCAGCACATTTTCACCTGGAAAAGAAGCCTGTGAGTATGTGTGGTTTGTCAACACACATTCATAATTGCCTTCTGACAGTTTTTCCTCAGTGCGAGATTTCACTGATAATGAGTTTAGATACCACTTGTATGCCAAAAATGTTCTGTAAAAGAAACGCACTTTTAAAATTTCCAACATTACCATGCAAGGCAAGTGTGGTGTAGGCACAGAGCCACCAGGTTACATAAAAATGCTGCCTTTGTATTTTGTATTGACTTACTCAAAAGCCAGTCTGACCACACTGGGTGGGGGGATGAGCAGATAAGGTGAGCTGTCAGCCACATCCAGATGGGAACTCAGGGCTTGATGTACAAAAAAAATGCCACTTTTTTTCTGGCGTTTGGCTGTGGTGCATTTCCAGTGTTGACACGTTGGCTCCCTGGAAGTCTACACGATTGATAATTGGCTGTTGAGCAGCACACCCTCTAAGCTTCCACTTCCTGGACATGGCCACGCGGTTCTTTTGATATGAATTACAACCTCAAGAAGTTGGTCTTCAGTAGCTCCTTTGGCCTTGGCCTTTATATTTGGATTTCAAAGTGTCTCATAATTAAGAATCAGTGGCATCTCACAAATGCTTACAAAGTAGGTAAAACAGCTCCTTCTTAAATACAGAGCAAAGAGGGACAGAAGTTCAGGGACTTGGAGATTAAGGGTTGGGGCTCTATCGGCTGATTCTCGAGGTCTGCTCTCACCAAAACATCATTTAAAAACAGGTGTTTGTTGATTTTTAGTCCAATGGTTGGGTGCACTATTGTTGATTTCTCACCTATTTCAGGACCAGGTGTTTCTACTGGGAGAAGCAATTTAGGACCTATTATTGGTTGGCTAATTTAATTGTGGTCTTCCTTTTAAAAATTGCTTAACAGGATAGCAAAAGGCAAAAAATATGAAGTGGTTCAAATCAGGTGGGAATTATCTGGAGATGTGAGATATAAAGGGGCCGTTAGGTTTCAGACTGTGACAAGGTTGTGATATGGGCAGAGGAGGGAGAGGACCAAGTGGAGGGAGGGAAAAGAAGAGATCCCATCGCAGAAGGAAGGAAGCTTCTCCTGACACTGCCTCAGCCTCTCATCTTCACAGCCCACACCATTGGCTTCTTCCTGAAGTGCTGCAACGTGTCTGTCTGCGCTGGGCTGCTGTGTAACAAATGTTCAACAATAACCGTAAGACCTCCTCTCTGGCCCAGGCCAGCTCTTTCTCTGGTGGCTCTGAATTCCTGCTTCTTTGCTAAGGAATGCTTGCTTGTCAAATGTAGGGCAAGAGGAGCATGTCTAACACTAGCCCTTAAATTCTTGTTCCCAGCCCTTCAATAAAATCATTCTTAAATGTTAAGAAGGGCCAGAGAATAATTCAGCAATAAACTAGTGCCTTCTTCCTGAGCTAACTTTCTTGAGCTCCAGGGAATAAGCTATTTTGAGAAGGTCGCATTCATTCAAAGTCCCCTGTTCCTAGCTTCTCAAAAGATGTTTGCTTCCTATGAGGATGATGTTTCTTGTACATCAACCCTAAATCAGCCATCAATGTTACCTGAGACTTTAAAACAGTCTCTTGGGATGTGTGTGTGTGTGTGTTGTGTGTGTGTGTGTGTTTGGGTGTGTGTGCGCAAGTGTATACTCATCACTTACAGAAGAGGCTCCTACTAGCCTGTTTGCCAGGTTAGTGGTGTATCGGATGTCAGACATCAAGACCTGGGGAATATGAATGACCAGGTAAGACCAGCACTGAGTTCAGGTCATGTCATGGCTACGAGGCTGCCACGTGCTAAGCTGTCAAGGGCAGGAATTGGAAAAAAAGTTATTTGATTTTCTTCACATAATCAAGTTGCCATTTAGAATGTACTAGATAAGGCCTTCATAAACAAAGGTAGGTGTTTTTGTTGAGCCCATAATCCCAACAAGAGGCCAGGATTTCCAGTGCCTGTTTGGTAGTTAACTTGGTGATTCAATACCTCATCCACCTTTGAGTATCTTAGTGGTCTCCGTGTCCTAATTAATGGGAATGTGGGAGAACACCTGACCCTTGCAGTCATTCATTGTCCTAGGTTTGCAAATTTGGTGAGAGAAGGGTTGGATCTTATTTTTCACCTTTTGTGGCAGAAAGAGGAAAGAAGACAGGAAAGAGAAAGAAAGGGTGAGAACATTTTAATACCAGGGGCTAATTTTGATGACTTTTACCTCCTAACCATTTTGGGAGGAAAGGAAAAGTGCTGAGATGATGCATAAAGTATATGATGATTATGGGAAATGCAAGAAACAATGAATTTCCACCTGGAAATTAATTTTTAAGTGCCAAAGAAATACTTAAAATAGGTTTAAAAATCAGAAGCAATTTTAAATCATAATGTTTAAGATTTGTTTTTCCATATGAGAATCCATAGAGGAAACCTTAATGGTAGTCATCTTGGTGAAATAAAATGGCCTTTGCTTTCAATATGTCATTTGTCAATGCTGTATTGCTTTAATATTTAGTCAGATTAAATACTTTTCCATTTTCAGTGTATTTTATAGAGGACTGATCAAGCCTTCCTGAAATTTAAGTGTTTGTGAGAGTGTCTGAGGTCAACAAAAAACCATGAAAAGGCCTCAAGATTGACTCCCTTTTGTCCCATTACCTTGGCTCTCAGGGGAACGGACTGGTCCACTGTCTCCTTTGGAATGGGTCACTACTTGCATAATGTGTCATTGGCGGCTCTGAACAAGGTTTTCCATGATTCAATCAATTCATGTCCTTTAATAAGTTGGGCCTACAGAATCTAACCAACTAGAATCTCCATTTTACTGAGCCAGACCATGGGAAATAGTGTCCACACCTTTTAAACCTCACCGTAGGCTCCTTCATGGAGGAGCAGGAAAGAGTGAGCATAAGTAATTTCTCAAAATGTCGGGGTCTACAAATTTTTTTAAGAAGAGCTTATTAAGTACAAGAGGCTTGAATGGTAATCATTCTAGAAATAACTTTTGCATGATATTTTTAAAGAAATAAATATATTAAATTCTCTTTTGGGTACTGCAACAGGAAGCATTGTCCCATCTGTTAACATGAACTCTATTATTTCAAAGAAAATCAATGAGCTATTTGGGATAAGTTAAGTTAAGAGGTGTGATAGACTTGACATATCCATTCTCTGGGAAGCAACCAGGCTTGTAATGAATTTGAGCTTCAAATGTGTCCATCATAGAAGAGCTCTGAATCATGGCAGTGTGTCTATTTTGGATGGAATAACACGTGGTGTAGTTGATTAAAAATATGGCAGTGTTTCCCACACGATTCCAGAGTAACAGCAATAATAACTTGGCTTTATTGTGTTGTGTCATTCAGAGGGCTCTATCTGCTAGGATTTTATCACAGGGGTTTTAAAACTTGAGATTTAAAGCAAAGTAAGAAAAGCAACCTAATATATGCATTCGCTAGGAAGTGTCCATACTATTGCTACAACTATAAAAGAAAAACAGAGCAAACAAATCATACGATCTGGCTCTAATTCCCCACCGAGGTGTGTCTACATATATAATGTGCTGCAGGTAAAACAGGAAAGATCTTTTGTAAGGTGGTCACCACAGTATTGTAGCTGATAGTTACAGATACTGAGTAGATCTAAGACTACATACATGGGACAGTATTATCTCATAGAATTCAATGGAAAATCAAACCAACGACCCAAGGTGCACGCCTTTCCCTGTTCTTCCTCTCTCTCTCCGGTTGTGTTGATCACATCCATCTTTCTTCCAGCCACCTGTGTGGGCTGGAGCCCTCAGAGAAGTGGCAGAGAGTGAGGTCTCTGAAAACTGGAAAACTGGTTCTCTTTGCCCTTTTCTTCCCTTTTCCAATTTACAGGACACAAAAAGAAATATTATATGAACACAAACCAGTTACTACGACAGCCCATTAAAAGTTGACTCTATGCAAAAGGAAGAGGATGTTGGAGGCCATATGGATGGATGTACATCAGTTTTTTTTTTTCTCAAGAAAAAATATCCACATTCTAAGGGCTCTTAAAAATGTAAAAAACTTGCCCTGTTACCACGGGATTTTAGAACACCTCTAAACACGCACAAAATAAGACAGATATTACCTACAAATTCAACCATTGCTTAAACTCTAAAAGCATTTTCTGTATTATTCTGTTGTGATACGGAAGGGGGAACTCAGCTATAAAGAAATATTAAAAAGTATTTTTATAGTGATCAGTCTCAAGAATATTCTGTCGCTTGCCTTCCCCAACTTGTGCTGATATTTTAAGGATGTGCTCAGGAGTATGAAGCGGGGTGCTCTTGTCCCTTTCCCTTCTCTCTACAAGTCCCCCCTCCCTATCCCATGGCCAAATCGCCACCCCTTAAATGAGCCATTCCTTTTTGCTCTCATCAATGGTCTCTGTGAAATTGGGGTCGTTGTTCATGATGGCAGCATCGGCGCTCTCCGCGGACTCGGCTCCCTTGGCTTCGTTGGTGTGGTAGGTGCCCTTGTGACGGAACATGTACCGGATGAGGAAGACCAAGGTGCAGAGGATGGTGAAAATCACCACGGCAATGACCCCTGTGGAGGCAGGAGAGGTACCAGAGTTAAGCACATCTCGCTGACCCTCTCCCACATATAGCAGACTCCCAAACAGCAATCACCATGACGATGACAGAAGGGAAATGTGGCTCGTTTGGGGCCACAGGTGGGTAACAGGAACAACCAAGGCAAGCCAAAGTGACAAGGATAGTCGACAAATCATAGGAAGCATCAGCTTTCAGACCCTGGACAACAGGTGGTGCCTGAAAACAGAGAGCCCCAAAGATGATTTTTTATGCTTTTCCTAGTTTTCTGGCTGGTAGCAATTTCTGTACAGCAGTGTAGGGAGGGGTTGTATGAGAAAAACACAGTGTTCCCCCAATGGATGGTAGAGGAGAGAGAGGATGTGGTCTGCATAGCAAGAGCTCTGTGGTCTGCACAGAAGTCTCTGGATCTGTGGCTGAATAGTGACTCAGGAGCAATAGGCCGAACAGGGCTGGAGATGCTCATGTCTCCACCAGGCACAGTGGAGGGACACCACTAAACGACCAGAGCATTTTCTATAGATTATGAAGATGTTTTGCTGAAATAGGCCTTCAGTAGAGGCGACCCAGAATTTCCCCTTAAAAAACTTTGAAATGGACTTTGAAATCAAGCTGCCTAAAACTGAATTGCCTGCCCAAACAAACCTCAAAATTCATTACACTAAGATAATAAAACCCCCAAAGGTAGTGTAATGTTAACAATGTTAGCACCCAATAGAAAATTACTAAGCAAGCAAAGAAAAAAATGAAAAGGTGGGAGAACATCACTCAACCAGGAGAAAAATCAGTCAATCAGGAGGAGATCCAGAAATGACAGAGACAATGGAGGTAGCAGATAAGGTCCTAAGCAGACACCTAGAGTGACAAAGTGGAGTAGCTACACTAACACGAGAGAACAGATAAGGTTATTCAAAAGAACAAAGAGCATTTGATAATGATAAGTCAGTTATCCAAGACACATGAATTCAACTGCGTGCATGCCTGACAGAACATCCACAGTGAGTGAAATGAAGACAGGAGGGAACATGAGACAATCCACCATTACGGCTGGAGATGCCAACACTCATCTGTTTGTAATTGATAGAACAATTAAACGGAAAACCAGTAAGAATCTGCAACACCTGAACAACACCAAGTTTAACAAGCTGCAGATTGGGAGGAAATATTTATAATACCTATGTCTGACCAGGAACTTGTATCCAGGACATAAAAAGAACACTTATAAGTCAATAGAAGTCAGCCAATCTAATTGAAAAAGTGGAGAAAGATTTTAACAGATACTTCATGAAAGACTTACCCATGGCGACAGGCTCATGAAAAGATGCTCAACACAAGTGATCAGATAGAGGTGCACATTAAAAACACAGAGACACAACAACTCATCCACAAGAGTGGATAGATATGAAGATTGACAATACCAAGAGTTGGCAAGATTGTGGGGCCACTTGAGCTCTCAGATACTGATTGTGGGACTGTTAAGTGGTTTAATCACATTGGAAAACTATATGGCAGTGTCATGGTTTGGCGGTGTCATGGTTTGGATATGAGGTGTCCCTCCATAGCTCCTGTGTTAATGTAGAAGGTGAAATGATTAGACTATGAGAGCTGTAGCCTCATCAGTGGATTAACCCATTTGATGGATTAATAATTTAAATGGATTGAATGATAACTGTAGGCAGGTTGGGCATGACTGGATGAAATGGGTCACTGGGGGTGTGCCTGGGGAATTATATATTTTGTCCTTGGCTTCTCAAGCTCTCTCTCTGTCTCTGCTTCCTGGTTACCACGAGGTAAGCAGATTCACTCTGCCATGATGTTCTGCCTCACTCAGGCCCAGAGCAAAGGAGTCAGGAGATCATGAACTGAACCTCTGAAACTGTGAGCCCCAAATAAATCTTTCCTCCTCTAAGTTGTTCTTGCCTTCAATGGAAAGCTAGCACTGGATGTTTTTATAAAGTTAAATATTCACTTTCCATAATATCCAGTGATTGCAGGGCTAGGAATTACCAAAGAGAAATGAAAACTTATGTTCCCTTAAGACTTGTGCAAAGAACATTCATGGCAGCTTTATTCATCATAGCCCAGGTCTGGAAACAAACCAACAAGTGATCAGCAGGTAAGTGGATAAAACAAATTACGGTATATTCATGTGATGGAATTCAACTTGGCAAGAAAAATAAATGAACTATTGATAGACACAGCAATGTGGGTAGATCTCGAAGACATTATGTCAGTTGAACAAAGAAAGGCATGAAACATTACATGCTCTCAGATTTCCAGTTACGGAGTGCTAAGGGAGAAAAAACTCATCTATGGTGACAAACGGCAAACCAGAGGTTGCCTGGGCTGGGGAGGGTGGTGTGTGTACACAAGGCAGTGAGGTCTGCTCAGGAGGGTGGGATGTTCTGCTGCAGTGCTGGTGGATGTGAGTGTTCCCATTGGTCATAAGCCATCCCACTGCTGCATTGACAGGTGAACATTATGCTTTAATTAAGTAGATTATAAAAAAGCCAAAGAGCAAAAAACAATCAGGATGGGGACTTTGATGACGTTGTTCCTGAGCTTTGGACAATGTGAAGTGAGCACCCTTCTGAATAAATTTTAATTTTATAGTTGTATATGTTTCTTAAAGCTGTCTACTGTCTTCCCTTGGGAAGAAACTGGCTGAGTTTAAAGTCCCCGATATGCTTACGACGTTGGCTGTACTCAGAGAGGCAGGAATCAGGAGCAGCAGGGAGAGAAGTGGGCAGTGGCAACTGAGCCCTCAATGCTGATCCAAGCCCGAGGGCCCGTGCTAGGGGAGTCAGTGACTCAGCAGCTCCCAGGGTGGGAAGACAGACTGGAATATTTTATGTACCCTGGCTGTTGGATTTTTCAAAGTTTTTGTTAAGATATCTGAAGTCAAATGGAGAATTCCTTCCCATTTTTCTAGTGAGCTGTTCTGGAACATTTGGAATGTGAGAGGGTGAGAGTGAAAGGAGAAGAGGCTAAAGAAATGTCCTGGGTATTGTCACTGCTGCTTACCTAAGTCCTCTGATTCTGTCTGGCTCACCCTAACATTCTCATTTTTACAATCCAGCATTAAAAAGTAGCTGGGTTATATTTATCACCATTTCTCAACCTTATTTCATAACTTTATGTCATATTTAAATGACAAATGAATGATATAAAAATCTAGAAAATTCTTCCTCCCTCTTCCTGGGCTACTATTTTATTGAGAATCGTTGCTTTCCACAGGTGAATAGGCACACAGACTCCTGTTCTCGGTCACCCACCTCCAATGATAGCCGAGTTTCTGTTGACTCCATTTCTTATAGCTTGTCCTTGTCCTGGATTATATGGGAAATCAGCACTGGCTGTAAGAGAGAAAAGAAGAGTCAAGTAAGTATAAGAGTCAAGTGTACCATTAGTCCCAAATAGTTGGATAGCTATTTCTTATATGACTTTTTGACATCTCTTACTTTCCCAAATGAAATCTCCATTTCAGATGGCCCCATCTTTTTTTTTTTTTCTCCTGAAAGAATCCAAGAAATCCCCACCCCTGTTCTTGCTGTTCTTCTTTGCACAGGCCTAGGTAAACACTGGCTCATTGGAGGAATACTAGAGAATTCTAGATCCTCCAGGGGCTGGTTGCAGGACCCCTCGACCCCTACGGTACCGGATTCATGGCTGTTCTAGTCACTCATGTACTCCGTTGTATATGACCTTCATAATCCTCTAGTATGATTTTAGTAATCTCTAAATGACTTATAATCCCTAACACAGTTTAATGCTATGCAAACAGCTATTTATGCAATACTGTTATGCAAGGGAAAAATGGCAAGAAAACGCAGGTGTGTTTTTTATTTTGGTGGCAGGTAACAGGGATTGAACCCAGAGGCACTTAACCACTGAGCCACATCCCAGCCCTTTAAAAATATTTTCTTTAGAGACAGGGTCTTGCTGAGTTGCTTAAGGCCTTGCTAAGTTTCTGAGGTTGGCTTTGAACACACAATCCTCCTGCCCCACCCTCCGGAGCTTCTGGGATTACAGTGCGCTGCTGTGCCTGGCAGTGCAGATGCAATTTTAAAAAATGCTTTCAATCTGCATTGGCTGAGACTGCAGCTACAGAAACCTTAGGCATGGAAGGCTGACTATGTTTTCTTATGTTTGCCTGAAATCTGTTCCCGTCCACTTTGATTCCATACACAATTGGAAAGGTAGATGAGCTTTTTACAGCATCTGTTTGAAATGTAATAACTTTCTTAAACTAATATTTTACATGGGTCTAATAAAACACCATACACTTCATGAATTTGTAAAGGGGCAAAATTTCATAAAAGAAGAATTAATATTCTTCTCTTTTTGAGAATATTAATGGCTGAATCAATTTCTGTTACAAAAACCAAGAAACCATTTTGTTAAATTGAGATGTTTCTCTAAGATAAAACAAATTTCAAGTACCCAAAAAGCAAATAGACCCTGAAGTATTTCTGTAGGTCAGTGGAGAGTCTATTATAATTCATACAAGCAAATTCAACTTCAAAACTACTTTGCATTGTGGGATTTCAGTTTGGGAAGTTAAGGTAATTCTTCCATTGAAGGCAGCTTTTCCCTGAGCCAAACAGAAACAACCACCTTGTTCTCAGGCAGACCTATGGTTGCTGGATAGCACCAAATTAGTGCAAAAAAATATTTTAAAAGTAGATGTTTGGTGTAATATAGTGTGTATACACCAAGAATATAGTAGTTGTTATGACTGACTTAGTTTTCTAAGGCTAATTTATTCCTGGCTAGAGACGTCCAAGAACCTCCAAGATAAAGAAACAAAGTGGGTAGGCCCCTTCTCCTCCTGGTTCCTGGAAATGTGCCGACCAAAGAGGGAGACTTCAGATTCCACCAGCAAGTGTGACTGAGCCCTTTCTCTTTTTAAATTGGTTATTCTTCCCAGGAAAATTATTCTTTCCTAGATGTATATAGTCCATATTATCTCAGAAGGCTCCTGACCTTCTACAGGTGGTCATGAGCCTCCCAACATGAACCTTCAAAATATTTTAGGTATGGTTACAAAAATGCCATGGTGGTTTTTTTAATTCTATAATATGATATTCATGACACCATGAAACAAGTTACTTTTCTGCCTCAGATAACACAACCCACAAACCATAGCATGGCTTCTCTCTGCTCCAAAACCCACCTTGCCTCCTTGGCCCCAAACTTCAGAGAAACATAGGTACTTAGAGACATTGGTGGCCTCTCCCCAGTTCAGTTCCCTTGATGTATATAAACAATGGTGGAAAGTATGGAAATAGTGGCAGAGGTGACCTGAGATGACTCCAGGAGAGTGACAATAGCTAGAGGATAGGATTGTGATGAGACTGAACTCCATGGCATGGGGAAGGGGGCCTCCATGGGCTGCATTTCTCTCCTGCCTCTTCCCCGAGGGGCAACTTTTCCCACTCAATATTCTGGGTTAACAGATCCCAATGCTTCAGGCCAGTGTGTCTTTGCTTACCCAGATGATGCTCGGTATCTGGACACCTGGTCTACCTTTCCTCTCTTTTTGCATCAGATTTTACCTCTTTCCTAAATGCATCCTCAGCCACCTCAGATTAAGTGGCTGACCCTCTTTGATGGCTATAATCTTCATTCTTATCACTCCTTACTGGGTAGATGTCCTGCTAAAGGCAGGGGCCAACCTTAACGATGTTTGCAGTTTCAATGAATAATAATGTACTAGCGGGAGCTAAATGGATGTTCATTGACTTGTATAATTACAATCAGTCCATTAAGTGTGGGTAAACATTTGTGTAGCCTCTCCAATAATCACCCTCCATGCAAGTGTAATTTAAAAAGTGAGCTGCCTACTCTCAACTAAAATCTTAAAACAAACCAGCATTCTTATTCTCCCCAACAAAGGAAATGAACATGTTGGGTACAGAAAAGATATTAATGATTCTTTGACCACTAGACTTTGGTAATTGTTAGAAAACCATTAATGGAAAACCCTCAGGTCGAAAGAAACCCTTATGAAATTCAAAGACAGAATTCTGTTGTGTGTATGTATGCGTGTGTGTGTGTTTTTTTTTTCCAGGAGCATCCCTGTTTTCATGGCTTTATTTATAACTTAAGCCTGGTTGTCTTAATGCATGGGAATGCTCAGTCCCTTGAGGCAAAGCTACTTTATTCTGGCAAGCAGAGCAATTGCTATTTTGATAGATATATTTCATTGTAACTGTCCTTTCCCCTGGGTTACCAAGAGCCTCTTGGGAATGCATGTAGAGAAAAATGGTGGCCAAGAAATACGGCTGAGATGGATGACGAAGCTCGTTTATGGCACATGCTCTGTTCTGCTAACTTCCATGTCCCCCACCCCGCCACCATTTGCTGGAGAACTAAGGAATTTTAGGGTATTGGAGCATTAAGAAATATATATTTTGAGAAACATAACGAATAGGTCTGAATTTAGAATGTTAATTCAAAGTAGACTAGATGGATATTAGCTATTTCAGGACCCGACTTGCATCCTGTAAGCACAGACGGTATTCGACACACTCTTTTTCTGGATTGCCCAGTGTCACCAAATGATGATAACCAACCACCAAGCAGGGCGTCCTCCCAGCACTGACTTAATTTCTAACAGAAGTGTGTGTATTTCTGCATATTTACCTTGCTCATGTCCTTCTTGTTCATCTGGTCATCCCCAGTATTATGCCCACAGACCATGTTCCCTTTGCATCTCCCAAGGATTGGATTTCTTCCCCTTCTCTACCCAGCACAGGCCAGCAGGCACAATTTTGGAGGAACTGATGATGGGAGATTCTGCTCCCAGAAGCAGGCTTAGTGAACAGCCTGGCTGAGGCTTCAGAGCCCACCCAAGATGCATTGCTACCCTTCTCACCCAGAGAAGGCAAATATGTTATAGGTCCCCAGACATATTTAGACATGGTCACGTTTGCACTCTAACACACAGATGTTCTTTTTCACTGTCTCTGACTTGCACATGTGAAGCAATCAGAGAGCTCACCACTGGCACCCCCTTTCCCTTCCTCCATTTCCAGGTTGCAAAAAACCCAAGAAGTAACAACCAAGCCTACTTTGTGTGAGCAAGTCTAGTGCAAGTTGTTCCTCATAATCACACAGATAGAGTAGGACGGTTATGAATTGGAAGTAGGTGAGAAAGAGCCTTCTTTCCTTCCCTCCAAAGAATAGAATAAATGACTGTTGGATCCCCCTTCTAAAGTTGTTTTGCTCTTCCTTTCCATTCTCGAAAGGCCTTATCACAAAAGCAGGAGGGCAGTCTTGCTAGCACGTCCTTTGCTGTGTGCTGGGCGGTGCCCAGTGTGGTGTCCTTCTCTCAGCAGCTGACACACCAGGACTCTCCAAGGTGAGGGACAAGCTCCAAACTCCAGCAAAGACCCCAAGTTACCACATGGGTAGTTTATATGTGCTGAGTGACAGGACTCGAAATTCTAAGAATATCCGAAGAGAGTCATTGCTTGGGCTGTAGTTTCCTCGCCCAGCCTGCTCTCTAGGGCCCAGTCTACACCTAAGGTTCTGTGACCGTGGAACAACTCTCAAAGCAAAATGTTGTAAGAATGGCAAAATACCAAGAGGTTTGTTACAGTGGACTTCACCTAGAAGCATTTTCCTTTTATTTTATTTATTGATTGCATGTCGCTGGGCTTTGAACCCAGGGCCTTATGCATGTTAGGCAAGTGCTCTACCTTTGAGACCCATCCCCAGCCCCATCATTTTCCTTTTATTGTGGAGTACCACGGTGGTTCACACCTGTGATCCCAGAGGCTTGGGAGGCTGAGGCACGAGGATTGCGAGTTCAAAGCCAGCCTCAGCAAAAGTGAAGCGCTAATCAACTCAGTGAGACCCTGTCTCTAAATCATTATATATATATATATATATATATATATATATATATATATATATATATATATATATATATATATATATATAAAGAGGCATCAGGAGATGCCTCTTTTTCCAGGTTGCTGTCTACACTATCTCTATGCAATAATCAGCATGGTTGCATGGTCAAGGAAATCTGCTAAGCCAGGTTGTTTTCCTGCTGTGCATGGGGTGAATGTGGAGGCAGACAAAAGCCTTTTGATATCAGTAAGCTTCTGACTGCACCTGTCTTTCAGCTGCTGAGTGGGAGAACATTCCACATGATGGCAGCATCGGTTGAGCTGTGTGCCAGTCTAAGAATTCAGAACCAATGTGGTGGAAGAGGAGGAACGTCAGTTTCATCTGAACCCCTGTGGGGTTATTATCATAACAGAAGCACAATACTATGGCTAGAATAGGACCAGGAATAGTGCTAATTGTGCTTTCAAACAGCATTGTCAGAATATAAATTTGGATGGCATTTATAGAATGTGAGAAATTAATCAAAGAGCTTTCAAGGCAGGTGCTTGAGTACTAGAAACATCTTAAAAGGCCTTTGTAAGATCAGAATATTAAAAAGAGATTTGAATTCTTTAGCTTCCAATTTCTTGTTGATCCTTGTGAAAGGGTGGGAGGAAGGATGGAGTAAAGCGTTTTTTACTACAGAAGATAATTTCGGCGGTTGTTGTTCTTATTTTCTAAGTTTCAAAATACAGAAAATTGTAGACTTTAGGCTCAGAAACCAATTGCAAATAAAACACATTTAAGTGCACATAAAAATAAGTTGAGATTATCTACCATAAAAACCTCCCCAAATGAAAGGCACTAAAAGCTTCAGGTTGTCACATATCAGAGACGAAACAATTAGATGGGATCTGACATCTCCTAGAGAAGAGATCTCCATGGAAACCACTGGTGCTTTAGCATCAAAAGTGATAATTTGAAGCACTTCAACACAACTGCTGCTATTAATTATAATTTAATTTAAATTGCAACATTAGTTTTGCAGCAGGGCAGGCTGGATGATGAATCTACACCCTTATTCTTCTCAGCTTCTTTCTTTCATTTCATTTTCTCTTTTCAAATCTGAGTTATATGGCAGAAAATAATTTTTTTTCCCAATTAATTTGTCTGGCCATTCACTATTGACAGATATTTCAGAAATAGGAAAACAAATGGCTATTCACTAAGATGCAGAAAGTACAAGAAACATTCTTTTATTTTAAAGAGATACTGCTGATCCTGCTTTGGGGAGGAGAGGTTTCTCAGCGTCAGCAGGTTTTTACGTAGGCTGAACAACATGGGGATTCTACCTGTGTGGCCTGATGTCATTTGATATCTTTATCCTTCACTTCAGCTTCTCAAGAAAGCTAGCTACCAGAATTTCCTATGTCAAGGGGTAAAGGAATTTTGCATCTTTGACTTCTAACTTGAGAAGTTAAAAAGCCAGACATCACCAGCTTCTTAAATGAGAGAGGAATGGCAGCCACTGGCATGATTGTCTAAGATCCAGTGACCAAAAGAGGTTAATTGAGTGAAATGAAACAGCCTAAATGAACTTGTCACCATTTGCTACTTGTCATAATTATTTAGAAAATACGAGCTTTTATGTGAAAAGGACTGAAAGAGCAATCCGTTTTGTAATCTTTCCTCCTGACATCTGTTTCTCAGTGAAATTCTGACTCTTCTTAATTGCCTTTCAAAAAAAAAAAAAAAAAAAAAGATTTACTGCTGTGCCCAGACAAGGGTGACATTGCATTCTTCTGTCAGATTAACTATAATCAGGTATTTAAATTGGATATAGCTCATTATTGATAGACACGCAGACTTTGTGTTTCGGAAAATAAACCAAGATAAGATAGACAGTATCTATTTTCATATTAGACAAATAGGTCTTGCTATTTCTCAGGTGGGCAAATTGTTCATTCTTTCATGTTTGGTTATAATTATTTATAAATCAATCGTCAAAGTTATTGCTGGATAATGTGATGGGCACTTGCAGATGATCGATTGTTACTGCCAGCGTTGACAGATTGCACCTCTTTCTGTATCAGAGCAGGTGAAAACCACAACAGAGAGTGACTAACTCAAAGCCCCATGGCTGGCAGGTGCTGCAGTCACCAGGACCTGAGACGTCATTGGATTTCTCATTCTGGCATTTTCCTGTAGCTCTTGGACATCTTGCACATTGAGGTAGGAGCCCCAGAGCAAGGGCCATGGGGCGGCTGCGTGGTGCAGGGCTGCCCTACTGACACTAGCATGCTCCTCTTGTTGAGGTTGGTTGTCACTTCTGTCCCTATTTGCCTTGGGGTGTTTCCAAATTCCTGTGGACCTTAACAGGAGTGTGGGAATGAAGACATCCCAAATCTGGGGGGGGGGGGATGTGATAAATTTGGGAATTACCATTCAGACCCCATCTAGGGAGACACTATTTCTCCTGCTCTGTGGGTTTTGGACCACACTAGAGGACAGGGGTGGGGGGCGGTGGGGAGGACAGCAAATAATTCCTTTCAGGATGAGTCTTTGCCCCTGTTGCCTGGTGTTCCTTGGCCTTGGGAAAGTTACTATGCCTCGTTAGGCCCTTTCCTGTCTATGTATCTTGGGGGAAAGCAAATTGATTTGGAAGTGCTCTAGTTCAGAACTTTCAAACAAGCATGCAAATCACAGGGATCTCTTTAAAATGCAGATTCTGACTGAGCTGGTCTGGGTGGGGCCTGGGGGTCTGTATTTCTAATAGACTCCCAGAGTGCTTGAATACCTAGCTCCCTTTGAATCATAGAACTTTAATTGAGACCCTTGGTGGTTCCTATCTCCAGCTGTTCTTTGTGTGCATGTATTTTAATTTAATGTGGTGCCTGAGAGGGAATGGAAATAATTCCTTCTGAGAACCTTGTCTTTTTTTTTTCTTCTTCTCAGATGAGTCATTTGTGCTTTTAATGATCTGGATGCCAGAATGCCCTACGGTTCCATTTCCTTCAGCTCTATTTCTTTTCAGTGTTGTGAAAGTTAGAATGGGAATACTGCTTTAGCTTCTGACTGTAGTTTTTCATGTAAGGGTGAAAGTCTATTTCTAATCCACATTAAGATAAGTTTAAAGCTAAATGGGTAAGGCGTTTAATAAACAGTTATCTTAGGTATGTCTGTGAACACCTTCCCTGGTTCAAAACAAAAATACAAGGTGGTTTTCTAAAGCAAGTGCAAAATATCTGGACAGTGGAACTCAGGTTCTCGAAGCATTCTAAGGCATAAATGAGACAAATGAATTATTAACAATCCTGGATCATTGTTTTTCTGGAGTTTATGGATTTGGTTTCTGAAAAGCATTCTTGTTTCCTTGATGATTCTTGCCTGGTATGGGGTGGTGCAGTGATGGAGCATGCCAACTCGGGGTGGAAAAGGCATATTATGGTGTGTTAAATATCCCAGTGCATCAAGTGACTGACCATGGCTTTATGAAATGCTGGCCAGGGATCTGGATGTTCACCAGGCCTGGTGGGCACACCTGTTCTACGAGAGTCTCAGCTAAGATAATCTGTGGTTTCCCTTATCAGCAAAGCAGTGTAGGCCAGAATTGGCTGTCTGCAGAATTGTGTAAATGGCCTCAGTTTCCAAGAAGGTGGTTGAGAAAAATACTGATAGAAGCAGGGGAAAGCAACTGGTCATAATGAGGAACCACAAATGGACATTTTAAGGAATTCCCTGATATCCTTCATCCTTCCATGTAGAAGGGAATTGGCATGGTCCTCAGATTGGAGTCTTCAGGAGACCCTGGGTCTATCCTCTTCAGGCTTAAGAGACACCCCATGGGGCAAGTATTAGAGAAGCTTTGGACATCTGGGATTTATGACATGGGAACTTGAGAAGAACCACTTTTCTGTCATCTGAGACCTGATTAGGAGATGAGTTCCATCACTGTGGGAACCGACAGGCACATGCCATCATTTTGGGAATCAGGCGAGGAGGAGGGTCCTTCTACTGCCCCTCTGTGCAGGTTCCTAATCAATTCAAAGGCCACAATTTATAGATGGCTCTCCTGGAAATGGCTGGATGCTACTGGTTGGCTTTTGTCACCATCATATGTCTTTTAAAGGAGTAGAGTGAAGAATAAAATGCATTTTAAAAAAGACTTAATCTTCTGCTGAAGCCTCTGCCTCTCAATTTGTAGAAGCTGCAGCCTCCAGCTTGAGGTGCCCAACATGCTCCTGCTCTTTGGACAGGCTCTGCCCATATTTATGGGATGTCTGCATGACGGCTGCTATTTCATCAGAATGTGAAACTGGCCCTTTTTATTCCTAAGTTTCCAGAAACTGGTACCTGGAGGAGGAGGGTGCTGAGAACACAGTGGAGCAGGCCCAGATGGCAGACGCGGGCAGATCCTGCTCCACCGAGTGGTCTACGGGGGAAGGGGAGTGAGCAAACATAAAGCGCTTTTAAAAATTAATTCTGCACATATATTAAGTCTTTTATCAATGCCCCTCTGGGCCCTTGGTTTTGAAATACTCTTTTTAGTTGCATTAGCACCCCAATCCCAAGACAATGCCTCTTTTTCTAAGACAGCTGACTTCAGAAATTGAATATAAAAGCTCCATGCTCAATATATTTCCATTACCGTTTGAACTATTTTCTTCTCGAATTAACTGTAGACCTCAGAAGACAAATGTCTTTGCTTGTTGGTCTGTGGAAGGGCTAATGGTCATTAGAGGAGCCGGTAAAACAAACTCTCCTTGGTTATTAAGCTGCCTAGTGCTTCCCCACAAACGGATCCCCTGGTGCTGGCTCATGTTGTTACAAAGATAATATGATAAGCTCCTAGCACAAGCCACGGCTCTGTCACAGCTTCTCTTCTCCTCATGTCAACAGAGTGTGAAAAAATATTTAATTGGCTCTAGCAGCCTTGAGGATGATTTAGTCCATATTGGGGCGGGGCCGGGGGAGAAAAAAATGGGAAAAAAAAGAGATGTGTGTTTAGCAGTAGTGATTTCACCTTCATGTATGCAAATTATACACCATTCTAGAAACACCAGCTATTTTTACCTCCATGTATGCAAGTTATGCACCATTCTAGACTTCCGTATCATAGTTAAAGGATGGGAAAAGGAGATACTAAAATAGATCAGAATAAAGAAGTGGAATTCTTTATGTTTAAATTCAAATTTTTCATTAGGAGGGCTGGGCATGCAGTCAGGGGTAGAGCCCCTGCCTAGCATGTGTGAGGCCCTGAGTTCCATCCCCAGCACTGGGGGGGTAGGGAAGCTGGAAAAAGCTCTAACTCAGCAAGGGCCACTGAACTTTAGACCTGACTGTGCTACTCTCTGTACACTTTTGAGCAAGAATTTCTGGGGATGGAAACCAGCTAGCAGGATTTCTACAAAGCTCCCTAGGTAGCTCTACCGTTCAGGCAGGTAGATCACACCATTGCTGCTTTTTCAATATTTGCAGAGGAAACAGATTGCATTTATTTTCTCTGGGAGGCATTTTTCTTATCTTTAAAATATGGCTAAAAATGTCCAGTTAGCCTACGTTTTTTTTGGGTTACTGCATTGAAAGCACTTTGGCAATTGAAGTCATTTACAAAATCATCATTACTTTTGTTTGTATCCTTTACAGTTTTCTAAAAGTTAAAATTCCTAAGTAAATGACTGAGTCCACCGCGCGACCAGCATGCTGGTTTCATACAAGAGGTTCGTAGCATAGAAGTTAACTAGTGAGATCAAAATAAACACACAAGACTCAATTACCTTTTTCTTTGAGCAGGTCCCAGACGGCCCTCCCTCTGGCTCTCGCCTTGAACCACCCGGTGGGGCAGCAAGGCTTACTCAGGACTAGCAGGAGAGAGAGAGAGAGAGAGAGAGAGAGAGAGAGAGAGAGAGAGAGAGAGAGAGAGAGAGAGAGAGAGAGAACGCCAGGGAGTGGCCTTTTATTGGGGAACAAGAAATTCAGGGGAAAATTCCATCCAATGAAGGTCGAGGGGGGCAGCATTCCAAGGTCAGGGTCAGTGATTGGTCTCAGGATCAATGGTCAGTCACACCCCCACATGGACAGGCTCTTGGACCTGGAGAGGGTGGGGATAGCTCCGACACAGTTTGGCCAGAACGCCTCACACCCAATCAGGGAGGTGCCTAATCACTTGCGAGAATGGCTTCCCACAACTGAGACCATTTTTAGCTTTTTCTAAGAAGGATTTTCAAAGTGATTCATCTTATCTTCTCTCATCAAAATAACTGCATCCCACATTCTTATGGATTTTAATGTACATTTATACTTTAACGTAAAATAGATTTAATTTTTTAAAAGCCTTTCATGGTTGCTCCTTGGTTGCTCCTAGGCAAAAACTCGAGAGCAGAATCAGAATCTGACTGTGTCTTTAGACATTTCTGAACAGTATGGTAGCAGGTGGAATCATCCATAGATCTCAGAGGAATGAATCACCTTATCATTTATTCATTATCTGCATCTACACAGCGACTTTCCTGTGAAAATCTTGTGACTGTGGCTCAAAAAGATAATGTGGATAATCTTTCTGCCACTTTTGAGGCCACAGGCCTAGAGACACAAGGTCCTGATTTGCCAGCAAATGTGGAACTGGCATTTATTTCCAAGTGGGACAGGCGGGGACTCCCTGGGGACAGGGAGAACTCACCCAGGGATTCTACCACAGTGTTTTTTAAAATGATGAATTGGCAAAAGAGGTGATGCTCATCATTTGGAGAGTTTTTTGTGCGACCCTGAATGTCCCTGTAGCCCAGTGATGGGAGGCCATAGAGTTGCCTGTGTGAGATGAGAAGGTACTCAGAAGTGGGGTACAGGAGGAGGCCTCAAGGTGGGGGAACAAGAACCACTGAGCTTAACATTCTTGGGGCCCCAGAAAGGAGCCAAAAATGAAGGCTGTATCCTGCTGGAGTTAGTGGTTCTACCATCAACAGAGAAGTCACCATGGCAACGGGTACCACTGGGTCACCCTGTACTTAGCCAGCCCCACGTGAGGAGGTTAACAGCTGAAAACACTGTCAGGCATAGACCTCGGAAATGCATCTTTGAGTGCTCTGCCAGGTGGAGTGGGGGTTGGGGGGCTGATGGTCTGGAGAGAAGGGGACAGGATCCTCAGCTGAATAGGGCGCACACTCTATAGCAGTGCAGGAAGGGAAAGAAAGCTAGAAAGAGTGGCCCAGGAAAACTGCCAATGAAGAAAAATCCACAGAAAGGCAGAAACAATGGCTCTAGACATTGTACCAAAGCTAGATGTTCGTGCCCTTTGAATCTTTAACGGTGGTGTTGCAGAGAGCTGGAAGCTGTTAGAAGGGAACCCAAGAGGCTTCGAGGGAAGGCAGCCCCCTGGCCCAGGCACACCTGCCCAGGAAGTAGCACCTGGGAGCTGCCAGAGAGGAGGATCCTGCTTCCCTTCGTTTTTAGCCATGTTTGTGACGTCATTTCCGTAATGTGGCTGAGCCCTGGAAGAGCACATTCCCCCACTGCTTCTCAGAACTCAGGCCTGCCAGTCTGCTCATTCAGGCATGTGGGGAGCCTGTGGCAACTCAAGCCAGTCTCTCTGCTCTTCCCAGGTCCCTCAGATAAAAGCCTAGTTAACACCCTCCACATCAGGACAGTGCACCTGGAGTGACAGTGCACCTGGAGTGACAGTGCACCTGTAGGTGGGGTTGGGACAGCAGAAGTGTTCTTAGTGGGAGCATTTGGCTTGGAGCTTAGATGTGCTGACTTTGGTTCATATTCCTGTACAAGAGAACACACACACACATACACACACACACACACATATGCACACTTACAGACACACAGCAATAATGAAAATAAGAGAGCTAAACATTCAAATTACAAAGTTAAAAAAGAGCAAATATAAATTTAAAGAAATAAAGATAAAAGCACGTGATAAGAATAAAACAAAAATCATAAAACTAATAAGGAAATTCAGGAGCTGCTGCTTGGAAAGAAAAAGGAAAAAAAGAAGATAACCTAATCAAGAAGAAAAAGGTGTGTGTGAGTGCAGGGGATGACATAAATATTCAATATGGAAAACTAAAAAGAAAATTTCTAGAATGAAAATTAAATTATTATAAAAGCTTATTTTGTTCAACTCGATGTAAATGAATTTGAAAACCTATTAAAATGCATGAATTTCTAGAAAAACATAAAGTCACAGAAATGATCTGAGATAAGAAAGGGAATCTAATTAGATCAATTATCATAAAAGAAATTAAGAGGGTTGTCAAAGACTGACTCAAACACAAAGCACCGAGCTCAAGTGGTCGTGCAGGTGAAATCTACCAGTTAATGTGTCAAGGCCAAGTTTATCATTGTCAATCAGTGTGGCCCAAGCAGCAGCAGCAACGTATCACCTGGGAGCATGCTGGAAACACACTATCTCAAATCCTCATCCTGATCAGCTGAGCCTGCCTTCTTCACTAATTCCCCACATAATTCTAAACACATTAGTTTCAATGACAATTGCTCGAATCATCATACTTGGAAAAGGACAAAGACGTTCAGCATGGTGCGATGGGGAGTCACAGGTAATCAAATTATGCATAGTCAACCCCAGTAAAAATTCTAGACAATCCTAATAAAGAGATAGGAATTCTTAAGTTCACATGGAAAAGTAAATGTGCAAAGATGGAGTGGAAAATTCTGAACAAACAGAATCAAAGGGACGTTAGCTCTATGAGATGTGAAATGCAATCATAAAACCTCAATGAGTGCTCAAAGTCTGCTTCCGTCTCATGAAGAGCCAGACCCAGTGTCACAGACCGGGAAGTCCAGAAGAAAGCTCACACGTGAAGGGCAAGTTAAACAGGAAAAAGGTGCAGGGAGAAGGCTCAGCCAATGGTGCCAGAATGACTGGTCCCACGGCTTCCCTCTGCAGGGCAGGGAGAATGCCCCAAAGGCCTCTCACTATCAGACACCCCTGGCTCTAGGGCCAGGTCCACCAAGGGGGAAAAATTAAGCTAAATTTACTGAATATGTAAAGAATCCTTATTAATCAATTAGCAAACGACCAGCAAACCAATAGGAAAGGATTTAAATATATAAATAACTCTTTGGATAAAGAATATAATAGACAGCTCATGGAAAAATAAATGCGTATGCTATATACACATATACAAAGGTAATTGATCTCACCTGTGGTTTAGGAAATACCAATTAAAGAAACAACTTTATTTTTCAAATAAAAATTAACAAAATGTAAAAGAACATTATGATGCGCTGTGTGGATGGAGGTGGGAGAAGGCAGTTGTTGGACAGTTGATGGGAATGTGCCATTGGAAGGTGATCTGTAACAGCCGTCAAAGTTAAAAACGCATTTGTCCTTGGCTTGGGAGGATGAGACAGGAGGATCACAAGTTCAAAGCCATCCTTAGCAACTTAGCGTGGCCAGAAGCAACTTAGCATGACCCTACCTCTAAGTAAAGAAATAAAAGGGCTGGGGATGTAGCTTAGTGGTTAAGGGACCATGGGTTCAATGCCCAGGACCAAAAAATAGAAAAATAAATCCTTTGACTCAATAAAACCATGGGTATAAAGCTATTTGCCATGAAAACATTGTTATTTAAAAAAAAAAAAAGATGAGACACAATGAAAATGACCATTAGACCAAAATTGGTAACTCTTATCTGACTTGAGATACAAATGTGCTTGGCACTTTTGCAGGAAAAGCAGAATTTGGAACATTTGTAAGAAAATGCACATTAGCAAGTGGGTAGCCATAACTTTTCTTTACACTGGAGTGTGCGTTGTGTTGTGTTGGTTACTGGAGAGGAAAAAAGACAAATAGGATAATAAAGAAGTTGAGTGTAAGAGATAAAATGCATTAATTATGCAATCTTAGCACAAGGATGAGAAAAGAGGTCTGCTCAGAAATAAAGATGTAATTATGAGAGCTGGAAAGATTATTTTTAACTGTTCGCAGGTGGTAAAGAAAGCAAGCTATAAGCTCATATTTATGAAGGAAACAGAACAGATATGCGCAGTTTCTAAATGTTCGTCATATCCATAACTCTTTTTGCACATGAAGATATAAAAATATTTTATCTTCAGATGGTAGAAAGGGAATTTGGAATATAGACAATAAATCAACTCATTAAAAGTCACAGCAATGGGGTGGGATGGCTTCAGAAACCAGAGGCACTGTTCAGTGGCAGGGCTTTGATGGGGTGAGTAGACAGCTTGGCTCCCAGTTCCCAGTGCCTGACAGAAATGTCCAGGAACCCGTGGGGCATGGGTAGGTGGAGTGGTCTCGAGGACCGGGTTCCCCGTGGTTCCCTGTGACAGCTAGGAACCTGAGTGACTCCCCGGGAGGAGTCTGACTTCGGATCCTCAACCCAGCACTCCTGACACCTCTGACCGTGGGCCTGGGCGAGAGGAGAGCTGTGTGGGGTTAACCACCTTGCACTTGACTGGTCCCACCGCTTCCCTCTGCAGGGCAGGGAGAATTCCCCGTGGGCCTCTCACTATCAGACACTCCTGGCTCTAGGGCCCGGAGCCAGATGACTGAGCCCAACAGTGGCCGCAGCTTCAGAGGCCTATTCTCTGGGGTCCTCCTGGGGTGAGATGTACCATGTCACATGCCTGGTGACCTGTGCTACAAGTCCTGTGGGAAGGTCCTCGGGGGCTGAAGCCTGATCCTGAAGCCCTTGGCCTCTGCTAATGATGTTCTGAAAAAGGTTCCAGGAGGGGGCTGTGGTGTGACGTGTCTGTATCAAGTGCCACGAATGTGAGAACGCAGCCAAGGCCCAGCAGGGCGCCCCGTGGGGCAGCCGGTGCAGCCTGCGGTCGCTCCTTGGCGCAGGGATGGGTGGCACCACACACGCCTGGATCCGTTTTTTCTGGTGTTTGTTTTGCTTTATGTTTTACAGAATGTGCGAGGCCATCTGCACTTGGCTTCCTGCTGGCCGCTCCTTCCCCTTCCAAGGAAATGAGAGTCTCTGAATTTGATAAAGAGAAACTGGAGCTGGAGAGAGTCTGAGAGGGGAATCGCAGCCACTGCCCCGTGTTCTGTGACCCTTTGAATGGACCAGAACTCAGCGCGGGGTTGCTTTCCCTACTGGTCACCACTGTTCTAAAGGTGCTGCTAAGGGCCACAGACTGAGGCGGTGAAGGACCAGATTATTCTTATTATCAAGGGGGAAGAACGAGGCAGAAAAGCAGATGTTTATGAGGAGCAGGGTGGGGGGCGTCTAATCCACCTAAGCCCCCACGTGGGAGGGTTTGTTTAGTCTCCCCCGAGTGGCGTGTCTGGAGCCTCTGCTAGGCCCTGGTCACAAACCACTTCTCTTTTTCTCAGCTCCAATCGGGTGGGAATCACCTTCTCTTTTGCTTTCTTTTGTGACCATGTACAGCTCCAGTGGTTTATCTCCTCATTTCCACGGAGAGGAGCCAATTTGTTGTTTACCCCAATGCACTGATACCAGGTCACACCTGCAGGCAGCTCCGTTGCCTGAGGAGGCTCTAACCTGCCCTCTCTCTATTGAAGGATGACGAGCAAGCACCGGGGAATGTGAGGTGGCCCAGAGCCACAGGGGGACTTTGGCCTGGACAGAATCAGGAATGAGCAGGAAACAACTTTATCATGTAATGAATGCCGTGTCTGCTTTGTTTTCTACAATGGTTTGGTGGCCCACTATCAAGGCCACCACATGGTCACAGACTACAGTGTGGATCACATCTCTTGGAGCTGGGTGGTACACAGCCTGACTAACCATAAATGTCCCTCATGTTTGGAAACACTGACAGAGCCCCAAAGCACTGGAGAGGTGGTGAGCAACTCAGCGGTCTTCCAGAAGGGAAAATGGATAGTCCCTGGACTATATTTCCCTTTTTATCCTTTGATATCAGCTAAGACACAAGAAAAATAAGTGTATGGGAGCAGAAAGACCGCAAGACCTTAGGGTAGATGTCTGGAATTCTAATTTCCATTCCAACACCAGGTTTCTGCAACAATAGATATCCTGGTAGAAGTGTGAATTGGGTGGCCCTGGTGGGTCACTTGGACCGCGAGACCCTCTCTTCTTCCCAGCAAGGCACATGGTTTATTTTCAGAAATGCACACACTTCATTTTAAAGCAGCATGTTTTGTGAGAGTCTTCAAATGAGGTTTGCAGCCAATTCCAAACACTGAATGGCAACTTCACAACTTCCTCAAACAGGCTGCTCCCAGGACCGGCCTCCTCCCCGAGCCTGGCTTTTCTCAGAGCTGCTGGGTGTGGCCCTCTCCTGAGTGTTCTCTCTCTCTCTCTCTCTCTCTCTCTCTCTCTCTCTATATATATATATATATATATATTTTTTTTTTTTTTTTTTGGTTTCACATCTGCTTTTCCAGTTTCAAACAGGCAGGGAGGTCTCCTGAAATTTCCGTGAACAGCTCTTCTCTCTGGAGAGCTTCCTCATGAAATGCTTGGAGGAGCCCCCAGCTCATTGCTCTGACCCTTTTATTTGTGGGTGCACCACCTAACCTAATGGCCCTATTGTTTTGGGGTGTTTTTTAAAGGAGGGGTGTCTTCTTTTAATGGTTGGGGTATTTAATTTTTTATTTTGGTAGCCTTCCTTCAAGAGCTTGCCAGCGGCCCCTCTTACTTGGTGAGTGATTCTCAACCTTGGCTACAGGCAGGAATCAGGGGAAGGTTTTATATCTGCAGATAACAGCGCCGCTGCCCAGAGGGTCTGATTTGATGGCGCAGAGATGCAGACTTCAGTGGAGACCTTTCAAGAGCTCCCTGGGTAATTAACTCTAAAGTGCTGCAGAGACGGAGGTTGGCACTAGATCAGCATTTTCAGACTTCCCTGTGCCAGGGGCAAGTCACCTGGGAGTCCTCTAGGATGGAGCGGGCCAGTGCCCCTGGGGGCGGGGGGCTGAGGTTCTTCATCTCTAACCAGCTCCCAGCTGAACGGAACTTGTTGGAGACCCCCTGTCCGAGTCTACTTCTCCCCATCCCCAGGTCCAGCCAGCTCTGGCCCCTCTCACCCTTGTTCTCCTCCTGTCCTAACCCTGCGCAGACCTCACGGTACTGATTGGAAGAAATGGGGCCTTGGGGGATGTGCGGTTGTTTGTTTCTGAATATCTAATAGCAAGGACCCCGATTCTACTCTGATATCAAAGATGATCTGGAAAAAGCAAAATGCTTAGCTCAGCACCGGGTGTGACGCTGCTGTGCGGGCCCAGAGTAGGTATGAAAATCATTTCAAACCAAAGATATTTAAGACTCAATAGATGGAGAAAGAAATGTAATTTGAACTTGCCTTATCTGACAAAAGGCAGAAAGTTCTAGAAAGTGAAGCCACCATCCCTCTTCAGGGTGAGTTCTTCTCCCAGGCAGAACAAGAATAAACCTACCATCCTTGTCCTAACCAGGAGTGCTTTATGGTCATGAAGGAGGGATCAAGACGCGTTGTGCCTGCATAACAAGCAGGTCATAAACTTTATAATCTCTCATTTCTTTTCCTTTCCCTTCCCTTCTCCCTGTAAGTTAGGTAGATAGGTCTTTTTTTTTTTAAGAGAGAGAGAGAGAGAGAGAGAGAGATTTTAATATTTATTTATTGTTTTAGTTTTCGGCGGACACTACATCTTTGTTTGTATGTGGTGATGAGGATCGAACCCGGGCCGCACGCATGCCAGGTGAGCGCGCTACCGCTTGAGCCACATCCCCAGCCCATGGGTCTTTTGTTTTAAGCATTTATTAAATTATTACTTTTGTAAGTTCCTCTATGCACACAAATTAAGCTTTTTTTTTTTCCTTCCTGTTACTCTCTCATCAGTTTAATTTGCAGGCCTCTAGCACAGAATTTAAGAGGGTAGAGGAGGAGTTTTTTGTCATTGATTCTGGGTCAGTGGAGGCTCTCTTAAGCACTTCCCACATGTCTACATAAGTTCTCTGCCCCTTTCAGCCCTTCACCCAACATTGTCCCTTATATCACTGTTTACCTAAGTGAAAAACAACAACAACAAAACCCCACCATCAAATCATGTTATTTAGATGAATCTCTGCCTTGGTTTGTAAGCTGCTTTCTGTCCTTTTAATAAGAGTTCACAGACACTTAAAAATTGTTTTTTTTTTGTGAGCATTTCCCCAATTACTGAAGTGGTTGATGACTAGAACAGTACTGAAACTGATGGACCCCAGTAAGAACCCTCTGTCAAGAGCAAGTGGCAATTTTCCTGCAAATATCACTCAAATATCATCACACAACAGGCCAACCTTTACATGTGGGAAACAGAATCCTCATCTGATCATTGCATCCTAACTGAAATGTGTCCTGACTTGTATGCATTTTCATGACTCGATCAAAAGAGGGAAGTCGTCTTGCATAAATCATGACTTTAAAAAAAATACATGAAATAAAATTGTTCAGCCCTTAGGTATGTCTCACCTACCTAAGAGCCAATGATTGTCTAATCAAGTCATAATGGATAGCTGCTTGTGTTGGCCGGGGGTAGCATCCAGATGTTTCTTTTTCTTTCTTTCTTTTTTTTTAAAAAATTATTTATTTAGATGTTTCTGAATCCAGTTTCTACCTGTAGTAGCCAGAACCTCCATTAGCTGGTCCACTCCCGCGTTTAGAGGAATTTATCTGAGGAACCTCTGTGTCTTTTCTCCTTTCCTCTCTTCTTTCTGCAGCAAGAGTGTTTTCCTTTGTTCCAGCCGGCGGCCCTCGAGGAGGAAAGCCGGCCTGTGTGGACGCCCCGCAGCAGTCACACAAGGGGATCCTTCCAGTGCCCTTGGCCCGTGGCGCCCCACTCCTGTCACAGGAATCCATTTGCGGGGAACAAAGAGGGCTGTGGAGCCTGCAAATTGGCTATTCCCACCATGGCAGGATCTGGCTTTTGTCTAGCTTCAGGAAGGTTCCAGGCACAGCGAGGGCTGACGGTGCTGGAGCTGATAGAAACTAGCCAGGGCTGGAGCAGGACCAAAGCAACCCAACGCACACTGTTTATATGACCAACTGTCCCAAGTGAGAAGTCTGCGTCAGGGGAGGGTTAGAAAGGCTGCACTGGACGTTGAGGCTTTCGAGTAAATTGTGTCTAATAGAATAATAACCACCATTGCTGTTGACATAATTGCAGCTAAGTGTGCTAAGTGTTTTAAGCACATCACCTCACCTGGGATTCTGCAAGTGAGGTCTTCGAATCGCCACTCTAGAGGTGGGGAGACTAGTATGGAAGTTTGCTCTGGGGGTGCTCCGCAGTGGTGGGCTGGGCCTCCTCCCTAGTTCTCTTCCTGTCTTTAGGGCACACCCTTGGAGACCTGCTGGATGTTAGGCTTGGAGGTCACTTAGAGATTTATGTCCCCTATACATTTTTGGTAGTGGGACTGCAAATTAGCACAACCACTCTGGAAAGTAATGTGGAGATTCCGTGAAAGACTAGGAACAGAATCATCACACGACCCTCCTGTGTCTCGGGATTTACCCAAGAGAACTGACCTCCGCACACTATAGAGATCCAAGTACACCAGTGTTTACAGCAGCTCAGTTCACAACAGCCAAGTCAGGGCACCAGCTAGGTGCCTGCGGATGGATGGACGGACACCGAAAATGTGGTCTGTATGCACAGTGGAGTTCTACTCAGTCATAAAGAAGGGTGAAATCGTGTCATTTGCTGGTAAGTGGATGGAACTGGAGAACAAACCTCATTCTAAGTGACATTCGCCAGACTCAGAAAGTCAAATGTTGAATGTTTTCTTTCACATGTGAAAAGTTAGAGAGAAAAATAAAAGAAAAAAGAAGGGGTCTCATGAAAGTCGAAGGGAGGTTAGTAGTACACAGGTAGGACACGAGGGGGAGGGAGGGAAGGAACTGGGGGGTGAAATCCATCGCGTCTTGCTCTGTGCACAGGTGAAGATAGCTCAGTGACATCACTGCTGTTTGACTCTAATGCACCGATTAAAAATGATTAAGTAAATAGAAGGGAGACCCGGAGGATAGAGGAAGGGGACTGCGGAGGGGAGGAGAGGAAAACGAGAAGCATTAGGGGATGCAACGCAGCAAGTTATGTTCTATGCATATATTAATGTCATAGTGAGCCCCACTATTACGTGTGATCATGAAAAACCCCTAAGATAGCACGTTGTATAGGATGTGGAGAAAGGGTGACCTCATATACTGTTGGGGAATTTAGTGGAGTCCTATGTAAAGTAACGTGGACTTTCCTCAAAAATTTACACATAAAACTACTATATAATATAGGGGGAAAAATGCAGAGGCTTAGAAAGTTTACCCAGGTCCGCCCACGGTCGACTCGGGAAGAACCAGGAGTGGAAATGCAACTTAGTAAGTCTCTCCAGCGCTCCAGGTTAGGTAGGCGTCGGATTTTCCTCCAATTAATTTAGCTACACCCTTTCACTTAAGCGCCTGTGCTTTCAGATGACTTTGTCACCTGCAGACGTGGGGCCACGCCCACTGAGTTCTGTTAGCCAAAACACACCTCTTAAACTCTGGAAGCCTGCGGTATGAATTGAATAAAGAATGGGAGGGGAATCTCTGTGGGCAAATCTCTTCTGACGTTGGAACATGGTCTCTGGCTGCCCGTCATTCAGATTCAGAAGGGGCCAAAAGTGAGAAAAAGATGTGACCAGATCATCCCACGGTGGCGCTGTGGCTACCGGTTGGGGCAGCCCATAGTTTAAGAGAGGGTCCTAATTCCTGCAGTCTTTACCCCTCCCTTCTTCACTCTGGCGCAGAGCAGGAGTGGCCCCTGTGGTTTGAGCACCCTGCCCGGGCCGAGAGAACTCTTGACGCACACCTTCCTTTGCTTTTCCTTATCTCCCAAGACAGATTCGCTATTAGCCATATTATGGTTACAGGAACGGAGAAGTTTTTTCCCCCCTTTTAAAATCTGTTCTAGTTAGTTCGACAGGACAAGGATGCATTTCAATTCCTCGTACGCACGTGGAGCACCACTTTTCATTTCTCTGGTTGTACATGGTGCCGAGCCTCAGCACAGTGCAGTCATACCTGTACCCGGGGCAGTGAGGTCCTTCCCCTGCCACCATCTCCTGCCTCCACGCCCCCTTGCCACCCCCCACCCCAGGAACGGAAGTTTCTAAAGGAATAAAGCAACCAGCCTAAGAAGGCTCTGCATTTTACCTGAGTCCAAGTGATCGAGGTGCCAGGGGTCGGTGGCGGACGACATGGGGGACAGTGTCAGCGGGGAGGCCCCGCAGTTGGACTCGACCAGCTCGCCCTGGATGTGCACCTGGGCTGAGGCGTTGGTCTGCCTCAGGGCGGCCTTGAGTGGGGCGATGTGGTTGAACTGGACCCTGGAGAGGCAGCCTGTGAATCCCGGGGTGTTGTATTTGTGAATCTCCTGGTCAATCTTCCCTGTTTCTAAAAGAAAAAGGAGAGAGAGGGTTTCCATTGTATTCCAGCTGCACAGTAGACTTGTCACACGATGCTGTGCCCAGTCTGACTTTGGGGTTTCAGCTGTAGACAAAATGTTAATGGATGAAAGCATCTTAAAGAACACCTGAGGAACACTTTGACAGACCAGAGGGCAAGTAACTTGGCTTTGCTTGACGTAAATTTTGATATAAAACATGATCTGGACTTAATGGTAGACACCTATATCAAACTGTATGCAACTAAGTCAGAGCTTCCTACAGACAATTCAGAAACTGTTTAAAAACACCAGGAAGACTTTCAAAATGGGCATTCTCTTATATTTGATATTTGGAAGAAAAGCCATAAGATACATATAGGTCACTTATCACTGAATATCATGGCCTACAGGCCTCTCGTGAACACAGGAGCCATTGGGGAGCTGCCTGTGTACCTGGCACCTGTTAGAGCTCTCATGCTGTGAAAACTTGTCTGTTCTTCCAGAAGACCCCATTGGAAGCACCACATTTCACCTCTGCATGACCTCTGCTACTAGCCCTCTGGAATTGTTTTAGTTGAGTCTTTTAGATTATAAAACGTATTATTACCATGGATTCAGTTGTCAGGTATTATCAATTTTGAAGAAATAAATTTTGAGGAGGTATAAGAACAGAATGCATCTTATGAAATGTGACCATGAAGCCTACTGTTGACCTTTGACTACTAGGAGCTTTAAGTGTGTTAAAATCTGTAATGGACAATTAAGGGAATTAACTAGAGTTGTGAGCTCACCAAACAGAATTCAGTACAGATCTTGTCTTTATCAAATGAACTGAAAGAACAAGTTACAGTTACAGTTTGAGTGGAAGAGCTGGCCGCGGTTGTTCCACGTCTGGTTGTTGCTGTTACACCCCTTTGTTGAGCCTACACCTTCCCAAGCCTGCACCTTCATTTTAGCAGGTAAATGTTGAGCACTTCTGCTTCATGGTCAAGACAGAATCAGAGGCTGTTAATATGGGCAACTTGTCTGTTTTCTTTCTCCATGACTATATCTACTGCCTCGTCAAACCTACAAAATAAATGTTTTGCGGTTTATCTGGAAATAATACAGAAAATATTGCTGTTATTTTTGGTGAAGAAAATCGATTTTGTATAGTTTATTTCAATCTACATAAAATGTGAATTTTGTTAAAAAAATGTTAATGACCAGTTAAACCTTAAGGATGGGGACTTCTCTGGGAGGCTGAAGCAGGAGAATTGCAAGATCAAAGCCAGCCTTGGCAACTTAGCGAGGCCCTAAGCAACTTAGTAAGACTGGGTCTCAAAATAAAAAAAAAATAAAAATGGGCTGGGGAGGTGGCTCAGTGGTTAAGCACCCCTGGGTTCAATCCCTGGTTCTAAAGGGCGGATGGGGGTGGGAGGGGTAAGACTTCAGTGATAATGATCAGAATTTTGCATTACTATAGAACATGGGAGGGTGATAATAATAATAATATCTGGATAAAGCAAACAAATACCTTCCTATGACCTTTTAGCTGCTTTGAGATACTGCTGACACTAGCAGCACTCGCTTGGTTTTTTTTCACTACAACAAATTATATTTTGTTAAATAAATAAAATATATATTTAAAGTACACGAAAAGACCTCTGTACCCACTTTTGTGGTATATGAAGCAGACTCCTTTTTAAAAATTTATTCAAATTTGTTATATATGACAGCATGATGCATTAGAATTCATAGTACACATATAGAGTACAGTTTTTCATATCTCTGGTTGTACACAAAGTAGAGTCACACCATTCGGGTCTTCATACATGTACTTAGGTAATGATGTCCTTCTCATTCTGCCGTCTTTCCTACCCCCACGCTCCCGGCACCCCCACCACACATCCCCATTATGGATCAGCAACCTTTTATCAGAAAACATTCAACATTTGGTTTCTTGGGATTGGCTTACTTCACTTAGCCAACTCCATCCCTTTACCTGCAAATGCCATAATTTTATTCTCTTTTAATGTTGAGTAATGTTCCATTGTGTATATAAGCCACATTTTCTTTATGCATTCATCTACTGAAGGGCATCTAGGTTGGTTCCACAGTTTAGCTATTGTGAATTGGGCTGGTATAAACACTGATGTGGCTGCGTCCCTGTCGTACGCTGTTTTTTAAGTCCTAGTCACTTGGTTTTGATTGATTTTTCTCCTTGTTTCCCCCCATCTTCCCTGACCCTCTTAGACATCTTAAACAAGGCCCCCTGCTCAGACATCCTGTTAATTAATACTTCTTTCTTATTTTCTCCTTCAAAATTCTTTATTTTCTTTTCAAAGAAAAAGAATCCCTGTGGCTTATAATTGGGCACATTCCTTTTTCAGTGTCCAATTTTCTAGGAATTCTGAGGTTTACAGAATCCCTGCTAATATCTGATGGAGGATTTGGAGTCAGGAAACCTTCCCAATCCAATCACAAGCATATGTGTGCACTTAGGACTCACCTCCGCACGCCCTGCCATCTGAGAGGTCATCATTCTCCCAAACTAACCCTTAGTTCAAGGGTGGCCTAAGTAGAGGCTCTCTGCCCTAATTTCGGAACCCAACAGAAACTAATGGAGGAATCTGTAAATGCTGAAGGTGTGTCAGTCTGTGAGCCAGGCAGAGCGGCCCCAGAGCCTCACGCCCAGTGTGGCTCTCTGAGCTGAGAAACTGTTTGGTAAGAGTATCACAGTCTGTGGGGAGCCAGGGAAGCGCATCTACCTGGACAACCAGGGACCAGCCTGGAACTAGGTATTGAGGAGAAGGAAGGAGCGTTCCCGGCTGACCTGACCGTTGTGGGGTTTGTTGTGCTGAGCGAACCGTGGGAGTCTCATGGATCCCCAAACAGCACTAGACTGGGAGGGGCTCTGACTGCCACATTAAGATGTATTCAGCAGAAAACTCAACATGCTCAGGCTGCAGAGCTCTGTGATGAGAACCGTATTTTGAAGACGTCTCCAGTTTCTTTCTAACACAGCAACTGCTCTGCCCAAGGGCTGGCATGGCCGCCCAGGCTCCTGCAAACTCCCCAGGCTAAAGAGCCTTCCTTTGGCCCCAGGGCTGAGGCAGGGTCATGTCGAGGACCTGGATAAAGGGCCCAGTGGTCTTCCCACTTCCTCTTGCACTTGCTTACCCAGTACCAAAGCCGCGGGCTCTTCTGTCGTGAGTGGCTTGGTTTTGTTCGCCCTGCTAGAGATGTGGGCAGGGAGCTTCTGATGCCAGCTCTGTTTCACGGGGTCTCTGCAGTTTCCCAGCCTTGAAGGAGGCCAGCTTCCCCTGTCTGTTTTAGTCAGCTTTTTCACTGCTGGGACCAAAATCCCTGACAAGAACCATTTTAGAGGAGGAAAAGGGGATTCGTTACTCAGGGTTTCAGAGGCCTCAGTCCGTAGATGGCCGGCTCCTTTGCTCTGGGCCCAAGGTGTGGCAGAACAGTATGGCGGAAGGGCGTGGTGGAGGAAAGCTGCTCAGGACAGGGCCACTAGGAAGCAGAGAGAGAGAGAGAGACAGCTCTCCTCACCAAGGCACACTCCCAGGGACCTACCTCCTCCAGCCTCAGCCTGCCTGCCTACAGATACCACCCAGTTAATCCCTACCTGGGGATTAATTCCATGATTGGGTTAAGGCTCTCACAACCCAATCATGTCACCTCTAAACCTCTTGCACTATCCCACACAGGAGCTTTTGGAGGACCCCTCCTATCCAAACCCAAACACTGCCACGTCACCGAAAGTGAGCGGTTTCAAAGCCACATCTATCCAAGGGTTCTCCATTTAATGTGGGGTTCCCACTGCTTAAAGAGATGGGCCCAGGAGAGGGACACAGGACACAGGATGGTTGTGGAGGTTCAGGAAATGGGCTTTGGATGGTGGATCAGAAACCAGAAAAACAGTGGTGGCAACAGGGGCCTTCAGCGTCAGGATGTGGGGTTGGGACCTTGGTAGGAATGTCAGCAGTGTGGGCAGAAGGCTGGGGCGGATGGCAGGAGCCAGCCCCGGGTGGATGATCTGCTTGGGCTTTCCCATCGTCTTTGGGGATCTTTCACTCTCTTCTGTACCTTTTCTTCTTTCTGGGTTTTCTCTCTATTAGGGAAAATCTCCAGAATTCAATTGTTGTTCCTTCCTTCCTGAAAGGTGACCATGGTGCAAAAACAAGAATTCTGATGCCCAGGAAATTGGTATTTTCAAATCTGGATGTAGTTTCAAATTTAGCTGTTGTGACTCTTTATTAAAGAATCTGGGCTGGAACTGGTTCCCCTGGGGGACAAATGGGCCATAAATGCTTCTGATCCTTCAGGACCTGAGGGTTGCAATGTGGACCATGGGCTGGGCAGTGTCAGAGCATCTGCTCCACATCTAGGTCAGCCCATGTGTGGGTGCTGGGCCAAGTCCTCTGTATGCAGTGCTGCAGGGCACCTCCAACAACCTGTTAGAGTTTCAATCTTTTTTTTTTTTTTTTTCTGATTGAACCATGAGGTACTCTATCACTGAGCTAGATCCCCAGTCATTTTTACTTTTTACTTTGAGAACACAAAACATATCCTCAAATGATAGTGCAGTTGCAGGATACTCTTGAACTTGCAATCCTCCGGCTTCAGCCTCCTGAGTCCCTGGGATTCCTGTCGTGCTCCACCGTGTCTGGCTATCATTTGGATCTTGAGTGTCCCACAAAACCCTGTGTGCTCAAGTCCTGGTCCCCAGGGAGGTGGTGGGAACTTGAAGAGGTGAAGCCCAGTGAAAGGAACCGAGGTCATTGGTAGCATGCCCTTGAATACCGGGCTCTAAGACTCCCTTTCTCTCTCTCTTGCTTCCCAGCTGCTATGAGGTGAATGAGCCTTTCCTACCCTGGGCTCCTGCTACTATGGGCTGTGCTGCCACAGGCCCAACACAACAGGGCCAAGTAACCAGGAGCTGAAATTTCTGAAACTGTGAACCAAAACAAATCTTTCCTCTTCTTAAGTTGTTTTATCTCTGCTATTTGTTACAGTGATGGAAAACTGACAGACACAAACTCTCTGAGCTGTATAGGATTAACCCCACCTCCCAGAGGAGCAAACTGAGTCTCATTTGAAAGGGAAGTCAAACATTTTGCATTAGCTACAATTTCTCTCTGAAAAAGACTATCTTATATCGTCTTTTATATTTTGTGGATTTTTTTTTTGTTTTGGTTAGTAAGTCTATAGAAATGACACAGAGAGGTTTTTAGAAGAATTTCTTGTGGTTATTAGAATGCTTTAAGACCATGTTTCATTAGAGCTGGAGCCAAACATATGGTTTTCAAAAATGTAGTGAGCTGATGTCAAACTTGGCCAGTGTCATTGGAAATGCTCATCTGGATCAAGATTCCTGATTTCTTAAGGACATTTTCAGGGCTGGTAAGTGGCTCAGGGCTGGCCTGGCATGTGTGAGGCCCGGATCTCCAGCAAACAACAACCTGACATCTTCACGAGATGGCACAGTAGAGCTCTCCTGTTAGCACACTTGAGCTTATTATAATTAAGTTATGTTCATCTGTAAAATGGACGAGACTATTCTCAAACTGAAACCAAATATTACGATACCACTTACTGTCAGAAAATGCTTTCTGCATTGAGGTGTCTGGGCCAGGGCACTAGGTGGGGAAACCTGTCTACAGAATGTGGATTTTAGAAATGTAGTGCAGTCACTCTGGCAATTAAATTCTCAAACTGCAACGAGCCCTTTCATGTCATACATCCATAGTGATACGGGGTGTGGAAAATAGCCCACTTAAAATACCAGCACGATTCTGGGTGAAACCTTGCAGAAAGGCTCCGGGGACCATCCCCAGGGGAGAGGTGGCGATGGCATTTTCAGTGCATTAGCGAGCTCTCCTGCTCACTCTCGTTCCAAAGCTGTGTGCCAAGTGACAGGCAGGAGTGTTGTGAGAAATGAAATGAACAGGAGATGAGGGTGCAGAGACGTGGTTGCAGAGAGCACAGAATTGTGCTGGAGGCTCCTGTCCATGCATGAGCGCCCTCTTCACACCCGAGCAAACAGATCCTGATTTCTCCAAAGAGCTTTCTCGTTTCCCTTTGAGGCTAATTTCACATATTTTATATATATATATCCTTCCTGGAAACTCGTGGGGTCTATTCACCAGCTGATTTTATTAGTTTTCATACATTTTAGATGTTTGAAAGTCCCAAATACCATTCTTTTTTTTTCTTCTTGAGAGAGAGGGATGTGATATTATGAAACACAGAATATCATTGTAAATTTATTTATTTAATTTTTAGGAAATGGAGTCAACAGATCTTAGGAGTCCATGAGCCCTGAGTCTGGTGAGCATCCACTGTGTGAGCGTCGCTGAGTGATGGGTGGGGAAGTCACCCGTCTTAGAATCTGTGGGGTCTGCAGAGATGGCCGCTCCAGACCCAGTCCTAATGGGGCTCACGGATGCTTCTCAGACTATAGGTACAACTGGCCTCGAAGCACTGCCCACCCTCTGTCCCTTCCCTCTGCTCTGGAGTATGTCCCTGGTGACACCACGGTGGCTTCAGGTAGCTCACAGACTGGGGGTGAAGTAGCATCCACTCATAGTGTGGGGTAGTTTTTCCTGCCTCCTTCTCAATCCTCCAGCGACAGTCCCAGGTTGGCTCAGTGTGGGGCCGGGCTGCACTTTGCACCCACCTGGGCTGGCTATTTCCCCTTTCAACCAAGAGAGACAACAGACCTCAGACCCCAGGCCTCGCAGACTGTGTCACTCCTCCCAGTGCCTCAGCATGGCAGCGTGTGACACTGGTCTTTTATTTCATGGTCCTGTTGCAACATTTCACTTTGACATAGACTTTTTCCTTTTAACAGGAATTTATTTAAGTAGAATGATGAGTCCGCTTAAAGGAGAACGTAAAGTCGACCAGTAATAGTAAAGGAGACACCGGAAATGAAAACCATGTAACAGAAATGGCAAAAATCATGCCCACAGTCCAGTGGGTTTCCTTATTTAGACATAAGGAAAAAGGAAATTAAGAAAAGGGATGGAACTAGAGACCAGTGAGTTGAGTGAAAGAAGCCAAACTCAGAGGTCAAGGGTCACATGTTTTCCTTCCTATGTAGATGCCAGAGAGGAAAGAGGACAAGGAAGGTGTTACCCAGCGCCAGCAGGAACGGGTATCACCAAACCGTTCGTTTTTCTCGTGAAAATCAAAGGGAGATCAGTAGAGGAAAGGAACCAGGGGATGGGAGGGAGGTGGGGTAGAGGGAAGTCCTGGGGATGGGTAGTGTAACCACAAATTCCATCAATTTGTACGACTGTAATGCACCAATAAAAAATGTGGAAAAACTGGGCTGATTCTCAAAAGACTGCTTGGGGGAACATTTTTGGGAGGAACCTGATGCTCCTCTGAACCGCTTGAGATCTCCCTTAAAGAGCCTCTGTTGATTCTCACGGAGCCCACCCTCTGCCCCTCCATTCACACGGTACCAGGCAGGTATCACCCTAGAACAGCAGAGGTTCCAGTTCATGAAAAGAGAGCCCAAAGTGGCTTCCGCTGGATTCTCTGCTCTAGCCACCTGGCCTGGTGTCTTCCTTCCCTCCTCAGATGCCTGCCTTTATGCCCCTACTGGAGTCATCTAGTACCAGCAGGAACAAACATAACCAAACCATACATTTAGTAGTCACTGAGGGTTTGCTTGCATAGGATGGGAGCAAGTGCTGGGAGATTCAGACACAGCCAGTTCACTGTGGTCAAAGTCAGTTTGTGAGCGTCCTGGGGCAAACAGGTATGGAACGTGAAAGAGGAGGGGGTCTGATAGGTCACTATCTGTTATCTCCAGGAGTACGATTCCCTGGAAATCTGCCTGTCTCACTGAAAATGGGTATGGTCATAACGTATTGCTCTGAAATGGACACTGTTGAAGCTGAGAGTCCACCTGTCCACACCTCCCAGGTCCTAGCTGTGGAGCAGTGCTTTCTTGGAATGACAGAATGGGTAGGGAGTGGGTTTGAAATCACTGCCTGGGTGATGTTCTAGATAGTTCTTGGAAACTCAGACTGAAATGAGATTGGTGAGGAGTCTCCTGATGTGCACTTGCAATCATGGTGCAGAGTGCTGGGCAGAAGCACCCCAAGCCATGGCTCCCAGGGTCAGGGCTGCACATCTGGGCCTCCACTTGGGAAAAGAGCTGGCTGTGGGTTCATTGGGCTGAACATAATTTTCTATCCCATTTCCATTTGGCTACAGCTGTATGGATAGGAGCCTGAGTGGATCAGGGGAATAAATAAATGCGAAATACACACACACACACACACACACACACACACACACATGAGCATAATCTGAAAAAGCAAAATAAATTAAACTTCATCCTCAGTTCTAAAGTGATCAGATGAGAAGCAGCAGGGATGTTGGCTTCTAGGTTCCACAGGAGCCCCTGCTCTTACAGGCTTCAGTTTTTGAACAGTGACATCCTGTGGACCAGCTGACTATCAAAAGGTACACAACCGGAATTAAATCCATATACATAGTTGATGTTTATCATTATGCACTAAGACATTTTATTAATCCCTTAGGGAAAGACATTAATGAAATTTCATTGTTGTTATTGGATGCTTTTCTCCCCTATAAAGGCAGGTGTGACTAAAATATGCAGGTGAAATTTAAATTGCTCTTGACCTTCCGCAGGGGCTAAATCAATTACAAAGAGCCAGGAGAAACAGAATCTTTGCTCCTTGACAAATGTGTCAGTTGTCTTTACTTGTAAATCTTTTCCTAAGGATTGATAAAATAAAACTGGATGGTTTGTTTGAGATAACAATAAAAAGAACCATCTTCACGTGAACATTCTAGCCCTACTGTAACATTTTGCAAAAAGGTAGGGCATGACATTTTTATTGATACCAACTTATCACCATTCCTGAGTTTTTGGGGATACAAAATAGGCTGAAATTGTCATTCCTATTCCTAAAGTCTAGCTTGAATACAGAAAGGTTATTATGATTCCAGGTTAATCTTATAATACAGTTGTAATCACATAGCATCAAGAACATTGCTAAAAAGAAAAGTCAGAGTCCCTTAGATGTTTCCCAAAGGCTAGAAATTTTGCATTGCGCAGAGCACATATCTGAAATATGTATTTTCCAATTTTTCTGTATATTTCAAGTTGTGAGACAGAAAATTGAAAGCCTGGAAGTAGCTGGTGCCCCATTCTGCAGCCTAAAGTGCCCTGTTACATTGCAGGATTTTTCAGGGCTAAGAATAACAGGCTTTGCTGAAAGTAATGTGATCTCTCAGAAAAGTCGGGCGTACCTGTCAGTCAAATCTAGAGCTCAGAGCTGTGACTTACTTCATGAGAAGTGTAGGGCTGATTGGAGCTCTGAGCATCAGGGTAGGTGTGAGCTCTGGGTCCTACTTATTTGCTACGGCAAGGCAGAACGCACATGTGAGGACGGAGTTTCCTGTGAGCTAAAAATGAACCGAATTACTCACTGGGCCTTATTCCACTTTTGTTTTTGCATTTTAAAAGTTATTAGTACCAGAAAATTGTCAGACTGAAGTGTAACACAGAAAATAATGTCTTTGTGTGTCTGTTGAGAGCCACAGCACAAGCGGCCCCAGCAAACTTCCAGCTGATTGGCTCCTCTGCGGTGAAGCTCATTGGGCTGTTTCCCCGCCCTTTCAGACCACAGAGCTGCTCATTGGGGGACTCTTTTGGCTCCGCCCATGCGACCCAGCCAATCGGCCTCAAGAGCGGGAAGAGGCCGGTTGAGGTGCTGGCTGGTGGCAGTTGGGTTCTGAGGGAATTCCTGGAGAGCTTGAGTGGTGCAGAGTGCATTCTAAAAATAAAGTTCATTCCTGCTTGACAAGTGGCTCGTGAATTGTGCCCAGCCAGACTGCGGCATGTGTCCTGTTTCTGCGGAAGTGTTTCCTTTGTTGTTTTAGGTTTGCAAAGTCAGGTTAAGCTGAAGCTAGAACCTAAGAAAGAGCGGTCTAGCTTTCAAGCCTTTCCCCAATTTCTCTCCAAGCCACTGAGTGGGTTTCCAGCAGGGCTAGCAGGGGCTTAGCTAACTCCCTGAGCAGCAGAGGAGCTTGGATAACGAGAAAAGGCCCAGAGGAGGACGTTGACCTCATACATTTTCTAGCACCTGAAGAAACGTGGGCTAGAAAAGAGTGTTAGCGAACTCCTGAATTTCCAGATAACGTCAAATGGAATGATTTGATGAAATGAAAAGTCCTTTCCTTCCTTTGTTCTCACTTGTATTGTGACCCCTGTCCCAGGAGGTCTCTCAAGCTGTCTCACCCAAGAGGAAAAGGTCCTCTGAGGACTAAAGTGTCTTGGAAGCGTAAAGATTGGAGCTTCAGGAAGTGGATGTCAAGGTATCAATAGAAAGTGATGCTTTTCCCAGGACGAGGAGACCTCCCAGGCACCCCTAGAAAGAGGGGGAGAACAGTCTCCATGGAGTGAGCTGGGGTTCCCTTAATTGGCTCTCTGTGCTACATAAATGACGCAGAGTCCAACTCTTGGGACCATGCCCATCGAAATGGTGTTCTGAAGACAAAGTCTAAATACTCAGGGCTGAACCTGAAGCCCCGATGGATCTTTACATAAATTCGAACTCACAGTTGCAACCATCCTGGATGCCACCACAGGATCGAGTCCAGAGTTGGACTTCAGGGCTTTGGGGGATATAAAAGGTATGTTTCTCCCCGAAACACCTTGTTCTCTTCCTCTAAAGCCAACTCATCCATTTTCAGATTGGGACAGGAGCTAATAGGTTGGGGGACACTGCAGAGGCCATGAAAATTCAGTAGAGCATTCTGTGAAGTTTCCTGTGATGTTTTTGTGTGAAGACAGGTACATGTGAGCTCATGACAGCATGAGTTGTATTTTGAAGATAGAGGCAATATGAGATGAACCTTCAACAACAGTGGTAACAGCATGTAATCTCCATCTCCAGGACTAGGGCAATCCAATTAACTAGAAGTAATTCAGGAGTCAAATGTGACATATGGTTAAATGAAGAAAAGAAGGGAGTCTCGATTCTAATCTGGGAAGTGGTTCCTGAGGCTGTCCCTTGGATTAGTTCCAGAGTGGCATCATCATGGGCCAAGATGGCAGTAAGAAAATAGAATGTGGGCAGTGGTCGGCCTGTCAAGAGAGTTGAAGGAACCGCAGACATTTAGTGTGGAGCAGATGCAGGAAGCTCACCATCTCTGCCGTCAAACACTGGGAAGGTCACTACGGGGGACAGGGTTTACACTTGTTCTGAGGCATTAATCTAGGAGAACCAACTGGGATGTGGGACCAGAGGGTAGGTATGAGATCAGAGATCAGCCCAGCCAGGGTGGTAGTTGGGGGGCAGCCCTGGAAGCGAGGTGGTGCTGAGTTGGGCGTTAGGGGTGTCATTCCAGTGGGGGTGATGGTGGGAACTTAGGAAATAGAGGGGGACAAGCCATCAAAAGGAGAAGGACAAGCCATCCAATTCTAGGTGGCATTATAAGGAAAGGGAAGGGTTCCTGACTTCACCCTCTGTGCTGGCCACCAAAAATCTATGAGAGGGTTCAGTGACTTTTGTTATCCAGAAAAGAATACTGAGTGCTAGGGGCTAAGTAACCTGGCTGAAGCCTCTCAGCTGGAAGGTGGGGCAGGAGCCCCAACCCTGAGGACTGCTCAGACTCTGGACTTGGCTCTGTGCAGGAGGATTTGGAGGAGGAATGTTTAGGCTGCAGCCAGCCAGAGAGCAGTGTTCCCTTTCTGGGTCTCACCTCAAAGATAGCAGGTCACAAAAGCTGATGGACCCAGAAGCATCCTGGGGAGCCAGAGAGCCTTGGAAATGGGCATCCCAGGTCCTTCTGACTGGACTAGAAGGGGGGTTTCTGGGAGGAGCAGTGAGCTAGGGCGGAGTCTTGCAAACCAGCTTCATTGTATTACCCGCCTCGGAGTCTGCTATTTCCACAGCCATATTATTTTTTATTTATTTATTTTTTTTAATTTTGGGTCACCAAATGGGATTTAAAGACAGCTGAGCAAAGCTTTATACATCTTGTACCTTAAAGCTTTTTCTTTCACAGAATTCGGAATACTCTAAAGAGGAGGCTATCTTACAACAAACCACATTTAAAATTAGGTTCTGGACGGTGTGGTGAGTTAGCAGAAAGCTGCTCAGGTCAACGCAAACCTCTCTCAAAGGTGGGAAGGCCTGTCTGCATGCTTATGGACTGGAGCCTGGAGTGGCCATTCTGTGTCCTTGGCTTCCTCCTGCCAAGTCTTGCCCCTTTGGGCTATTCCTGAAATGTGACTGTTATACCATAGTGAAAGTAGAAGCAAAGATAATGATAACAACAGAAAAGAACAGCAACATTTTTCTTGAACCCTGACTATGAGATCTTGGTTGTCCTTAGGTCTTAGCCTGAGTGAATACTTAATGACAAGGCTGAAGGGTCATGGAGCTATTGTCACGCGTTAGATGCCTGCTGAGCATTTTAAACACAGCCTCTTATTAATATCTGCAGCAATTTGTGGTGGCAGGTACCGTTTCCCACCCATTTTGACAGATGCTCTCTGAAGTTAAGTGCCTTACCCAGAATTAGCTAGAAAGTGCTAGCATGTGAATCCAGGAAATTTGCCCTCAAATCTCAATATCTTAACCATCATTCTGCCAGTGAAGGCCTTAACCCAGCTGCTTAGAGAGGACCAGAGGAGGCCTTCTGAGGATTGTCACCCCTCACAAGTTAGGAGCTTCCTAGGTCTCCAAAGAACCCCTCTTATATTTGCATTTAATACTTATTACTAACTTAGCTGCAACTGCTGCCCCCATCCCAACTTTCAGACAATCCACTTTAGCTGAAGGTCTGTCTCCTTGCGAACTGTTAATTGCTCAGAGTGCAAAAGATAAGAAAGGAGGAAGCAATCTGAGCCAGGCAATGAACTTGCCTCTGCTAGAGGCTTCCAGGGCTGGGGGCTTAGAAGTCTGTTGGTTTTATTTCATTTTCAACCAAAGACAAGGCTCTTTCTGAAATGCTTTCTCGGGGTCTTTATTTTCAGCTCCCAGGGTGCTAGCTGCTTGCTTATTTCCCCAGCAGGGTGCCTCCTCTGGGCCTGTCATTAGCTCCACTCTTCTAGCTGCCTGAGCACGTTGACAGCGGCTTCTATCTTTACCTCAGAAGGTGCAAATTACAGAGGCCAGGGCACCTTGAAGAAATGCATTTTCTGAGCACCGATTGTCATTTTCTCTCCCTGTATGCTTTGTTTCCAAGGGGATCAGAGCTTAAAAGATCTTATGGGGCAATCACACTACTCTCTCTTCTAAAATATGTCACCATGAATCCTCGGTGTCTTGGGGAAAAGACATTTCTCTGGATAACGGAGAGCTGAATTCACTTTCATCGCAGTTTTCTAGCTGAACACATGACTAAAATGCTTTCTCAGTTAAGCAAACGCCACCCAACCTCAGGGTCACACAGTGGCTTTCATGGGTCTGCGTGTTTTTGCTTTCAAGGACTCCTTCCTCCATGACAAATTATCAAAAATGGTATGTGAGGACTATATTCATATAACGATGAATACAAGGATATTTTATGTTAAAACATAACTTCCTTCCACCTAACTGTTCATTTTTTCAATTTCTATTTTAAAAGAAATCAAAACACTTTTGTGGGGCTTTAAAAGTACCACGGGCCCTCGGCATTGCCCCCCTGGGCTGAAAGGATGTGTTGGCCCTGCCAAATATATTTCATGGATTTTCTTGATGACTTGGGGCCTTGCTGGGATACTGTTTTTATCACACGATGGAGACAGCAGGAGAGTGGACCTTATTTGGTGAGGTCATCTTGGACAAGGGTGGGCTCTGGCACCAGGACTAGTGTCCTTATGGGAAGAGAGGAAGGCACCCTGGCACCAACACGGGGAGAAGGCCGAGGGACAACAGAGGCAGGGACTGGAGCGATGCTGCCCCCAGCCAAGACCACCAAGGACCGCCAGCAAGCCAGAGGCTGGAGGAGAAGGAGTTTGTCCCTCTGAGTCCCCAAGAAGGAACAAAGGGTGCTAGAGGAGCCAGGGGCCTTCACGTGTCCTCCTCCTTCCTCCCCAGTGGGTCAGTGCAGGAAGACAGCACCAATGGTGTCAGCCGAGGTCCTGTGCACATGTTTTAGGCAGGGCTGACACCGAGGGAAAACCCAAGTCAACCCCTGACTTCACCTGCTTTCAGCTGACTTTTAAAAAGTAACTGATGTTGGAGGCCACACAGATGAGCAATGTGTTTTTAGTCTCCTACTAACCTTTGCTAAGGAAGACTCCACTGACTTGGGGTTATATGTGTAGTAGGCGATTTTTCAGGGACTTGGGGACTGCTTTTGGAACTACAGCTTGGGCCTGCACAGGGTCTGACCTGGTTGGCATCAAAGGGCCCCAAACACCACCTATGCTGGCTTTTTCTGAACATGCATCCCATGAGGAGCCATGAAGATTTCCACATGTGCAGATCACTCACCACCTCACCTCCATGGCCCTTCCTCAGGCCGTGGACCACCAGCTTCTACATCTCATACAGATCCTCAAACTCTACTCCTGGGGGGCTGGATTTGGACTTGAGTCTCCCATCTCCACGCCTGGCCACCTTACGAACAAACTCTTTTGTCCACGTCCTAGGTGGGGAGGGAGTGGGTAATCATTGGAAGTGTGGGCTGGCTGAGAAATAAAAACTAAGAAACTACTCCCACAAAATAAACCCAGAAGAACAGAAATATAGGTATTAAAAGCGAGGGCAATGATGGGTTGAGCAGACCTGATGGGTCTGACCCTCATGAAAGAAAAAAACCCGAGCTTGCTTTATTTCTGGTGGTACAGGGATTGGTAGGGAGCCCTTCAGGGGAAACCGGATAGAGTGGGGAAAAACAGGTTGTTTGGTGCTTGGCAGGTTGCGCCCATCTCTGGACGGCTGTGTTTGAACCTGAGGCTGTGGGCTAAGGCAGGGTGCCTGCAAGATCTGGGCTTCTTGAACCAGGGAGTCTCACCCAGGAGTTCCCAGAAAAGCAGCTTCCCTGCCTTAATGGCTCAACAATATCCCTAGTTCATACATGGCTCCCAATAAAGCTCTCTTGAAAAACTCCTTGTTTCAGCGTTGCAGGTGGGGAGAACTGGCCTGGTTGGGCCACAGGGTGGCAGGCTGAGCAAGGACCTCTTACACCCCTCTGCGCCTCTGGGACACAGGCGCTATTATTAGCATCCTCATTTCCCTCTGGAAACACCTGCAGCCACTAAAATATCCCCACCCTTCCCTGACTCTGACTGCCCCTTTCCAAGGTGCTCCTGATCAGGTTTTGAAAGTAGAATACCAGGAGGCTGAATCCAGAATATAAAGGGGTTCAGAAAGTTCAACCAGAGTATGGAGCCCCAGCTGTGCCCCTCTCCAGCCAGGACAACCTGTTAGCATGTGACCCCCCCCCCCCCCAGGGGATGCCCTGCTGGGAGAAGGTGCAGGCCAGCTACCTGGTCTGGCAAGAGCCGTCCTCCTTACACACTGAGCTTCCAAGTCCTCCAATGCTCTCCTCCTGCTTTCACTTGGGTCCACTCATCCGGCCTGTGAATTCTCACCCTAGCCTCCTGGTTGCTGTGGTCTTGCCCTCCTTCCCTGCCTACCTCAGGAAGGAAGCATGTGCTCCTCTGAGTGACCAGCTTCCAGCCCCTGGCCCCCGCCACTCTGCATCCATCCCCTGGATGGTCCCCAGGCTGAGCCAGGCACTTCCATTTGACCCTCCCCACAAGAGGCAGGAGGAGCAGGGCTTGCTATACCGATGTGATCACAGGTTTTCTCCCCCACTAGACTGCAAACTTCTTGAAGAAGGCACCACGGCTTCTTGTACCTTCCTTACGTAGTGCACCTGGAACGTGGCCTCCACAGGCTGGGGGGTGAATGGGGATGCGCTTTTCCTGTTGATACAACATCCTGCTTCTCTGAGTATTGTTGTAATTTTTCCTCATACACACGCTGACTGGAAAGTAACTGGTTTGATTCTGTGTGTACATTTGATCCTGCTTCCTGCCCGTGCCCACATTTAGTTGAAATTGGAAATGTTTACTAATATTTCCTAGGCAAAAGGTACTGTGAGGCGCGGAGAAACAGCTAAAGTACAAGCTGCTGCAGGGACCTCATAGTCAAGAAAGGCTTTAAACCTGGGAAGACAAGATAAAGGTTATGATGCGCATTGCCACGGCGACAAGACGGCTACGGATACCTGGTGGAGCGGGGGATCAGGTCGTACAGAAAACTGAAACCATCCTGGAACCAGACTACAACTTGAAAAGAGAAGGGATGGGGACAGACGGACACACCCCACTCCAACTCTCCAAGGAAACCACTGGGCACGTTGGGCAGAGCTGGATAAAGCTGGAAGGTATCCTGGGATATGCGTGCACAGTACCTCATCTTTCAGACCAGCTTATCCTGGATTTGGTGAGCCCTGGACCACCTCTTAAGATTCATTTTTTTTTTTTTTTTGATGCTGGGGATCGAACCCAGGACCTTGTGCATGCAAGTCAAGCACTCTACCAATTGAGCTACATCCCCAGCCCTAGATTCGTTATTAATTGTGGTTAAACCCAAAATTTTCAAGCATGGGAAGAGTTTAATTTGAGATGTGTAAGTCAGATCTGTTGACACTTATGAGTCAGATCAGAGATGATGCAGAATGTGGAGGGTCAGGCTGGGAGATTTCGGCAGCTGTCTTGAGTGAGGGGAGAGGGTCTGACTGAGGTGATGGGGGAAGGGATAGGCGGGAAGGTAGGGTGTCAGCAAAGACTTCATTTATAAATGAGGATTTTGTCAAATCTGACTTTCCATTTGTCTATGGGTTGGCAAAGAGGAGGAGATGCTGATATATGTCAGGAAATACCAGACTGGAAAGATAAACGTAATAGAAGTCACTGCTTGTTTAATAAGCAGTAAACATTGGGGCTCTTTCGAGGGGGCTCTGTTGCTTCCGTATGCACCTCTTGGATCTTGAGTAAGCTGGAAATGAGCCAAGGGGCATCAGCTGCCAGGAGCCGGGTGCTGCAGGGTGACCTGCCTGGAACCATGGCTTTCCGTGCCTGTCATTCATCCTGATGATGAAGCTCTCAGTCGCTGTGAGTTCATGGCTGAAGACAGCTTGGCAATTTGGGGGGTACATGGCCTTTTTTTATGATACACTCCTTTTTCAGTCCTTCACAGCTGACTTTATGAGCGGGAAGGTTGTGTGCTGAGTTAAATGGAAGAAAGTCTAGACAGAAGGAAGTCGGTGGTGTGTTTGAAACAGGAATAGTGTTGAAAGGTTCAAACGATGAGTACAAGGAAAACACAAGTGTCATTACAGTGTGCAAACCCTGTACACACCTAGATATCCCTTCAAAATAAATAATAACGGTAAGCATTAATTCTTCTAGTTTATAGATGAGGACACCCAATACTTAACTTAGCTCTGTCAAGTATTGTTTCAGGGTGTAGAGAGTGGAATCAAAGCTACCAACACCCATCACTGGTCCTGAGGGCCCTTCTAGGTCTTTTTTTTTTTTTTTGTACCAGGGATTTCCTTTTTATTTTGTATTTTGAGACAGGGCCTCACTAAGTTACTGAGACTGGCTTTGAAATTGTGATCCTCCTGCCTCAGCCTTCCGAGATGCTGGGATTGCAGACCTGTGCCACTGTGTCTGTTGGCTCTATGGCTTTATAGCCACAAATAATGGCTCTTTGTGTGGTTCTCTGTAGTGACGCAGACAGTCCTGTGTTAGATCCTGTTCCCCTCTAATTGTACAACACAGTACTTCATTATCCAAGTATGTAAGCTTCTTCTGGAAGCAAAGTGATATGAGTCCAGATAAATTGATGTTGATTTGCAGCACCTGGGAATGCCAAAGGGATCCATAAATTTTGAGTCAGAATATTTACTAGTGGTTTCCACCTGTGGGAGCTCTGTGCTGGGTCATCTGTATTGTGCTCTTAGGTTTAGAAAGCCCATGAATAACTGGGAGCAGATGGGTAAATATTGGCAACAAGCTTATTTCTTAGTAGAGGGGGAATTGTGGTGTGGGCTTATATTGAATCACAGACGTTAAATGCAATTAACACTTAGAAGGGAACATAGAAAAAGATGCCAGAGGAAATGATCTTGTAATGAAATCTCTTAATGCTCCAAATACCGAAAGACCATCGGGAGGGTCTGGGCAGTGTGTGTCCACAATGAGCAGCTGGGGCTGACGGATGAAGGCATCGGCTTGGTTCTAGAAGTCGGGATCATGGTGATGAATCCTGAGGCTACTGATGCCAGTATCTGTTATAGGAGTCGCCTTGAAGCCACGCCTTCCTCCTTTCTGTCAGTCTTGAGCTTTTCGAGTTCTGTCCTGTCTTGTCCTGTCAGTAATGATGTCCCTGCCTCCATATCAATGTGGGACTGAAATCTGCATGTGATGAGCCTGGGGCCAGGGCCACTGAAGAAGTCCAGGGTGGGGGTTGGCCTGTGGTCCACACTGACAATATGACTGTCTGTTAGGCTGGTGATTCTGGGGGCTTGCGGTGGCATTGGAAAGAAAGGGACACAAGGAAGACGTGGCTGTTTTCAGAACTTGGTTTGTCTGACTTTGGAGGAGCTTGGGTAAAAAGACGCTGTCTGGGAAGTTGTCCAGGGAAGGAAGGGGAGGACACCCTGCTCCAGACTCCCCTCACCCAGGGCCAAGCTGAGGCTGCCGGACCTCTCTTCTTCTGGACTCATGAGCACAGCTCCTGGGAGATGCAGACCGGGATGGCTACGCCCCAGCGGATCTCAGTGTTCACGCCGTGTCCTGGAGCAGCAGCCTAAGTGCTGCCCAGAATGATTTCTTGGGCTGCTTCTGCGATGGTCTCTGTCCCACCTGAGCTAGACAATTTGTCCCTGTCTGGAGCTTGTCTAGAGAAATAGTTCAAAGAAGAGCGTGCCTTCGTCATGAAGAGAACCCAGAAAAAAATGTGATAGAAAAGACATACTTGGAACTAAGGTTTGCTTCAAAATATTGGATGATAGTATTTGCATGACAGGCTTAAAGTCAAAGACTGTTTTTAGTTTATGAGAAGACACAGTAGCCTCCTTGAATACATCTCAGCACCTGCTAGGTTGGCCACCAAGTGCTTGGATTTCCTGGGTTTGCCTGACTTTTCAAATGGTACAAGGCTATGGGTTATACAATTGGCTTATTCTGAGGTGTGCCCTGCTTTTATCTCAAAATAACATGAAATTAAGGTTAAAAGTCAATTTCCTAGCCGAACTTTAGTTCCAGTATAGGAAAATTATGAAAATTCTTGGTCATAGCAATACCAGAAGCTTCAACAAAAATACTAATGGAGTATAAAATTGGAATTTTCAGCTTACTTTTGATTCTTTGAATCAACTTCCCTGAGGCATAACTTATATACAAAAGTAACCTGTTTTAAATGTCCAGTTTGATGAGTCTTGCTGAATATGTACACCTGTGTAATAGCTATCTCAGTTAAAATATAAAACATTCACATTTGAAGTTTGTACAGATTTGTTTTTTGTTTCCTGATGTGTGTGTATGAGAGAGAGAGAGAGAGAGAGAGAGAGAGAGAGAGAGAAAATTTTCATTATCTCTGAAAATGAGGATACTTAAAAAAAACTCCCACCTCTTCAATGGACCTTCTCAGAGGAACTGCCAATTACCTACAGATGTCACAATGGTTCCTCTTCTTGGGGCCTGTCCTGCTAATTGCCTGGGCTCAGAGGAGGGCCCCAGGCTCTCCTGAAGGTCTTTATTATTATTTACTTTCAAAATTCACATTGTCTTTGAACAGCTCTCTTTATATTGCAAAACATTTTTGGGAACTTGAATCTCAGGTCCTCAAAATCACTTCTCTTCCCTTGGAAACCAGACAGTTCCTGCTCAAAGGATAAGGGGACTGATGTAATGGCAGGTGGCCCTGGAGATGTAGGGCAGGTGACCTGGAGAAAGGGAGCCAGGGGAACCCGTGCTGAGGGAGATACTGGCGAGGAGCCCACGTCTTTGCCTGAGTGTGTGTGATGCAGGAGAAAGCCCAGGATGGAGGGGCATCCGCTGGACATGAGCCACAAGGGCTGCCTTCCTGTCCTGACTCTGCAGCTACCTGAACTCTGCAGTTGACCTTAGGTGAGCTACTGACCCTCCCCCAGCTCCCAGGACCAGTTTCTCCCCCGGCACAATGGGGTTGAGTGGATGAGCAGGAAGCCCTCCAGCTCTGACCCCAGATACGGATCCCACCCAGGCTCTAGCTTTCCAGCTGCTTCCTGTATGCCTAAGACTCCCCCCACCCACTGCCCCCACCCCAGCAAAACCAGATCTAGTGCGTCTGCACATCCACACTCGACAGTTCAAGTCCATTTCCTATGGGACACAATCCTCTGAACCCCTCTTCTGTAAGTTGTCCATGCAGAGGATCGCCCATGTTTTAGAGAACGCCCCAACAGGGTCTTCACTCATCATCTCTTTAAAATGACTGACAAACAACGTGACGTCATGCCTGAGTCCACCTTGCTCGTTAAGACGGTCCAGAGCCACAGTCTCCCTAATAGTCTCCCATTTCTACTTGTTCCTTCTCATCCACTGTCCACTTGCAGCCAGAGTGCTCTTTTACAAACATTCATGGACCTTGTCACTCCACCGTTTAGAGCCTGTGGGTGGCATCTGGATGCTCTTAGATGAAATTCACAGTCCTTCCATGGTCTGCGTGGTCTCCTGCATATTCTTGTACATACCAACTAGGGCTGTCTCCCGAAGTCCACTCTTCCCTTGACAGAAGTTTAAGTGGCTCATGACCATCCCCATATGGGTGACTCTCCCACCCTCCTGTGCAGCTGGGAGCCGGAAGGAGCTGCTGAGCCCCCTGAGGGAGGTTTGCACAGTTCTGGGTCTTGTGGCTTGGCAAAAGGAGGAGGCATGCTGTCTCTGGCACATTCTGGGAACTCGTAAGTGTTTATGGGATGAGCAAATATAGCCTCAACAGTGGGATCCATGTTTCTCATTTTTTTCCCTCTCCAGTTCTCAGGCCTGTTATAAAAGGGGTGGAGACATCTCACGGTTCAGAGGTGACAGGATCCTTCTGAGTGACTTAGCAAATCTGCAGGGGAACCAGATCTAAATTCATTGCATTCATGGCTCATAGGGAGAGTTCAAAGAATACCTGGTCTACAAACACCGATTAAATGAAACTGGAACATGTTACTGCACGGAGAGCTCTTACAGGAGACAGGCTTGATCTGCTGTCTGGTGCCCCTGTAATAATTCATGATATGACTAGAGAATATCGGTTCTGAAAATTAGACAACCTTTGAAAGGAACTGGGCTGAAGTGCACTTTGTGGTTAGAAATACCTAGTGTCAGAGAGCATATCGACCCTGCTGGATACAGTGACGGTTCCAAGTAACCACAAATTGACTGGCTGGTTGAACGGATGTTAGACACTGTCTCCTACAGAGCAACCTCACCGAATCATGAGATCTACACCAGAAGACCAGATGCTCGGGAGACTATCCTTTCTTCCTTCAGAAAAGAGAAGCATCCTTTGGAATTACAGAGTCAGACTGCAGTCCGGGTACAGCTTTATGACCCGAGACAAAATTCCTTAGTCTCTGAGCCTCAGCTTTAACACATAAATTGGGCATCTGTGCCTTTTTCCACACTCCCCACATCTAATCCATCAGTAGGTGCATTAGCTATGTCCCCAAAAGACATCCCAGATCTGCTTTTTTTTTCCCCATCTCCATAACTTTCCTCTGGCTCAAGCCACCACACCTCTCCAGTAGACTCCGGTGGAGGCCTCCCCTCTGGCCTCCTTGCCTCCACTTACACTTTTCCCATTTCTTAACTACACAGAGTCCAGGTGAAATTTTAAAACCTTCCACTGACTTCTCATTCAACTCATAATAAAATCCAAACTTCCTGCCATGCCAGGGTCCACGAGGTCCTTCCTTTATAAACTGCCTGCTCCCTGCTCTCTGACCTCAGCCTTTTCACCATATTCCATCTGTTCAGGAAAACATTGGCCTTGTCTGGCCTCAGCTCCTTGCTGCTGCTCTTCCTTTTAAACTAAAGCCCTCTTCTTACATCCTTCAAGTCCTTTTAGAGAGCTCACCTCCTCCTTCCCTTGCTGCCTGTCATCCTGGGTTTTATTTTCTTCAGTGTATTTATCAACAATTTAAATCATTTATGTGTTTACTCCTCTTTGTTTGCTTTTTTCTCTCACCATCAGAGGGAGGACTTGGATCCTTATTCACTGGGAAAGGGGCTGGCATCAATGTGCAGAAGAGCGTCTCTGACCCCTCTGGGGGGAAACAGGCTCAGACTTCAAGTGCTGAAGGGTGCGGAGACTGAACTAGGCCACCGGGTCACTATTCCCAGATATGCTCCCCTGGGGGTTTGCAAGGAGACACGAGAGAGAATTTCAAAGTTTACCCAGAATATAAATGCACTGAATAGCACAGGGGAAAAGAAAAAGTTGGGAGTGAGGTTTGAATCAGTGAACACTCCAGGGTGTTTGCAGCAAGTAGCCGGGGGCCTAAGGGACAGCCTGGCGCGACTTCAGTGTGCCTGGCTTTCTCCAGAGGGCATCGCGGCTCTGACAGCCAAGCCACCAAAAGATCTGGTAACTTGGGGGGAAAATGTGGACAATTTCATGTATTTCAAAGAGGCCTTTGTTTAGGTGGATAGAGGTGGGGCATGCAGGGTAGGAAAGCAACGGGGTCAATTCTTGCTGCACAACCTGGGGGGTCCACGTTTCCGGTGATCTGGTTTAGTTTGGGCAGTTTTGCTCTCATCATTTATTCATCTCCTCCCAAAGGTCTCACAGAGGAAGTTTTCCACCATTTTACCTTGGGTGGTTGATTTTCTCCCTTTGTCACTTCTGGGAAAGAAACTGGGTGAAGCATTATTGGATTTTACCCTGATTTCCATGAAACCTGAAAATTAGTGGTGACCACCCAGTATGATCAGATCTGTGCAAGACAGTCAATGAAACTGGATTCTCGGGGACCAGACTTCCTTCATTCACAAATGTGTCTGCAATCACACATGGTACAGGCTATGAGGGATCACAATCTTCTTACGCGTCACATTAAAAAGGAAACGAGAATTTCCATGGATTCTGAAAAAGTTGAAATTCTGAGGTGCAGAAGAGACAATAAGGGGATTCTTTACAAAACATACCTAAGTTGCACTTTAAAGGTGTTCTTTCCCTTTTTTTTTTAGGGAACATGTGGTCACTTGACACTCAGCATTTAGGTGCCATTCGAGTCTGTGGGATAGCTCAGACTCACCAGCAAACCATGAGAAGGTAAGGGAGACTCTGTTTACAGCACAGAGCTGGGGGAGAGTTGGGGGGCTTTCTGAGTGCCAGAGCCCTCATGCTCTGCATTAGGCGGAGGGCAGATTGACAGGGATGGGAGGGGCCCCCAAAGCCCAGCAGAGTTCATACAGGGCTCGCTAAGCATGCTAAGTGTTGTTTCAATCTGATGTCAGACCCAGTGGAAAATCCAGTCAGGATAGAATGAAACTACTCAAGCTTAAAGCAGAGGAGCAACGTTGGAGCTGGGGTATCAGACGGGTTGGGTCAGCCTCTAACCCAAAGTCAGGTCCATGTCACTGCTGAGTTCTTGGCCCAACGGCCAACAAGCTCATCTTCAAATACCTCTAAGGACAGCGAGCTCAGAACCTGCCTAGGCACAAAGCTACTAGATCCTGACTCCGGGCTCCAGTCATTACCCTAATCTCCAGTGAAAACCTGTGCCCACCACCTTCCCCAGGGCAGCGGGTCCAACTGAGCCCAGATGTGCAGGGCGCTTCTCTAGAGCACGCTGCTGCAGGAGGTTAAAGGCAGCCATCTCGTTCTAGGTCCCCTTGCCTGCAGGCTATGCCCATTCCAGTTGCTGTTCTCCAAGGGTGACCGTCCACTGGCCACCTCACAACATGACATGCATCTCCAACAGATGACATTCCAAGGATGCCTAGCATTAGCTCAGCCACTGGGGACCCTGCGTTCGCCACCCCCCCCCCCCCCCCCCCCCGGCAGTCCAAGGATCATCCTCTTCATCTTGGACTTGTGTGATTGATTTTTTTGAGCCTAAACGCATGAGTTTATATTTAACCTTGATAATTCCATTTTATTGGTTTTGGCTTGGATTTATAGCCACTTAAAATAATGACGATAGCTTACATTTAATTACAATCTTCTGATCATCAGAGTGCTTTCCCATATGCTGTTACTGCCCGGTTGGATTCCCTTATTCCCATGTCAGCTGGCCCTCCTAACTTCCCACCTGGAAATATGATTAGCAGGAATGGCATCGATCGCCACTGACAGACTAACAGCAAAGAGCCAGAGACTCAGTCTTGGGAAAGGCTCTCTTTATTCTCAGCACATCCTCAGGAGGAAAGGACAAAAGGCACACCTTGAAAACTACTTGAAAAAGATGACTGCAAAGAGTGAGAAGTGCGAGGAGGAAAATAAAGCAGCCCAAGGAAAGAGAAGAAAACTGGGTGAGGTTTCTGTAACAGAAAGCGGGGTCAGAGAAGGCCCCCAGAGACCTGGACACACATGGACTCATCAATCAACTGACTTCCTGCTGTTCCAAAGACAATTTCAGACAATCAATTTTTGACTTGGTTTTGTTCTCTCCACTGTCGACTAACTCAGGATTTGCTTTTGAGTCACAAAGACACATACAACATGTGGCACCCAACACACACTTGAAATAATTGTTCAATAAATGAAAAAAGATAGCATGACAGATTGTCTCAGAGATACATTGACACCAAGAAATGTTGTATCCAGGCCACTTGATGAGGTTTTACGACGTTTGCCCTGGGACACCACTCTTACCCATGACACTCCTGGGGGGTACAATTAGATTCGAATCAATTGTCTGTAGCTCAGTTTAGATCAATTGTCTGTAGCCTGGTATGTGCAGTTTCTGCTCTGTAAGCTACAACTCCAGACGGATCACAACACACCCCGAGTCACAAATCTCTAATCTTGAGGATTCCCCACGGCACTAGTTTTGGAACCTGCATATGAAAAGAGAAAAGTCGTTTCCTTGGGATGGCTTGATACCGGGGAACTCATGTTGGGCTGCACACATCACGAGATTCTTTCCCCAACTCTTTCTATCCTCTTTTCAGGAATGTACTTCAGAATTTTGTTAGTCGTCATTTTACCAGTCGGTACTTTTTTGGAAAGTATTTTTTTTTAATGTATTTTGGAAGTTATCATTTCATTGTCTCCAATGAAATGGAGACAAGTCTGTGCCTCTGCAGACTTACACCATTTCCCCACAGTACCTAAGGGTTGCATCTAAAAGGGCTTTTAGCATTCTGAGTTATGATTTATATAAACCTGGGGAAAGAAATCCTGGTAGTTAAATTAATTAATTACTGATTCATAGAGCAACTGCTGTGTGCTAGGACATGCTCAGATAGAAGAAAGGAGCTGGTGGGGGAAGGATGGCAAGTGAGCATGGCTGGTCCCTGTGCTGAGGAAGAAGGTGACACTGGAACACAAATGAAACATGACACCAGAGGCTGGGATGCTGTGTGCAGGCAGGTGGTGGTCAGGGAGAGTGAGGAGGAGGCCACCCTTGCTAGGGACAGTAAGGTTGTTGACCACTGAAGAATGGAAGGAAGGATGAGATAGAGATGGCAGTGTACTGTGGGACCTGAGAAATTCCCCGTGGCTGGGAGGGCTCTGGCGGAGATGGGGAGATGGTTGGGAAAGAGGCTCGACAGTGGACAGCCGAGCTGAGGAGTAGAGTCCAGAGACCTCAATCCACCCAGCCAGGCCTCTGTCCCCACAGGTTCTCAAGCAGGGAGGACTTGGCCAGCGTGGCTTCAGCAGAACAGTGCACTTTGCGGAGAACTCACTGGGGTGAAGGTGGGCGGGGCTGGAGCCAGGAGTCTCCCCAGGCCACCTTCCCCAGAAGAGGTTTTCTCTGTACCTTTCTTATTCAAGTTAAATCTCCACTCTTAAGGAAACTCACTCTGGTGTCCTCTAAAGGGATTCACCTGGGAAAGGTTTAGAATTAACATTTTGATTGAAATAGTTTTTGTTTCTAAATGTGCTAACTTAAGTGCTTAAAACCTCCCCTTCCGCTACCACCCTGACTGTGGTGTTCATGTCCTTCCACGGATGCAACTAAGGTCAGCATGAGCTTTTATTTAGTGCCTGTCGGAATGATCACCACTTCTGCATGGGTGAAAGATGAAAACAGAGCTAGCAAAACAAAAATGCATTCGACTATAATATTTGTAGAGAGTGGTGCAGTCATCGAACTCCTTGTGCATGTCTGCACGGACAGGAAGGTTTCAGAATAAGAAATGCATAATGGAGGCTGTATCCCGATCCTCTGAAGCCACAGAACTTGCCTTACTATGAAGTAAGGAGGTACTAATGAATGAGGAAATGTTAAATATTAAAGAATTTTTAAAAGTTCAGACATGTTGGCCTCCAGCTGGCCTCTCCCTCCCAAACCAGCCCTTGGATTAGATAGAAAGGAAGTGGAGGCCGGTTTTCAGAAACATGGAGTTTTAAAACAATGAAAGTGGCGGGATGGTGGTGACTTCCCACTATTTCCCATTTGCGTCGTCCCCTTGGGAGGCTGGTGGAGTCCGTTTAAACCACTGCACAGAGCAGCTGAAGGGCCACTGAAGGGCCACTCCATGGGGGTCCCAGCCTCCTCACACAGAAATAACCTGGGGGCTTGATTGCTTCCAACAAGGAGAAGAAATTAAAAACATAAAACACTTTTCCCTATCAAATGTGTGGGTTAGACTGCTCCATCAATCCCTGCTCTCCTTGCAGTTCTCTGGAACACAGACTCCCTGTTTGGGGGCCCTGGGGACATTCTCCTCTTGCCCCTCTCATCCTCCTGGGCCATCTCTCACTAAACCAGACACTCTGATGAATGTGTGGTGAAGTTCTGGGGAGTTGGTGTTTCCTGGCAGCAAATAGCGGTTTCATCTAATTCCAATGCGCTTTGTCTAGGCTGCCGCACACCCCTTCACTAGTGAGACAACATCCAGGCTGCACATTTTATTTCAAACTTATCCTGAAGTCTTGGCAATGAAAAGGTTAGGGCCATAGCGTTAACATAGAAAGACCAGGAGATTCATAGTCAGACCCACCGGGCTTCCTCTCCCTACTTAGCAGGTACATGATATTGGGTTAGTTAACTGCATCTTTCTGACGAAGCTGGTTTTTTGATCTGTAAGATGGGGGTGATATTAGGTAATGCTTAAGAATGGAGTGAGAATTAATGGGGACAATATGGACAGAAACTCCTGGATAGTTAATAGCAAACAATAAACTTTTGATAAAAGTTTGCTATTATTAGTTCTTTTGCTGATTTTCAGCAACTTTGGGATTTAAATAATAGCCAGCAACTGCACATAAAAAAGGTCTTTCAAATAATTGGGGCTAGATGGCACAGCTCAGATATTGATTTAAAAGGAAAGAAGTCCTTCTGAGTAGATTACATGCAGTGAACTTGAGCATTTCAAACGAGTGGGTGTGGTCTGGTAAGGGTACCCAGGGAGTGGACCTGGAGAGAACACGGAGGGAGCCCTCCGATCCTGATTGGCCACCAGGTACATGTCTTCAGGGTGGGGACTGAGCAATGTGATGCTCACACAATTCCTGGATCAGATGTGACTGTGGGCTAGAAACCAGAGCTTGGTGGGCAGAAAGATTCAGAAGAAAGGACCATTGGAGGGGTGCCCATCGCTCCTGTTTGTGACAGGAACTTGATTGTACTGGGGAGCTTCGGTTTTCATACAACCTTACAAAGGGTTGCCGACTTCTTTGGGCCTGGGAGGAGTGAAGGTGGTGTGGAGTCGAAGCTGAGTACCCTTCCTGTGTCCCTGCCTCCCTCCCACCCAGCACAGCACAGATCAGGTGGAGAAGCCCCGAGTGATCTGGAGAATCGTGATTTCCCGATTCTCAGCCTTCTTTGTTGGAAGGGCGGCCTTTCTGTGGTTAATGATGCCAATCAATGGAGGGTGTGGGAAGAAACACACTGACTCAGAAGGCTGTGAACTTCTGAGGTGCTGAGGGTGAGGATTAGCTATTATGCAAAGAGAAAGCGGGAATCAATTCTGTTCTCCACCGACTGTCAGTGGGATCCAGTCACCAAGGGGAAAGCAAATCCTGGGAGCCATCTGCCAAATAAGAAGGCAAAAAATGACAGCTTTCTTCAGGGAAAACTGAGCAGTGTGCTAAGTTTCAAAAGGGGAAAAACAAACCAGCAACTTGATGCTACTTTTCCTCCTTGAAGAAAGGCAAAATAACTAGGACCAATTACTTTAAATTTAATCTACGCTCCTAGGAGCCCTCATGCTTTCTTTTCCTTCAAGATATTAGTCACGCTGTTTTATTGAAGAGATGGTGTATTTTGAAGGAGAGTGAAAGCAGGCTCCTTTGGGGGGGGTACTTTCCTGTTTGGGGTGTGTGTCTGAACTTCTGGAAAGCACTTACTATCATTTGTTACCACCCTCGTTATTGCAACAAACTTGGTCCAAATTCAAAAGAAAGCCCTTACTTTTCAGCAAGGATAAAAAAACCCTTCTAGCACGTTTCACAGTTCACACCATGAAACTCTCAGCTTGGCTCTGGCACACACTCAAGAGCACCCACGCTGCACGGAGCAGGTTTCCCTTCCCTGGCTCCCTGCTGGGCGACCCTGCGCTGTAGCATTGGTGGTTCTGCTACTGGGAACCCAAATACTCTAAGTGACTCAGTCCTGCTCCCCGGAGAACACCGACCTTGCAGAGATGAGGTCGAGCATCCCAGGTCTCCTAACCCAGAGCGGTGCAGGCAGAGAGCTACATCCAGTCCCAGCACCCGTCCATCACACCGCAGCGCTCTCTCTCTCTCTCTCTCTCTCTCTCTCTCTCTCTCTCTCAGGCAGCATCCCATCTGGGTGGGAGCCTGCCGGCATGCAGTACTTGCCTCTGCCTGTCAGCTCTGGCTCAGGTGTGCCCCTCGCCCTTGCGTTGCAGGTGGATTTCCCACTGGCCAGTCAGACTTCAGAAGCTCCTAGTACCCTCCTTTGTCGCCTGCAGCTGGAATTCCTGCAGGCTGCTCCACCTCGCAGGATCAAACTCTGGACTACTGAAAGGCAGGTGAAGGGAGGGTGGAAAACACGGAGCGGAGTCCTGGGCTCTGGCAGCAGATCTGACTGTACAGAGGCAGCCAGGCTACAGTATCTGGGGAGAAGCCTAATACATGGACTGGAGTTTTGTTTTGCTTTTGAAATACGATTTAACCCGCAGACCCCCCACCCAGCACACAAGAGAGTGCCTCTTCTGAAGTTTGCCTCATATGCCCTCCAGGTTCTATGCCTGTGATACTGCTGATCTCTAAGGAGGGCCATGCACCCTGACCTTTTGGGAAGAAACTTTATTCACGGTTCATTTTTCACTTCCAGGAAGATGCTGTCTCTCCTGGATGGCATTCAGAGTGGCAGAGTAGCTGGGAATGGGTTGCTGTACTGCTGTTGCCGGTGGGGAAGAGGCTCAGAGATGGTGCCACAGGAATTGTTCCTGAGTGGAACATTTGGCTCTGGAATTGGGAAAAAGTAGAATGTTTGCTGATTTTCCTTGAACTCAGACTGACCTCTCAGCCTCTCAGTCTTACTCAACAGCTGGGCGGTCCCCTTCCCCCAGGGCACTGGCTACCTCCAACACTCCACTTCTGGCTGGGTGGGCGCCCCTCCTGCTGTTTGCTGTTCTCTTTCTTCTTCCCCTTCCTCCTGTGCTCTCCTCTGGGAGGGTTCAGTCAGCCCACACTCTCCAGAAGCATCTGAATATTCTGGCATCCTATACAATCAAGTCGCTTTCTGTCGTCTCTACGTTGCTTCTCAAAGCAAGAGGAGGCAGGGGTGGTGGGAAGGAGCCGAGGGGAGACCAGCAGAGGCTGTGCCTTGGGGTCCAGTAGCAATGACTTCTTCCCCTGCTCCCCACCAAATCACCAGGCAACATCAGAGACAGGAGTTTGCAAAGTCTAAGGGGTGATGGGTGGGGGGGAGGGGGGGGGTTGGTGGGGGAGGGACATTTGGAGTGTTGACTACAGAGGTGCCAGGGGCGGATGGGATTGTTCTCCCTGGAGAACACCGGACAACCCTGCCAGCAGGGTTGGTTACAGGGGTGGCACTGAATACTCGTGTTTGTCAAAATTAATATAACTCTACATTAAAAAGGGCGACTTTTTACTGACTGTAAACTTTAAGGACATGCTGAAGCTGTATAATAAAGAGATTAAATTAATCAAGTTTAAGGACTTTTTTAAGTCCCTAAGATCAGTTGTCCCTCTTTCTCCTTCATCTCAGAAGGCCCTGCAGGGGCGTGAACAAGCTTATTCACTGCAGAGAAACCAGCCATGAACTTGGAATTTAACAGGAAAGTGTCCAGTGGAAGGCATCCTCTGCATGGTGCAGGGTCAGCAGCTGCCTCGCAATACACAGAGACCCATTCCCTCTCTATTCTCCGTGGTGGAGAGTATGGATTCCATGCAGGAGACCAGAAAGATCTGTAGCAAGGCTGTGGGCCAGAAGCAGGCAAGAAGGGCCAGGTCAGAGACAAAGCAGCAGAGAAAAACGCCTGCGGATCTGAGATCACGACATTTCTGGTAGCTGAAAGCAGTGTTCCCAATCTGGCTCCACAGACGGAGTCCCACTGCCCAGTAGGCCCAGAGCTGGGTCAGACAGTCTGCATGCCTGAGGAGCTTCCCTGGCCATTCTTTGAAGAAGACGAAGGTCAGTGATGGGAAGATGGCTTTTGGGGACCACAAACCCAGAGCACAACACTGTCTCTAGGACAGGAAAGTTCTACAGGTGCAGGGAGGAAGTGGCCTGGTGCCCCTTGTTGGGAGGCAGGCTGGCAGGCCACCAGGGTCAGAAGAAGCTGCTGGGTTTGTGAGGGCTTTCCCTGGGCGCTCCAGTCAAGCCCCGGGAGACTCAGGGGCAGAGGGGGATGGGTAGCGAGCACAGGGAGAGCATCCATCTGGGACCTGGTCAGGGGCCCTGGGCTGTCTGGGCAGCAGTGTGGGAAAAAAGGAGGGACAATGCCCAGTGTTTTTCTCATGGTATCTTCCAGCATCTCCCTAGCACCTAGCCCAATGCCCTAGCCCAATGCCCAGGCGCTGCAGCCAATCAATGAAAATCTCTTGAATGAGTGAATAAGGGATTGCTACTCAGCCAGACTCCTTCATGGGTTTTACCTAGTTTTGCCCTTAGAGCCACCTGTGGGAGAGAGACTGATCCTTTTTGTCTGGGGCAACTTCAATGCCCAGAGAAGTGAATTTTCCTGGTCTCATTATTGACAAATGCAAAGGATATTTTAGTAAGGGGTGAGCAAAGATAAGCCCAGCAGGTTTCTTTCCTCACTATTGGAATTCTGGCAATGGACTTGAGTGTTTTATATTGGAAAGCGTAGAAAAGATTTATTTTCTAAAAAATGATTAAATTTTAAGGTCAAACCAGTAACTCTTACATGTTCCATTTTGGATACTGGTTCTATGAGAGTCAGGAGTAAGTAGTAGGTCTTTAATGATGGTTCCACTTGAGGGACAATAGAAAATGTGTCTGCATTTTCTTGGAAATTATTTAAATGACCTAACACTGTTCACATTATTATTTTGGATATTTTTTCTCCTTCATGCATCAAACAGGAAGTGTGGATCTATAGAATCCGTTTGGTACTTGTAGACTTCCCATTGAATAATCTCTTAAAGCAATTGGCCCTTCAAGACAAAACCAAACCTGTCACCACCACCACTTATTAACAAGGGAGGCCTGCTAGCCCCTGCACATCTGCAGCCTCTGCCACTACCATTGTGGGTTCTCTACTCTTTTTATTTAGATGAAATTAGATCAAACTGTATCATATTATTTCATGAATATCACCATTTTAACAAGACTGAAATTAAGCTATTATCTTACATAAAATTATATTTATTTCCCAAGTTCATTAAATCTTAACCTCAGACGTGTGAAATAATATAGAACCAATTAGAGGCAATTCTGACACTGGTTTCATATCTGATATTGATATTCTTTAAGTTTTTGAAGACTGAACAGAATAAATGAAGCTAGTGTCATAATGAAAGGTAACATTTAAACCAAATAACACAGTGATGCCTGAGATAGAGATGTTAGAGCAGGGGACGGACACCAGTGTCCATGTGCAGGAGGAGAGGAGAACAGACGACACCCTCCGAGACTCTGAGTTTCAGCAGCTATATGAAAGATACAGACAGGGAGCCTCGGGTGGGGGGGGGTGAGCACTTATTTGTTAAGGTCATGAAAATAAAAAAAGGCAAAATAATTGAAAAATTTAGAGAATAGTACAATTGAATGTATCAAAAAGGCTAACTTAATGTTAAGTCAATAAAAATCGATAGAGCTTAGCAAATAGTCTCTAAATACAAATGTTAAGTCACTAGAGAGAGAGAAAGGGCCAATTAAACGCATCAGGAAGTGGTTTTCTCCCGCATTTCCTTTGGAAGGAGATTAGCTGGGAGCCGGCTGGGGACCATACCTGCCCTCGCAATCCAATTCTTGGAGGTTACTAGTTTCTGACTGATCTGTCTCTTAACATGTAATTATAAACTGATATGATATAGCAGGTGGCTTCCTTCCTTCCTGGTGGCTGGGAGGTCTCCTGTCTCTGCTACAAGGTGTGTTCCGGGTGCTGTGTCTATCCCTTGCTGGGGAAGGTGTAGCAGGGATTGGCAGAATTCTGCAGCAGGAGGTGGGAAGCTCTTGTGTGGCCTGCAAGAGTCCCAGGCTCACTCCTAGGGCGACAGGTTCTTTTTAATGGCCCGATGGCTAGGTTTCCTGGTCTTTTCCCTTTATTTAATTACGAGCAATAGAGAGGGGCCCATCTTGGGACTGGAGAGCAGTGGCCTTTGCTGTGTTGACATCGCCTTGAGCTGCAGCAGCCCTTTCCTCCTGGGACTTTCCTGGGGGCTTTGCTGAGCCTGGCTTGGTGTTAATTATATTTTCCCTTAGTTGGCAGAATACAAATCAGCTTGGTTATGCTTCTATTTCCTCCAGAAACCACGCAGCTGAGAGGGAATTTGGCTAAGTGCAGACACAAAGAGAAGGTTCCTGGCTCCTGATTGTTTGTTTTACCCAAATTTGAGTGCTTCCACCCCAGACAAGGACCAGGGGATGGTGCTGGCATCTGCGGACACTGGCCCAAGGTTAAAGTAGGAATCTTGATATTGATAAGGCAGGTCTTCCCCGGATGTCTTTTCAGGAACTCCCTTCCCATTCCTTCTGATCTGCCCCGTGACTTGGGGTGGGGGTGTCCGTGGGCCAGCCTTGCAGGGGTAACCCCTCCCTTCTAGCATAAAGCACCTGTTGATCTCTTCTCCCTAGAGAAACCAGGTGGGTGGTGATACTTCTGGGGCCTGGCAAAGGTGAGCTGGCCCTGGGGCCTCTCTGCTGGTACCTAGTGTCCCAGCCTGGGCACTGGGCTGGCACAGCCAAAGTGGCTGGTACGGACTGTGACCCTTGCAGAAGTTTCTTGAGCTCTCTTAGGGCTGCAGGACTCTGGGCCCACTGGCATGCCCCTGCTCTCAACTCCCTGGGAAATCGGTGTCCCTGACCTTTCTTACCAGGGTCCACTGTACTCCCTATTCTTCCTTTGCCTGGCCCAGTTACTGTGCAGCAATTTCTCTCTGGGCCAATAGCCTGCTTTCCCCACGACTCCGTCACTATGTGTTAGGCCACTTGATTGACTGTGGCCATGCTGCTCCTGAAGCCCCTGCTGCCCTCACCCCAAAGAAGCCTCTGCCCTCCCTTGAAGTGTTCTTCCCAAGAGCCCAGGGAGCCCTTGAACATGGACCTTCCTTTCTCTTGACATGGCTGAATCCCAGGTTAGGCACAATGTGATCAAATGAGAACTTCAGCTAAATAAGAAGCCTGATCATGGTCACAGTACTGTCAATCTTTGGGAATGTACAATGCCTTCAATAAGTCACTAGAACTTCTGCAGTGGGTCATCAGACCCATTGTTTTGAAAGATGCATGAACTCCTGCAAACAGTTTTTGGGCTGAAAAGAATACTTGAACAATCGTTGTTCAAGGATGAAGAAGACTGATATAGTTCAGAATGTTCTGGAGCTGATATCAGGGTGACCTTGGACACTAACCAGTCATAGGAACTGAGAAAATCGATTCTTTCTGGGGACCCAGGGTGTAGACTAAAGCTCTCTCTGCTTCTGCCTGTTTCTTCTGTGGCCATGACTGTTCCCACAGTGAGGAGCCCCGTCCTCACCACCGTTCACCACCCGAGTTCCCTGCGGACTCTCACGGACTTCAAAACTAGACGAGCACACACTTTTGTACAGCCTATAAACAGGTCCCCCAAGAGCTGGAGGCCTGACTTCCTAGTGTGTCTTCTGGCTGCTGGGAAAGCCTTTTCTGTGTGGGTCAGTGTACTCACAACCTTCTCCATGTGAATCACCTCCCCCTCCTCTGGTGGACTCAGTGACATTGTTGAACTGAATTTCTGGAATCAAATGTGAATTTCCCCGTGGTAGGTGATGCTGTAAGGCTCTTTGGCATTTCTGGCAGCCTTGCAGAGTGACAGTGTGAGCTTACCTCTGCCCTCCTACAAATCCCAGTCCTAGGACAAGACACCAAAATGTTTATGAAATCCCCCCTTGACCCACCTGAAAAATGAGAGGCTTGGTGCCATGAGCTCTATTTCTCTGTATTCTGAGTCAAATGCAAGCTGATGAGTATCAGTAGCTAAGGTACAATGTATGTGTTAAATATGTCCACAGTTCACACACAGACACGTGCACGCACGCGCATACACACATACACACCTGTGCAGGTGACTAACCCATACTGACCTAGAGCCAAGATACTCTGGACAGGAGTTAAGGTCCAGATTCTAGTCACTGACCTGGCATTCATTATTGCTTCACTCTCCAAGTCTCAGCCTTTTTCTGCTCATGTGACACACTAGAGCCAAGGTCTGCCCCATTCCCGACCTTCAACTTCCCTTGGTTGCAGAGGATGGGTGCATATCCTGTATCTTCATATCACCCATGAGATCATCTTTTGGATGTCAGGGGACTGCTCTCCTACCACGCTAGGCAGCCCTCTTCCTCCAAACAAAGCAGCATGGAGAGAAATGCCAGTCACAGCGATGATTACAAAAGAATATTGAACCCCCAGGAATGCACAGAGAAGTGTAGAAGGATAATTTCAGGTTGGCTTAATGCATCCATTTAACAAACACTTACGGGATGTTGTCACGTGCCACGTGCTGCCTTCTGTCCTGCAGGACAAGGGTATGTGACACGGACACGGTGCGTGCTGGGAAGCTTGCTGATCATTACTCTACCCTGCTCCACCTGCTACACATGCTACACTCTTCTTTCTGTTTAATTTCCTCCGCAGCCCAGTCAGGCAGGTCTGTTATCATTCCTCCGTTTATGGATTAGGACACCCAGGACCAAACCCAGAGCCAATAGTAGCTCTTCCTGGTTTTATCTGACCCTAGAAATCCATGCTGCTTCCTCAACTAATTTAATGATTTCGTTATGTTTTTAAAAAGGAACATATTAAACTTAAGTAATTGTAAATGCACAATTTTACCAAGGTTCTGTGATTTCGCACTTGATTTAGGCCCCATTTCTTTTTCTGCAGATGTGCGGTACCACAGGTGCTGGGAGCCATTAGCCAAGTAGGTATGACAACGCGCGCGCATTTGTGCCCAGCCAGACTGCGGCACACAGGTATTCCAACAAACTGTTTTACATCTACCTCCCTCAAGATGCCCTAAAGCATCATTGAAAAAGGACCAACAGACCAGGAGGAAGATCAGCGGATGGCCGGGTTCAGTTCTAAAGGACAGGAATAATAGTGCTTCTCTCTTCCCCCCTGAACATATTTCAATGTCTGATTGACGATAATAATGTGTGCATTTTTTCTTAGATGGCAGGGAGAGTTTGTTTTAGTATCCAAAACACATCTCTGTATTTTGCTGCCAGCTAAGTCCAGTCTTAAATATGTCACTATATATAGATGTGGTGGGAATTCAGAAAAGCCTGATTTTGGATTAAGATCTTTATGAAACAAAGGGGAACTTGATTCATTTTTCTACCACCAGAGGCCCCCGCCCTGGTCAAGCACATAGTCCTTCCCCTCTGCACTGCCTGTTCATGTCAATGCTCCCTGATGGTGAGCAAAGCATCGCATCAATCCTATTATCTCAAGAACAGAATGTGAAGGTGAGATATACAAGAACTGGAACTTTATGTCATAAAAAATAACACTTACATGGCTTAAATGTACCCCAAGCTATGCTGTGGTTACACGGTTAAAAATAACCATAGCAATTACTTTGATTTTTACTTAGTTGAACCAAATGTTCAACGGGGTTTTTCTCCTCTAAGAATCTGTCATGGTTTTACCAGGTCAAATGTGATCCTTTTGCATGTGTATTTTAAAACACAGAGTCCCTGGATCTGACAACGATGATGGCAACAAATACCCCTCACCTGGTCACACACCCTGAGACACTGTCAGCCCCTTCCGTGGTCAGGGAGGAGGGAGGGAGCGGGTGCACTAGCAACTGTGGCTGAAGTTCTCAAAGGATGCACAGGAAGCAGGTGGGCAGGCAGTTTCACTTTGTCTGTCCCCCTCCTGCCCCAGGTATGGAATGCTGTCACATACAGGCAGGGCGTGGTTGCTGGGGACTTTGTACCTACCGGGAGTTTTGGACAAGGATGAGAACATTCCATTCAGCCATTTTCAGTCTGTTGCTGAGCCCCTGTGGGGTGGCGCTGGCTGGCCCCGGCTGGCCCGGGAGTGTGGTGGCTCCTTAACCAATATGGCTTCCCCAGGAAGGGACAAGAGCTTCCACCGCGGACAGTGGGGAGCTCCAAGGAGTCCCTCGCCCTACTTTGGAGGACAAGGGAAAACTTCCTGGGTGAAGTGTTGTCTAGTTACTTTACAGACGAGTCGGAATTAGTCAGGTATAAAATGGGATGAAGAGTGTCCTGGTCAAGGGCTCAGCCGTTCCGTGTGAGAATGAGCACAGCATCCTCTAACTGCTGGCGCTGAGAACCCCAGGGACAGTGGAACTGCTGAGCCAGACTATTAAGCACAACAGGCCCACCAGGCGCTTTGCCTCCGGACCCTCCCCTTCAACTCCCTTCTAGGTCCACTTGGCTTCCAACAGCCCGATCCTGGACTGTCTACTCCAGAGTCCTGGGTCATCTTGCACTGCTGCGTCTCCTTACGGTACTGTGACCTGTGTCCTGCAGTGTTTCCAGGTCTTCAAGACCCCAACAGTGGATGGCTGCCCCCACTTGCCATGCTGCCTGGACCACGGTGTGCTCTTCTCAATGGCTGTTTGTGGAATGAATAGTTTGGGAATGGGCTTAAACACCCAGGGACTCTCTCACAGTTCTAACGTCCTTCTAGACATTTTCTTAAGTTTCTGGTTCTTCTAGAATCTCTCTTTCAATGTAGAATGTATAGAAATGAAGTTTTAGGTTTTTAACTGAGCAGCAAATAACTTAGAAGCTTCCAGTAGTTTCTAGAAACACCAGAGAATCCTGGAGGTCAGTCAGAATCCAGGTTCCTAGGGAACCTGTAGGTTTTCTGGTCCTGGCTCCAGGTTCTTAGAACAACAGTGTCAGGGAGACCTGCTAACACAGCTGGAGGACACGGGGTGACCTGCTGACACAGCTGGAGGACACGGGGTGCAGAAAACCCATGGATGGTTTGGGTCTTTCTAGAGACACTGACCCTGGGCTAGGTACCTGGAATATTTGAATGAAGTCCCTCTGATCCAGCCCTGTTTGCAGGTAGGTGACCTCTGGGTATCCCAATGCCGCTTCCACTACCCAGGTCCTGTGAAAATGCTGCCTGTTAGTTCTTGGCCCAAGGGCCATTGAACAATGAGGGACTCAACAGACACCTGGCCAACAGCCAGACGGTATGTGACAATGGGACACCCATCACAACCTGCAGCAGCCCGTCCAGGAAGCCAAGACACAACCTGTACAGCAATCAGCCCCAAATGGTTAGGACTTCATCAATAAGATTCCCTACGTTTTGTACAAGTTTTGGCAATTTCAGACCGACCAGAGAAAGCCCATTATACCCCCACCCCCACCCCTGGCCAACTGCACGGGACAGGGGCTTGCAGTCAGCCACCTCCATTTTCTCCAGACCAAGAGCCTCCCCTGAGGGCACATCTGAGAGGTCCCTCTTTTCCACTACAGTGCTTTCCTACTCCCCAGCTTGCCTTTGACTTCTTGCCAAACACCAGTGCTGGTGGCTGGCCGTGCTATGGCAGGTTCTGAGTCACCCGCCCTGGCTTGTTCTCAGCCGGGTGGTCTTTGTTTAGTGTCACACTTGTGCTCTGTGATAGGATGTTAAGGTAGGTATGCCATTCCTTCACAGTGTCCCAAGGCCCTAAATACCTCCTGTCAACACAGAAGCAGGTGTCCTCCAACAGGTATTTCACCCTGGAACTCTGGACCTGTGTCAGAAGGTCCATGTGGGTGGATCCAGGAGAAGGAGAGGTGGGAGGCAACAAAGGGGCTGTGGGACTCTGTGGTCCAGAGGTCAGATTCTCTAATTCTGCTGTGATCCTTGAGTTTCCAGCCTGCCATCGTTTATATAAGTGTCCCCCAAAGGTTGACGGCCCATGCATTAAAGACTGTGTCCCTAGGGTGGCAGTATTGGGAGATGGTGGAACCATTAGGAGGTGGGGCTCAGTAGATCCTTAGGTCATATGGGGCATGTCCTATAAGGGGATTGTGGGACTCAGTTTCTTCCTCTTTCTCTTTTGCTTCTTGGCCATGAAGCAAGCAGTTTGCTCTGCTACACAGTCCCCATCCTTGGACTCTGTTCTACCTCACCAAGAACCAAAGCAATGGATCCACAAGATCTTAGAGAACCAAAATTATCCTTTTCTCTTTATAAGTTAATTGTCTCAGGTATTTCGATATGGTAACAGAAAGCTGACTAACACACAGACAATGGAAACCCACAAACCTTGAGAGGCAATAAATACAAAGTATTCTGCTTGGATTAGGAGCAATTTGCCAAACAGAAGCAAATGCAGTGAGGATGTATTCTAACACCATTCCAGGAGGCACCAGTCCCCTTTGGGGCTTGGGATAGTGGTGACTCTTGGGACACAGCATCTGGATTTGCGGTGTAGGGAGGCATCCTTTGTGTGCTTATGACGGGGGGGGGTGTGATTGGATGACAAGTGCCTTGAGTATCACTGTATATTTTTGTTCTCTAATTACATGGTGATAGCAGGAAGGACATTCAGAGGGTGTCTGAAAGGGACATGCTTAGGGAGGTGGCAGCAGGCAGAGAGCAGCCCACAGTCACTGCGGGGGAATTGTGAAGTCCTAAAACAGCCCTCGGGAAGCCAAGAGGCCGGTGCTTTTTCATGCCTGATCTCTGATTATGTCAAGGTAGGGTGTGAAGCACCATGAGGAATCCCTGAGGTCAGCTGAGCAGACCAGCCTGCTGCCCGGGCCCTAGGAGAAGGGCGACCGCCCTCCTCCAGGGTCTCCTCCTCCTCCTCAGCATTAGATCCTTCATTCATGTCAATGGAAGATGATCAGGATCCAGCAGCATCCATGAGAGACAGGCCCCACAGGGAAAGAGAAGAATGGGAGGAGGGTCTCTCAGGTGATGGTCCCTGAACCAAAGATGTCCCTGACATCTGACCAGATTGTGGAGGCTGATGTAGACACATTGCAGCAACCCCTGGGTCCCAGACAAAACCACGAGGGACAGGCCCAGGGACAACTCGGAGGGAAGTCCATTTCTTCGCCATCCAATTTTAGAATTATAATCAAATTACTTCCCAAACTGCTGTCCTGGGGAGGTCAAAAGCAAGGCTGTGTTTATGTCTAGAGTATGTTTCTATGTTACGCCCCAAACCTGGTAGGCGCGGGCTGCGTGCGCCTGCAGGAACGCACTGACTGCTCTTGTTCCTGGGGCCTCCCTCCAAGCTCATAGCGGGTGAAATGCCTCGCGTGGCAAAACTGAGTACCCATGACAGGTTGGCCTGGGTCTCAGGCTTAGGGTTGACACTTGGTCGCCAGGCTTAGGCTTTCTTTAGTGATGACTTCCCCTGAATGTCAAGAATTTGGAGTTCTCCTGCTGACCGTCAGCTGGAATTCCACTGGGGTCCATACATGATTACCTTTATTTCTCTTCCCTTCTTTCATTGAAAAGCAATGAGTCCAGAGTGAGATACTGCTTCTGTAAACCAGGGAAGTTCACTCTCAGCCTGTCGAGATAACGGTGAGTGACCACTTGCAGGCAGATTGTGCTGGACACATCCTGTAAGTGCACAAGTCCCCCACCTAGGATGTCAAGTGATGTTGCCCCTTTGCTGGGAGAATGGGCCCAACTTATGCATCAGCCCAACTTTGCCTCGCGGAGAGATTCTGGGCACAGTGTGTGTACTGCTTCCTTTAAATGGGAGACAATTGTGGTCTGTTGACAAATAACATTGCTTGATAAATCTGACTGTGACAGCGTGCTAGGTGGGAAAATCATCTTTTCCTTCAGCACAGTACAGCTTTGGGAAAGCTCCTCCAGGTCCCTTAACCGAGTCCCCCCACCCCCACCAGCCTCTGTCTATCCCAATCGCAGCTCCTGGGGGCGGTGCAGTATTCCCACAGGTACTGCAACCCTGAGGGGCTGAGTCGGAGCCAAACCCCCTTCTTGCTGTGAGAAACTAATGTGACTCCATTTTTTAAAATAAATAATAGCAGCTTCTACCTCAAGGCCTGTCCTAAGGAGGGGGGCGTGACCCTTGTCCTTGGAAAAACCCACAGAGCACTCCTAAGCACATACCCACCCTGCTGAGTTGTTTGTCTGTAAATAACAGGAGAGATCTGCGGCACCAGGCGTCCCTGACTCAGTTAGGCTGGTGAGGACTCATAGCAACCCCCTAGCAACCTCCAATCAGCATAAGACAGGGAAAATACCTGGAATGCCAGATGACCCCCAAGAAGTTTATGGTGGTTGATAACATGTTGGGAAACCATGTAGTTTAGCACGTACTCCCTCGTGGCTTAAACCAATCAGTTCAAAGGAATCTCTCTCTTTTACTAACCAACCACTCCTACCCAACTTGTTCCCGCCATTGAATGTGCTAATCAATGTTAAGAGTTGTTGTTTGATTTTCCCACGGTATGGAATGATTTGCTGTGTGATGTTGTGATGCATAGAGTATCCCTAAAAAACCTATGAATCCTCACTGAACAAAGGACCAGGACTCACTCCCTGGGACCGCTGTGTCGGGAATGGTTGTAAGTCCAGGCTCGAGCTTGCAATAAAGATTCTTGTGTGATTGCATCGGATTCGGCTCCTGGAGGTCTATTGGGGTCCTACAAATCTGGCATAACAGCTGCTCTGTCGGGCTTTTTCTCTGGATTCTGAATCCTAACCCCTCTACATTTTGATTGGGGTTCCCCATTTCCCTCTGTCTCCTGACTTCCTGTTGCACTCCCCTGCTTGGAAGAATCTGCAATAGCTCTCCACTGCCTACCAAATGAAAGCCCAAGTTCCTTAACCAGGATGTCATGCCTTCGGGATGCCTCATCTGCAGCCACACCTGCTGCAATCTCCTGCAGCCCCTGGCCAGATGTTCTTCCCTTGTGAGAAGGCTCTCTTCACTCTGAAGGCATAGATCTCACGTAATCTGTGGGTTCATCACTGCCCACTGGTTGACACTTACATCACCTAGAACAGCTCACACCGCCATCAAAGTCAGCAAGGTGCTTAAATAAGTCCTTCTTATTTTTTTTCCAGATACTGAATTAATTTTTGCATGTCTTGGTCTAGATTGAGAGTGCATTAATGACTGTCACCAGGTCTGACTCACCTTTGTTGCCGTTGAAGGTCTGGCACAGGTGAGGTGCACCCTAGGAACCTGATGACTGTTTATTTCCCTTCAGCTCTCCACCCAGGCTCTACACTACCTGCTGCTGCCCATGGCCCAGGGCCAAACAAAAGGAGAAAGCAGGCAAACAAAGAATTCTAGACAAATTGAAGCTTGTCTTCTTGAGCTTCCTAAGCCCCAGCCATTGGTCATGTGGCTTAGGAGGAAACTGCACGTGTGCCCTGTGAGGTCAGTGGGGGTGAGATAGCCCCTCCAATGCAACTGGAGTGGATCAGATCACTTGAGGCTCCCTTGGGGAATTAAGGCAATGGATTGTCCTCTCCAGAGGACCAAGAATGTGCTCATTTAAATGGAAATCACGAAAAACACAGTTCTGCCAGGCAGATGGGTTCCCCTTATGAGGCTTTCAAGATGAGGAAATGAACTTCAGAGCTTCAAAAAGACAAAGGGTTTGAATATCATGGTTATTTTTGTTTGGAGAGAGTTATAAACATTTCCCCCCAATTCACTTGTATGTAAGGACGTGATCACAACGGGGTGCTCAGCTCTACGGGATGATGGCTGCCATCTATTTTGCCACAGTGAGACATGCAAGAGTCTTACCAAAATATAAAGATATAATTCTTTGCAGGAGTGTATTTTGCATGCATTGTTACTGTCTGGCATATTACTAAATATAAAGTCAATTTAATCAATATGCCTTCTTATCTATGTTAATAGCCAATTCATCAGTCTCTCTGCTCATCGACAAATGGCCTACATTGACAAATAGTATCTGAGATCATAAATTCTTTGAGAGTAGCTTATAGTGCACAGGGCCCCACTGGGAAGTTGCTAAAGAGGCCCTTCAGGAGAAGCAGTTGTGGGGAGCCCTTTCCCTGGGCCTTGGTCACAGATAACTTGGAAAATGTGGGTCAGTTTTGGGAAACTGAGTCAACAAGACAGAGGTTTTATTCTTTGGATCTATTTTTTTTCCTGGCCATCGTTGTACTCCAGAAAAAGAGCAATGCGCCTCTTTCCCACCTCTCTCCCATCCCTCTCTTGTAGTAAACCCCTCTTGTCATATGGAGATTCGAACTCAAGAGTGGGATGTGGAATCTTGATGAGCTTGTAGCTCATCATGGAAAGAAATATGTAATTACCCATTCGGACCATGAAGCTCATTTGCAGAGGTTAACTGTGTTCCTACAATTTACAAACCAAGCCATGTGCTTTGTCAAAATCAGGGCTAATTTGAATGCTTTCAGGTAGGCAGGACTATCCGGGGTCCTGAGTGTCCAAACACTTAGTAAGGAACGCCCAGACCAGTTTAGGAAGTTTCTGGCTCTCTCAGATTTACTGAACCATCTGACTCATGCCCTGCCTGCTCTTTGTTTTCTCAGAGGCTCCAGATAGTAGCTCTGCCTCTTCCCCTTGTTTACTGCCTGTCACTAAGTCTGTTGGGGAAAAAAACGCACAAAAACAAAAAAGTCACATGAACCACACAGATGGGTTATGTTCATCAACACCTGCATCTTCTTTCTGAAGGGTGTGAACACTCCAATTGCTAATTAAATGAGAATGGGGAAGGACAGGGTAAGCCTCCAGCAGGTGACAGTTTGGTGACTTAGTTGCAGGGGATTCGATCTTTGTGATGTTTGACTGATGTGGGGTGTGATCCAGCCAGCTCGGGTATCTTTCCCTGCCACTGTCTGGTCTGCAAGAAACTCTCCTGAGCTCCAGGTTCCACAGGAGACTCTCAGAGGAAGGGCCATCTCAGGCACCTGCCCCAGGGAAGTATTCTAAAAGCAGAAGATCTTGAGGGGGCTTTGATGAAAGGACCCCCTTCCTCCTGGACCAAGAAGCTTTCCTGCCCTTACCTCTGAAGAACACAGACTTAGAAATGAGCTCAGGGCAACCAACATTTTATTTACTGTTACAGCAAAATTGTGCAGTGATTGTGGAAGAGCGTGAGCCCTGCTCAGGCTCTAAGGTTGCTTTGACACTACGATCAGTGACAGGGCTGCACTTTACGGAAGAAGACCGATTCTTGTTTTCCGCAGACCTATCATTGGGGGAATGACACCATGATTTTTAAATTGCTTCTCCTTTGCTTTCAGGCGGGTAGAGGGCGTCTACTGTTAGGAGAATTCACTGGGATCAATGCAGCCCATTAATGACCCCATCTTGGCTTAAGAAAAAATACGGGGCTGCCCAAAGAGGCAGAACCATTGCAGAGAAATGGATTTCCCCGCCTGAAGGACATGTAACTCTTATGCACCAGACTTATTTTGGGCAGAGATAACTGGCCCCCAGTGTTTGCTTGTTTGCTATCACAAAGCGAGTTGTCTTTTCCTGACGACTCTGAATCCTACGCACACGGGCGCCTCTGTGCTATTTAGGTGCCTTCTCATCTCTGGTGAGTGTCTAGCCGCCTGTTCCTACTGTTGTCATTGACCTGCCTCTAGCACTCCTCTGCCACAGTCTTCTAATTAGTGTTGGATCTTGCAGGGGCTGGGAAACCAGATAATGATTTCCATTAGCACTCTGCATTAAAAAAAAAAAGTGTAAACAGGACCTGCGTGGGTATGATCTGTGACTACCTAGCTTTCTACTTCTGGAATCCTCACTCCCCCATTGAACTTTACATAGATGCTCACTTCCACCCTACAGTCTGTTGCCAATGATGACCTTGAGCAGCTGGGGACCCTGTCATCCTGCAGTGTGAGCACCCACTTCCCATGTCTAGTCCAGATTGCTCGACATAGACCATGAACCTTTTCCTTATGCCTAAAACCCTTGCTCCTGGGGACTGGGTTCCTGCCATGTCTTGCCATCTACGTATTTCTCTTCACATTTTCTTCTTCCCACACTGGATTTCCTCTTGCTTTAAGGTGGCTGCTAGGAGGGAGTAGTGGTTACTGTGATGGGCAAGAAGTAGGATCTTGGCACTTGTTCATCAGGTGAAAGTGCAGGCGATGAACATGAATAGACTTTGACCAGATGTTGCTTTCAGGAGATGTTTGTTGTTGAGGGAATGCTTTCTTCTTAACCTGAGGCTTTTTCTGTAAAAGTCCACCTTGAGTTTGTCTTGGTGGTAGGCAGAGGAGGATTCACAAAATTCAAGTCCATTTATGAAAACGCACATTTCTAAGAATGGTGCTTTGTCAAGGCCTTCTCATTAGGGCAGGAAGATAACGGACGGGGTTAAAATGCTATAAAAGGTAAAAATGCACGAATTTTCTGATTGTTTATTACTGCTAATATTCCATCTATAACCAGAGCAATTAACAACATTTTCATCTCAACTGAGGGTTTCAGGCCAAATCAATGATTTCCCGATTTAAAGCCTGCAGGCAAGAGAAGTCAGGCTGTGGAGGCAGGGGTGACTGAGAAATGAGTCCTGTCTGATGGCTGTGTGGGGCTGAGTGTGGACCAGAGGCAGCAGCCCTATCACCATCACTCCTCGCCCTGGTTTGGATCTGAGGTGTCCCCCCACCAAAGCTCCTGTGTTAATGCAGAAATATTCAGAGGTGAAATGATTGGATTATGAGAACTATAACCTATCAGTTCATCCTGATTTGAATGGACTAACTGGGTGTTAAGTGTAGACAGGTAGGGCATGGCTGGAGGAGGGGGTCACTGGGGCATTATGCCCTAGAAAGGGACATCTTCTCTGTGGCCCCTGCCCTGTTGGTCACCATGAGCTGAGTGGTGTTCCTTTGCCATGCCCTCCCACCATGAAGTTCTGCTTCACCTTGGGCCCAGAGCAATGGAGTCAGGCAGCCTGGACTGAATCGCTAAGCCCAGGAGCCTCACTTTCCACCCCAATTTTTCCTCCTCTAAGTTGTCCTTGTCAGGTTTTTTGGTCAAAGTGATAAAAACTGACTAATCCCCTCAACAAATATGATAAAAGAATAAATGCACCTCAACCCTTTATTGCAATGTTTCCCTTTGTATATCAGAACTCTTCTAGAAAATTCTAGGCATATATGTCATATATATTAAAAATTGGGTCTATCTGAACATTTTAATGTCAAAGTAACTCAGATGCATAGGTGTGTCAGTTCTTCACTGCGTATATATAACATGAGCAACGTTAAAACTGTCAGGGTTTCTGTGATTGTTGGCAAATAGCTGCTTTTCAAGCTTCTCTTACACTTTTTATTTTTTCCAAGTTTTCTGCAATGAAGATTCATTAATTTTTTATAATTATATTTATGGATAATCCTATGCCATATAATTCATATACAACTATATATAATTTTATGTTCTATCCTGAACTTAGCACAAAGAAAATTCACTATGGGGGAGGAAGACAAAAACCACACATTTTTAAAGCTTATTTTAAATAGTAAGTGACTTCACTATTTGAAAATTTTCTTCAACAAGTCCTTAATTAACTGATTATTCCTTTTGAGAAGCAAGTTAAAAATAATGTTGTGTATGTTGGCATCGGTTAGATACTCAATAAACTGTTCTCATTTGAAAAAAAATAATGCTATGCTTCCAGTTTTAACACATTGGAATATCTTAAAATGAGTCTGGTACATTTCAAACTTCCCCTAAAATGGAAGTGTGGGAAGCTTCCAGTTAAAGACGGCAGATTGAACACATCTATCACAACTTCTCCACAAATCCCGTGAAAAGAAGAGTAAAGTGTTAAAACATATTGAAACCCAAGTTCAAAGGATGGCGGAGAGGATGGGGACAGCTTTCTGGAAGATGAAAAACGAAGGAACCATCTCAGAGTGGCAGCATCTCCAAGGACCCAGAAATTGTAGCCTTGGTGGAGAGAGCCCAAAAGCCCAGTTTCCACTGCCCCCTGCCCCCATCCCAGTTGATGGCAAGAGGAAGCACTGGGTGTGGGCACAACATGGAGCTCAGCACAGGAAACCCTTGGAAGTTGGTTGAGAACTGTTTCATGCCCCGATGCCCACCCAGACAACTGCCCTTCCCCCACTCTGGCAGGAAATAAAGACCACTTTTCCGGGGAAGATCTAACAGAGAGCCTCTCATCTGGCAGGCTCCAGGTGCAGGGAAGGCAGGCGTTCTGATGTAAGCAGCGATATTATCTCAACGCTGACACACTGAATGTTGAAATCCCACGGCAGCCTTCTTCTTTAGCTATGACAAAAATGGCAGCCAGGTGTCTACCCTCCAGGCAAGAGGGTAGAAAATTCCTGCCTGGAGCTTTTATCAACCCCTAAGAAAAAGCTCAGTGATGCTGGTGCCAGGGGCTCCCTGGTGGAACGCCTCAGCCAGGGAAGCCCACAGGTGACAGCCCCTCTGTGTGCATGAAACGGCATTCAGACCTTTAGGGCCTCTCTTAAATGGGTATGCCAGCTACAGGGTCACCAGGCACGACAGGGAATGTCTCAAACACAGGAAAAGTCCACAGAAAAAGTTGCACACAAATAAAAAAGAGGCTGAGTAGGGAAAAGACACCCAGAAAACCATTATTTCATAGTATGAGATATAACATATGGCTTGCACAAAACAAGAAACAAACAAAAAAAGGAACCTTCAAAGAATAAGCACAGAGCTCTTGGAAATTCAGATCATAGCAAAAAAAAAAAAAAAAAACAAGAACAAAAAAACTCAATGAGAATTTTCAAAACGTAAATTTGAGGACATGGTTCAGAATTGGAGGGAAACAACAAAAGAAATGGAGCAAATGAGAGAAATGATAAGACCATTCAAGGACCAGTTCATGGGGTCTGACATCAGAATAGCGTACGTTCTGGAAAGAGGAACAGAAAATGAAATAGGGAACCCCAAAATGAACTCAAGGAAAGGTCCTGAGCTAAGGACAGGTTTTCCAGAGGGAAAGGCCATCGGTGCCCCCAAATACATAGTGCTCTAGGGACAAACAGACCCACATCCATAATACTCACGAGGATTCAGGACGTGAGGGAGAAGCACAAGAACCTAAATGCTTCCAGAGAGAAAAACACTGTGCTGGAAGGAAGGGGCGAGAATCAGAAAGGCACGGAAATTCTCAAGAGCAACACTCCTGGCGACGGAAAAACCCCCGTGATTTGTGAAGGGAAATGATTTCCACCCAAGAACTCTGCACTCAGCCCGACCTCAACGGAGCCTGAGGGAGAAGAAAGCCATTTCAGACGTGAGAGTTTTCAGAAATGTTCATTCCCATGCCCCCTTTCTCAGGCAACTATGGGAAGATGGTTCATGTTTTCAAAAAGGGACTAGAACTAGAACAGAAGTCACAGAAGCCAGGAAGGAGGGGCTTTCACACCTCCTGAGGCCCAGGACTCTGTGAAGGGGAGGCAAGCATGACAGCGGCCCAGGCGGTCAGAATGTTCTGGGGTGAGGCCTCTAGGAAAGTGAAAAAGAGAGGCCCCCTTATATGCAGCGTAACGTGTCGGGTGAAGATTTTAAAAGTTGGGAGAGAATTTGGGTCTGAGTTCGTAATCAGCTTACAGAAAACTAAGCAAGTGGAAAAGAAAGATAATGATCACCTCTAAGGAAAATCAAAAAGAAAAACTGTGCAGGGAGGGAAATGAGACTCTATCGTATGCTTCATTCTCAGCAGCGTGCATAAGGCCAGGACAATGGGAACACAGGGTACTGGTCTACGCAGAGTCCGTCCCCTGTCCTGCTGGAAAGCTGGCGGTCAGGCAGAACGTGGAGGACAGGGGAGTTGCTGGCTGGGGAAGCACTAATCATCATCTTTCTCAGGAAGAAGTCAGCGGACAGTGACTGATGAAAAGTAAGAACTCAAGGAGGAGCACAGCAAACCGTGGCCCTCCATCAGTCACCTGTGTGTAAATAAAGTTTTATTGGAACATGGCCCTGCCCACTTGTTTACATATAGCTTCTTCTATGCTGCAGCAGCTGAGATGAGAAATTGCAGCAGAGACCACATGGCCCTCAGAGTCTAAAATATTTACTATCTCACTCTTTACATTTGAAACATTTGCTGATGCCCCAAGTAGAAAGTGAGCTTCTTTAAAGGTTTAAGAGACAAAACACCAGCGGAGAAAAATTCTGAAAATTGAGAGGCTGTTTTTCCTAATAAGCCAAATCAGATGACTTGACATTTTAAACAAGGTATTGAGTTACTTCGATAAAAACAAAAGCAAATTAAAAAGAAAAAAGAAGTGTTAATTCGAACCATCAAAGGTGCCAATTTTTTTTTCAGGGTGACAACAAAAGTATTAAAAAATTAACCCATGCTTTGATGTTCTCCCTTGATTTTTTTGGACAACTTATTTGTTTACGGACCCACTCCCTTCTTTAAGACAATTTTACTCTGTTATCTTTTTTATTTTTAGTTGTAGTAAGAAACTAAGGCAAGAAGTCAAGTGCAATATTTTAAATGACCTTTCTATACTATAAATATGTCTGGGGGGAGGAGGATTACAGATTCCCAGGTAATCCATAACTCCAAGTGAGCTAAACAGATTTTATTTCACTCAACCAAAAGTGGTCTCGAATTATCTTCAGACCTCAACTTACTTATTTTAAAAGGATGCAGCGAAGATTCACATCCCTCCCATTGATCACAGCCGGTGACACGCTTCCTTCCTAATGTGATCTTGAAATGGCAGAGCATCCATAATTAATCTGAAGTACACCGTCTTAGCCATTGAACAGGTTTCCAATTTAGTAGCACTTTGGGGCATTGTCCTAGCAATCTGAAAGGTCATTTTCTAGCCACTGCTTCGAGAAAAACAATCCGAACACTTTCCGGAAAATGAGCTTTTCTTATATGCACAATGTCTAATAATATATTGATATTATACTGTAGATGTGATTGCAAATATATCTGCTCCTGGGTTTGGAATGTGGAGAAGGCGCCACTTTCACTATTATATTCTCAGGTTAATATTTATGACCTTACTGAGCAGAATTTAAGTTGCAGCACTGCCAATTACTGAAGCTTATAGGCCCAGAGGGACTGTGCGCTCGGAGGGCCTGAGCTGAGTCAGCTGGCCAGCTCTCCTGGCCCCGGAAGGATGCGCTTTCCTCCAATGCCCGTGGTCTGTTGGCTGTCCTCCCCCACTCTGCCTGGCTATATCACATACAGAGATTAGGCATTTATTGAGGACCTACTATGTGCTCAGCTCTGCATGAATTCCTGAGGAGAACACAGAGATGGCATGTTGGGAATACAACAAGTACACATGGAAATGTTATGTGAAAACTGCAGGGACGTAAAGTCTTGAGATGGCACAAGTGGTTGAGAGGCACGTGCTCCAAGAGTGAGCAGTGGCTGAGGAAGGTGCGAACTCCAGGGCGGGAGCTGAAGACCAGGCCAGCATACTGGATGGACAGAGAGAAGCAGGGAGCTGTGTTCCATGGAGACTTGAGGTGCAGAGGCAGTGTTGGGCATGGTTGTGCTTAAAGGTATGCAAGTCGTGGCTGGGTAAGGAGGCCTGGGATTCTAACCACGGGGTTTAATTCTAGATACTATGGCCTGGGGGTGTGTCCCCTCAAAACTCATGATGAACACCTATGTGTTAGGAGCTGGGCCTTTGGAGGTGATTGGGTCATGAGGCTCCACCCTCACAATGGGCTGAGTGTTCTCATAAGAGGCCAGAGATACCCCTTGCCCCTTCCTGTATGTGAGGACTCAGCAAGGGACATTCTATCTGTGAGGAAATGGACCCTCACAGACACCAAACCTCAGGTGCCTTGATCTTGGACTTCTCAGCTTCTGGAGCTGAGAAACACATTTCTGTTGATCATTGGACACCCAGTCTATAGGATTTTGCTACAATAGCACAAATGGACTAAACCAGAGGTAATTGGCCTTTTACCCAAGTTTCACAGTGAGTGGTAGAGTTTGAACCTTAGTCAAGGTCCTCTGGCAGCTCATTCTCTACGTAACACACAGAGGCATCCCCGTGGAAGACATGCCAGTTCACATGCCACCCAGCTTCTCTAAACAGAAAGCTCACCGGCTTCAGAATATTGCAATTAATATGTGAGATTATTCCAGCGTTTGCTACAGTATCAGAAAGTGCATGTCCTCAGGAATAAGCTGGCTGTGTTGGTTTCCATCTATTAGTAAATCAACAACCAAACATGGGGATAATTTGCAAATGTTTCTTCCAAGGGCAAAAGGATATGATGCCTATGAGGTTGAGCCATTCCTGCAGTCTCTTGGCACCTGGGTTTAGGTGGATGCAGGATAGAGGTGCCTAGAAAAGCCAGGACCAGGGGTTTGGCTGAGAGGCCTGGCAGGCATCCTAGGACCAGCAAGGAAAGGGAAGGATTCAGAGAAGTGCACAGAGCAGGAAGGGCTGGGGAAAAGCCCCAGAGAAGAAAGCAGACACTCGTCAAGGGGCCACTATATGTCTGTGCAACAGTGTTCCTTCCACCCCACCACACTCCAGCAAGGGGGGGGGGGCTTTATTACCCAGGTGTGAATAAACAAATTAGGAAAGAAACCTGGAGAAGCCAAGCGACTTGTCCAGGGTTACACAGCTTATAAAGCAAGAAGCGGGGTTAAAACATGCTCGGATTGCCACAGCAACCATGTCATTTATGTTGTTCAGTGCAGCCTTTCAGGGTGATAGGCAAAAGGAGATCCTAGGGGCCAGCCCAGAAAATGGCCTGACAGGGTCAAGGAAGACTTGTTGGAAGAGGTGGTCTTGGAGTGGGCTTCAGAGGACGAGCAGGATTTGCACGGTCACAGGAGGAGAGAACCTGTGTTCTCACCGACCAGATCACATGAACAAGCATTGAAGAACAAGCACCTCCAGCTACCAGTCCTCGCTTGGACACCTCCATCTTTACCACTTTCCCATTTTCTTCTGTTAGCCCATTTGTCTGTTCAAGTGCACATTTATTTACTTATCAAATATATACTGAGTGTCCACAATATGCAAAGTTTTGTATAGAGTAAAGCAAAGGATGAAGCAGTGGGAGACGTGGGGCTCTGGGTAAGCAGCTTTCAGACACGTGTTATAACACTGTGCTGACTAGTCGGTGAGAGTGCTATTAGAGCCAGAAAAAGGACACCCGCCCCAGTCCAGGGGGCTATGGAGGGTTTCCAGAGGGGTGACGCTGAGATCTGGGAAATAGTTTGGGACAGCTGAAGTAGAGGTGGGGACAGCTGTGGGGAAGGCTGGAGAAGCGGGCAAGGGCCAGACTGCGTAGGTTTTCATTAAGGGCAACAAAGCAGCAGCAAAATACTTCAGGGAGAGAGGCGACAGGATCAGATTCATTTTTAGAAAAACAACCCTAACAGCCATGTGGAGGATGTGATGGACAGGAATGGGACCAGGGGATTATTAGGTGGGAGACCATAATAATCCAGGCAAGAAATCAGAGTTTTGTGAATTGAGTCAATGGTCCCTAGACTGAGAAGACAGGGCAGACTGAAGAGCAACCACAGAGATGACACCCATTCCCCATTATGGACTAGGGAACAGGCCTAGAGAAGGCAAGTGACATTTCCAAGATCACATAGGGAGTAGAGGTGGCTCAGGTCTGTCTGACATCAATGCCATCAATGCCATTCTTCCACCACCATTCACTGTCCAGGACGCTGCCCAGGTCTCTGACCCACATGACCAGGTAAAGGGTGGTGCACTGACCAGGAAAGGTAAGTTTGGAGGAGCAGTAGTGTGATAGTAAAAGCAAATGTGACTCCATTTTGTTTTGTGACTTCATCCTGTAAAACAACGATGCCAAGGAGAAGGGTCACGACCAGGGCAAGATGTTCTTTTCCTTTTGCTATAGAAACCTTTAAGAACACGGAACTACCTCATGGGGCATTGTTTCTGTAACTAGGGTAACGGGGCTCTGTTTCTGTAACTGGGGCGACTGGGCTAACTGCGATTGGTTACACTTCCCTCTGCTTGACTGCACTCTCCTGCTTCTGTAACCTGGCTGGCTTGCATTGGCTGGACCCCCCAAACATCCCTTTTGCTGTTTTCAGGCTTATAAGGAGCATCCTTGCAATTGTTTGGGGCTGATCAGGGGAGCAGCTTTATGTTCTGGTCAGCAGCCACCGGTGTGCTTCAATAAAGGCTTGATTCGATTATATGTGAGTGGTCTGGAAGTCAATTTATGAAAAAAATTGACAAAGCTTTAACTATAACAGCAGGTTCTGGAGAGGAAGAAAAGTTCAGTTCTGGTTGAGTATAAGGAAGGTCTGCATCTGTGGATTTCAGAGTCAGAGGATGAGGGAGCTCTGAACGGTGGCTTTCACTGTATGAGAGAGGCCAGCCCTGGAGGTAAGTACTGAGGAGGTTCCATGGTGCAGGGGGTCAGGAGGTGGCTGAGGCCATTGGTGGCCATAATTCCCCACGGATTGTGCAGATGAACCAGAAGACAGCCAAGGAGGGAGTCTATGGTCAGCCCATGCTCTAAGGAAGAGGACTTTGGGCAGAGACTCAGAAGGGGCAAAGAGATGCAAAGAAACCAGAGAAGACAGAGGAGGAGATGCTTTCAAGATGTATGGAGGTTCAGCCAGAATTCAGAGTGTGCAACTCCTGGGGGCCCCAGTGGGGTCCTAATCCCCCAGAATCATCCAACACGGTGGCATGGGGCCCACAGAGCCCAGCGCTGACAAGAGGCAAAGATAAGAAAGGGTGGAAGGTGTTCATTTGGTTTAGGTCACTGGGGAGGTTAGTGAGGTCATTTTCGTGGAGTGACGGGGGACAGAAAAGTGTAGAGGACTGGAGCGTGACTCGGAGGAGGGAGGCACAGAGGGCTCTCATGAAGGTGGTGCCTGAGGAGGCAGTGATGGGGAAAAGATTTGGGGTCTGGGGAGAAACTGCCGAGGGGAAAGAGCCAGAGGATGTGGCTATGGAGGAGTAACTGATGGAGAGGGGTGGGGTGGGGTGGGCAGGGCAGTCTCCATCCTGAGGACTTGATGGAAAGGTCCTGGAGGAAAACTGTCCAAGGCGTCTCTGGCAGCTCTTCTTTCTGTGGGAGGAAGTGGATGGAGTCATCTGATGGCGGGAAGGGACAGCGGCGGATATAAGGTCTGAGAGAAATGGTGGGAGTGTGAGATAGTGTGGCCTGGGAGTGGGAAGGGGAGTGGGAACACTGGAGGCCATGCGAGGCTGACTTGAGAGAGTTGTCCTGGCTGGGCAGGGGGACCGCAGGGCGAAGGAGTGGCTGTGAACAGGTTTAAAGACCCCAAAGGGCACAGAGAATATTCAGACGGTGGGGACGACCCTGGTAGCAGGAGGCAGAGTGTTAGCTGTCAGACGTCGTGAGCCTCAACAGAGGAAATGTTTTTATGTTGTAAAGGGAAAACTTACCAGGAAAAATACCGACCTACCTCCATTCTCTCCCTGGAAGATAAAACCTATGTATGAGCTTGGGAAATTGTCCATCCTCAGGGTCACACAGCTAGTGCGCGGGTGCTCCAGCCTGTGTCCACTCCCTTCCATTCAGAGTCCCTCTGACACCTGAGCCTCCGCCACCTCCAATCTCATCCTCTGGCTTCCCCAAGCTGCGAACTGCCCAGCTTCCAGGATTGTCCCCTTGGCAAGGACCTTGTCTAACTCTGAGGCTTTTTAAAAGTGGGTGTTGTCCAGTTCTGTCCACAAAACGAGCCTTTACAGTTCTGCTCTATCCCTTCTCGAAAAGAAGATGTTCCCTCTCTTGATCCTTAATTAAGCACCTAGAAAACTAGCTAGGTGCTAGTTTTCATCTTTATGCCCAGGCGTCTCCTCTCCCCACTCGAAGGCAAACTCCCTGAGGGAGGAGGGACCCTGAGACACACAGACCCGCAGAGCTGAGATCATCCTTGGAACCCACAGTTTCCAACATGCTTAGGCCCGGATGAGGTCTCTGAGGGCCAGAGGAGGGAGGCCACTTGCCTGTGATCTTTTTAAAAAATATCGTGGGGAAAAGTACAGAACATGAAATTTATCATTTTGGCCACTTTTAAGTGTCCAGTTCAGAGGTGTTCGGTATATCCACACTGCTGTGTACCAGCACATCTAGAGAACGTTCTCAACTTGCAGAACCAAAACCCTGACAGTGAAGTCTTGGTTATTTCCACTTTTTGACTCTTGTGATTGCTATTGCAGGGGTACACACTGGTGTAAAAAGCCTGCAGCTTTTTAACGATTTTTCCCCCTTGCTGAGTATAGCGGCCCTTCACATGGTAGAAATTCAGGGGGAAAAAATTGATGATGATTATCATCTTAGCTACACCCTTAATCTTATTGGAGAGAGAAGATTTAAGCCCATGAAACAAAAAGACTGTTCATTCTGTGATTTAGTTGAAGATGCTGATGTTCTCTGAATGCAATCAATATTTAATCAAAACACAAGAAAGCAAGAAAGAAGGGGTCTTCCTTTTACACACACATTTATCTTCTCTCCTGCTTATTCCCGAGAGTAGGAAATCTGATTCAGTACTTCACGTCTCCTTAAAGTAAGGCCATTCCTGGAAAACCCTAGGAACACGGCCATATTATGAAACTATAAGGTTTTTAAAACACTAAGGTCAAGGATTTCCTTTGGCAAAGCCCAACTCCTGCTGGTTAGAGAAAGAGGAATTTAGCAAACACAAGAGCAGTAGCTCTTCCCTTTCTCTAGAGATGCTTGTCCTTGAAAAAAATCCTTTATTCTTATGCAACTGCCTCAAGGTGAATTCAAGGACAGAGGCCTTTCAGCAAGAGCATTAAGTTCAGGGGAAACTGTTCATCTCTTCAGCCTGTGTTCAGCATCAAATCAGTTCCTTAAGTGGTTATTATTATTTAGTGTTTGTGCTCCAAAATATGTTTAAATCTTGTTTTTTGATTAATAAATGGAAAAATGTTCCTTTTCTCATTGCTCACAATGACTTCTGTATTTATCAGGGAATGGTTAAAGCTAAATAAAACTCAACCAGACAAAGACTGCCAGTTCTTTTGAGCATTTCTAGAGCTCCTTAAACTTTTCAAATCATGGCTTACAATCATAATGTCTTTTGATCTGTGAAATAATTTCATCAGGGAAATAAGGCAGAGATCATTATTAGGCCCAAGGAATGCTGCAGACACTGATTGCCTCAGAGGGTGGGAAAAAAATCTTTGATTGTATTTGTGTGTATTTTACTATAAACAATCTAGAAACCTGTGGCCACCAGAGATATTCCTGTCCTGTGTGAAATCCCTGCACGGTCTGGGCTGGGTCTGCCTCCACTTCCTGGTTCATCAGGCCTTGCTAGAGTCCAGGAAATCGGCCTCCTTAATTCTTACTGCAACATTCCTTTCCCCAGCTGAGCTCCTATTTCCTTACCTCCCTCACCTGGCTACTTCAGCTCACTTTAGGGTTTTTTTAAAAAGTGCTTATTTTTTAATGTTTTCACCAAGGTTGAACATGTACAATTAAAACAGACAGCTCTTCAAGAGGGATCAGGAGGAGTTACCTCTTCTCCGCTCTGCCCTTCGATTTCCCTTCCCCAGGAGCATTTGCAGCCCTTTAGTCTGTTTTGAAATTTTTCCTTCATGGGGTAAGGCAGAACGGAGCTGTCACCATCACCCCACAGTCATGCCTCAGCACGGACACAGGAAATTGTCTAGGCCACCAAAAGGACACAGCAGACCCCGTTCTAGGTGCAGGGCTGACTCCTTGACCAACCTCAGCTTCAGTTCTGGTTCTTTCCACCACCTTCCGGTTGAGAAACATCCGCTCACAGTCATAGGATCACCCCTGCTCCCCAGCCCAGAGCAGACCTAGAACCTTCCCTCAAATCACCCAACGCTGTATTTACAGTGTTCTTAGTCGCTGTCATCACAAGGTAAGAGAAACCTTAGTTTCAAGAGAAAAGAAGACTCTTAAACTTTAGTGTCTCGTATAAAAACGATATAAGAACAATACTTGGGCTTGTACAAGATCAAGGTTAAAGTCCTCAGTTCCTAAATGGTCTACATTACTTTTATGAATTGAATGGATTATTACTGTTTAATAACTTGTTTAAAATGTATACACACACGTACATATAATTACATGACTAAATGAAAAGGTAACAGTGGAGGTTTAAAGGAAGTTCTTTCGTGAAAATTTCGAATGTTGTATGTCAGAGGATTCATTATGTGAGTGAAAACTGTAATTTCTCCATCCTTAATTAACTTTAAGGCCTTAGACAGATGGCTAATTATTTAATTAGTTAATAATCTTCCATACCTAATTTGTAAGAATGAAACAGATACAAAATAGATGCTAGTTGCTAAACAAAATTTTAACTTGCCCTTATTTCTTAGAATGGCAATAAATTAACAAAATATGCAAACACCTTTGGATGAGATAATATGCATATGTTTACTTTTGTCACCTCAAATTTGTTAGAATGATATGAAATTAGTGTTCTTAAAGAGAAGAAATTGCACTATACAGACTCAATGCAATTCCTATTAAGGTTCTGATGATATTCTTCATGAAAATAGAAAAAAAAAAGCAGTCATGAAATTCATTTGGAAAAGTAAGAGGCCCAGAATAGCCAAAGGAATTCTCAGCAAGAAAAGTGAAGCAGGAGGCATCATAATACCAGATCTTAAATTATACTTCAGAGCTATAGTAACAAAGATGGCATGGTATTGGCACCAAAATAGACAAGACACCAATGGTACATAATAGAAGACACAGAGACAAACCCATATAGATATAGTTATCTCATTCTATCCAAAGGAGCCATAAATATACATTGGAGAAAAGATAGGCTCTTCAACAAATGGTGCTGGGAAAATTGGAAATCCATATGTAGCAAAATGAAATTAGACCTCTATTTTTCATCCTGCACAAAACTCAACTCAAAGTGGATCAAGGACCTAAGCATTAGACCAGAGACCCTGTGCCTACTAGAAGAAAAAGTAGGCCCAAATCACCATCATGTCAGTTTAAGAACCAAATTCCTCAACAAGACTCTTAAAGTACAAGAAGTAAAATCAAGAATCAATAAATGGGATGGATTCAAACTAAAAAGCTTCTTCACAGCAAAAGAAACAATCAAGAACATAAAGAGAGAGCCTAAAAAATGGGAGAAAAATCTTTGCCACCTACACCTCAAACGCAGCATTAATCTCCAGGACATATAAAGAACTCAAAAAACTTAACACCAAAAAAACCCAAATAACCCAATCAATAAATGGGCCAAGGAAATGAACAGACACTTCACAGAAGAAGAAATACAAATGGCCAACAAATATATGAAAAAATGTTCAACACCGCTAGTGATTAGAGAAATGCAAATTAAAACTACAATGAGATTTCATCTCCCTCCAGTCAGAATGGAAATTATCAAGAATACTAGTAACAATAAATGTTGGTGAAGATGTGGGGGAAAAGGCACACTCATACACTACTGGTGGGACTGCAGATTGGTGCAACCACTATGGAAAGCAGTAGGGAGATTCCTCAGAAAACTATAAATGAAATCACCATTTGATCCAGTTATCCCACTCCTCAGCATATACCCAAAGGACTTAAAATCAGCATCTATAGTGATGGAGCCACATCAATGTTTATAGCAGCTCAATTCACAGTGGCTAAGCTAGAGAACCAACCTAGGTTCCGTCAACAGATGAATGAATAAAGAAAATGTGTTACATACACACAAGGGAATATTAGTCAGCCATAAGAATGAAATTATGGCATTGGCCAGTAAATGGATGGAACTAGAGACTACCATGTTAAGTGAAATAAGCCAATCCCCCCCCAAACCAAAGGTCAAATGTTCTCTCTGATTTATGTGGATGCTGATTCACAATAAGCTGGGGGAAGGGAGGAGTGGAGGGAGGTTCACCGAATTGGACGGGGGGATAGGAGGAAGGGAGAGGAGATGGGAATAGGAAAGACAGTAGAATTAATCAGACTTAACTTTCCTATGTTCATATATGAAGACACCACAAGTGTAACTTCACATCATGTACAACCACAAGAAGTTATTCTAGTTAATCAAGATAGTAAAGTTAATATAATGTATACAGTTTTACTTAAACATACTAATAAATTATATTTCAAAGTCATATTTAAAATCTAAAATATCCAACCCAGGTGCCCTTCAACAGATGAATGGAGAGAGAAAATGTTCTGCATATACACAATAGAGTATTATTCAGCAATAAAAAAGAATGACTTTATGACATTTGCCAGCACATGGATGGATCTGGAGACTATCATGCTAAGTGAAATAAGCTGATCCCCACCCAAACCAAAGGTTAAATGTTTTATCTGATTTGTGGAAGCTAATCCACAACAAGGGGGGAGGTGGGGGAAGAGAGAAGTTCAGTAGAGTAGACAATGGAGAATGGAGGGAAGGGTGGGGGGATGGGAAAAGGAAAGACAGTAGAATGAATCTGATATGATTTTCCCATGTATGTATATGGAAACAACACAGTGAATCCCACAGTCATGTACATCGTGAGAATGGGGTCCTAACTAGAATAAGATATATTCCCATGCTTGTATAATTATATCAAAATCGATTCTGCTATCATTTATATTTAAAAAGAACCAATAAAGATATATATAATTTTTGTTATTTATATATATTTATGTATCAATATTTATATATGTAAACATATTATCTATTTATTTATATACCCATGTATTCTTATTTCTAGTATATTTACATATCCACATATCCAAATGCATATAAAGATATGTTATAAATTCATATACTGTAAATTGTTGCATGAATAGTGTCCAAAAGGAGTAAAATTAGAATTTGGGTTTTTATCTGTAAAATGATTAAATTAGCTGGGAGTGGAGACACATGCCTGTAATCCCAGCAGCTCAGGAGGATGAGGCAGGTGGATTGAAAGTTCAAGGCCAGCTTTCAGCAACTTAGCAAGGCCTTAAGTAACTGAGCAAGACCCTGTTTCCAAAAAAAGGGCTGGGGATGTGGCTCAGTGGCTAAGCACCCCTCCGTTCAATCCCCACTACCAATAAATATAAATAAGTAATAAATAAATAAAGATTAAATTATTTTGTACCCAATAAAGCAGAAGTTCCTCTTGTGACCAGTATAGCCCACTAAATCTATACTGGACGTATTCTTAAGACATTTTTGGAGAACATCTTTAATTTCGAAAAAAATTAATATGGTGTTTTTAATGGTTCCTAATAATCATTGTTGTTTTTATGATGTTCTTTTTTGTGAATGGCTCTTTGTCTTTACATACTTAGGATTTCTATCTTGTCTCCTCTAATAGCTATTTTTTGATATTACCTTACCAGGAATTAGGCCTCAAATTCAGAATACTGATGCTGTTGAGATCTCTTTTATGCCTAAACTGTCTTTAACACAAAGGTTTTCTCCTTTACCTTAAAAAGGGAAGGATAATAGATCTATATAGAATTCTCCAATTTTTAATTAATTCAAAATTGTTACAGCAGCTCGTTTTCCAAAATTGATAATTAGGAACTGAGTTCATTAGCTAGGTTAATTGTACATAAAAGTAGTAATGCCTAATTATTATTTTTGAGGTTAATTATGCAAAAGATTAGAAGTGTTTAATTATATAGATGCTTACAGAGTATACTCTGAATCAATGGATAATAGACATTAGCATTTTTTTTAAAGTTAAAAACTATTTTTATGGATTTCTTGCAGTGGGGTAGCAGTGGGGTAGCAGGTGATATCCTCATCTGGATGAGAAACCTGTTTCGGGTGATCTGGACGCAAACCCCTGTGCTCTGCCACTCTGCATCTGAGCCTCAGGGGCCTAGATCCTGGGCCTGAGCTTGCTGGCAGGGAATGTCAACATGACCTTCACTCAGGTCAAGCCACAACTCCTCTTTCACCAACATTTAGTCTTCCTTTGGGGTTTTTAAAAAGCATGTATCAGGATTAATAGGATGAATAATGTTATCTGGAAATCCTTATCTGTCTTGCCAGTAATACTTGGTATTTTGAATGAGTCACTGTCCTTTAATTTGGGGGATCACATACTAAGAGTTGACAAAGCATGTCTGAGATTGGCTGAAGGCCAGTTCCTAACCCATCTCTTTGTTTATCCTCAGTTTGTTGAGTACTTTGACCACTCAACTAGGCCCAGTTTTCTACATCTGCAAACCATTAATTTGATAACAAATCCCTAAAACTCAGAGACACAGCCATCTACCACAAGTCATCCAAGTGGTTAGGCAGTTGACTTGCAAGTCAAGCCACTGTTAGGCTGTCTAACTTTAATACTGCAACCTGTCCCCCATCATACAGACTTCAATGCCACAGAGAAAAATACCATGTTCAAGCCAGGTCTGTGGGGCCAGGACTGTGGCTCAGTGGCAGAGCACTCGCCTAGCACCTGTGAGGCACTGGGTTTGAGCCTCAGCACCACATAAAAATAAATAAATAAAATAAAGTTCTAAACAACAACAACAACAACAAAGAAGCTTAAAGAAAAAAGTCAGTTCTGTGTTTGGAGCCCACACCTGTGCAGGTACGCACGTGTGCAGGTACGCACGTTTGCAGGTATGCACGTGTGGGCACACATATTGAGATGGCAAAGAGTGAGAAGAAAGAATTAGAAGAAATGATTTAAATTCAGTTAGCAGATTTTCATAATTTCTGTTAAATATTTTTGATAATCGTAGTGACTATACAACTGTGCTCCTTCAATAAACCTCTACTCACACTGTAATTTAACGCTGGGAGAAACTTCACTCACATGCAAATAAAGTCTGCCAGTGTGGAAGGCTCAGAATCCCAGCCATCTGCTACTAGTGAGCCAACAGGTCCCATCTGGTGCATGGTTCAGAACAATGAAAGAGGGGACTCCAGGTTACTGTTGCCAGGTGGCTGAGACCAGAGGTCGGGATGGGGAGAGAGGGATGTGAAGCGGCTAGAATGTTTCCTCTGGTCTCTGACTTTGGCGATTGCTGACGTGGTGGTCTGAGGGCTGGCGCATGCCCTGGTTTACCAGCTGGGTCACCCTCGGGTGAAGTGGAGCCTCCCCGGGGTCCCCAGGGAAGAGTCTCATAAAAAGTTGCGAGATGACAGTGACCAGCCAGAGCTGAAATTCTCTTTTCACTCTGGAACCCGTCTTGTGGTCACTGAAGCTGTGCCAGCGACTCTGACATGATGCACGTTTCAACTTTAGCATCCAAATTGAGCTCTGCAAACATTTTCAAAATCAGAGGCGCATGTTTTCCTCAGCTAAAACCCATCAGTTTCAAACTATCTTGGGCTTCCAATGAAATGTATAACTTGTAGAAATTTGTCTTTTCTACACTGTGTCCACAATCTATTTTTTTGTTTGTTTAAAAACAAAAACTAGCAGTTTCATTCTGGTCCATGTATTTGGTAAACTCCATCTTTTCCTGACAGTCTAATTGAGCATTCTTTCCTTTTCTCTCCTGGGCAACTTGCTGACATGTGGAATTTGGAACTTTCTTTTGTGAAAACCTGTTATTGATAAGAAAATAACTTTGCTTCTGGGTTTCCTGGTTCCAACTGGTGCTAATCTGCTACATGAGTGTTTTTCTTTTCTTCTAGGGATAGAAGACACGGACCCTTCCTTCCTCCCTTCACCAGGGACTGAATCCAGGTCCTTACATGTACTAGGCAAGCACCTTAAAATTTAGTCCTTAGTTACAATGCAGTCCCTTTTTAAAATTTATTTTGAACTGGTCTTGCTAAATTGCTGCATTTGGCCTTGAAATTTCAATCCTCTTGCCTTAGCCTCCCAAGTAGCTGAGGTTACGGTATGTGCCACCACCCCAGCTGTCTTTCTTTTCTTTGCCCTTTCCCTAGCCTTTGGAATCTTCTACCTGAACTCAAAGTTATTTACACAATTCTTTAAAACACACCTTTTTTTAAACATTAACAAGTACAAATTGTATATATGGTGTACATCGTGATGTTTTGGTATACAATATTGAGGAATAGCTCAATAAAGACATTTAACATATTAAGTACATCACCTATTTATCAGTTGCCTAGTTCTTTTGTGACTTTGAAGTCCCCCATTCTATGGTAACATTGGAGGTATGGCCTCTTTATCTCCAGCCACAGCTCCCTGCAGATTGCGAAGGTCTCTAAACACAAAGCAGTCTCAAACCCTCATCTCTGTGGGACTCAGCACCTTCAGAATATTTATGCCCCAGGGTTCACATTCATACACCTATAAAACCTGTCCAGTGCTGGTCAGTTTTATGAAAAGAAGCTAAAAAAGCACCAAGAGCACACCAAAGTCACCCTTTCACAAAAACCATTTCAAGTAATAATTCTCCTTTGTGAAGTCACAAAAATAATATGATCATAGCTGTAAACCTGAGAAGGCTGCTGGAAAAGGTTCCTTGAACTTCAGAGATTGACGGCCCTCAGAGACAGGAAAGCACCCCAAGCCGATGTGTTTATAGCCTGCATTTGGAGCCACTGCAGATCAGCCCAAGCGATGGGTTTGACAGAAAGAGCGGAGGCGGGAGGCCTGATTACAGTGGAACTGGACGGGTACTCTAATGGGTCTACAGCAGGACTTTGGTGCCAAGGGCACCATAGCATGCAAGATGGGCAGCCCCAGGCTGTCGCTCACACCTGCACAGAGCGCTCTTTCAAATCCGATCAAGTGATAGCACAAAAATGGCCGTGCTCATCTTTGGAAATTGGATTAGTTTTCATATTCCTGACCTTCTCAATGGGGATCAACATAAAGCAAGCTTTTCAAATAATTAAAAATATTTGCAAATTTCTTTTCTTTCCTGAAAGCATTATAGAGAAATAGTTTAAGGCTGGAATTTGCACAGGGCAGAGTAATAAACCTGATCTTCCGTTCAGCTGACTGCTGTGTGAGCCAGGGTTGGGCTCTGATTTCTATGAGTGGTGGTGGTGGGGGGGACTCTAATACAATGACTTTTTAAAAAAATTGGCAACATTTTTATCTTGGTTAAAATAATTTTTTCCTATAGTTTTATTTAAAGCTTAAACATATTTTATCCCCTGGAATATGAAAACCAGATGCATCAAAATATCATATTATTCAATTATGTTGTCATTTAAAAATATCTGTAAATATTTAAATACGGTATGCCATTTCTATTGATTGAGAAAAGAAATCAGTTAATATTCTGCATTTCACACTGAAAATAGATTCTGATTGTAATATGTTATCATTTATATCAATACTACCCATCCCCTGAGCCGCCCCGAGGCGGGTGTCAGAAGGACCAGCTCCCGTGATCCAATGGTATTTGCTGAGGGAGTTCTGTCCTCTGGACCACTCCCTGGTGTGAGTTTCTTCATCTAATCCATCACTTTGCTTCTTGGACACGGTACAAAGGAATGTCTGAAGGTGAGCAAAGGCACAGGGTTTATGAGCTGGGGCGAGTGGAGGGGGGTGACAGCCACCACTGGTGTTCCTTGGCTCCACTCTAGCTGAGGACAGTGTCGAGCTCTCTGCTATGTCACCTGGGGGTAGGGATAGGTAGTTCTGTTGCCAGCACTGTGCCTGTGCCTATGTCCCAGTGACATGAGACTTGTCACTCAGGTCACCCCTCGTGCAGAGACCAGACTTGTTCTGCTCTTGAAAGTCACTTTCGGGTCAGCATCCACCTACCTGCTCCCCCATCTTCAGTCCCTCAACCTTGTTTTCATGGAAGAGGACTCATTGTCTCTCCTCCAGATCCACCATGATGGCCCTTCAAGTACAGCCCTGGGGGTCACCATGACCTTCTAGAGGCTGAGTGACAGTAAGAAAACAATTGCAAGTGTTGGGCTCTTAGGGTCCTATTCAACACCTGGAAGAGCAAACCTGCCCTTTAGGAGAAGGGTGCTCCCAGGTGAAGCTTCCCAGGGATCCTGGCACCTGAGGTCCGTTTCCTTGTCCTGTGTATTCAACACGCACAATCAGCTGCCCTTTGTCCTGCCCTCCCTCCCTCTCTCCTTCCTTCCTTTTCTTCTCCTCTTCCTCCTTTATGCAGAGGAAGAGGTTTTAATCTGTTCTTATTAAAAACTCAAAATAAAATGATCAGGAAATTGAAAAACAGATACTGGAGCCAAGCTCAAGCATACAGAGGTTGTAAGAAATATTTGCTAAATTGAATTGAATTGTGGCTTCTGAGTCACTTCTCTGAACCTTAAAAGCCTTGTGGGAAAGGTTTTGCAGCTACCTCAAATGAACCGGGAACACTAGACTCTTCTGGAAAGGAAACGGACGAAGCAATCACAGCCATTTTCCAAGGTAACATAATCAGAACAGACTCACAGAACATGCAAAAGCAAACTAAGTTAATGGTGTGATTTCTCCCTCATAATTTAATTTAATAGCATTATATATTTTTAATGAGGGTATATGAACATTAGCAGAGAACAGTTACTTTGGGATTGAGGTGACCATCAGTGTGAGTCAGGAAAGAGCCAGCAGCCTGAAATGAAAGTCACTGAATTTGGAGACCCCAGCTTGCCATGGCCATTGATGTGACCAGTCTAAGGATGGAGGGGCAGAGTTACCAGCAAAAGTGAACATTGTTTCTCTTTATTGATTTCCATCTTTTTTCTCTAATGGTTGCTGAAACTTAGCTTTTTTTTTCTCTTCAGAAAAACAAGGCTGCAATATATTACCTTGTAATAGAAAGAAACAAGATATCAAGGCACAAAAGGGCATGAGAGGGGCTTGCTCCTCACTCAGTGAAAGAAGCCAGTCTCGAAAGGCTACATACTGTGTGATTTTAACTATACCACATTCTGGAAAAGGCAAAACATATGGAGACAGTCAAACATTAGTGGTTGCCAGGGGCTTGGGGGCAAGAAGGGATGAACAGGCAGAGCTCAGGACTTTGAGGCAGGCAAGTATTCTGCATATTACTGTGGTGGTAGATAAATGTCACTATGTCACTATACATCTGTCCCAACCCATAGGATGTACAACCTCAGGAGGTTATAACAAACGTACCGTGAGTGGAAAGTGTATGTTTTAGTCAGCTTTTCCTTGTTGTGGCCAAAAGAACTAAAGAGAACAACTTAGAGGAAGAACAGTTTATTTGGGCTCATGGTTTTAGAGGTTCAATCCATCCATGGTGGGCTGACTCCACAGCTCTGGGCCCAAGATGAGGCGGAACCTCATGGTGGCGGGGCATGCCAAGGAGGCAGCTCAGCACATGGCAACCAGCAGCCGAGAGAGAGACAGCTGCACTCACCAGGGACAAAATATAAACCCCAAAGGCTCAGTGATCCATTTCCTCCAACCACACCCTACCTGCCTACAGTTAATTCTTGTGTTGTTCACACTGAACTTTTGGGGGATACCACTTATCTCAACCATAACAGCATAAAAGCTCCAAATAGCTACGATGCAGCAAGGTGTTAATAATTGGGGAAAATGTATGCCTATGAGGAGGGGGGAAGCAAACGGGAATTCTGTGCTTTTGGCTCAATTTTTCTATTTTCCACAAAAACACATATTTGTGGAAGGCAGTGACATGGCTCATGGTCTTTGACTGCCTCGTGGCTGAACTTGCTCTGGGCACTTTCTGTGCAGAGTGTAGAACAAGATTGCCCAGTTGCTATGGTGATGCCCTGCCTGAGGAGGTTCTGTGCAAGGCATGGAACCATCTGTCAGTCTTGACCCTGAGTTCAGACACCAGTGGCCAGGGATAGGGAAGTGTGAGCACAAGTAGATAACTATAATTGCTTGCATTCTTTGACCTTCAAGCCTGACTGCTTTGAAGAAACTTTCTCACAGAAAACCTTTTGATGATAAAACCTATATAATAAACGTGCTTGAGCTAGCTCTGGGTCATTGTCCCTTCATCAGAGGATGGTGTCCCATCTAGTCTCAGCTTTCTCTCTATGAGCATTTGTCTGTCTTTATTAACCCCCCAGTTTCCCTCACCGGTTTCTAATGTGTGGCTTGCAGGTTGTGGTACATATTTTAAGGTTAGGTTCATATGGCCAATAATAAGAAAAACCTATCAACACAGTGTTTTTTAAAATAGTAATGAGGCCCACAAAGTTAGTCTAGGCATGGGATTTGTGTTGATCCCCTTATTGTGTGACTTTTCTCTCCTCCCTACTTCTGCTGCACTTCCCACGTGAGCTGGCCGTGTGCAGCCAGGTCTTTCTGTGTGTAGGGAACCCACGAGGCCACCGTGTCAGGATTCCAGACCGCCTGGAGACCCCTGTCCTGTGGAAGCTGATGAGAACAGTGGAACCCACTTGCTAGGGGGATGTTAAGGAAAGGAGAGAGAAAAAACATCACCAGGACTGACATGGTTCCCTATTCAAAGTACAAAATAAATACACTATGGGTATCTCCCATTATCTTTTCTGTTTCATAAAATAAATACAGACCATAAATAAGCCATGAAACTCAGGAAGACCCACTCTGGCCTGCTGGTTCCATCTCTTACTAGCTAAGTAGCTTGGCACATGTCACTCTGAATTCTCCAAGCCTCTTTCCTCCACATATCAAGTGAGGATCTCGTAGGCACTTGCTTGTAGCTGGGCTTCGTGACAATTAAGTCTAGGAAAGTGCTTCGACTTAGTAGGCACTCAACACACATGGTCCTCTAGTCTTCCAGTTTTGCTACTGCAGGTGATACTGAAGGACAGTCAGCTAAACACAGTTGACCCTAGTGACCAAGGAGAGACTGCAATGTCTTACTTCGGATTTGTGACTTTGCTTCATCCTCTGAATTTGTGCCTTGGATGTTATTATTCTCATGGGCAACAAAAATGAAATGAATGAATTTACTTTGGAGTAGAATGAATTATGAATCAGGAATTATTGGAAGTTTACAGGATTAGCTTCCTTAGATACATACACTTTGTTGTTCTTAACAGCTACGTGGGAGAGCAGAAATACGTATCCTTCCTTTCACAGCGGAGTCTGTCTTACTGCCAGAGCATAAGGGTGTTACATTCAAAATCTAACCACCCTTGCTGCCAGAAAACCTGTCACGTGAAACAACTGTCAAAAACATTTAATGCTTTTTTAAAAAGGAGGATTATTCACACTCTGGATTTTTAAGAACTGAGTAACTCTTATAAGCAAGCAGTATTTTTTTTTCTATGTGGCTGCTCTATTTTCCTTCCAACCACTGTAGAAGAGCCTGTGGCTGGCTTTGTCTTGCCAAATGTGCCCACGGCACTGACGGAGGACCATCAACACCCCAAGGTGTTATCCGACTCAGCTTCTCCTGTCTACCTTTCACTGTGGTTTTCTATTGGGGCCTTCAGAGTATTCAAATTCAGGGCCATCTGACTTCTTTTCACTCCCATTTGTTAAACTTCAAGGTCCCTAAGGTTTAAATTCTAGGCTTAAATTGTAGGATTACGCAAAGGGTCTTTGTAGCCCCAGTCTTTTCCTCTAAACGTGCCCTGTTCTCCTCTCCTGGGTCGTAAGATGCAGGGGCGCTGAGTGGCAGCTCATCTTTGTGCTGCAAGAGACACCTGAGATTTCACAAACCAGGAGAAGGTCAGATTCCACATAGACCTTGGTTAGACTTCTTATTCTACCTCACTGGGCAGTAACAATGCTCCTTCTATTTCAGTGGGTATCACATGTGATAATAGTTTCTTAGACTGCAAAGTAATGCACAAATATAATATACCATATTTGTGTGATGGGAGTTAAAAATAATATTCAATTCTTATTATCTGAAGGTATCATTAGTAGTTATTTTCCACATCATTGCTGCTAACACCGAATTTGTGAATACTGAATGTACTGTGGCAGGAAGTACAGAGTTAGATTCCTACAAGCTTCTGGTTATAATATTGCACCAACAATCAATATATAAGCTTGTTTTATGTGTGTTTTGTTTAAGGACACCTTATTGACTATATTTTGCTGATCCATTGACTTTGAACTCAAGGCCAACAATATCATAACTCATGGTATAACAAAGCTTATCTAACACACATATTTTCTCTGTAGGACACATCACAGCTTTCTTGTGTTTAGGGAAAATAGAGAGCATCTCATTACTCCATCTTAAGATAGGAGCCATCTTAAACAGCCAAATCACCAATAAATATCACAGAAACCACAGCATTATATAGGTCCCTAAATGTCTCTGGTTAACAGAGCTGAAGCAAGAGGGCAGGGCGGGGCCTCATTTTACCTCAGCTGAGAATATATACATCGGTGACAAACTTTTCACTGCTCTGTCCATGTCTGTAAATGACTACACAAGCACTGCTTTTGGGGTTATAGACAAGTTTTAGTGAGTAGGCAAATTTGCAAATATGAAATCTACAACAATGATGATTGTATATACATAAAAAATTTAAAAACTTTCTATGTTCTGGAACATTCCTGAATGATTACAATGAAAGAAGTTCTTGGCTTTCAAAATGTTTATTTCAAAACAATTGAGTATACAAACGTATGCCGCTTGTTGAAGACAGGTGAGTCAGAAATTTGGAACAGAAATCGGTTCCCAGTTTTTGACAATCTGGTGTAGCGAACACTAGATATGTCATTAAAGCAGAACTTCTGTTCCCTCACTGCATTTCGACAATAAAAAAAATGTCTTTTTTTGGTTTGCTTTTGTTAGTGAAAAATAATTTAATTTTGGATCACAGAGTGGAGAGACGATAGTATCAATTTGTGTTTAGCTAAAAGCTTCCTAAGTTTTTCATTGTTTGCTTGATTCTTCCTTTTATGAGTGACCAGTATTGGGATCAGTTCTTCCATTGTGTAATTTAAAAGCCAAAGGTTAGGTGAAATGACACTGCTTAAGATGTATTGAGCGCCTCCTGCCTGGTACCCTGATGAGCACTTTACATTTGTCACCTTCACAAAGCTTATGATACTGGCACAACTGCTGTTTCACAGCTAAGGAAACAAACTCAGTTATGAAAACACCTGCTCAGTCTCCTTGGCATGCAGGACAGTTGGAGTTTTCCAGGTGGTCGAACACAAGATCACGTGCCTGAGCCTCACCCTCAATTCACAGAATTTCCTCTTTCAGCCTTAACTTTATGAAAAGGTTTTCTTTTGAAGCTATGTGATCTAGTTGTTGAGATGTTTTTGGTCATGATGCTATAATTATTAATTGCACTTGTTAAACATACATTTGGGTATGCATTTGGGTGACACACAAAGATGATTACGACAGTGACAGTGGATTATGTTGGAAGCCATATTGAAGTACAGCTATGTGACCTTGGCTGGGTGCTTTGACCTTTGTGGGCCTTGTTTTCCTTAGTTGTAATATGATGAGGTTTCAAGAAATTATTTCTTAGGGCTTCCTATGTTTCTATGAGGTAATAATAAATGTCTAAGAGTGAAAGTTAATGCAATTAAAAAATCATGAGAAGCCAACCTTGAACGACTACTTACCGGGAGAATTCTTCCTAAACAGGCTTCCTCCAGCCTTGGGAAGATTTTGGACATGAAGACTATGTTACATTTTCTTTAGGATACGAGAAACCAGACTTAATTTCTTCCCTTCCATTTTATTATTATTTCTTGCCTATCACTTGGGAAAGATGTCTGTTCAGAGTTTCACTCCTGCCTTGTCATTGCAGTAGAACCCGAAGGTAACTAACCAGAGATTGCAGTTAATTCAAAGCCATGTGATCATTCACCAGCTTTGCCACCCTCCACTCATAGGAGGTAGAGGTAAATACCAGCTGTGAGTTGCCATCAGGGTCTCCTCTGAAAGTTCAATCTACCATGTTTCCTCCAGCTCCACCTTTAGAAATACATTAATCATTCTCTCCAATAACAACTTTAAGAGAATGACGAAATTCTAAGCTGTAGATGGATATCTAATTCCCATATATTTCTTAATCTCCAATGGCTCAGACGGAAGGTGAAGAGTGAGTGGGGCAGAGATGGAGGCTCGGTCAAGTTTCTCGTTCATCACACGCCTCCAGTCTTGGGAGACACTTACTAGATATCATCCCCTGAATAAATGACTCCAGAGAATAGGGTGGACAAGATCTCTTACTTTGACCACTTTTCCTCATTGAAAGTTTTATTGGGGCAATTGTAGGCTCACATGCAGTTTTACGATGTCTTACGGATGGACCCCTTGCATGCTTTGCCCAGCTTCCCCCAGTGGAAGCATTATGAGCGTCTTTAGAACGGTATCACAATCAGGAAATTGACATTGTCACAATCTACTGATTTTATTCAGATGTGATGCTCATTGTGTCTACACTTAATTCCTGGAGCGTCATGGGGAACAGGCCGTGCCTAGCCCTGAGTTCCTCCACGCTGAGCGTAAGTGCTGAGGTGGGATGATCTCCACCTTGTGTGTGTAAGTAAACAATCACCTTCTGCCTAGCACAGCCATCAGGCCCAAATACATCAACCATGCTAATAAAGATGACCAATTGTGGACTTACTGAATTAATCAGAGGCACAGGGATGCAAGGGTATATCAAATTCATATTGGAAAAACCAGGCCCATGAGCTTATTGAACACACCAGACCACCAAATGAAGCCACACACTCACCCAAGACCCGCAGGGTAGTCTAAGCACCCCCAGCCCCTGCACACGGACCTTGTCACCAAGGCTCACTCCTTATGAGCCTTGCCCAGGAAAATCATTCCAGTGACCAACCTCTGATCCTCTATCCTTCGTCTTCAGCACTGCATGGTTTCTCCTGCCCCTGACCATCACACACAGCTCCTTCCAAGCTGACATCTCAAGATGACGCTGTGAAACTGTTGTCCATCTAGACCCTGGTCTAGAATAAGTTCTGTGCTTTGACAGCTCTGCACCCTGAGCAAGTTCTTTGGCTGGTTCCTCATCTTATCTGACCACCTGCCTTGATTCTTTGCATTTAGCCTCCTAAACCCCAGTGGCCAATTTAACCCTTTCTTAGCCTTTCTGTAACACACACACACACATATTTGTGTAAAGTGTGATGTGTGACTTGAGCGTTATAGATATTAGTAGTTAAGATTGGAATAAAAGAATCTGTGACTTCCTGGCTTATGGCTATCAGGTGACCCAGGAGTATATGGTAAACTGTCACTGCTGAAAGTGGTGTAGCCTGACTTCATTGTTATTCAATGCATTCTGGCATTGTGGAAAGACATGAACGTGTTTGGTCTATGTTAATGGCCCAGCTAGCTCATGACTATGTATCCACCACTGCACTGAAAAACATGAACAACCCAATGGCACCAGAGTCCCCCATGGCCCTGTGATTAGCAGCCTCCCTTCCTTCCCACACTCACCCCTGGCAACCCTTAATTTGTCCTCCAAGTCTAAAGTCTGATCATTTCAAACATAAATGGGATCATTAGGTATGGGATCTTTGGGACTTCCTTTAGCATAATTCTCTAGAGATTCTCTCTGTTATTTTGTGTATTGCTAGTTTGTTCCTTACTGAGCATTACTCCACAGTTATGGCTGTCCCACTTGGGGGACCCTAGCGGAACTACCTCAGAAACTGACATGCTTTTCTCTTTTGCTTTTCTGAGAAAGGACCAAGGTTCAGTTTGCCCAAAGACATTCACCTTTTTGAGGAAGGAACGAGGGAAAGAGATGGGAGAGGACGACTCCTGGCAGGTGGGGCTGGTTCCTGGTGTGTCGGGTTGTTCATCAAAGGAACAGTCTTGAATGTGTCCGAACAGGATGTTCTAAGTTTAGTCCCCCAGTCCCTAAACTACTTCTCCCCAGGCTCCCCCATCTCCATAAACAGCACTACCTTTTACACAGCGACTTGGGATTCTCTTTCTGCCACCACACCCAACTGACAACAGGCCCTGGGCTCCTGTCTGTTCCACCTACTTCTCCATCGCCACCTCTGCTCTTGCTCCGGCTGGAGCACCACTCTCTCACTTCAGCTTTGCACCCGCTTTTAACTGGTCTCTGTGTCCATCCTGCCCTTACATCTGCCCACTCCTGCAGTTAACACGGCATGAGCAGCTGGCACCACCCTTCGAGTACGTAAGTCAGATTGTGTCACTTGCGTGCTCAAAGCCTTCTACCGTGTCCTGTCTCCCTCAGCATAAAAGGCACACCTCCACAGGTTCACAGCTGTATGTGGCTTGGCTCACGCTCTACCCCCCTCTGTCTCCTCCCACGCTGTGCCCTGACCACTGGCCTTCTTGCTGTCCTGGTTCTAGCTAAGCCTGCCTCTTCCTCATGCTGCAGGACTGCCATTCTCTCTCCCTGGAAGACTCCTCCCTGGCCACCCATCTCCTCCCTCGCTTTGCTCAGGCCAGCACTAGAACGTTCCTTCCCAGAGAGGGCTTCCCTGGCTGTCTGGACCTCTCTGAGCCCTACTCCTCCCTTGTTTTCTTCTTGGCTCTTTAACCAGCCAGCATTTCTGCTGCACAACTCTTTTCTCACTCTTTGTCTGCGCTGGTTAGAGTGTGGGCTTCCAAGGCCAGAGCTGCTTCTGTTGGGCTGACTCAGCCCCATCGCCTGACACGAGAGCCCCCGACACACTTCTCAGTGAATAGATGATTTCCCCCAATTCCCTCACTCACCTGGTATTAAATCAAGGACCCAGCATGGAGGGCCTGGTCACAGAGTCCTGGGATGTAGAGACGGTGCCCACCTTCTACCCAACTCGGGGAGGACGGAGGTGTCACTCAGCCGCAGGGGAATTTGATGGCAGCCCAGTAGGCCAGATTGCATCGACAGCCTGCTTCCTCACCCCTCCCTGTATCTGCGCCTTGCCTTGTGACTTTGCTGTTCCTCCCATGAAAACAGGAGGGTCCATTTCCCTTCTCCTTGACCCTGGATATGGCCACAAGACCAAATCTGCAGGTGGTGGTACCTGTCTACAGTGTCAATCCGATCAGGTTATTCTCTGGATAAAAAGTTGCCTCCAGGATATTGTGAAAGCCTTAACAAGGCTTCGAGTGGATCCACAACACAGCAGATTGTGTGAGAGCACTACCTCGGCTTTGCCTGGCTCCGAACAGCATGGACTGTGATTCCTGTCATCTGCATGTTCTGGCCTTCCTTGGGAGCATGGTGCGTGTGGATGGAGGCAAGCCCAACGTGCCCTGGAGACAGTGCTCACCAACGTGAGATGGGGCGGTAGAGAGAGGCCCCCACTCCCTCGAGCCTCAGCTTGAGGTGCACCATCATCTGCACCGTCTCCTAGGGGCTGCCTTGGAATCACACTCTAGTTGTCCACACGGGGAGAGCCTGGTAATGCCCCCTTGCTCCTGTTTCATTGCTTTGCTCCCCTACTTGAATGTGGTGGGGTCATCTCCCCAGTGAACTTCTTGTATTCAAATTCGTTTTCCAAGGGGTTCTCTTAGGAGTGCTCACAACAAGTTAGGGGATCACATAATTTATCAACCCACGCAGGGTCACATTTTTAAAGTGAAAGTAAGTCCTGCTAATCATTTGCTCCTGCCTGGCTGTAGTAAACTGGGACTGTCCCCGCAAATCAGGACACGGGGCCCTGCTTCTAGAGGCTTCTTGGATGACAGCCCTGCTCTCTGCTGCTCTTTTTCAGACCTTGCTTTTCCATACCCTGGTTCCCACCATCCTGAATGAAGCTTGTGGTGCCTCAAGTTTCCCTCCTAGCAGATATGTTTCCAGAGACGGTCAAAGTGCATCTCCCACCCCACTGTTCCTCTGTGATGCAGCCTTGTCACCATGCCACTGAGAGACACAGCCTATCTCCCTATGTAGAAATGTGGGTTCGAGCCTAGATTTTGGCAAACAGCCAGCAGTGGAAGTGGTGCATGTCACTTCTGGGGCTGGGTCTTAGAGACCTCAAGCTGAACCTTTGTTTTTCAGAATGCTGCTTCTCAGGGCTCAGCCTCTCTGCTGTAAGGTAGAGGTAGAGGAAGGATGTGGTCCCATGGGGGAGAACCCATGGGGCCTTTGCTGTCGGCACCAACTAAACTACTGGCAGCTGGCACATGCTGCTAGTCATGTGGATGAGGCCACTTTGGACATCCAGTTGTCCACCACCCTGTTGGCCCACAGAATTGAAAGAAATAAGGAATGTTGTTTTGGGTGGTTTGACGTGTAGCAATGGATTCTGAAAACTCCTCTTCCCAACCTCTACTTCACCTTGCCCCTTTGCCCACATGCTTCTAACTTATCCTTCAAGTCTCAGATTATAGGTGACTCTCTGGTATGCCTTCTCTCAATCCTAGACTGTGTTAAGTGCCCAAAGAACCCTATCATACAGATTCAGCTCGGCATGACTGCGGCCATCTTGCATCATAGCTGCCATGATTGCCCAAGAGTAGTCCCACTCGGTTTTCCCTGCATTTCCCCAGCATACTCAAAATGGGCCAAACCATTAGAGTGGTGTGTGGAGCTTTACTATTGGTCCCTGGCCCCAGGAATGTACCAACTCTGATATTAGCTTAAGACAAATCAGGTACATCCCAGCTTGGATGAAGTCCCTTTTTTTCCTAACCAATATGTACGCCTTTCCTTCTGACCAGAATTTTAGGAATCTATCTGGTCTTGCTGCTGTCCATGACCATGCTTCTGTCAGCAATAAACGGCACTCTATACAATCTTGGACCTGCCCGCCTCTTTTATTTGTTTACTAATTTAGTGACCTCCTGGCCCTTTGGAGCGGGTTCTCTTACATGGGGCCAGGTTTTCTGGAAGACCTATACTTCCATCTTCCATTTGTACTGCTGCTTGTCCTTCTACTCCTAATAATTGCCGTTCACCATCTTTTCTTCTGGCTAGGACTGAAGTTCTCCAAAGGCAGAAATGTGGCTGTCTTGGACGCCATTGACACCCACCCCACTGCCTTATGTAATGCGTGGCAGCTGACATATGATGAATACACACTTGTTTGATTATGATGGAATAAAAACAACTGATATTTACTTCACACATTTGTGGGAGACACCATGCCACCTTTAAACATGTACTATGTTGCAGAATCTTGTAAAGTAAGGCCCATAACTATTCTACTTTACACATGAAGAAATAGATGCAAGAGATGAGAAGTAACTTTCCAAAGTCATACACTTGACAAGTGGCAGAAGGAAGCCTGAAATCTGAAACCCAAGTGGAGGACTGCAAAGTCTCTTCTTATCTGGAAACTTTATGTATCAGTCAGGACAGGTTAGGTTGTGCTCCAGTAACAAACAGCCTTGTAATTTTGGTGGTTTCACAAAGCAAAGCTGTTTTTCTTTTGTATGCTATACATTCATTACGAGTCAACAGTGTTCTTTGTTTATTGTGGTTGCAGAGGGACCCCTGTTGGATAGAACAACAACATCTGAGGTTTGACAGTCACCCTGTCAAAGCAATAGAAGAACTCTAGAGGGTCTTGAACCAGGTCTTGAGTGTTCTAGCCCCAAAGTCACACATATTTTTTCCAATTATCACTCTTTGTTCCGAAATATTCAGCAAGCAGTATAATACCTTCTGCAATATGCCACTTCCCCATGGATAAAGAAATAAATATATTCTGTTCTACTATGTAAGAAGGCATTGCCTAAGTTCCAGAAGATTCTGAAAAACCCTTGAATAAGGGCTTTTATCAATAGAAAGTAGTTTGGGATCATAATAGTCACAATTTGGATTATGACTGAAATGATGTAATGGCTACCATATAATAGCAGATACATCTTCTATCAGAGTTGCTTTGGATAGTGAAGTAGTTTGGAAAACATTAGGATCTGGGACCAGTATGACTTGCAAACTATATTAAATTCAAATGAATAGAAGTTTACCTTTAATTTTACTACCCTAGACTCTGCACTGGTAAGTAGTAATGGTTGGGAAAGCAACATTATTTTGCATTAGTATCCAACTTCTTTCCAAGCATAGCCTTCCAAATCCATGTAGAGTAGTGCCATTTTATAAATAAATAAGTCTACTTCATTATAATTTTATGCCACTATCAGTTTTAGTAATGGCACAAATAGTTAATTGGAAAAAATTAATAAAAGAGGGCTTCATGATAACTTTCTAAAATGAAAATGAAAACACATACTTCCATTCTGAACACATTGGTTGCCTATTTAATAACATAATTTATAGTGACGTGATAAGCACCATGCATTGACATTCTTCTAAATTCATATCTGTAAAACATCCATACAGTGTATGATATAAAGGAATCCTGAATACAATTATTCTTTCTGTTATGGTTTAGATATAAGGTGTCCCCCAAAAGCTCATATATAAGACAATGAGAAGGGTTCAGAGATGAAATGATTAGATTATAAGAGGTGTAACCCAATAAGTGGATTAATCTACTTGATTGGATTAACTGGGTGGCAAGTGTAGGCAGGTAGTATGAGGCTGGAGAAATTAGGTCACCGGGAGCATGCCTGAGAGGTTTGCATTTTGCCCCTGGTGAGCAGTGCACTCTCTCTGCTGCTGGTGGCCACATCCTGAGTTGTTTTCCTCGGCCCCGCCCTTCCACCATGGTGTTCAGTCTCACCTTGGCCCTAGAGCTATGGAATGGGCAGACCATGGACTGAACCTCTGAAACCATGAGCAAAAATGAGCTTTCCTTCCTTCAAGTTGTTCTGGTCAGGTATGTGGGTCACAGCAAGGCAAAGGCTGACAAAAACATTTTAGATTTTAAGTGGAACAGGAGCGGGAGACCCTTTTCTACTTTAACATTGTGTTTCTCACCTTTCAAAAAACATGTCTCCCACCACATTTCAAGGGTATTTAGGGCTTGTTTAAGCTGTTTTTGCTCAACCCAGAAAGCTCCTTAGCATGCAGGGCAAATTTCCATTTAGCCCTTGTTGAATGCTCTCATAACGAGGCCACTCATTTGTGAGGAGCCCCGGTTATTGGGAAGCTCTTCCTTAAATGGAGCACAATTCTTCCTCTTCACAAGCTCCTCTCAGTTGAGGACTAGGTCCTGGGCCAAGCTCACCCTTCCTTCCTGGAGCAGTCCCCAAACTGAAAATTATCTCGCTTCTCTCAAGTCACACATTTTCTGGATATTTCCAGGCCTTTTGGATTTTCTTTTATGGGTCTCGCGTCTACTTGGTTTTCTCATAAAACTGATGTTCTTGGTCTGGACATAGTTCTCCTATTAACATGGCTCAGTGTTGGTCTCTCTTAAGAATCAGTCAGGACAAAACACTAGTTCATGCTAAACACTCCACCAAACCAGCCCCCTGAGTTTGCTTTCCTGACACTGGGAGTCTCCCCCCTTCTACCTAAGTGCTCACTTTTATTTTTATTTTTACTTTATTTTGTCCAAGTGTAGGAATTAAGCTTAGGCCTATTTTTTTTTCATCTCATTATTTTATCCTGTCTTTCTAGCCTGTTGAGATACTTCTGAAGTGTTTTTTATCATCTGACATATTAAACCATCCCTCTCAGCTGTGTGCCATTCACAAACTCACGAAACACACAATTAGTGTTTTAACCCAGGGCACTGATTGAAATGTTGGGAAGGATGAGCAAATAGAGGACCCCCTTTCAGGTTTCAAATTATGCTTCTCTTCATTGGCTTAAAGATTTATTGAGAGACTATTAAATCCTCTGATAAAAGCCAGATACATAAAGTCTAGAGCATCACTCAGGTAGTAAGTGATAAAAATGGATAAAATTTGGTCTGATGAAATTTCCACTTTACAAACCTCTGCTTTCTGCCAGTGATCCTGACTTCCTGCTAGAAGGACCCAGGTTGTGTGAGAATCCATTCTAAGACTCTGTGCTGGGTTGACAGTGGTCTCACTTTTATTTCCCTTCCCCTGTGGAGCACATGTGTGTCTGGGTTAGCTGCCCTTCTTCATTCTCATGAGCAGTGCTCATCCAAGAGCTCAGAGCAAAGTCACATTATTTATTTAGATCTTTCATGGGATGGCTTCTGATTAGCAGCTGACCTGATGAAGCAATAATTGACAGCTTTGATGTCTGGGGTGTCCAGACCTCGCCAGACTATGTGAGACGTCTGTTGCGAGTTCAAGTCATCTTCCTAGATGGATATTTACAGAGCTGGGAATGCAAATGGGTCATATCTCTTTGAAGCACATGTCAATTTCCAAAGGGGAATTTACAAATGCTCCTCCCAGACCTGTACCTACTAAGTGACCTTGCACTGAAGGACAGTCAGCCTGCCTGGTACCCATATGGCTTTTGTTTTTGGTCTTCAGTGTGATTGTTTTGAGGTTTACCTTGCTTCTTCATCATCCTGAAAGACACAGCCATCATCAGCAGGGCTGGCTGGTGCCACATCAGGCTTCCCCAACACCAGCATCACAAGACCAACTGGGTGACCTTAAGCCTGTGGCTCTTAAAATCACTGGTGGTGATTTTGCACTACTGGGGGACCTCGGGCAATGCCTGGAGCCTTCTTTGGTCATCACGACTTGAGGTGTTACTTGTAACTTGTGAGCATGCTATAGCTCCATGGCAAAGAATTTTCTGACCCCAAATGTCAACAGTGTCACTGTTGGGGAGCCCTGCTTTCCTGCCTTCAGAGAAGCCCTGACCATTCTGAGCCTTGGGTGCTTCTGTTGTACAGTGAGGGTAAAGACGGGCTGGGCTGGCTTGGCGGGGGGTGGGGGATATGGGGGATATGGACAGTCCTAAAGGTACTGGCACACGGTTAGCAGCAAAGGACAGCAAGGATTTTCATTATTTAGTACCAAGCATTGTATTGGATAAATCCCAAGATGTTATTACCTTAATATTGAGAGACAAGATCATTTACTCCACAAACATTTTTTTGAGGACTCTCTGTATGCTAGGCACTAATCTGGTTACTGCAAGTAAACCAAGCAAGCAAGCAAACAAACAAACAAAAACACAGATGACATCTCTACCCTGAGGGAGCCAGAGCCTGCAAGGGGCCTCAGATTCCTCCACTTTGCATTTGAGAAGATCCAGCCTCTAAGAGGTTAAAATATCAAAGTAGTAAAGTAACAGGCCCCAGATTTCAATGGAGATGAGCCTGTATTCGAGTCTAATCAGCTCTGCCTGGTTCCCAAGCCCACATTCTTTCTACTCCATTAATGTCAGTGATGGATCCCTGATTCAAAATACAAACCAAAAACCAGGTGGCAGGGTGTGTGAGGATTGCAGATCTCACCCCAACCCCTCTCTTACGGATGGCGTCAGAGCCTTGGCCTGAACAGTCTCACCCTGCAGTGTGCATCTGCAAATGATATGCTTTCTGATTCTTTCCTCATTACTCTTTACTAATTCAGCAAATATCTATTGAGTGTTGCTCCTAGTTAGGATGTAGTGGAACTGTGCAATACTATCTTGGTCTACAGGGAGGTCACTGGCTAGTAGGGATGAGGGGCCATAGCGGAGCCCTAACCTGCTCTCATGTGAAGGAGGCCATCTCCATCCCAGGACCGCAGACTTCCTTACAGGCAATTGTATGTTCTTTCCATGACTCATTGACACATGTGTGGTTTGTTTCCATGCTCAGAGAAATCTTTCTTTGATGCCCCCAAAATTGTAGGTGTGACATCCATACGTCTGAGGCTTGTTAAACTTTCAGCTTGATTCAGATTTATGGCCCAGTAAATTCTTAGCTGTAAAGGATGTCACCTTTACAATGTTATTTGTTCATGACCTTGAAGGTCCGTATCGTCCATTGCAATTTTGTTAAAGTATGAATTGAGCCCCATGAGCTGAAATACTGATGAGCCGGAGAGTGTTAGACAAGGGAACCTAGCCATCACTCAACATTCCATCAAAGTCTCAGGAAGTAATAAAGTCCATGGTTCTACTTAGGATCATGGTTGAGGTTACCTGAGGGTATCATAAAGCAGCATTTTTAGGAATACAACAGTGTCATAGTGCAGAGTTTATTTTGATGGAATCACTAAGTCCCTGAAGGACCACTTAACACTTTCAACTATTCTTGATGGAAATGTAGGAATATACATGGCAGCATTTGGGCATGTGCCAACATCTCAGGATGGACAATGAAAGAATACCAAGGCCAATCCACCCACTTTTTTTTTCTTCTGATTATTGGCATCACTTAACCTTTGTCTGCAACACTTTCTGGAGCTTGACCATGAATGGCAAGTTCTTCTTGTCCACCTAAGACTGTGGACTTTCCTCAGAGAGACCTCACCTCAATACTCTCCAGCCAACAAACTAGTGGACTCACCTTTGTCTAACTGACCTCCCTCAGCTTCAGTTTCTTCATATGAAGGGCAATAATCATAGGTTTTGTTTTCCTGGATCCTTGTGACACTTAGTTGTCATATGTATATGTATAATATGTAATGTCATGACGTCTCTGTCTTCCATTCTTGTTATAGGTAATAAAAACGAGGGTATGCTCTTCAAAATATAGCAACTTTAGGAAATGCTGGACAGGATTCAGATGAGGGCTTTGTAGTTAGGTCCTGCAGAGTGACACCGAGACCATGCCTGGTGCTACTTGTAGGATGCAAGGGAATAAGAATTAGCTGTTTATCTGGCCCAGTGATCAGTAAGTGTCAGCCTCATTCTTTTTCCACTCCCACCCTTTGATCCATCAGCCACCTCCCCCCACTGACTCACCCACCAACTACGGGCTCTCCCTCTGGGCTTGACCCTGCTCTCTTCTGGACCCTCACTCACCAGCAGATCTGTGTGCTCCTGGTCCTAAGCCCAGGGACACTCTTTGCTGGTGGCCCCTTTCTGGTTTGGGGTGCAGACCCAGCCCTTGTGTCTCCTGCCCAAGCCTTCCTCTGTGTCTTCCTCCTCTTCGCCCTCGGTAGCCACCACAGAGACTCCAGCCCAGCAGTTCAGAGCCGCCTCCAAGTGTTGGTTCTGCTACCTGTTAGCCAGACCCAGGGCCTCTCGTTCACCTCTTTGTGTTTAAGTCTCCTCATCAATAAAGTGGGGATAATAACCCAGCTACCTCACGGAGTTGTTAGGAGGTTAAATGGGACCATATATCCATACTGCTTCAAACGGAGCCTGGCCTGCAGGAGATCCCAGGGAAGAGCACACGTGCCCCTATTACAGGTTCTCACTCCTTCCCACTCCTCATTTTCTGCAGCCCACCCCCCCCCATCTTTATAAACGAGCACTTTCACCGTTGATGCTCTTCTGATCATTGTCACCAGGACTCTGGTGACAATAAAATTAATACACTCTTTCCTCTTGTAAGAGGTTTGAGCTGCTCTCCCTTCCTCACTAAAGTTTAAACCCAAAGTGTCCTCTGAGCCCCAGGGAAAACCTGGATGAACCCTCTTGCTTCACTTGCTCTTAGTTGACATAAGAGCCACCAACTTTGGAGGACACAGTAATACACTTTTAGTCTCCCACTAGCTCTGCTGCAGATCACACCTCTGACGAGTGGGTTCGGAGGATGATGGTTGTCTAGGTTACTTTTCAGGAATGGGAAGGCTGCTTTTGCTAAAAACACTGACTGTCACTGGGGCCTGCGGATGTCTCATGGGTGACTGGAACAGGATGAGTAACTCCGCCTCTCTGTCTTCATATTCTGTCCCTCTCCTTTGCTGCCTTAACCTTTGGGTCAGACTCCGCTCAGCTCTGCACGGAGACACGTGGATCATCTGAGACATGCTTGGTCCAGAGCTATAATGCAGGGTTCACGTGACCTAGACTTGCCCAGTCTCTCTCCTCCCTCTTCGAGGTTAAGGACATCATCAGTCATTATGACGGGAACACTGGAGTACGAACGAATGAAAAGAGGTGGCGCCCGACTTTCTGGAAGATCTCAACCAATTCCAAGAAAAGGCATGAATAGGCCTGGCCTTCGTTAGCCTTGTCCCTCTCCCTTGTCATTCCTGTTCCGCGTCTGGAACCCCTCAGCTCCCAGGAGAGGAGCGGCTGATTTGTGAGCAGAGCTCTGGCATGCTTCTCCCTTCTTTGGTCTCTGAATAAAACCTTTCATTCTCCCTAAAACTTGTCTCTCAGCTGGTCTCTCTGGGATGGACTTCTAGACCTGGGTTGATCCAAAGTGTTAGAAGTTGCTTGGCTAAACAGTGAAGTAAGATCCTGCTGGCTCTACTAGAGTTAGCACTTCTGATGCATGGTCACCTGGGGGACGGTTGTGTAAGTACTTTTTGGGGGGATTTGGAGGCAACCGTGTCTACTTCAAACTGGCTGAAGACCATCCTAACACTGCCTTGCTCTGACATCCTGTGAAGAGCCGTGAAGATGGATTGCACCTGTGCAGACCGCCTACTGCTCACCTCCCTCTCCTGCCAGTCGCCCTTCCCACACCTCAGATCAGCCTGTTTCTTTACCCCATAAATACCCCTCACCCCTACCTTTGGGGAAGTGGACTTGAGCCGGGGGGCTCCCCCTCCTCTCATTTGGCTGCTGTGGGAACGAACTCTCTCTCTTTCCTAAAACTCATTGCTTCAGCGATTAGGCATTGCTTCAGTAACATCACCACTACCCACTGGGCACAAAAAGTGACCTCTCCCCCAGCCTGTGCATTACCACCATCTTGCTATTTCCAATGTGCTTATATGAAGAAAAAGTTCAATTAAATATTGCTCAAAGGTAGAGGTCTTCAGTTAACCAAAGAATAAATTTTACATTGGACAGTTGAGTTCTCAATTATGCTATACCCATCAAATGACATTTGTTTCATTTCTGTCACAGACTCAGATGCCCCCAGCACCAGTCACAGTGTGTTTCAAGGAAGAATTAGTGGAATGAGCTTTAGATTGTGTCACAGGAGCAATTACCCCAGAGATGATTTGATGACACTTGTCTTGTGCATCACTGAGAAAAACAGCACAGCTTTTCTTGTGTGGAGCAGGTATTTGTGACTGACCCCAATGACAGAAAATTACCTGATAATTTAAAAATGCAAATTCACATTACCTGGTGTATTCTTATACCCAGAGTATTCTTAACATATATCTATACCCAAAGAACCAAATTCTTACCTATAACTTTTCCAAGAAAGAGCGCCTTGGGGGAATTGAAGAGTGTGTCGGATGAACTTGGCAGATGGTAACTCACAGAAGGATAATGATCAAGCTGTAGGAGAAAACGAGACACTGTTAGAAGAAGGTGACTCTCCTGCACCAGAATCAAATCTTCCCTGCAGGTGATGGCATTGCTCTTTGAATTCTGGTTTCCAGATATCTTATTTCATCAGTGTGGACTCTGAAATATAGCCCAGGAAAATGGAAGTCATCTTTTCCTTCACACAGGTTATTTGAAAACAATTTGAGCTAGTTAAATGAAGAATTGTTCTGATTTGATCTGTGGGTGCACATTTTCTATGGATAATTTGCCTGTTGGACTAAGATTCTTGCATGCTTTAATGGAGTAAGATCTGCTCCATCTAATCTCTAGTATTGAGCTCTGAAATAGACAAAGTTGTGCCTATAGCTTCGAGTTTTCTTTGTGCCCTCTCACAGAGCTATTGTGTTCACTGTTTGGTATATCTGCTACAGAGCAAGGTGGGTCTTCAGATGTGAGAGCTTGCACACACATTTACACCCGGGGCCCCAAATGCTGCAATTCGACATTTTTTTTTCTTGCTTTTCACACAGAGGATGACTTTTTGCTTCAGGCAGGGGGCGTCAGAGCCGAGGGGAGTTGGGGAGCCTCTGCTCAGGCAGAGCTTGACTTCTGGAAGGGAGGGGAGTTGGTAGCAGAGGGAGAGAAATGAAGCAGATGGAAAGAGCATCCTGAGAAGGCTTGCACACGCACACTGAACAAGGCACACTTTGGGTCACATTTCCCATGTGCAAAATACAAAGGGTGGAGTCACACATCAAGGGCCTTGACTAATCCTTGTGTCCCCGCATAACAACTTCCTCTGAGTTGCTTTTTGAAATAGATGCAGTCTAATCTCAGCAACTCAGAGGTTGAGGCAGGAGAATCTCAAGTTTGAGGCCGGCCTGGACAACTTCATGAGACCCTGTCTCAAAATAAAAAATTAAGAGGATGGAGATTTCTATGGTAGAGAGCCGCTGGGTTCCATTTCCAATACTGACCACAGGCCAACAAAGAGAGATGCAGTCTAGTGTGTTTCCCCAGCTGTGACCTCCTAGAGCTTCCTGGGCCCACCAGCTGAAAACCTCTTTGGATCCATTCATTCCTCCGGTGTGAGTTCCACACCTGCTAGGTCATTATCATGGAAGGGGTGGGTCATAAGAAAACAGGCCTGGGTCCCCTTTGGGGCACTCCTGTGGGAACTCTGGGGACCAGGTGGAGGAGGGAGCTGGAACAAACAGCCACTTGGAAAACTTGGGAAAGGATAGCTCCAGTCACTGGTAACAAAGGGACTGACCAGGCCAAGAGGCAGGAGGCCTGCCATGCTGGGGGAAGGAAGGCGAGGTGCCTGGAAGAAAGAGTGCAGGGCAGTGGGCACCACTCCCTCCACGCTGGGAACTAGCTCTGCGGATGAATGAGCGCTCATTATTAACAACTCTCTATAGCCAAATCGTGAAACGGCTCACTACAGACTTGGAAACCATTGAGAGTTCAGGGTTCAGGGTCGAAGCATCATCACATTTCAGGAATTTTTGAGTCGTGATCTGCAAAAGTGGTACTGTGAGTTTTTGTGCATCAGAAATATGATAACAAAAGTCTGGGGGAAAAAAAAAGGAAAAGAACCCTATTAAAGCAAACATATGCGTGTTTCACTATCATTTTCAAAATGTTATATACTGCCAAATGCATCTTGACAAAACACTTATTCCAGCCAGAGAATCTTAAATATTTTAAATCTTAGAAAATTTCTTCAGAGCAAAGGCTACCTTTTCTGCTGATACTAGCTGGCTCCTTTGGCGCCATCTGTTGGCAGGCCTTGGTAACGGCCGCTGCTTTCACTTGTCACAGTCCCTAACTGTCAGATGTGGAGTGAACCGAGATGGTGGGCTGCAGTACTTCTTATAATTTAATTTATTTGTTGGAGAACTTAAAAATGGATACAAACGATATGTATCCATTATAGAAAAATAGTAGTGCATATTTTCAGGAAAAGACTCAACTGGTGATAATTAATACTAATTTAAAAATGTATATTATTTGTTTTCACAAAAAATGGGTGGAATCCTACAGACACCTGATTTTGTTTTTTAAAATTTGCCAATGCATTATAAACTTTTTCCTGTGTCAATAAATATAAAACTGAATTGCGTCTTATGGATGACTAGTATTCTGTCGCATGCAAAATACAGTATGACACAGTCTTTAAAAGGTATCAAATCTTTGTGTTCACACATCTGTACTTTTTGTGTCCTCAGGTCCAGTGCTGGGTCAAGGCTCTCAATGAAAATGTGCTGGTCTTTGTTAATACCGCCCTTAAAGCCTGTGCTCAGAGGTGACCTGACCACATAGTGGCCCCTTGCCCTCCCTCAGCTGTTCTCTGGTGGTCACTTTCTATAATTTGAACTGAGCTCCCAGTGAAAGTCCTGGTTTATCTCCCTAAGTTTGCCCCCTTTCTGTATCTGCATGGTGGATGGCTTGAATCCTGATACTGAAATTTACATTTATTTATACGAAATTTTACTTCTTTTGTTTTGAAATACAAAAATGGTCTGCTCAAAAGTTTTTGAATCTTGATTCTGTCATCTGACATATCAGTGATCCTGCTTGGTTTTATATCATCTAAAAATATGGTGAACACTCATTAATAAAGTCATTACTTAAAAACACACAGAAGTGGGCAGTGACAAATGATTCGAATCCAAATTACCTGTTCAGTTAGGAAAACATTTTACAGCAGTTAAAATGGAAAATATGATAGATGTTAAAGGCCCTCAGAAAGCCTTAACTGTCAAGGACGAGGATGGAGCTCAGAGGGAAGCTCCTAATAAGAAAGACAGGGAGGGTGGCGTGGGGGGAAAACAGAAGAGGAGAACATGGTCCATGTTTCCTCGTCCCTGGGGACGGGAATCTCATTCCTTCTCCCTCACACTTCTGCCTGCTCTGCTCCTGAGAGGGAGGGTGTGGGCAGATGAGGATGTTGTGGGGGATGAATTGATGTTGACAGGTCAGGGAAGGAAAGTGGGCAGCTGATGGCTTGCCTGACATGACCACCATGAGGCGGTGCTGTCCCCCTGCTGAGCACAAAGACCTCAGAGTAGTGACATCAGACAAGGCTTGTCTGTGACTTCGGCCACAAGGGCATAAGACCAGTCTGGAATTCCTGAACAGAGATGTAGTGGACAGGATAACGACCCCTACCCTCCTAAAATATTCATGTTCTAAATCCCAGGACCTGAGAGTGGACTGTCCTGCACAGCAGGAGGGACTCTGCAGATGTGATTAAGATGAGGATCTTGAGACCCTGAGACGGTGGTGGAGGGTGATTATTTCTGGTTATGTGGATGGGCCTTGTGGAATCACAAGGGTCCTTACAGGAAGGTGAAGAGGAGGAAAGTTCCTTACGGAAGATGAAGAGGGTGAAGAGGAGGAGAATTGACCATGGAGTTGAGCAGCTGGGTTGCATGAGGAGGTGACTGAGGAATGCAGGTGACTTCTGGGAACAGAAAAAGGCCAGGAAACAGATTCTCAGCACCTCCAGAGGCAACCGGCCTTCCTGGACCCCGACTTCAGTCCATGCAGACTCCTGACCTCCAGAAGTGTAAGGTAATAATTTGTGTTGTTTCAGCCTCTAAATTATGCTAATTTATTACAGCAACAGTAAGAAACTTACACACACAAAAAAAGACCCCGTGAAACAACAAAAAACAATGAAAGAGCATATTCCCTCTCCCAGCCATTTCTCCAGTGCCAATACATACACCTTGATTCTGTCATTAACTTATCAGTGATCCTGTTTGGTTCTGACTTGTCTAAGAATATAATAAACATTCCTCATCTTAATTTATTCATAGAGCCGTTAACTTAAAAACATTGAGCAGGAATCTCAGTTGGCAATGGTACATAATTTGAATCCAAATCCATCCCACCTGCTTCTCAGATGCAATTTATCAAGAGACCCAGTCGCCAACCTGCTTTTGGAGAGCAGAGACCCCTGCCTCCTGGGACCCTCCTCACCAGGAGCCCGTTCCTAAAGTGAGCTCCTCCTGAGTGTCTCCTTCCCAAATCCTACCATTCTTCAAGGTGTACAGGTCCCTTTCTCTCAATGACCAAATTTATTGTCTCCCAGCTCCCAGTGCACCCTTCAACACACACCTTAAGGTCAACCCCGCTTCCTGCACATAGCTGATCTTTGAAGTGGGCACCATGTAGAGGGTGTGCAGGGACTTCACAGGAGGGAGGGGCTTCCTGTGGGGGAAGCAGAGGTCCCAGTGGTGCCTGCTGGAGCCACAGACTAGAAGTGAGCCCTCTGTGCCCCCACACTCACCCTGCAGGGTGCTGCCACCTGCCCTACCTGCACTTGGGGGTGGTTTGCTGCTCCCCAACACACCAGAACCCTCCAACCTGGGCTGAGCCTACCTTTACCAGCAAGGTCTTGAGGGGTTCAGAATACAACACCCCAAAAGTGCTGGTTTGGCAAATCGACTGCTTTGAGGGTAAGTTTAAAGCTTAGAGACCACAGATGCAGGAAGGGCACTTGGGCCACTACTTTTCTTGCTGAAAGCAGGACACAAACTCCCCTGTGAAAGACGCCTTCCCTCAACAAGAGGAAAGGGACATTCTTATCTCCAGAAATGGGGAGTCAAGGCTGAGAGAAATCTGTGCCCCAAACTTCATCAAAGTAACCCCCCACTGCCTTTGCCCAAGCCCCACCTGAGCTACTTCTTCACCATTACTGCTGTGTTCACCTCTACGTGAGCACTGAGGCCCCAGCACCTGGGGGGTCTTCACCTCCCTCTGACAGCTCTCAGGTCCAGGTGGCAATCTGTATGGTTTTCATGCAAATCCCTCGCAGGTCAGCTTATTCCTCAGGGCAGCTGGAGACCCTAAGAATGAAGAACGTGGCCTCCCCCGCGGTCAGGAACCCTTCACACTTTGTCCTTGCCGGAGGTGCTCGCTCAGCCCCGGGTGCCTGTGGGAAGCTGAGCAGGGGGTCCCTGTGTTTTACAGACAGCCTCTGTCACAGCTACTTCTCTTCTTACCCGGCCCTGTGGGCTCGGTCCCCCCACTGATCTAGACTGCCTTTCTTGGTGGAAGACAGGGTTCGGTGGTCTTGGCTGGAGGGCACCACTACAGGAAAAGGAGGGAGTCCAAAGTCAAAGAGGGGTAGGAAGGATTGGCATTCCTAGCCATACAGAGAAAGAATGGCCAGCTGCAGGGACAGTCCCTCTCACTGAACGAGCCTGGTCCTGTCAATTAGGAAGGCAGAGGATAAGCTACATTTTAAGTATTTACATTCAAAAGAGAAAATGCATTAAACCAGATAAGGCAAGAGAAGCTCTTCCTGAGAAGCCTAAGGAAGTAAATGACATAGGATGTCATTTCACTCCCATTGCCAGGTGGCCCCTCTTCTCAAATGAACCCTGGTGCATTTGCCATGGTTAAGTGTAATAATTTCAAGGTAATTTCTTTGGGGTCCGAGTGAGCTATTTGGCTGTACATTTAGTGGTGGTCATTTCCCTGGCACTTAAGAGGCGATAAGAGATCGTGAAATAGAGTCTCATTAAAATTAAAGACTGTGACTCCATGTGCCCCAGGACAACCTTAAGGGGACACTAATTTGTTCAACATTTACCATTAAGCCATTAAAAGCATACTGATGCAGGCTGGGACGCAGGTCCTACACCGGGAGTTAAAGCTTTAATGCCGTTCAGGTATTATTTTCCAATTTCAGTTCATTTCCATTTTAAAGCTATAGTTTGCATTGGCAGACTTAGAAGGGATTTCACCAGCCTGTTTATTTTGGGAATGAAATGGAGAAGCTAGAGGAGGAGCACAGAAGAACTAGACAGCCTGGATTATTTTGGATGAAGGGAGGGGCGGGACACCCTCTCCTGAGATGAAAGGACCCAGTTCCACATGGGCCCTGCCTACGTGGTGGAAAAGTATTTCGGGGTTCAGTAGTTTCTTGAAGGTCTGTGATTTCTTATAGCCTTTCCTAGTCCCTAATTGTGGGGAATACTTGGAATTAGCTCAGAGATGTAGCATTTAGAACATTCCATCTTGATGAATGTTTTTATTCCAAGTTGAATCTAATGGCTGAACCTGAGCAGAGGCCAATGCAGACAGATGTTAGGTGAGAGAAACAATGACCAGCTCAGCTAGCGTCGCTTATCCACAGCCACCGCCCCTTCCAGACCTGAAACTCCTACAGACTTCAGAGAAGAGGGAGTTTGAAGAGCAGAGACCACACCTCCCCTGCCATATTAGTCTCCAATCCACCTGGGAACAGGAGAGGGGACATCTGCAGGCTTAGGGCCATTCCCAGTGTTGAATAGGAAAGAACAGGACAGTCCCAGGGCCAAGGGTAGATTCACCTAAATGTTTTCTGCCTCTTCTGATTCTAGACCACTCTATGTTAGTGGAGAGGACACAGAACAACTGTGGGTTGGAGTGAAAGGCAAAAAGGTGAGGTTAGTTGTGGGTCTGTCACCAGCCTGGTGGTGCAGTTCCTCTTCTGGGGACCATAATTCAGGAAGGACAAGGACCATGCCCCAGTTACCTGATACCACAGATGCCTGTTAAACATTGATCACTGGGTAGACAGGTGACAGACCTGGGTGGCTGGGCCTGGGGACAGCACCTGACCCCTGGACTTCTTTGCCTGCTTCTTTGCCTGCAGCATCTTTGGTCAACTTATGATCCATGTGAAATGGCCTGTAACACGTTAGGTGCTCTAGCGACATTTATAAAATGGTCATCACTGGCTGAGCCATCTGGGTACATGTGCCTCTGAGTGTGTGTGCAAGCTTTGGGGACCCCGACTCTGACTTCCATTAGAACTTCTGTTCTCAGAGGAATAGCGCTCTCTGAATGACTCAGGTGGCTGAACCCGCATACACTTTATGGCCACCAGGCTGTGTGACTAACTCCAGCTTGTACCACATGCAAGAGACCTGCCAAATTTTATCTGGACGTGATTTCTCATGCCTTGGGGTATTCCCCACTTATCTGGAGTCCTGAGTTCAGCATAGCCCATTTTGGGGACCATGTGCAGAAAACCCCCAGCCCATCACTGTGGATCAACATGCCAGCCTCTGCCAACTTCTAAGCCATGTGACAAGAACAACCAAGGATGTAGGGCTAGCCTACGTGGAGGACTTTGATTTAATATTTAATTATTTTTAAGAGAGGCCAGAGGGGGCTACCCTCAAGTGAAAGCAGACAAATCCATCTCCTGAGCCCATCTCCTGCCTTCACCTGGGTCTGGGGGCTTTGCATCCGAAGACCAGCAAAAGGAAACTTGGCCTGCATAGCTAGGAAGGACTCGGCTCAATCCTTTTTAGGACAGAATATACTTTGCACAGGGGAACGGGGGGCTCTCTCCACGTCTGGATCAGCTGGCCTTGAGAATGCAAAACGAAGAAAAAGAGGTCAGTCTCAATCTCGGCATTTCCTCTTGTTGTCACTGCACTGTCCAGCGGCAAAGGTGGCTTGAAGAGCCGCCTTTCCCTTCTTTGGAGGCAAAGGCAAGACTTTGAGTTTTCTTGCTCTCCTTGTGAGGGTCACTAGGGAGCTCCTACAAACCAGTGCCTAGGAGATGGGTGGAAAGAGGAGGGGAAGGCTGACGTGGGGAACAAGGGGAATAGCCTGGCTCTGCCCTGAGCATCTGAGTCATGTCCTCAAGTCACCAGGCCTCCTTGGACTCAGTTTCCTCACCTGTAAAGTGAGGAGGTTGGACCAGATCATATTTAAAATTTCTTTGAAAATGCAGCTGGGGACATCAGGAGTAGTATTTTCCGAGGTTCCTGAGGTTTTGAGCAGGATCTTCTTGTGCTAAGAACCAGCTGTAGGGTACCACCTGGAAAATGTCCTGTGGGACACTTCCTCCAAACAGTGGAAGAGACGGGGAAGAAGAGTCACAGCCCCACAAGTCTGCAGTTCTCCCAGTTTCAGTCTTGAGGCCAAGACCACATAGCAACTGTTATCTTTGCTACATGAACCTAAAAATCTCAGCAAATCTGGCTCCTGACATTTGGCTGTTAAGGAAATACTTATATACAGGTCAGGCAAGTCAGGGATTCTCAAGCAGGGAGGGGTCTTAGAGAGATCTAGTTTATCAACTTTTCATAAATGTAGGGGAGGGAGAGGAGTCCCTGGGAGAACTAGTGACCCACTCAGGATCCCATTCGAGAAATGGTGGCATTGGCCTTGATTAAATATTAAAATTGATGCTCTTTTCCACAAAGGTGTAAACCTCAAGAAATAAAGGATTTAGGAGACAGACTGATCTTTCTTGGCTGTACATGTGCATAATTTCTCTTTTAGAGACGCTGGAAGGCTTCATATATGGCTTGATAAGCAATTTTAAAATGAGAGGTATTATAAAAATACCCATTACCATTGTCACTATGCCATCATTATTATGGTAATGTGATAAGTAAAATATAGTTGGCTGTAAGGCCTAGTGCAATTGGAATCCTGCCGTATTGGTGTAATTAAAAGAATTAGTGACTCCATTAGGTGCTTCATGGTATATATAAAAAATTCCTCAAAATAGTAGAAAGAAAAAAATTTGCTTTCACACATTGATCTACTTTTTCTAGTCTGATACGCCACCTACTGGAAAAAACACCAAATATTATTTAAAGTGTATGATTTAAAAAAAAAAATCAAGAAAACTGATTTTATATCAATAACTCCCTGAGTTTTTATAAATACCCGTGACTGGGTAAAGAAATTCTCATTCCAGAACTGGTGCAGCTTTTCTTTAAAAGTATTGATTTCAGAGATGTTTGCAGCAGGAATGGCTATGACACTATGTTGTCCTTGTTTCAAAGAATCAGAAAAAACTCAGCAGTCTTAGGTTTGTGTCTTTGACTTCAAGTTTCCTTTTTAGCAATAGATATGGTATGAGAATAGTTCATGGTTGTGATATACTCTATATTTAAAATCACAGTAATAACCATCACCCGTGGTCTGCATAGGTATCGGGAGCTTTAGGTAATAATGTACATAATAAGCATCAGTGGATTAGTTAGGGTACATGTTCCCTGATGACCTCAAGGTAATGACATTTTAGGAATAAAGGAAAACATACATGTGGGAAAGGGGAGGAAGAAAACAAGAGGGATGAAAAACAAAGTTCGAGGGCTTTTGAAAACAGCTGCTAATAACTAATGTTGCTCACGTGGCTCATGTTACGGCTCAGTCTTTATGGATTAGATGAAAAGAATACAGAAGTTTGAGTGAGAGGGATTTTGAGAAGGCCTCAGAGATTTGAGAAGGCCTCCTGGCTTGTCTTTCTTCACTCTGTTACTGTGGTTTTTCCAGCACCTGCTTCCAGGACTTGTAGCAGTGGGATCCTGTGAGTTCTGAGGAGCCTCATGCAAGGGAGTTTAACAAGGCTGTCAATAAAAAGGAAGCCACCAGCAGGGGAGCTGCGTCTGTTAGTCTGCTGTGGGCCAGTATGTTGCTGCTGGGTTGTTTACCTGCCCGGGTTGGGACTGGCCCGTGTGGAAGCAGGTGGCTACTCTGATGTCAAATGCTTAATGCAGGCCCTCGCTGTGACTGGCCAGATCCTCATCTGAAGAGGCGCTCCTCACAGGAGGAGATACTTATTAAATCCAGAGGAGCAAGCAGGCTATTGTGTCAACTGGGGGCATCTCTGGGCACAGTCCTGAGAAGGGGACACCCGTCCAGGAGTATACCTGCCCCCAGGCCACCAGTGCACAGGTGAGTGATTATCACAGGGTAACCTGGCTACTGAGAGGGTGCAGACTGCAAGGGCTGACCACACCTCCTGCTCAACAGACGTTCAATAAACCACTCAACTCCTGATAGGTCCTCGTACACACCTGGATCTTCTGGTGATTTTGCTGACCAGTCACCCTGTGAACTGGGACCAGAGTTAAGCTGACCATATGCAAGAGAAGATAGACTGAGCTGCATTCAAGGTGCTTAGATTCTTGCTTGGGAAATATGACTTATGAAATAATTAGGAAATAATGTTATATAATATTATATAAAAATCAAATATAGCTGGGCAGGATGGCTCACCCCTGTAATCGCAGCTGCTTGGGAGGCTGAGGCAGGAGGATCATGAGTTCAAAGCCAACCTCAGCAACTTAGTGAGGCCCTAAGCAACTTAGGGAGTCTCTGTCTCAAAAAATAAAAAAAAGGGCTTGGGATGTGGCTCAGTGGTTAAGAGCCCCTGGATTCAATCCCTGGTACACTACTCCCCCCCAAAAGAAAATCAAATATAAAATAATAAAATGTTACACAAAATTCCAAAATGTATGATATGTAGAATAACTTCCATCATCATTCAGCACTTAGATTGGCGGAGTGGAGACGCTCTGAAGTGGAACACATAGACCTATTCTCTCCCAAGTAATGGAGGTGGCCGTCTCATCAGTCCTCAGGTTGTGCTTTGGAAAGGAATGGTAGAAGATGACAGAAGGTAAATGGGAGATAGATGGCAGAGAACTTGGATAGCAGACTGCAGAGTGTGGGTTTAGTTCCTAAGTGAGTAGGGTTTCAGGTTTTTAAAACCTATTTATCTATCCCTCTGTCTACTTATCTATCATTTATCTTTATCTATCATCTATTTTGTGTTATATTCCTATCTGTCTCTCTACCTAGCATCTCTCCATTATTGATCCTCTTTCTACCTATTTATCATCCATCTACCTATTACCTATGTCTACCTATTGCCTATCTATTGTCTATTATATTCTGATCTCTCTCTCTACCTATCATCTCTCCGTCATTGATCATCTACCTACTTATCATCCATCTACTCATTATCTACCTGTTTATTGTGTATCTGTCATCTGTCATTCTGGTGCAGTGTCTCCCCAGATTTCTATTGTCATTTGTAACTACAACTTCTCTATGAAGATGTCAAATCCAAGGTTTGTGTTTGCTGAGCACCAGTCCTAAATGTTGACAACCTGCTTTGGGAAGAGTCCACTCGTTGTACAGAGGAGAGGAGAGACCTGGAGAGGGTGAGGAAGGAGGTGGGAACCCAGGAGAAGGAATCGAGAGAAAACAGCAAGCCCAGCACCGCGGGGTGAAGGGTTGTGGAAAATCTCTCTAGAGGAAAGGGCAGGAGAACTGAGGGACAACTGGCACGTGACATTCAGCAGTGCTACCATGTGGTGCATGCTCTGGGGTGCTAGTGCTGAGTTTCACTTGGTAACTTAGATGGTGCTATTTCATCTTGGCTGGAAATGCTGTGGATCATGAGACACCCACAGAGGAGCCTAGAAACTGAAAGGAGTTCTGGGGAGGGCGTAGCTCTCACCCAGATGGGAAAGGCTGGGGAAGACTGTGGCTCAAGTTCATCTGAGAAGGTTCCAGGACCTCTCCCCTAGGAAATGAGAACCCTCCTGAGAAAAAGAAAATCCTAAGGGCTGAGAAGAACTGGGCACAGAGAGAAGGGAGATTATGGGCCAGAAAGTAGGAAGAAACTGACAGTTTCCAGACTGGATGTCTGTTTAACCACGGGGCTGCTAACCCAGAAGGGCACAGGCGTGCCTGGGGGAATGTGTATCACAGACGGGGAGCATGGTGCTGTGGAGCACCTTGAGATCTGATCCCCAGAGGCAGAGCAGAGGGCTCCTACCTATCTCTGCCGTCCCTGTGTTGGCGGCTATGATGGATAAATGGGGCTGGTCTACAGCATGGCTGGGGACCTGCAGAAGGCACCCCTTCTGAGCAGCGTGTGGGATGACATTCACGTAGAAGATGGGATTAAAGCTGCCATCAGGACCACCAAGGCCCGAGGCTGCTGCTTAGGATGGGACATGCCCAGTGAGGTGAAGCCTGCAGGGGCCACCATTAGTCTACTCTAGGTCAAGAGAGAGCCAGCGAGAAGAGTGGCTATGGCCAACTGAGGAGAAGGGCCACCTTGGCACGTGAGAAGGTGCCTGTTTTTTTTTTTTTTTTCTCCCTTTCTTCACCAAACATGTAGCTTGGAGCATTGGAAGGGAGACTGAGTTTCACTGTGTGGCCAAAGGTTCAATCCATAAGTTATGACTAGAACCCCTGAGAGAACTCTGGACACCAGAGCTCAGGCTAACAACCCTGGTTTGTGATGCTGTGCACATTGTGGCACCTCGGTGTTCAGAGAGCCAGGTGGGGTGGAGGGAAGTCCTGAGGACAAGGGAGATTTGCCTCTGGGACGCTCCCGAATCTCACCCTCTGACTCTCCCTTTGGTCGGTCCTTAGTGTAGCCTAATACAATCATGACCATTAGTTCTTCCCTAAGTTCTGAAATTCGCTCTAGCAAATTGTTGAACATGAGAGATATGGAAATCCAGGGGGCCATGAGTGATAGTGGTCCAAAGGCCCCCAGGCTTGAAACTGTGTCTGAAGTGAGGGATGCTTGTGTCCTTAAGCAGTGAAGTTTGGTCTAACTCCAGGCGGTAGGTTCTGGAAGTCTTTGCAGAGGGTGAGTTAGGAAGAAAGGGTTAAAAAATAAATGCGAATATATAAAAGCTGTGGCTGAAATGTGTAAGTTGAGAGTCGATAGAATCTTCACGAGGCTGGGTTTGGGCTTAAAACAAGCATGGTGTATCCGCTTGGGTCATGGCAGGAAAGTGCTCGCCCAAGCACTGCTAAGGAGAAGGGAGATCTATGGAGAGTGGGGGCCTTTGGGAACCTCAGCAATGCTAGCACCAGGGACTGGCCTTGGTAGGAGGGCATCACTATCCCTAAGCCTAGAAGAGCAGGAATTGGGCCTGAAACATGGGGCTGGGGCAGAGGGGTCAGTGGATGGAGCGGTGACTGTGGCCAGAAGGACAGAGCCAGGCCAGGCAGGAGAGTTGGGGACATTGCATACCCTGATCTCTCTTACCTCTCATTCTCGTTTTCCTGGCAGAGTCTCAGGGACGATAGCCAAGGGTCAGAAAGCTAAGCTGGCCACCTCTGGGGCCCAGTGAGGGATGACTGGCACCCTCTGGGCAGGAGAATGCCACGTGGAAAGAAAATGATAGCGATATCACAGGCTCATTTATTTATTCAATCAACCTTCATTAAGTGCCTGTGGTAAGCCTTTCAGTGTTCTGGGTACTTGGAAACACAAGGGTGAGCAAAAGTCCCAGATCCTAGCCCTCACGTGGCTTCCTTCCTAGAATGGGTGGCACTGAAGAAACCTCACGCAATGTACCATGTTAGGAGGTGGGAAATGTTGGGTCTTTCCCCTCAAATTAGAGCAAAGTCAGAGGGATCTGGTGTGAGGAGGAGGATCTGACTTCAACCTTCAGTAAGACCATCAGGACGGCCTCACTGAGAAGAGGGGATTTGAGCAAAGGCTTTTAGGATGTGAGGAGTTAGCCCTGGAGACACCCAGGAAGGAATGGAAAAGGCCACTTAGTGTAAATCCAGGGGTGGGAGACTCCCTGGCAGGAAGCCCATGAGGCTGCTGGGGAGTGAACGGGGCGGGGGTGGAGGGCCGCGGAGCTGAGTGCAGAGGGCAGACCCGGCTCGTTCCTGTGGGTCTCGCAGGCCATGGCAAAGACCCTGGCTTTTCCTCAGAGAAATGAGGACCATGGGAAGTTCCGAGTGGAGAAATCACAAGATCCGATGCCCGTCTTAACAAATGGGGAAGAGGAGGTGTAGAGATGTGCCCCTAAGGGCCAGGTAAGAGGACTGAGCCCAGCAGGGAGAGGCCTGCTGTGTGATGGAGGCCCAGGCCCGTGCAGAGCTGTGGAAGTGCCCAGAACGACAGGGATCTGGGTGTTTTCAGGCAGAGGAAACACGATCTTGTAACAGACTGGATGGAAAGAAGGGACCAATGAGGTGGGAAGAGACGAGAATCAGCCCTGAAAGTCCAGGCAGCAGCGGTACCAGGTACTGCATGAGCGTGTAAATGAGCCAGTTGAGTGGGTTGTGAGGTTGCTGATGATCTCGGTGAGAGAGCCACCGGGGCAGTGGAGGACAGAGGCCCAGTGGGGAGTGGGCATAAGAGGAAGTGGGGGAAAGACTCCAGTGCTTGCATCTGGCAAAGGGATGGTCTCCAGAATACACAAAGAGCACCACAATTTAATAATGAGAAGGCAGACAGTGGATGAGAGGAAAAGGGGAAGAGACTTGAACAGATACTTTACCAAAGAAGATTTACCAGTGAGAAATGAACATGTCAAAAGCTGATCCACTGGCTCTCAGGGAAAGGAAAAGCCAAGCCAAAATGAGATGCCATAACAAAAAATTTTAAAAAAATGGCAATATCAATGGGTGTGGTGGCGCATGACTGTAATCTCAGAGGCTTGGGAGGCTGAGGCAAGAGGATCATGAGTTCCAAGCCAGCCTCAGCAATTTAGCAAGGCCTTAGGCGACTCAGCGAGACCCTGTCTCTAAATAAAATACAAAAACGGGCTGGAGGTGTGGTTCAGTGGTTAAGTGCCCCTTGGTTCAATCCTCAGTTACAAAAAAAAGAAAAAAAGACAATATCAAGTGTTGGTTGATACGTGGAACAACTGGAATCCTCCTGCTTTGCTGGAGGGGATATAAAATAAAAACTAGTTTTTTTTTAACAAAGTTAAAGATATACTTACCAAGCAACCCATCAATTCCATTCCCAGATACTTAAAAGAAATTTTAAAAAGTCCGTAATATACACAGGTATGCAAATGCTCACAACAGGTTATTCATAATATTCTCAAACTGGAAAATATGCATCTATCCATCGAGAAACGGATGCAGAATCAGATAGTCATATAGTTTATAAATGCAATGCTACCTAGAAGTTCTGAACAACTGCAGTTACACAGGACAAGGATGAACCTTGGCATCATCATGCAGAGTAACAGGAGCCAGAGAAAGACTACGTGTCCACGATTCCATTTATATGAAGTATTGGACAGGACAGGCAAAGCTCATCTGCGGATCTGTAGAAATAGAAATGTGCTCAGTGAGTGTTGCGGGGAAGGGCTGGGTGGATGGACAGGAAGGGGCCTGGGGACACCCTCTGGGTTGACCCTGGTGGTGATTATGTGTGTGTGTGTCTGCTAGCACGCATCAATCTGTGCACCTGAAGTGTGCACGTTTCATGGCATGCAATGCACACTTCCTTAAAGTGGATTGAAAAGAGTAGTAGACCTGCAAAAGCTGAACCGAAGCAGCACAGATGAGAGCAGAACTACTTCCAGGAGTTAAATTGCAAAGAATTTTTTTTTTTTTTTATGATGCTGGGGATTGAACCCAGGGCCTCATGCATGCCAGGCAAGCACTCTACCAACTGAGCTACATCCACAGCCTAAAGAAACTTCTTCAGTGGGGAAAGTGGGATGAGGAGAAGGCTTGGTTTTAGGGTGAGTGGAACCTCCCCTTATTTGCCTGCCAGTGGAGGTGAGGACAGAGAACGCTGTACCCATGTCCTCGAGGGAGTGAGGGGGTTTAATGGGAGAGTGGAAACTTAGTTTCCCCGTGTTCTTTCCCAAGAGTGAATGCATTTAAATTTATAATCAGAAAAATACAATAAATGATATAAAAAGAATAGCATTTCCCATATTGGTCATGTGAACACAGAATGACTGATGCGGTGGGACTGGTGGCCAGTAAGGACCCGTCCGATTCTACAATTTTTCTAAGTACACATTCTGACTGAGGTTGACCATTGACATAGTAGTTCTCAAGGAAGAACTTGAGGAGGTTTGTGATGACCATCTTGGTTTCCATGAACAGGGAGGGAGGTAGGAAAGGATGTTATCATAAAAAAATACCCAGAAACAGAGGCATCAAGAGGTTTGTGTCAAATCTAAGCCTACGGAGTCAGTGGTTGAGATCCGGTTTAATACATATCACTGTGTGCTCACTGTGGTTGGAAAGAACATGGCTGATTCCCTGGGACTCTACCTTTCCCCTTCACCAATGTCTTAACTTGTGTTTGTTTTGCTTAAAGACAAGACACCACTCTCTCCCACTCTCACCCCCTAACTCGTGGAGATAATGGTTTTCCTAAGTCAAAGGCATTCACTGATCAATAGTTTTTCAGATGATGTTTTAAACTATGGGTCGGAAGTTTGTTCCCAGTGTGTCTAACAGGCTAAGATAAGGGCTCTGGGGTCTAAACCTCTTTAATGAAATGGCATTTCCCTCTTTATTGGCTGGTCTTCGGGTTTACTGGTCTGCTCAACTTGTGATTGTGGGATGATTCTCATTTAAATGAACTTGAGTTTGTTTCCTTAATGGTTTTTCAATAATACTGAAGATGCCCTGGGACCTTTTGTAATCGCCCACAGTAAAGGGAGAAAAAGACTAATAATAAAAAGGAACTCATCCTACCTGGTTAAAAAGGTTACATTTCTATTGATTCAAACTGTGATACAGGCAAAGTCCTTCCTGCTAAAAAGGTGGCTCAGTAAACACTGTCCTTCTGAGTGCCGCGGCTCACCTCCTCTTCCCCATCTGTTAAGATGGGCATCCGATCTTGTGATTTCTCCGCTCAGAACTTCCCATGGTCCTCATTTCTCTGAGGAAAAGCCAGGGTCTTTGCAAGGCCTGCAAGACCCACAGGAACGAGCCACGTTACTCTGCCCATAGGTTTTGGCAGCAATAACAACATTCAGGATGGAGTCTCAAAACTGGCATTATCAGAGGACTGATAACCACACCCTCGATTCTATTCCAGGTGAAAGAGCAGAAAGGCGCGTCAGGAAGGCGTTATAGAGAGTCACTTCAGAATACGGGGATTATAAATGCCACGGGTCTGCACTCCACTTGATGACCTGCTCTGCTGGCTCTAGAACGCAGTAGAGCTCGGCTCCCTGGGACGACTGCGGTTTTAACACTGGGTTTGGAGCTCATTCCAAGAAGTGGCTGTGGGGAGGGCTGGGGAATTTAGTAGAGGTGTGGAGAGATGGAAAACAGGGAAAGCCAGGCAAAGTGAGGAAAGGGGTACTGCGTCCTGACGCAGCCCTGCAAGAGGGGCACTGCGTGTGTCGGATGCGTGTGCAAGTGTGTGTGTGTGTGTGTGTGTGCACTTTAAGGCTGTAGCAAAATGGGCTGACATTAATCCTTAGCCTTGGCTTATTAGATTTGGCTTTGGATGCCATTGTGTGTTCAAATCTACTCTAGCGGAGGTGCAGCATGTGCAGGTCCTGAATCTCATGAGTGACCCTAGATCCACTCTGTGCCTTGGTCCAAACCCAGCTCTCCTTCAACCGCCCCTTCTAGAAAAGGTCTCCTTCCTGACATTCTGCAGGGGCTCCCTTGGCAATCTTGGGAAGAAAGAACACACTGCTGAGGCTGGGTTGTGGCGCAGTGGTAGAGCGCTCGCCTAGCATGCTTGGGGCACTGGGTTCCAACTTCAGTACCACATTAAAAAGTAAATAAATAAAATAAAGGTCCATCTACAACAAAAAATTAAAAAACATATGCTGCTGAAAGTATTTGTGGGAAACAGAAAAAGTGCAGAAAATATTTCAGAAGAAAAACATCTCCTCCTCCTCCTCCTCCTCCCACTCCTCCACATTATCAACATTTTCCATTTCTTGAAGGTCAACTCCTGTCACATCCCACCTGAGGAACTTAACACATATCATTTCAATCAATCCACACACAACTCTGGGTACGTATTCTTGTTTGCTCAATTTTACAGTTCGGGAAGCTCAGCTTGCCTAGTCTAAGCTGCTGGGTGACACAGCTCGGAGGTCAGTGAGCTTGAAGAGGCCAAGCTTCCCCACCATGCTAGCTCCTACCCAGTCCCCTGGCAGAGCCAGGCTGGCACCATGCCCTCTGCCAGGCCAGGGGTAGCTCTGGGAATGGGTGGGGAACAGGGGCACCCAGTGTCTTCTCTGTTGTCCTCCTCTTCTCCATGTTCAATGCACTTCCTTTTATCCACTTTCTGAGTTGTGTGACCCCGTTCCCTGTGTGTCTACTTCTGGTAGCTGGACAGATTTTCAGAGATGGCCTGAAAGATAGACTTCAGAAACCCACCAACTACTTCATCGCTACCCCCACTGTGCATTCGTGGGGTACAGCTGGGGATTAAGCACACAGTGCGGATAGAAGCCTCGGGGTTCATAACCCTGACACTAACAGCATTTTCTCAGGGGACTGGGAGTCAGGCTGCTGGAGGGAGCTGATTTCCACTGTTTGTATCACTTCTGCTGTGGCCTGAGGTGACAATATCAGGAGGGATGCTTGAACACAGTGGCAGTCATTTGCTCAATTGTTTCCTTTATTATCTTAATTCCACTTCTTTTTTGATGTTGTTCTTTTATCTTTTCCTTTGAGCTACCAGCCCAGACCCTCTCTTCTACCCATAAAGGCTTTTTTCTATTGCCACTCCCTCCAACATTTGCATTATATTTCCTCATCTTAATATTAGAGAAGAGGTCATTATTTTAGTTTACTCAGCAATGACTATAGAAGAATGTAAATCAAATCTATCCCAGAAAGCAGAAGGGGTCTCTGCACTCTCAGATAGTTCAAGCTCATGATGTGTGCACAGAACATATTCATTTATAGGGTTATTCAACAAACACTTCTTTAAAAAATTTGTTTTTGTAGTTATAGATGGAAAATATGCCTTTTTGTAGTTATAGATGGAAAATATGCCTTTATTTTATTTATTTTTATGTGGTGCTGAGGATCGAACCCAGGGCCTCACACGTGCTAGGCAAGAGCTCTATCACCGAGCTACAGCTCTCAGCCCCTAATAAACACTTCTCAAGGTTCTCCTGTGTGCCCAGGGCTTGGGGATAGAGCAGCATAAAAATCCCTGGCTGTACCCTTTGAACACAACAGTGAGCTCCCATTTATATTCGCAATACCATGTCCCAGCACCATCGTGGTATTTCACATTAGATGCAAATGACCCAGGCCATAACCCATGGCTCTGAATTTGATGAGCGTTAATAGGAAAAAAACCACCACTGAGTTGGTCTCTCACAAGGCTCTTTCCCCTCCCCAAGCTCACTGGTTATGGCCAATGACCACCAGAGGGCGTTTTAACACTAGCTCAGGCCCCACTCCAGGCCCCTGTCCATCAAAATCCTCACCTTCAATACCAGAGCTGACTTCTCCTTCCTCCGAGCGGAGGGGCAGCGAGCAATCCTTCAGAACCTTGGACCACATGTTGAGATACATTTACTTTTCAGAGAGAAGATAAATTTATGTGAGATAGGAACCTGCTTTCAGGTAACTGTGCATAAGAAACAACCCACTCTGCCTATTGTACTAAAAAATAGCTTGGAGAATTACAGTCTTTGAGAGTGACTTTAGTGCACTGCAGATGGATATAACAATATAATGCCTCACAGATTGGACTTTAGTTTTCATGCTAGACAAAATAGAAATCCAGCAGGCTTATCTTCTTTCTTGAGAGATTATTTATGTACTTAATGTGCTTGGGGAGAACAAATGAACTCCCCACCTTGCAGCTCATAAGCTTTGGCTGTGTTCTGGAGAAGGAAAGAGAACTGACACCTCAGACCTTAAACTGGATCCGAAATTGCACTGCAGCTGCCTTCCCACTGAGCTGTAAGAAATGTAGAGCGAAGCAGACACATTTTTCTGGAGTGTAGGAATGGAGGTTCTGTCTAGCCCTGGAGTGCATAATTCATTTGCAGATGAAATTGCTTTAGAAAAGAAATGAAAAACTTGCAAGTGTTGACATATTCATTATGAGTCTTTTTCTGTTTCAGATCAGATGGGTTTGATGGGTTCCAACTTATTTTTTTCATATGTTCGCTTGTATAATTTTTATGAATTACAAAAGAAGCAAATGCTGAATCCCATAGTAAAAGATAAGTAAGAGAACATGGTGCTCCCGGCCCCCAGGGAAGACCTTAAAGGTGCAGCTCAAATGCCTCTGTGGGTCTTCTTGGATCTCTGGCTCCCCCCTGCCATGATCTATCACCTCTTTCTGTGCTTCCCCAGCATGAGCTTCTGCTTGGGTTAGCACTGAGTTCACATCTGTACAATCGATGTCTGTTCCCTGGTCTGGGCTCATGGAGGGAACAGTCACACTGTGCGCTGTGCCTAGGCTGAGTGCTGAGCACATGCTTAATGGCCTACAAATCAGTGGAGGGGGAACTTTGTCCTGAAGACCCTGTAGATAATGACTTGTTGGTCGCTCTCTTAGTTCTTGCTTTTAAGAAAGAGAAAGGAATTGGGAAGAAAGGAAACTAATATTTTGTCGGGTCACAGGCCATCCTAGATGTTTTGTATTTTCAGTTAATGCACACAAACCACATTAAAATAAGTGGCCTTGTTCCTATTTTATCAATAAGGAAATAGATTTCGGTAACCTGCTGGAGATCACAGAGCTATTAAGTGGAAGAGCCTGATAATAAGGACTCCTTAATATTTATGTCTTAATAACTACTTCTAAATTCAGCAGTCGCAACCCATGGGGGTCTCTGCTTAGCCTGAGATCATTCTTGAAGGGCCATTTTGCTTTATGTGCTCTGGTCTTATTTCCAGCTCAAATTGCTAATATTCTCTTCTGCTATATCCCCTTTCTATTATTTACACATTGAAAGGGAGACTAACTTTGAAGTCTCTTGTAGAGAATTAGGTGGAACATGTTTCTTTTATCTGAAGAAAGGCGCATCAAGCGTGCACACATCTTTTCTCCCCTCTGAGCAGAAACTCTTGAGGGTGAAGGACATATTTTGTTCATCCTGTCACCCCTTTGCCCCACCGACTCACCACTTTCCACTCTGGGTCTCTCCTATGGTGGACGCTCAGCACATATTTGTTCTCAGGTCTATTTTAATTCAAGTTGACTCATTTTTATTTGTACTCCACATAGGTTAGTGGCCTTGGTAATGGTGTTGGTGACCACCTGATGTTACCCAAGTCAGGTTTAAAAACTGGTTGCTGCTTGGAACTTTCCCAGCATGAAATGAATGGATGGGTGGTAACAAGGGTAAGAGCTAATGTCAGTTAGATGTCACCGTAGTAAATTCTTAGTGAAACTCTCAGGTGGTTTTAAGTAGAAAGAAAATGCATTGTTAATAGAATAGCTTGCAACCATCTTGAGAATGTCTCATCTTCATAAATAGGATCTTCCCCAGACACCTCCACTGCACCCCTGGACTGGACTGTCCTTGCCTACTGGCTGCCCACACATCTAGGGGCAGATGTGGCCAGGGGAAAAGCTGCCGCTGGTTTGAAGGAAGGTCATGGAGCAGAATCTGGGTACCTTGCTTCCTCCTTCTAGACACACTTCACACACAGCCCTGCTTTTTGCTTGTACCAAATAATAAAAAAAATTGCTGAACTGCCCTTCCCAGGGCCAAGAATCCATAGTCCATCCTAATACCAGAGTGGACATTACAAAAGCTAATGAGATCGTGAGGTTTTTGATGGGTGTCTCAATTTCAAACAGGCTTTTATGGATACACAGAAATATGGAAGGAAAAATGAATGCAGGCCAAATCAATGGGAAGTCTCTAACATATGTAGTTCCCCTCTCTTTTCTTCCCAGACGTCTTCTATAGAATTGAGCCACTGTAAGGACACAGGAAACTAATAAAGTACTGACCTATGCTCTCCAAAGAATTAAACATGTCTGTCTTCCACTCAAGTGTAAGGTTAGCAGGACTCGCGGAGCCACCAGGAGAGCGTGGGAGTGGGCAGGAAGGGAAAGGGGAGTTCTAATGGCCCCTCGTCATTCTGGCCGTCACCTCCCTCTGCCAAGCTTGCCTGTAGTGCACAGCCACGCTGTGAGTTCACCACCAAGAGCAGATAAAAGCTAAATTAGCCAAAGGGAAGAAGCTACAGTAAATGTAATTTCAAGAGCAAGACTCTGGGCAAACTAGGTCAACTTTCTTTATTTGTTCTGACAACCCTAAAAGGATCGAATGCTTCCAGACAGCGTTATTTTCTTTAATAAAGACTGGAACGACCTCTGGTATTAAAATTTTCAGGAGTGTTTACATCTATACGCTTTTTGGTAGTGTCTTTATTGGCAGAGAGTTCAAGGGTGATAAAGGCACATGGTTTTAAATGATTAATCAGAGCTTTGGCGTCTGATTTCAGTCTGGTTACTCAGAAAAGAAGCACGGCAAAAGAGAAGATGGGAGGTGGTGTTCATGTTTAGAGAACTGACCTAGAGCTTTATTGGTGTGTGATATTGTGTGTTGAAATGACACCGACCTTCAAGTTAGACCTCTTAGTTTTCTTTCACTTTGAAAGTTAGGATTTTATGACCCCAGAGAGGCATATTAGGTCATTTCCTTTAATGATTGTGTTTCCCCTAATTACATTAATTATTTTTTCTAAAGAGACTATTGTGCAATTTGGTATGTTGAAAATGAGTGTAATTTTCCACAAATCATAGTAGGTTGCTATTATGATACTATTAGTATGTTACTATTGATGATCTCTTATTGTGTATAATTTAAAAATTGAACGTTGTCATAGATAACGTATGTGTAGGAAGAAACAGTGTCTGTAGGGTTCAGTATTGTGTGATTTCAGCATCCAGTGAGTGTCCTACAATACTCCCCCTGTCCATAGCGGGTACCACTATATGCAATAAAGCATTTTACAACTGTTATCTCATGTCACCCGTCAGACTAAGTGCCTATGACCTCAGCTTAGGGCAGGTGCTTTAAAAGGGATGGAATGGTCATAGGCGTCAGTTGCTCTTTGCTTACTTCCTCAAGGAGGAGAGGGATGCAGGAATGAATTGGCCAGTTTCCAAATATCAATGAATGAGAATAGAGCAAGCCCAGGAATATGGAACCTTCCACCAGAAAGAAAGAGATGGAACTGCTAAAAGCTTTGAGCAACAAAGTTGCAGTCAGATTTCTCAGTTCAGCAGACTGACTTAGCCCATGATTAAAGGCCACACTGGGGGTCTTCCCACTTGAGTCTTTCATGTCAGGTGGTCTCAAGGTAGCTGCCATTACCTTGGGAGAGAGGCATGGGCACCTGGAGGTGAAATAATTAGGTGGGTCTAAGATTCAAGTCTCGGAGAGAGCTTGGGGTGCAGTTATAGGCACAGGAAATTGACTGGAAGCACAGAGTTCGGAAGCCAGGTCAGGTATGGAGGGATTGTATTTGCAAAGAAACCATGGGACTGGTCTACTTTAGAAATACCTGTACCTGCAGGAGCTGGAACCTACAGCTGCACAGCCACAGGAATGCACTGTCCTCAGTACTCGATTCAAAGGTGGCCATGGCAGACCACAGACAGGAAAGAGCTTTGTGGAGGACTGAGCCATGGAGGGCCATGAGGACAATGGAAAAAGTGATCCAATCAGCAGACTCCTCCTTCTACCAAGGGTGGAGGTCGGGGACTGATGGCTGTGGTCATCAGAGTAGCTACCCAGTATACGTTCATCACTACTGGAGACTTTCTGCATCTAGAAGCATGACTGATATGAGATAGACTTACTGGGTGAGCCCCAGAAAATCTGGGGTTAATTTGTTGCAGCAACTGGTGATATCCTAACACTTGCATCTTTCTCTCTATCCCTAGCATGTATCCTCTACCTGTTGCTAGACATTCATATTCAACACGTAGTACAAATGGTAACTGATACAACTGTTTTTGTACAATTTGGTTGAAATTCTGACTAATGGCAGGTAGTTTTGAAAACTCCCATTAAATATAAAGTCATGTCCTTTGTGGTAAAGAACCTGGGGACCTAATCACCATTATTCCTGAAGACCGAGAATTATTAAAGAAAGGTCTTATTTTGATTGCAGGAAATCTGTTAACTTCTTCTTGGCAAGGATAGGGTGGCTCTCCAGTTAGATGAAAGCCAAAATGACACATCCTTCCCATCTGTCCCATTGATTTTTAGAGAACATGGGTTCTGAGTATCTGTGCCAGAGACTGTATCCCTTAACTCTCTGCTGTCTCAATTACATCAAAACTCAAAAATATGTGCTAGTTATGGATAAAGAACTTCAGTTTATTCATTTTGGTTTCCTAGCTAGTTTTATCCTTGGGCCAGGCTGGATGTCAGCAGCTGCTTCCTCTCCCCTCTCGTCCCTTCCCCTGCCCGTCATTCCGTCCCGCCCCGCTCTCTGCAGGGGCATTGGGCAGAATTCCATTTTGAAGTTGTGCTTGACTTTCCCAGGGAGATACGGTCACCTTTGCTGCAGTGATGCAGAAGGCACCGCCCCCGCTTTTCCCAGAGCCCACCACATAACAGGAGGACAGAGGACCTTCGACTGTCCCTGCATCTTTAAAAAAAAAAAAAAAAAAAACAACGAAAAAACAAAACCCAAACAAACAAAAGACCTGAAGAAATTCATCAAAATATCAAAATTTGTAATATTTGGGTGATGGGTACATAAATATGTGTATTATTATTATTTTTTTTTGCTTTTAAATGTTTTGAACTATTCTATAAGAATAATAAAAATGCATTAATCCTCAAGGTCGTACCAGTTAGAGGGATCTACTTGCAGGATTTTGTGAGCTCCAGACATCTCTCCATTAAATAATGGTCTGGAGCACGTGTGAACCTCGCAGTGACAGACCTTGTTCAACTCTGCTTCGGCTCTGCCCTGCACCCTGACCTTGGGTGGGTTACCTCACAGTTCCTGGGTGTTAGTTTCAAAAACGACTCTAAGACTGGGATAATAAATGGCACACAGCTCATAAGGTCTGTGCGAGGACTGAATATGAAAATGAGTGTCAAGTCGTGCCTAGGACACAGGGACACTCCATCCAGGTAGCAGCTGTCATGTATGTGATGTTGTATTCGGGGACCATGCGCAGGGCTGTTCTCTATGTCAGAAAATGTGATCCGTGGTATCGAAAAAGAGGATAGAGGAGGAAAAGCTTCGATGCTGTAGAGGAAGTGGTTCCTTTCATCCTCTGGCTCTGGAGAAGCTCAGAGCCACCATGGGAGTGGGTGGGACACTGTGTTGAATAAGGCTGCTCTGCTTCCCCGTGTTTCGGGGCTGTGCGTTCCACAACTGACTTTATTTCCCTGTGTCATTCTCTGGGCTTCCTGCCGACCTCCTTGGATCCCATGTACAAGGTATTTGGGAGGAAAGAAAGGAAAGAGGGAGGAAGGCAAACAGGGTGGACAGCAGGAAGGATGGCCACACAAGACTTGGACGTTGTGGTGGTGAAGCTCGATTGACCCCATTTCTCAGGGCACACAGGACTCCTCCGGTGCCCTCTGCCAGCTGGAGTTTGCTTATGTTTTGACTGGCATCAAGCCTTAAGCCATTATCCTGGCCAGTGTTCATCAGTGACGCCACTTGGCGGTCCTGGTGGGTTCTCATTCATTCTGGTGTCTGATAACTGCGAGTGCTGGTTCTTCATTATCGGTGTGGAGATTGGGTGCTTTATTTTTTGGCAGCAAATGTTTCATCCAAGGTCAATTTCCCTCAAGTGCTCAGCACCGTTTCGGACGGTGTGTGTGCAGGGAATGCAAATTAATTTGATGTTAGCTTAAGCCAAACCCAGCTAGTAAGGTAAACCTGATTTTAAAAACACCATAAACACTGATAAACATCATGTATATTGTATGATGTTTGAGCATGTATAAATGCGTGAAAGTTCACCTGAATCCCAAAGGCATCTCTCCACAACACTGCCAAGTTCAGCTCTGATTTATTTTTGTTCTTTGATTGTGAAAGTCTTAATTTGAAGTGATTGTCTTGGCCGTTCTATTTTATGGAAGAGGGGGCTATCAGAAGTGGTTGAGGATATATGTATGTTTCATGTTTTTGTCCTCTTATAAAAATGCAGCACGTGTTTATCATGGAAAAGGAGGAAATGCAGGAAACTCTGGAGGAAACAGAACCATCCATAATCCCTTCACCCAGGGATAATCACTGCTAATGTTTTATTATCTCTCTTCCCACACATTGTTAAGGTTGTAGAAATTCTCAAGGTAGATTTGTAGATTGTTGTAAGGAAAATATTAGAGGGTATTTTTTGCAGGTGTAAAGGTACCTTTAGAATGACTTCCGGCTCCCCAGACCTCCTGCCTGAAAGGAAGTGGGTCATGGGGAGTTCTGGGACCCAGTTTTCCATGAGAAGTCCTGTCTTTTCCTTGTCCACCACCTTCTACCTTTTTCCCCTTCATCCTTCAGGGGAGAACAGACTGTAGTAATGAGCCTGGGTTGGTGGGAAGAGGCTGGGCTGGAGAGGCCAGAGCTCCCCAAGCCAGAAGTCTTCCCCAGCAGCTCAGGCAGCTCTTGGAACACATCTGGGGACCTTAGTGTGATTGCATCACAGCTACAAGATGTGGGATGCAGGGCTGTTCAGCTCTTGGGGTGCATGTCCTACAGCAGAAATCCTTCTTGTTGTGTGGATGGATTTCCTGGCCTATTTCCCCTCCTTCAGAGTGGCCCATCCAGAGCTCCCCGCACCAAGCAAGGCTCCTCCTTTTCACTCCTTTCTGTTCTCCGAGGTGAGTCCCCAGCTGCCCACTCTGACAATAGGAATAGACTAGGAACTGTGCATCTCTCTTCTCCCATCCCCAGCTGGGTGAGCACATGACCCAAGTGGGGCCCATTAGAGATCTTCTGGGAGTTTAAATGGAGAATCAAGAACATGGGGCCCTTTCTTCTGGTAGTCAAATTGGGAAGACAGGAGCCTATGAATCCAGCGACTATGACCCATGATATGTGCAAGATGGAGCCTGCAGTAAGAAGTAGTCAACCCCGGCTTCAGAGAGAGACGGGGGAGACCAGGAAGGCTGGAGTGGTGGGCGGGTGGGGCAGGGAGAGGCTGGCCTAGCGATATTCTAGTCTAGTTGTGATCTAGGTTCCCTGAATTCTCTTCCCCAAGAGTTGGTTTTCTGTTCCTTAAATTATATAATTCTCCCCAATAAATTAGTTCTGAACTGATTTTTGGGGGTGTCATTTGTTGCCCCAAACACCCCAACATTAGGGCCAGACTTCCCCTCCCTTTCTAGTTCCCCGGGTTCTCTACAGTTGTCTGACTTCTAGGATGTGGAGACCCCTGGCCTTCTGTGCCTCACAAGCCCCAGGTCTTCAACCAGCCACCCCTCCCTTTTCTCAGGTGGGTCTCTAGGGCTCTGTGGCAGAGTGAGGGTGGACCCTACTCAACTCCGTGGCTGTGGGGTCTCCTCTATTTTCTTGTCTTTAATGCTAATTGTTTAGCTCTTTTTAACTTCCAGTATTATTTTGCAAGGGGAAATGTCAAGATAAATCACTTTTTAAAGACGAGGTAACAGATTGGGTATTTAAGAGAATGTCCAAGGGCCCCCGAACACGTCCATCCAGTGGAATAAGGCCACCCGGCTCCTGGACTTGCTGGTGTTTTAGAATGGACTTGAGCCGTGGTTAGAGAATGGGCTCGATATGCTCAGTCAAGAGTCTGCAGCTCCTCAGATGTGCTGGGTGCTGTGCTGGCCCAGGGAACTGGCAGATCACTGGGAGAGAACCGTGTCTGTGTCTTATTTGATAGATGGCATAACAAGCTGTAGGAGCGTGCTGTCATTTTCCCAGGGAAGACCTCTCCTGAAAGTGCCCTCTGGCATTCACTGCTGAAGGCCACACGTGGACTCCACATCAAGTTATGAATGTGACATCCACTAGCACGCAGGACAGACAGGGCTGTGCCTTTCTCTGCAACCTGAACTTCCCCCAGCCACCCACCGAATCCAAATGAGGTCTGGGTGCTGCCAAGCCACTGCCAAATGACACTCCACTTCACTGACAAAGCAGCACCCCACTGCTGTTCCATCCTGACAGGTGTCTATTTTGAACTCCTCCTAGAGAATGCCGAGACAGCTCCCATCCTTGGTCTCTTGGCTCCGTTCCCAGGGAGACCTCCCCAGGTGATGATTCCCGCTGTCTCCCGGGTGGGCTTTTCATTGTGAAAACTGGTGGTGAGGGTGGGGGCAACAAAATGTGAAATAAAACTCTAGTGTCACAATCCAACTGTCCCTTTGTGCCGAAAGCCTACAGCCCGAGTCTGAGGTTCTGGGTAGACTGTGTTTTGAGGATTCTAAAGGCAAAACCTCCACAGAGAAAAAAATAGTTATTTATATTATGTTAGTTGTAAAAGAAGTAGGTCAGATAAACCAAATAACCTTTGCTGGAAACATGATAAGGTCCAGGCAGGCGAGAGTGTGGCCAGGAGATGATGTGGTAGAGGGGAACCGCAGCCTGATAGGCACTAAGGTGAGAGAGAGGGCTGACAGCCGGAAAGCCCAGAGTACACAGACGGGACGTTAGGTCTGCTTCTCCCTAAAGATATTTGCTACCATGCACTTTGCCAGTGCCTTTCTGGTAAGAATTACAGTCAGACCTTTATATCCAGCGGTTTTGCGATCTCAGATTCAACCAACGGCGGATCAAAAATATTTAAAAATAAAATTGCATCTGTACTGAACATGTCATTCATTTTTTTGGGTATTTTTTTCTTGTCATTAATTCCTTAACAACGTACTACAACAGCTATTTATAGAGCACTTACATTGTATGAGGTATTATAAGTCACTGGGTGTGACTTAAAGTACATAGGAGGATGTGTATAGGTTCTTTACATATACTATGTCATTTTAATTTTATTTTGGTTCTAGGGATTGACTCCAGGGGCATTGTACCACTGAGCCACCCATAGTCCTTTTTATTTTTTATTTTGAGGAAGGGCCTTGCTAAGTGATTGAGGGTTTTGCTAAGCAGCTGAGGCTGGCCTTGAACTTGTGATCCTTTTTCCTCAGCCTCCCAAGTCATTGGGATTACAGGCATGTACTCTGCTATTATATATAAAGGACTTGAGCATTCTCAGATTTTGGTATCCATGGGGGAGGGGAACTAATGCCCCATGAATACCAGGAGACAACTGTATATCTTTTTACTTAGTTAAACCATTTGTAATAAAAAGTATAATAAACTGTTTCTTCTACCTCCCTGACCCCACAAAAGAAAGCCAACAGCCAAGTATTACAGGGCCTAGAGACACATTATGTTATTATCATGTATATAATTTACATGAACACATGTAAGTACCTTGAGAATTATGGTCTTCTCATGACGGGTGATGTTGACACTGTGGGGTTGTCCGTTGGCCATGTTCCTGTGGTCTACATCGATATTGTACGGCTCTCTGGTGCCTCCCAGGTTGTACCGAATCTGCAAATTTCCTATTTAAGAAGAAGGAAAGAAATGTGGTAACTTTTTTGCTCTCTGATTCATTTCAATGTCCCTTTTCCCACTCCTGCAACTTCGACTTCAGTTAAATTCTGCTCCTTTCTTTGATGCCTATTGACACCATTCCAGTTTTGAATCTGGATTCTCTACTCAGATGGCTGCTGATCCACAAGGGTTGACAGCACCAGGCTCACAGGTATTAACAACCTGCCCACGATGAACCTCAGTGACCGTTATCACAAAGTTGATGCAGCAAGTAGTATAAATGCTCCAAGCTGGAAATGAAGAACAAGAACATGTACAATATAGAACTGTGGAGATGCCTGCAGGCCCCCCAAAATATTATGTCAAATAAAAGATAAACACAGTGCACAGGGAAGGTGTCATGCCACCAGTGAAATGGGACATTCTGCATGTAAGAGAATCTCAAGCATCCAAAATTAAATATAAACATAATTTGCAGAAGATAAATACATGGGATTTTGGGTGGCCTCATTGCTGCCAAGAAAGCAAAATAATGAATTTTCTTCTGGGTTAGAGATTAACCAAATGCAAATTAAAGGAAAGGATGGGCGTCCCATCCTGGTTGGCACCTCAGGTCCCCCAAGTTCCTCCATGATATTTCACTTGGCCCCTCTACATTTCTGTTTTTCTCCTTGCTTCTTCTCAACAATGACAAGTGATCTTCGAAAAGGTTAATATGACATCCTAGATCCTGCTTTTAGCTAATTTGCATAGCAAGCATGGCTTTTATTTCTTATTTATGATTTTAAAATATATCAATTTGTTTATGTCATTTTTACCCAAATTGGAATTTTCATGCTGTTAGTAGCATTTGACATCTGAGCGCTTAAACATGGAGTCGGCAATGCAGCGAGGCTTTGACCAAATGGAAGCACCTACTGGGTTTGCAGTTGCCTCTTTGATTTTCTTTCTAGAGGCACAAAACCCATAATCTGATTTTTTTTTTTGGTACCAGGGATTGAACCCCCAGGTGCTTAACCACTGAGCCCCAGCCCAAGCCCTTTGGTCATTTTTAAATTTCAAGACAGGGTCTTGCCAAGTTGCTTAGGGCCTTGCTAAATTGCTGAAGCTGGCTTTGAGCTTGTCATCCTCCTGCCCCAGCTACCCCAGCCTCTGGGATTACAGGTGTGCGCCACTGCACCTGGCTGAGACTTTGATTTTTAAATTACACACACAAAAAAAAACCCATGATAATCAACACGAAGAAAGTAAACAAAAAGGAGAAAAGAATACCATCACCCACGACCCCACCATGGAGCGATACCGACTGCACCTTGGCTGTCTCTCCTTCCAGACGTTGGACTGCACACGTACACACGTAAATAAACGCAGTGCTTTCTAAAATGCTGCCCTTCCTTTTTTGGGGCTTCAAGCATTACACATGCCATTTAAAATGTAGCACCATGTTCCTGGAGTTGAAGGGAACATTTGTTAGGGTTATCAAGAATTAACTGCACTTGGTGTTTTTGCTTTCTGAATGAAATTCGATAAAACTTCGCTATTTCTGAGTTTTACGTTAGCATCTTATCTTGGATTTCTTTGCTTATAGCATTTCTGTCAAGCATGGCTGACTTTCTTCTCTTAGACATCAAATTGGCCCCTTCTTTTCCACATTGCTCCTTTCCAGCAGATGTGGGCTCTCTGTGTCCAGCACCATCTCTATTTACCAAAGCCTCTGGCCACACATATCTTCTGGCTCCATTGAGGTCACTCTTGCTGAGCCCAGACTGTCTTCTCATTATTTTGGCCCCAATGTCTTGTTGGCACCTCAGACATAGCACCCACAACGTAAGACAGACCCATTCCCAGAAGTGCCCCATCACAGTTGTGCATTTTGATGGACGGCCACCTTGTGCTTCCAGACCCCCTTTTCCTACATCATGTGTCTGATCTTTCAGCAAATCCTGGCTTGATCTTTAAAGTGTACCATGCGTCTTGCTCCCCTCTTGCTTCTGCTTTTACTCCAACTTCCCCCATCCAATCTGGCCTTTGCCCCTCATACACCCTTTCCCCCTGGTGGTCAGGGTGACCCTCTGCTCAGAATCCTCCAATGGCTTCCATCTCACTCAGAGTAGAAATCCAAGTCCTTGTGGTGACTTACCAGCGTCCATTGGAGCTTCCTCCACCATCTCTGACCTGATTTCTGATTTCTCTCCTCCTTGCTCAGGCCTCTCCAGTTCACAATGTCCTCCTTGCTGTCTCCCTAGAAGCCTAGCAAATGCTACCTTGGGACCTTTGCCCTTGCCTCTGTCTAGGATGCTCGCCACCCAATAACAGCATGGCTGACTTCTCACTCCTTCAGATATTTGCTCTTATGTCATCTTCTCAGTGATGACTTCTGTGGAAGTAGAAGTTACCCACTCCTTTTCTTAGCCAGTCCTCCCCTTTCTGCCTTATATTTCCCCTATAACAGACCATACAACACACTAAATATTAATTAATTTGCTTATCCATCTTCTTTTCAAAGGTAAACTCCATGAAAGCAAGAATTCTTTTTATATTCTTTATTTCATTATGCCCAGTATTCTTCAAATACATGGCTGCACCAGTTCACCTTTCATTTATTCATTTCTGCAGAATGCGTTTATTTAGTGCTGTACAAAGCACAGTTTTTCCGTGCCTGATCCACGGTAGGTACTTTATAAGTATATGTTGAATCAATTTATGAATGGATCTTCCTTCCCAATGTTTTCATGCAAAGCACAGAGAAGTCTTTTAAAAAATGCATAAGTATTTCACGGGTTCATTTAAAGCCCTTCAAAGTCTTCCAGTTGCTCTTAGGATGAAGATGTACATTCTTAATCCAGCTCCTCATGCCCTGTCTGATTTGCTTGCTCATTTATTTTCAAATCATGCCACTCTCCCTCTTGCTCTGTATATCCAAGCTGCCTTGGATTTTTATTCCCTAGAAAATACCAGTCTCTTCCTACCTCAGGGCCTCAGAAGGTGCTGCTCCCTCTTTCTGCCTGGGTCCTTTTCCTTTCTCAGCATTTTCCTGATTTTTTTCCCCTTTACCCAAATAACATTAAAAGCATCATTGTTTGCAAGTGAAGGAGATAATTAGCAGGCATTTGGCAACCCGCAGAGCAAACAAGTTGGTTGTCTTAAGCTTTTACTCCTGATGCTTGGACATCATGTGATGACGGCGGGTTTCTTCAAATACATGGCTGCACCGGTTCACCTTTCATTTATTCATTTCTGCAGAATGTGTTTATTTAGTGCTGTACAAATCACAGTTTTTCTGCAGGCCTGAAAGTGAGCTGTCAGTCTGGTTACAGTGTGGAGTCCACTTCTAATGCAGACAGGCACTATGCATGGATCTAGGGATCCAAAGTAAGTAAAAGAAGGCTCTGGATGTGAGTGTGAGAGGACCAAGTGATTACGCAGAACCTGGTCCATATGCCTCCTGACTTTCAGTGGTCCTTTTATTTTCTCCCGTTCCATTAAAATCAGCTGGGTGTGGGGGTACACACCTATAATCCCAGTTTCTTGGGAAATGGAGGTAGGAGGATTATAAGTGTGAGGCCAGCCTGGGCAACTTAGTGAGACCCAGTCTCAAAAATAAAATAATAAAAAGGACTGGAGATGTAGCTCAGTGGTAGAGCGCTTGCCTAGCATGCGAGACCTCGATCAATCCCTAGTACTGGGCAGGAAAAAAAAAATCAGTATTGAGTTGTTTTCATTATTTTTTCCCTCTTTTTTCTGGCTTTGTTGGGTTTTGAAGATGTGATTTAAAATTCCTATAAATGCTTCACTTAATAGTAACAGAAATTATTCGCTTTGACAAAAAAGATGAGTTGGAACTTTAAATTTATATAGAATGAATATCTATAAACAACAGTGGGAATATTCTTGAAAAATAAAATTTAAATGATATATTTATTCCTTTCAAATAATAGCAGAAGAGGATCACTAAATGATGGTGGGGAGGATGTTAATATTTACCCATTAAAGTAAAATATTATTCAAATGAGGGGTACTTCACTTCTTCTATATCATGTTCATCTCCCAGGTGAATTAAAGCCGTTATAAGGGACTGCTCTTTTATTGGGCTGCAGCAAATAACGTACTTAACAGATTTATTCTCTCCTGGTCTTCATCATTATCATCAGCAAACACTTACAGGGCACCTATTGTAGGCAGGAGATGTAGTGCTGGGAGCTTTTCATCTCCTGGGAAGACAGGCTGTATTTATAACAGAGACAGATAACAATACAGTACATTAAGTGCCAAACAAATGACATTGAAAATAAGCGTAATTGGAGTTTGAAGTCAGGAGAAGTCATTGTGAGGAGGTGAGCCTTGATGTGGGCCTCGGATGAAAGACAGGTGTGGACTGAAGAGCCAGGCGGAGGGTGTGTGGGTCTGGGAGCATCGCGGGCAAGAGGCCAGGATAGAGGATCGCGGACGACTGGAGTACCCGCTTCTTGAAATCGAAGGTCAGGGGCTGCTGAATAGGTGGCAAAATATGGATGGACTCAGTGGATTTTGGTGAGAGTAATCACTCAGCCTCACCCGTGGGCCACTGCATGTATACACCATGTAGTGCTTAAGACCTGGGTACTCACTTACTTTTCAAAATAATTCAATAAGGGAGACACTATGTTACAATCAGGAAACTGAGGCATGGGGTTGCTTGCTGATCATCCAGGTCAACTGGCAAAAGGCAGATGCAGAATTCCAATCCAGACAGTCCAGGCTCTTCCCTGTGAGGCTGGAGGTGCTGCCTGCAAGGCTGTGAGGTTAGGGATCTCCCTTGCTCTCCATGCGGGGGCTCTGTTAAGTGTTTAATGGGGACAGTATACACTATCTCCAGGAAACGATGTCCATAGGAAGGAGGACTTTTCCAGGTGTGCTGGGAAAGGCTGATGCAACTTAGATCCAGTTTCACCCCCGAAGCAACTGGAAGCAGAGAGATGGACCAGAGCTTCCCCGCGGGATGTGCTATCCTGCCCTGGGTAATGGGGTGGTAGGTGACGCTGCCCTCACCACTCAGCAGATCCATGGGAGGCAGGGTAGCCGCAGTGCCCGGTGGGGAGCCTACAAACACAGCTGACCCACAGCTGGGCCAAATTTGAATGATTCATAGGGCACTGTGGGAGGGCCAAGTTTGAATAACTCAATAATTCCAAATAATCATTGAATAATTTTAAAAATTAAATGAGTACCTAGGTCTTAAATATATACACCATTCAAATGCAGTCCTTTTCTATGGTTGCATGACGTGGGGGAAGCTGGGGACCACTGATGTGGATGTGTGCGGTGGAGAGTAGTGTTAGGGGCAAGGGGACGGGGTAGGAGCCGAGTCCTCAGGAGCCTGGCCCTCAGGAGGGGGAGGACTAAGCATTCGCAGATGGAGCTCAAGCATCTTCGAGGTGGTGGTGGCTGTCAGAACAAGGAGGCTCCAGGGAGGATGGCTCTGGGGAACAGCAACAAGACCTTTCAGCTCACGAAGTCCGAAGGACAGCAGGAGTTTTAGCCAAGACTTTCTAGTTTGTTAGTCCCTCCTCCCCCTTATATTTTGTCATACATAGACCTTATTGATTTTTTTTCCTCCAGAAATTTAAAAATGCAGTATTTGTAATGTAAAAAGGTTGGCTTTTCACCAGCAGTTTGAGGATGGCCTGGCAACAATTGGAAAGAAATGGCCTGATTTTTTTCCGCCAAATGCACTGACTGTCCAGAGGGACCGGAGGGGTCTGGTCCTGGAATCAGACACCTGCACCCAGAAACCCCAGCCCTGCCCTCAGCAGCAGGGCGAGTCGTTGAACCTCTCTGCGCACCAGCTTTGCCATCTGTAGAAAGGCATAAGAGGATCTCCCTCCTGGAGCTGTGTGGCTCCTGGGAATCAGCGCTCGTGAAACACTTAGGATGGTGGTGGGGATGCAGTGAGCGACATCAGGTGGCGGCCATCGCTAAGGAACCGATTGCTCAAAGCACCCCCCACCCACCTGCCAACGAACGCCCCCACCCAGGGGAACACGTGCACGCAACGCTGCCATGGCTGTGGGAAGGTGTCACTGAAATTTAACTGGGACCAAATTTTGGTGTGGCAGAGGTGGAGGAGTGGGCGACACAGCATCTACAGCGCATGCTCACCAAATTCTGACCATCTCAAGGTGAGAGCCCTCCTCCCGGGGGAGGAGAAGAAGCCCAAGGGCTATCTGCCCACTTGGAGGCTGGTACATCTGGATGGAGAATGGATTAAAAAATCCATTTCTCCTGATCCAGAGGAAATAAACCAGTGATCTCCTGGAAAACAGGGGATGCACGTATTCTCTCCTGCACTCTTACTTTCTGATTTCACTTGCTATTCTTTTTTTCTTTTCTGACTAGAAAAGCAACACTTGCCCAGTGTGAGCATCTGACATGGACAGAAGAATATTACTCAGGAGAAACAAATCACCCACAATCCAATCAAAGACCTGAGCTCACATTATTGCTATTTTTAAATTTGTTTTACAGAGCTAAGCTGATTGTAGATTCAAGGCTGTACCTCTATTTTTTTTTGTTTACCATTATGTTACACAAAATTTCCATATGTCATTAGTTGCTCTGCATAAAAATTATTTTTAATGAATACCTATTATTCCGTAAATTGATGCCTGTCTTTTTCACTCTTATACTAGAACAAACTCCTAGGCTCTATCTAATCTGTTTATAAACAGCTCCATGATGAACATCCTCAGGTTTCATGAATCCTGTGTGATTCTGGTCTTATTTCTTTAGGAATGATTTCTGAAAGGGAAAATTCTAGATAATGCATTTTCTCACATTCTTTTTACCAACAGAGTCTTGCCTACAGAAGGAGTTTAAATTTTGCTATTTCTTAAAACCCTAGCTAAGTTGGGTTAATAGTAATTCTTGGCTCCCATGGGAGAAGATCTTGATCTTTAAGATGCCCCAACACTGGAGTGCTTGTGGACAGTGAGGAGAGATGGATGATGGGGGGCTTCACAGCTGGAGCTCACACGGTCTCTGTAGGAGTGAGCGGCAGAGAGCTCTTCCTTCACACACCAAACATGTTTATTCCTAAAAAAGTGATCTTGAAACTTTAACCATATGCAAACTGGTGTTTCAGAGTGGAGATGGATTCCAGTTCAGGACTGGCCAGACTCCTCTCAGAGGGCCCTATGGGAGGGCCAAAGCCCGTTTGCGCATTCTAACCAGGATCCTGCCTGGTTCAGAGCACGGGGTGATCAAGATGGCAGCTGGGAATTACAAGTAATAACACACCCCTGCTTTCAGCAACCCTTATCCAGGGGTGTATTTTATAAAAGTAAAATTCTCAGGGAATTTAGGGATGAAAATGTCTCTTTCTATACAATATCATAAATCAGGATAGTTCATTGATTTATACAAAATTAATTTTACTGCTTCAAAGCTCATGTCTATTTAACACAGTAGCAAAGGTATTTATTTAATGGGAACAAAAAATGATCACTATACTTGTGAAACCCTCTTATTCATGTAATATGGTTCTTGAAAGGCATTGATATACCTCATCAACGTTACTGCTAAAACACAATGCTACAAAGCACTCTACCAATGAGGTTTTTCTTGACTTTCAAACAGAGAACGAGGTTTGAAGAAGTTAGGCAACTCTCTTAATGTCCTATGGGGAATAAAGAATGAGACAGAACCATCCAGACTCCTTCTAGAACATTCTGTCTGCCCACTGTGGGATGGCGGAAGGCTAGCTATCCTTGTCCTTACCGGTGGGTTTGACGAGAACTGCCAAGAAGTCTGTGGTGAGAGAACTGACGTAGAGGAGGATGCAGGGTGCCCTGGTCGTGCTGAAGCTGAAATGGATCTGCTCCTGAGCCAGGTCTGGGCCCGAGTGCTGCTGGTCCAGAGAGTTCTCTGCTCTACTGCCCGAGTCTTTGGAACTGACTGCAGGTGCCTGGAAGTTGTACCGAAGCCACATCCCCTCTTCAAAAAACGCACCAACATCTGTTGAAAAGGAAAGGTGAAATTGAAAAATGAGGGCAGGGTTGGCACCAACCCAGCCAAGGTGTTCAACTTGGGTAGACTGCTGACTTCATGATGGCCTCTAAGACAGGTCACTGAGGGTCACACTGGCCCCAGGAGGTGTCAGTCTGAGTAAACTAGGCAGATGTCTGCCATTTCATCAACACAAATAGCCTATCAAAAACAAACCAATCAACAAATAGAGCATGTAACAGAGTATGGAAATCTGCAAGATTAAAAAACTGTAATAAAAACTAAGAAACTGAAATCATACTAGAAAAAAAAAAAAGATGTCATGTACACTGCTCAGAACCAAACAACTGATTTTTAGTTTAAGGAGACAGGCTGAAAAATAAAGGCAGAATTATAGCATAAAGCCCTGATTTAAGGAGCCCACTTGTGCATTCTTTTTGAGATTGGGTTTGATTTGGTTATTCACATAGAAAGGCCCAACATAAACCCTAAGACCCGGGGGGCTTTGTGTATAGGGCTTCCATTCACAAAAGATAAAATTAGAGAGAATTGGATTCAGATTCGGCTCTGGGGTCACTTAGCTGTGTGGCTTAGGGGAAGTCACTTAACCGACTCCTGCAGGCCTCAGTATTTCATCTGTGAAGTGGAGAGTAATTGGCTCTAAATAAATAGTATCTATTATTATCATCATTAAGAAACAAGAAGGAAGGTCACTCACCCTTCCTGCATGATGCTTTTCTGATAGCCTAATCAGTGCTAATCGGTTTTTAATCACTTCCTGGCAGACAGGCCCCTTCTGCAGGTTGCCCATACTTTGCTCACCCATGTTCACTGACCGGCCGAGTCACCCTATGAAGATTCCTGTGGTCTTCAAAGTTAGTTTCATGACCCTCTTCATATGCCTTTCCAAAGCATTTCTCAAACCTCACTGCCCAGGGAACCCATTAATCCCACAACACCCAACACGCCACAGCATTGACACGATGCAGAATATATTTTACAAACACTGCTCCACAGTATGATGAACAGAGGAGGACATTATTAGATAGGTATCCCATTGGAGGGGTACTAATGGCTTTTAGCAGGCAGGGGTAAGGACAGTAGGCTGTCCCTTAATGTTGGGACTGTGTTTCACAATAAAGAACTGTGTTGCTCAAAATCCCAAAGTAATTTCTTTTGGGAAACACAAGATTGAACCAATACTTCACCCATGCCAGTTGCTGCAGGGCTTGTTGGGATGTGAAGAGAAACAAAAATGGCGCTGGTCTGTGAGGAGCCTTTCCTCTCACAGCGTGGCCCGTGTTGGAGGAGACAGGTCAACCATCTGAGCACAGCGTGGCGAGTGTTACCATGCAGATGTGGCAGACATGGGACGAGAACCCTCATGGCCTGAGTCGGCTTTCTGTTCTTTTAGTACCGACTGTGTACTGGGCACAATTCTGGGCACTGAAGTTACAACCCCTGCACTTAAGATGCTCTCGACCCCGAGGAGGATTTAGAGAAACAGGCTATTCAAATGCAGTGGGGTATTCCCAGGACCAGGTATACACAGGGGGACCCTGGAACACAGTGAGGCATGCAGCTGAGAAATGTGCAAAGACATTTGGCGGAGAGCGAGCCTGCAGGCTGAGGCATCGCGCCACTAGACTACACCCATGGCCCCTTTTGGAACAGTCCGTGGAGGCTCCCACCCCATTTTAGTTTGGTTATTGGGGTACAGTGAATGTGACACAGGTGACTCTTGTCTTTGTAATTCAGGGTCTCTGGGAGAGATGTGCATTCCTGGGACAGGCCTCTGGAACTGCGTCTAGCTGAGCAGGGAGCCAGGGCAGGCCACCTGGGGCCAACACACTGTGGAGTTCACTTCAGCATGGAGAGAGTCTACCAGAAAATGTGGGGCCTCCTCTGAGAACAGGTTCAGGCATGTGGGAAAGAAGAGGCTGACCTGGGGCTTAGAAGAGGAGGAGGAAGGGAGCCCAGAGGGTTCAAACAAAGCAGAGGCAGGCAGGCAGTCAGGAAATCTGGGCAGGAAAAACAAACCCACCAGGTACTTGAAGTTCAAGGCTGAGTTCCTGGGAAGGCAATGGAGCAGGAAAAGCCTCCGAGGCCCTGAAGCTGCAGGTGCACAGTGCTCCCTTGGAGAACCTAAGCTTCCCCCTGCCAGGTTCTCCCCAGAGCCAGAGCTGCAGCCAGAGAGTGAGCAGAACCCATAAGTCACAGATGGCCTGTGTGGAAGGCCATTAAAATGCTGGTCCCCAGGCTGGGTCCCAGAGGTGAGCACAGAGGTCCTGGCTCAGGGGCCTTGGCATCAGCATTTTAAACAGGCTCCCAGCTGATACGCCTGGGAGGATAAGGCAGGATGGCGACCCGATGGAGCAGGTAGCTGAGCCGTGTGCCCGGGTGATCGTGTGCATTTATCAGCTAAACTGGAGACAGCCGTTCCAAGGCAGATCATGAAGGGGAAATTCAGGAACCTAAAGATCTTAGATAAACAATCCAAAAATATGCCTTAGAGAATACTTTTGGTGTATTTTAGAGTCATCATTAAAAAGCGTTATGGATTTATGTCAGTTTTGGAGGAAGGGACACACCAAGCTTAAATGTGTTATTCTGAAACCGCATCATAAACCAACTGCTAAGCTAAGGCCCAGGAGTGATGGGAATCGTTTAAGCTTCCAAGTGGCAGATTTACAGCTGTCATTTCATTGTTTCAGATCGTTTTAAGGAAATGCCAAATCAGATTACTGCATTCTCCTTTAGCATGTAACATCTCCATCCCTTCTGAATGAATAACTCAAATAATACTAATTTAACCAGCTCCAAATAACATCAGCTCCCCCATTAAATCATAGAAAATCATTGGGTTAGAATGCTTGATTTAAGGTTTCTATGCTAATAAGATAGTCTAAGTTTCATAATATTCATTTTTTGATAAATTTTGTATGTAAGTATTCTAAGACATATTATGAAAGATTTGTTGAATTACATCACATTTCTCAGAATGTTGAGATGCATTACATCATTTGTAGACTTAGGATCCTAAGACAGTACCCTTAAAGTGACCTTGTTTTAACTATTTAATGGCATTTAACACAGATCATATGAAATTATCCCTGATGGAGGAAAGGAAGTTTGCAAATGTTTGAAATAAAATCCACAAGTCATTCATCCAAGAATAATCCCATACAGATATTCATGCCCGTATCTAACCAAATCCCTGAGGCTCACGGGAACAACTGCAAAAACTCCCCAAACACAAAAACATGAAGAAAACAAAACAGCTAGCACTCATTCCCCATAATTAAATTGCTTCTCCTCTTTCTCTTCCTCAAGTTAAATAATTCTATTCCATTTGCCTTTTTACTTAGAATATATTTTGTAACCTATATAGTATCAGAAGTTGATGTGGTTCTTTTGTTCTCTAACTTCCCTGAGGACCAAGAATGGAAAATCCTCAAATTATAAACGGGCTCTTCTCCAAAAGTTCATTTTAAAGTCAGTAACTTGCAACTTGGAAATATTTCCCTGTGGATACGATGTATTAAATGAGGGTGGGTTTGCCAGGACAGCCCACGAATGCTGGGCCACTTCGGATGTGTAATAAAAGATAATTGAAGAATGCCACTGTGTATTAGTAATTAAAACAGAGAAGCAACAACAGAAGGTGGTGAGGTTTATTTTTAATACAGGAACTTCAGAGAACTGTTCCCACCAGAATTTCATCTAACAGATCCTGAGGTGTGTGGTAATGTTGAGTGATTGGCTCTGCGGGAGGGAGAGGATCCCGTCAGTACTTTTTGCCTATTGCCAATTCCCGTGGTGTAAATACCACTCACCACCTCAATTGATTTCAAGCTGCCAACATGACCTCATAGATAGGAGTGGATGAGAGATGCCTCCCGGATGTGCAGGCTCGTCCAGCATATGCTCTTCTACCCACACCCACCACCCAGCCAACCCAGCCGGGTTGCCACTTTGGAGGGCTTCCTTCAATTTACTTTCTGCTACAAACAAAAGTTCACTATGTGCTTATTCCTTCCTTCCTCCCAAAGCCCTTTTTCACCTCATCCCAACCATCCCGTACTCTGGAAGCTCTGAATAGCTTCTGCTAAAATCTGTGTGTTCCTCCTGGGAAGCGGGACCTCACCGGGGAAGCCAGGCCTGCACACGGCCTCAGGGTCATGAAGCTCTTCCATGGCTGAGTTCCATTGCTCAGGATGATCACTCTCATTAACTGCTTTTTAATTAGTCATCTAGTAAAAGACGTCAGTGAATTTTACAGAGTTCTGCTCTTGAAGACCCTGGACATTGACCTCGGGGAGCATCATGATTCTGTGTTAGAGTTGGTTTCCTCCAGGAGGATCTGTGAAGCTCAGCACCATCTAAATGTGTTTCTGGTAGTTCTCTGAAGGCCCTGCTGTCCTGAAACACAACCATTTTTTTTTTCTCCTGGCTTTACATTAATAAAATCTGCTTTTTCTCCTCAAGTGTACTACATAATGTCCCTCCTGAATTTTTAAAATTCTGTTTGTTTGGTGTTTTCTTCAATTTTCTATGATTATTTTGGACTACAGTCAATGTTTACCTCTACTAATTCTGCGTTCCCAGGAGGATATGTATCTGATGTGACCGATTCCCACCACTGTCTCTAAAGGCCTGGTCATTTCCAGGTTGGTTTCCATAAAATAAGCTTTAAGTGAATCTGTCCAGTGGAAGAAAATACCACAGACAGTCTCTCCAGTCAAGCCTGGGTGGAGTGTGCTGCCCATGAGAACCGAGTGCGAAGAATGTTACTTTAAACACATCAGTGAGCTGAGGCTTGGCTACACAGGAGCCGGGAGACGGTGTTCACTGGGGTTTGAGAGCAGCACTGAACGTCTTTAGGAGGGTTTCAAACAGGAAGAGTGTGCATCTGGGATTTCCAGGGCCGTGCTCCTAAAGCCGCACTGATAAGCATCACTGGAGTGCACAGAGGACAGCAAAGGACATGAGGCCTCCGCTGTAGCCAGCCTCACCTGAGATGCCCCTCAGGAGTGATGTGGTCCACGTGGGGGCAGGTATCAAAAGTGGGGGTGTCGGCCCTGGCTACATGACTCTGGTTGGGCCAATCTTTTAATTGTTGTGGGCTCTAAATCCTTCCCATCTGGAAGACACCATCCTTCTGACCAAAGCGTGCCGCTGCCCGGTGTTTTTCATTTATTCTTTCAAATATTTACCAAGTGCTTTCTATGAGCCAGGGGGCTTAGCAGGGAGTAGATTACATGGAAGTTAATAACTGAAGGTGAGTGAGATTTAACTGGGGCTGGGGTGGGGAAAGTATTCCAGGTAGAGGAGAGGAGAGGAGAGGAGAGGAGAGGGACGGGGAGGGGAGGAGGAGAGCGTGTATGTGAAAGTCCCAAGGATGGAGGGCTCTGGAGGACCAAGGCAGAGAAGACCAAGATGGCTAAAATTTCAGAGATTGGTAGGAAGTGACCCAGAGAAAGGTTTCAATCTGGAGAGCACTGGGTACCTCCTGAAGGGTTTTAAGTGCAAATAATGTAAACTGATGTTCAGTTTTAAAAGACGGCTCTGGCTGCAGTTTGGTGAAGGGATGGGAGGGAAAGGACAGGGGACGCAGCAGATCGAGGAGGGGCTGCTGCCCTGGGCAGGGGAAATCCAGTGCTGCTTTGGACTGGCAGTTGGAGAGATGGGCAAGGTGAACAGACCTGCTGACCGCTAAGCTGTGGGGAGGTGAAGCAAAGAATGAATGCTGAGGACAACCCTGGGTTTCTGGATGGGCGGTGGTGACAACCCATGTCCTGCAACACAGAGGTGGTCCTGGTGGGGCTGGGGATCAGGAGTTGATGGCCGGTATCTGGAGTTTAGCTTAGAACAGGTAACATTTGAGGTGCCTTTGAAGGGAGGGGAAAGGAGATGTCAGAGGCAAAGAGGTCTGGGCCAGAAAAGGGCAGTTTAAAATTGTCACAGACAGTCCTTACTACCACACGCAGCGGGGGAGGGAGGCTCAGGCCTGAGCCTGGGGAAGTATTACCTTGTCCAGGTGGGAAAGGAGGAATGAATTTGCAAAGGAGGGGAGAAGATGGAGCTGGAGTGAGGGAACATGATGAATTCTCATGTTCAGTGGGTTAGAACACCGTTCAGAGACCAAGTTACAGTTTCCATCAGAGGCAAATCTCTAGGAACTCTCCAGCCTCTGCTTCCTACGCCTTCCAGAATGACTTAGGCCCTTCGCCCTCCTTCTCAGCCTGCCTCCCCTTCTCCCTGCTCTCTGCCTGAGGTGCAGCCACGCGGGAGCTCCCCAGCATGCACTTCTGCTTCCTTCCCACCCCTCGCCTCCTGCCTTCTCCTAGCACCCTTCATTCTGTACAGGCTCCATTTCCTTTCCTCAGTGCCCTGCATGGTGGGAAGAGCTGCTCTGTAACCACGCCAACAAGTACCACTGGTTTCTGTTTAATTCAGTAAACACTTACGTCCTTCTCCAGCTGGGCCCCTGCTGAATACAGAGGTAAATGTGGTGTGGACTTTTCCCCAAAATAGTTCACATTTGCCTGAGGGATGCGCAAAGCCAGCATCATGCAGAGCTGTGATCCACAGTAAAGGAGTGTGCAGGACTAAAGAGGGCAGGGGAGCAGGCTCCGCGCTCCGTGGGTGGGCTGCAGCAAAGCCTGGGTTGCTCCACTAAGACAGTGACGTCAGAGCTGGTATCAACAGATGAATAGTTTCAACTAGGCAGACTGGACGAGGGCACTCAGAGCCCAGAATGGCAGGCACAGAGGTGCTCAGGAGTGGGATGGCGAGGTCTCAGGACGTTACAGCCCGAGCTTCTCCACCGTGGCTGCAAGAAGCCCATCTGGGCCCAACTCTCAGAATTCTGGTTCAGAGGGTCTGGGGAGGGTCCTGCCTAATGGTGGGCCTTGACCTTTCCTCAGATGAACCTGAGGTGCAGCCAGGGCTGAGAATCACGGCTACGGGTGGAATGTGGTGGCGGGCAGCAGGCAGAGCTGCTGGCCAAGAAGGCGGGCCTGGGGCCTCGAAGATCCTACTTATGTGCCTGGCTTCTGAGGGGAAAGAGCCCTGTCTTGTAATCTCAGCCAGCCCCCAGCTTCCAGTAGATACTCAATAAACATTTGCTGAATTGAGTTGAATGAAATTTAAATTTTTAAAAATCGCAATATTTGCTCAGCTGATCTGCCTGAGCCAAACAGAATTCTCAACCATGAAGGTTCTAGAGGGCAGGCACCATGCTTTATCCACTGGTATAGCTTGGGGGCAGTGTGAGTGGAACCCTGAGTGTTGGTTGCTTCAGTGAGGATGCTGGCATTGGCGCTGGACACACATCAACACACAGTGAGGAAAGGAACTGCTGTCCAGTTCCCCCTGGGTCTTCTCAGGGGGCACTTTTCATGTAATCTTGTTTAACTTAGTTTCTTAACGGAAACACTTAGAGGTACATGCTGTTGTTAGTATAGAGGAGAGAAGGCCAGGAAGGGGTGGGCCAAGGGGAGGGGCCCCAATACCAGGTGACAGGAGGGCTATGCCCAGGTGTGTTTAGAACCAGGTTCTAACTGGAGATAGCACAGCCACTTGGTCACACCGGTCCCTGCAGGTCTCCTGGGTGTGTGTAAGCTTTACCAAACCACCCTGCTGCTGTGTTCTCATGAGCACTGTGGTTCTCACTTCCCTGTGGGCTTTTGAGGAAATGCTGGGACAATGCGAGCACCCTTTGCCCAGAGTGATGTAACCCATCTGTCACTTTCATTTGTCATCATATGACCTATGGCCAGGGAAGGAACTCAACTCAGACCAGATCTGGAGGTCAAAGCAGACTGCATCCAAATCCCAGGGCCGCCCCCTGTCTTGGGATGGCCTGCTCCATGTTCTCTGGAGTGAACTTTGTTTTGTTAAATGGGCCTGTTCTGCTTGCTTATTCTAACTGCTCTGCATCTCCCTGCTGAAGTCTGGGGTCCCTGGTGCTCAATAAGACCCACTCTCTTGACCCGGGAGCTTACTTTTTGCTTTTTGGTTAATAAATCTCTTTGCTCACACAGTGCGCTCTTTCTGTGTCTTGTCTGAAATCTTTCCTTCAAAAACACAAAACCCAGGAAACCCCCACTCAGTAACACCATCATTCCTATTTTATGGAGGCTTAGTTATTATATTAATTGAGACTTGATATTCTCTGAAATGGTCTAACGCAGTGCTAACCTATCCTTTAATCAACACAATCTGTCTTCAAACCGTCTGCCATCTTTAGAGGACTTGACATACTACATGGGCAGCTTTAATGTGGACAGACTGTCACAGCTGGGCATTGAGTCATCAACTGGGAAATGGACTTATGTGGACAGGATTGATGTTTGCATGATTTAAAGAAATTGTCTGGAGTTTCTCGAATGAGGCAAAACAGAGGGAATATTAGAAGTTAACTACATTGTATTTCATGCAATTCAAGAATTTAATTATTTTCCAGTAAAGTCATCAGAGGCCTCACAAGATTTTTGGACTCTTAGAAGGTGGGTCTTTATTATGTCTCTTGGAAAAAAAAAGATGTTCACTGAAGGGTATGTATGATGCCGTACAGAGTTCAAGGATGGACAGACCCAAGGACACTGGGTTCCTCCAGGGCTAGAAGCCCGTTCTCTCTCTGCACTGGGTTTCCTTTCTGGCTTGGCAATGACCCTCCTGGCTTTGTTTTTCAGTGGTCACCACTTGTTTATCTGACAACTAGATTTAAACATTCATTCTTCTAGGTAATAAATTCAAACTATAATACTTCCAAAGACTTTCTTACACTGAACTACAATTGTTAGTTTACATATCCATCTGTTGAAGGCCACAGGTTCCTTGAGGACAAACAATATCTTGTCTACTCTGGAGTTTCAATCTCCAGAGTCCAACACAACTCCTGGCACATATTAGTCACTTAATGTATACTTCTGCAGTGAATGAGCACTGATTAATGGTAGTGTGGACCAATTTAGCGCGGTCAATATTTTTCAGAGTTCTTGCCCCTCTCTCCTTTCCCAGAAAGAAAATCCAATACATCTTGGTGATACATTTTTATCATTATCTATAATTTTTGAGGGTAGTTTCTTCAAAAAAGATAAAATATTGGGCAAAAAACCAAGATTCATCTCAAAGAAATCAAGATAGAATTGGCTATCAGCACATTTGGGAAAATAAGTTCAGGATTATGAATTATCCAGAGTTCCTGAAAATGAGGTTTTCATTGAAGTTATTATACTTTGCCTTTGGTGGAAGGGGAAAAGACGTAAAAATGAAAGAAGAAGAAAATAAAAAAAAAAGAAAATAATGAACTGAGGCTACCCCTTAATTGTATCAGGGCACACGGCCTTGAAAATTGGACTCTTTCAGCCCTCAGCACAGCGAGACCCTTCTTGTAATCTTCATGCATGATGTGTGTAATTTGTCTAGGGAAATTAACTTCATGAGACATTTGCCAAATCCCCCTTTCCTTCTACTTCAACGAAAACAACATTTTCAAGTGAGCAGACAGCTTCAATTACAGAACTGACAACTAAAATTTTACTTCAATATTTTTTCCCTGTATTAGGAGATTTTTTTCCTCTTTTGTAGGTTTTTTTAAGCAGGTCCCTATTTTTGTATCACATCTTTGGAAAAAGGCAGACAAATTCATTTTTGCATGTGATAAATTCATTTTTTTATAAAATAAGTAAAAAATGTTTGCAAGAGCCTTTAAGTATGAACCTATAACTCTCTCTTTCCACATAAGATTAACCTCAGAATGGGTCTTTGGGAAAATGTGTGTGTGATTTTTCAGAAAACATGTGTGCATACTCGGTGTACATTTTCCCCAGAAATCATGTATACACATGCATATGTACTCGCATATTCTTTCTGCAACACCTTCAAATGGTTTTCCAGGAAGCATCTGTTGCTTAGTGATGTGCCAAACTTGGTTTGCCCAAGGGATTGCTCTCTGAACCATCCTTGAACACAAAGGCAACTGTGAAAGCAACGTGCAGTGGCCAGAGAGAGGTCAGTGCAGGGAGGAGCTGTGCTACGTCAAAGCTGTGACTTCTTAAAGGAAAGGATTCTCCACAGCCTCTGCCATTTCCAGCACCCAGGCCGATTGTTCAAAGCCACAGTCTGGAAGCCTGGATATTTCAAAGCTTTGATCTGACATCTAATATGGAGGCCCCTGGCTCAGGAAGAGAGATTGCCCTTCTTCCCAAATTACACTGTTGTCTTTTCTGTATGTAGCATTCTCCTCCACAAACAGAGGGTCCTATGGAAGAGGAATTTTGAAACATTCTGCACCTTGAACATGGATGATACCCTACAGAGCTTTCATTGTCTGCTAAGCTTTGGGTGGGGCTGAAATGCCCTCATAAAAGTCCACTTGCCTAATAAGGACACATCTGAAAAGATGACCACCCCAGAAAGGACATATCTGAAAAGGTGGCCAAGGGTATCTAGAAGTTAGAACAAAATGACCTTGGAAACTTATTATTGTATGCTGCTGTTTATGGAGGACATTTATGGTGAGAATCCTTAAAGCTGTGTAGCAGGGAAGCAGTTATTTCAGGGTGGGAGATTTTAGAGGAGCAGTGGTAGACATTTACTTATCTCAGTCATCAGGAAAAAAATCTCAGCAAAGCACCTAGAGAAGGAGTCACTTTACACACTGAAGGCAATTAATAATCTATATTAGATACTTGAGTTGAAGATCTCTTGGGTCAAGTGCTCACAATCACCTTCATCCTTTATAAAACACTTCATGGGTTTTTATTTCCTGGGTCATGCCCTGTTGCCAGTCTTTTTACCTTAAAGACAAATTACTGTGAGCTGCCCACCCCAACCTGAATCTTTAAGAGGACGAGAACAGCCCTCTGCTTAAGGGCAGGAACCTCTGAGTAGCAGACACACTTGGTGGCTAGAGATTTGGACCAATCCCTTTGGAACCTGACCACTATCAACTTCTCAGCCAACTTGATACTGTCCCCTGAATACGGTTTTCTCCAGGTTGGGAACTGTGCAGGGAAAGGAGATGTGGGTTCAGGTCCCAGAGGTTAATAACCTCCCAGCCCTTCCAAGCTTCAAGGAGAACTCTGGTGAGGAGCACGCAAAGGAACTTGAAGATCTACTCTCTACTTTTCCAGAGGCAGGGTACCTCCAGACATGGCTGATGCAGACCCTGGCTTTAAATGAACTTTGGTGGTTGGCTGTGTCAGCTGCTTGGCTGAGCAGCTCCCCGTTCCCAGAGATTTGGTTCCAGAAGCAGCTTTCTTTAACCATGTCACCAAAACCAGCTCATGGAATAGGAGGCGCTGTCAGAGGGCTCCAAGCCCTTTGGGATTGCTGAAATGCTTTCCCTTAATTTAATTTTTCTTTCTTTAGGTATGCATTATTGTTACAATCAGAATATATCTATCTATCTATCTATCTATCTATCTATCTATCTATCTATCTATCTATCTATCTATCTATCTATCTCCATCCCTGAATGAGACAGGCTCTGTCACAGGCAGCAGCTTAGTCTGTCTGAATTCAGATGCTCCATTTTATATGTTGACTGCTGTGTTACTACAAAAAAAAAAAAAAAAATGGTCCAAAGAATGGATCAACGCTTTGGCTCTGTTTCTGGCATTTAAAAGAATTATTCTAGAGAGAATTTTTCTTGCTGAGTGACCTTTATCTTGGGTCACTGCTGTGGGCTTTTCTAAAGACTCTTTATTTTTTGTTTTTGTATATAGTTTCAGGATTCTACCATCCATCAAGGGTTTCACTTTGCATTTTTTCATGTAATCATCCATATCTGGATAAATAATCTAAGAGAACTAGGGAATAATTCTAGGAAAACTGGGTTCTAGATCAAGACATTCAGATAAACTTTAAAATACTACTAAACCTTTATTGTTTTATACACACACACACGTGTATATATACTTTCAATGCAAGTACAAGTGAATGTTACTTGAAGTGAATTTATGGTAAGTTTTTGGTGTAAAAGAATGCTTTTTTCCCTTTGTGCATAATTTTATGATGCACATTTAAGCCATAGTACATTCACAAAATTTACAACTATACATATAAATAAAGGTATTGGAGACTCATGTTTAAGGATTTTTTTCTTTTAGGAACATGCAGTCAAGGAGTGAGTAGTGCCTAGATTGAGGGGGTCTCTGCTCTAGGGGCTGCTCCCTAAAGGCTCCCTTGATGCAAGTTCTAGATTTTCTAGAAAGACGTCTGTCAGTGCTTCTGAAGGTTGTGGCTCTCCCATTTCCAGGGTGACCTCTGCCTCCTGCCAGAAAGGGAAGCTCATCTCCTTCGGGGAGAACCACAGCTCAGTGGTTCAGGGCATAGGTGTTACAGTAAGATTATCTGTGTTATAACACCTGTGCACAAGCTACTTAATTTCTCTACACCTCAATTTCATGTTAGTAAAATGGGTCTGGTAAAAGTGTCTTGCTCATTGCATTCTTTGCAAGTACTACTTAATAACACTTAGTAATGCTTAAGAATGTGCCAGGTGCTTCTGTTACTGCTGAACTTTCCTGACGCTAGCTGTAAGCCAGCCAGTCACTTTGCTGAACCTAACCACCCTCTGATGTGGTCTCCTGCAACCTCCCCTTCCCATCCCTGCCCTACCCTAGGGATTCATTGAGTTCCTGGACCCAGACCCCACTCAAGGTCATCCTAAGCCCAGTGCAGTGACCTGATCCACTCATGGCCACCCAAGAAACTAGAAAAGACTAATTGATGGTTGATTTATTTCATTTGGGATTAAGAGACAAAATGTTTGAACTGTACTTTTAAGGTAGTTTCTCTTGCAGTTTCTTGATAATCAAAAATTTTTTAGGGAATTTCATTTACAATTGCTCTTGGGATCAGCAGTTAGTTGATCCTGAAATTGGTCAGCACCAGAGAAAATAAATCTTATATATATGTACAAATGGTATGTTCTTCTAAAAGATCTTTTAAAGTGCCATTTATGCATGTGTTTCTAGTGTTTGTAATTAGTGTTTGCAAAGCCAATAGTGATTTGGTGTAGTGATCAAAATAAAACTGACTAGATCTTACAGGTCAAATGATGAGTGGAATATTCTTTTTGTAGCCGTTTCTAAACTCTCACTAACATTCTGCAGGTCAGGAGGATGCATTTGTGAGAGCACGTGCTCTGAATGCTTAAATAGCCCCTTTTTCTCGCCATTGTTCTGTGTTGTGGTTCAATTGCTCAGGAAATACTAGTGATTTCTCAGGTATGTTGGACACCATAAAAATGGAGAAACAATCATGGTCTTCAAGTATCGGGAACAATTTTAGAAGAGTCTTAATTATAGGATACATTAAATTCCGACTTTAACATTTGATGAATGTCACACATTTGGAGTTATCCCATTACTGTGTATTTTTTTTTAAATTCAAGAAATGTTTTAAAAATAGCATCTAATAAAAAGTAGGGAAAAATCTTTGCAGTATTTCATTTCTCAAAGACACAAACTGAAATAAAATGGATTATATTTAAGTGGGATCCTTGTCTAGTTTAGACAGCTAGTTATAGTTTAGTTGTGAATTTAATGCTGTGGGGAAAGCATTTAATGTTACAGGGAAGGTCAACTAAAAATCCTATGGAAATAACTTGGCACTGATTTCATTTTGCTTTCAAGTTGGTTTCTTGTTTTCTTTTTTCCTATTTCCCACCCCAGGGATAGTGAACTCACATTGAAAACAGATACCACCAGAATAAGAAATTCAATTTAAGGATTGATCCTAGGATATGCTCATTCATCAAATATTTACCAAGCTCCTCATTTGTACCAGGCATTGTGCTGAGGATTAGGGTGATGGGGGTAAGAGAATGTTAGTCCCCTGCCTACAAGGAATTTACAGTCGGCGTGACGGTCATCACAGAGGGTGAAAATGTAAGACCTAGGAAGGAAGGTGAACCTTATTTCAGGCACCCAGAAAAGGTAGTACTTGTCCCTATTACTTACTGTAGGGGGAGCAGAGAGATTTCTGCCAATCAACTGAGTGTTTACTGAGTGCAGATCATATGCTCAGGGAGTGTGAAGACCAGCTTCTATGATCATTAATTTTATGTGTCCCTTTGACTGGGCTAAGGGGTGTTCAGATAACTGGCAAAACATTATTTTTGTGTGTGTCTGTGAAGGTGTTTCTAGATGATAGAGCAAGAAAATCCACCCTCACCAATGTGGGTGAGCACCATTCAATCCAGAGGGGACCCAGATGAAACAAAAAGATGGAGAGAGGGTGAATTCTCTGTCTTGGTGAACTGGGACACCTTTCTTCTCATGTCCTGGGACCTCCCACTTCCACCTGTCATGGTTCTCAGGCCCCTGACCTCAAACTGGAAGTTACACCATTAGCTCCCCTAGTTCTCCAGCCTGCAGGCTTGGAGCTAATGACACTGCCAGCCTTCCCATTTTTCCAGCTTACAGATAATAGATTATGGGACCTCTTGACATCCATGATTCATGAGTCATTCCCCACAATAAAATCCCAGATGGATTGATAGAACAATCAATCAACCAATCATCATCAATCAAGATATCTCTATATCTTTATCTATATGTCCTGTTGGTTCCTATTGATTCTGCTTTTCTGGAGAACCCAGAACAATAGAGCTTCTGCCCTCAAGGACCCTCAAGGAGAGAGAAAACTAAGATATATAAGCTGAATATGAGCAAGACGAGGTAACTCACTATTAAATGTTAATCAATACTAGATGGATCACTCAGGGCTGGACATGTTTAGAGACAGCTTGGAACAGGTGGCACCCAGACAAAGCCCCTGAGAGATGAGGTTGCTTGTGGGCAGACAGAGGAAATGGGAAGGCTGGTTCGGGTGGAGAGTGGAGCAGGAATGAGACTTGGGCTGGGAATGGCAGCAGTGGACATGGACCATGATAGGATCAGCTGAGCTGGGACAGAGGAGCCTCGTGGTGAATAACATGAGAGGCTGGGGCCGACCTACCTAGAGAAGGCAGCCTAACCTGTGTCTGGAGGTAAGGCCAGGTAAGGACAGGCAGTGTGGGAGAGGTGGGGGGCGTGCCCTGGCCTGTGGAGGCTGGCAGGGTAGAGAGCAAGGCAGAGCAGGAGGTAGAGGTCTGGGTCTAGGTTCTTCTACCTCCACCACAGGCACACTTTCAGGCCTGGGAGTCCTCAGCAGGGCCACATTTTGACTTCGTGGTCCTAGACACATTTGCCTTTATGGTCCTTTTCCTCCATAATAAATTATGAAAAGTTGTATTTAACTACCTTGTCAGTAGAAAAAGCAATATATTAATAATACGTATTAAAATAGTTTCTTTGATCCCAAAGTTCATTTTGTTTTCTTCTTATTTAAAAGAAATCTTAGCGCAATCTTTGTGGATTTGGTAAGTATTCTGGGTGGATGCTAAGTTGGCCTGCTCCTCTTCTGCACCATGGGCAGACTGGAGCAGTAGACTCTAATATCTCTACCTTCCTCTAAATTTCTGAGATTCAACTCCAAACCTCTTTTTCTGTACAGAGTATCACACGGGTATTGCCAGCATCTTAATATTTTATCCAAAAGCAACAGTATGAGAAAAATATTTGCTCCAAAAGGAAAGATAATGATTTTTTTGGGGGATAATTTTTTTGGGGTCAGATAATTTAGTTATCTGACCTAAAAAGCATATAATTTTAACAAATTCTATTCAAAAATAGATTGATTGATTTTTAAAAGACATATGTGTTCCTTACTTTCAATCTCCCATGCTTCTTTTCTAGAAAGAAATAAAGTCATATATTGTTATCGGGACAGATGAGGCATGACACCCACCAAAGACAGCAGGAAAAAGTTTTATTTGGGTGCAGCCAGGTTCAGAGGGTACAGCTTTTGCAATAATCAGTTAATCCCCTGAACCCCAGTTTAGGTGGTTTCGGAACTTTATACCCAGCATGTAAGGGGAGGGGCTCAGAAGTTCACATGGAAGCAGCTTTTTCTCTCACCGTTCTGGGCAAGTTACCTTTCAAGGCCAGCACCTGAGAAGGGGAGAGCTTCTTCTCCCTTTTTCCCTCCCCCTTCCAGCTGTTACCATGGAGCCCAGTTAGTAACTTCTCTAATCTTAGAAATCTAGACAAGCTCCAGCTAGAGGCCAGAGGCCCTTGTTAAAGGATTTGTCTTTTTTTTTTTTTTTTTTTAAATCACATTTTTCATTTGCAAACACACTTCTACAAACTACTATACTGGATAAATGTTTGTGAAAAACTAGTAAATGGGCGTCCAGCACCTGGAGTGTGGATCTCTTCCAGGCCAGTGGCCAAGTAAAATAGAGCAGCAGGAAAATAGGAAGTTTAATTACATTGAACTCTTTTGCAGAGAGACTCTTTTGCTGATAGTTCTAAAATCAGTTATGGTGAAGATTTCTGAATAAGCTTAGTTAAGATTTTCTGTGGAGGAGGGGGTACCACTGCAATATCATAAGAAAGTAATAGAAGGAAGAAACTGAAGTAGATGTAAAGGAATTGCTGAGCTTCAAGAAAAGTTAGGAAAACATGGTTTCACTGCCTCCTTTCTTGTTCTGATCCAAATTCCAAAACAGTTAGCACGCACCTTCCTAACTTGTGGTTTGTAGCAATGGCTATGTCCATGTTTCATTGAAGATTAACTTATTTTTTGTCATCTATTTCCTTCCTTTTGATATCATTTGGCTTTGAGGGAGAGGAATAAAAATCACTTTATCCTATTATATTTTTAATTGCATTCTCCAACAATCATTTTAGGGAGGCGTTTATCAGTACTTATGGATTCATGGCACCCATCATCTACAGACTCGAATGTTTCCAGAAGGCTGAAAACACATCAGAATCCCTGCTCTGCCTTCCCAACTTCCCACTGCTCCAAAGTGCAAAGGCCTGAGGACCTGGAGTCCTGAAGTCCAAGGGCCTTGGGTAGGGTGTCCCGGCTCCAGGACAGACAGCAATTGGCCTTTCCTTCACCTTCCTGTTCCGAGTCCTCCTCCCACTGGTGTCCACCCACATCGGGGTGCTCCTGCTGTCAGCATTCCCAGAGCCTTGCTCCTGCCTTTTCAAGAGGTAGAATCTAGTACTCTGCTCCTAGAATCTGGGTGGCTGGAGATTTGCTTGAACCAAGAAAATGTGGCTGAAATGTGGCTGCATGGTCGTCGAGGCCAGGTGACAGAAGGAAGTCTGGTGCCTGCTTTGTCCCCACTAGCTCATGTGGGGTGACCACAGGGAAAAGCCCTGAGATGACCTGAGGGCACGGGAAGGGGAGAGAAGCTCTCAGCAATTCCAGGTCTTGCTGGGAATCCCCTTAAGGACTGCAGGTCAGAAGTGGCCCTTTAAACTCTCCCAAGCTCCTTTGCCTATTTATTGATTGGATTATTATTATTATTATTATTATTTTGGTGGTTTTTGAGTTTTTTTTTTAAATATTTTGGATATTAATGCTTTACCTGAGGTCATGAACAGGCACTTCACAGAAGAAATACAAATGGTCAAAAAAATATATGAAAAATATTCAGCATCTTAGCAATTGGAGAAATGCACATTAAAACTACACTGAGATTTCAACTTACTCTAGTCAGAATGACAATTATCAAGAATACAAGTAACAACAAATGTTGGCAAGGATATGGGGAAAAGATATACTCATACATTGCTGGTGGGACTGCAAATTGGTGCAACCATTCTGGAAAGCAGTATGGAGATTCCTTAGAAACCTTGGAATGGAACCACCGTTTGACCCAGTTATCCCACTCCTCAGTTTATACCCAAAGAATTTAAAATCAGCATACTACGGTGATGCAGCCACATCAATGTTTATAGGAACTCAATTCACAATAGCTAAGCTATGAAACTAACCTAGGTACCCTTCAACAAATAAATGGGTAAAGAAAATGTGGTATATATACACAATGGAACATTACTCAGCTATAAAGAAGAATGAAATTATGGCATTTTCTGGTTAATGGATGGAACTGGAGACTATCATGCTAAGAAAAATAAGCCAATCCCCCAAACCAAAGTCTGAATGTTCTCTCTGATATATAAGTGCTAATATATAATAAGGTGGGAAAGAAAGAAGTTTTTGGGTTAGACAAAAGGGAATGAAGGGAAGGAAAGGGGGATGGGAATAGGAAATCCAGTAGAATGAATCAGACATAACTTTCTTATGTTCATATATGAATACATGACCAGTGTAACTCCACGTCATGTACAACCACAAGAATGGGATCCTAATTAGAATAAGTTATACTCCATGTATGTGTATCAAAATACACCCTACTGTCATGCATATCTAAAAAGAACAAAGAAAAAATAATAAAAAATAACACAATTCATATTTTCTTACTCTTGGCACTTTCCTAATTAGTATGTCTTCATTCTCACTTTAGTTTTTACTTTTCACAGGTCTGAAACATTTTATTTTAGCTATATTTATTGTATACAGCTACAGTTGGGTTTTGTTATTTGAACCAATATGCATAATAAATACATGTATGTACCCCATTTGCAAACAAAACAAAACATCCCCCCAAACAAATCTCTTCCAGGCTCCTGATCCACAGAAACTATTACAAATAATGGAACTATCACTGTTGTTTTCAATCCCTAAGTTTTGGGAGTACATTGTTATAGAGTAACAGGAACAGAAAAGATGAATGATAATATTTTATTTATTTTTCAGAAGAATTTGTTGTCCAAATGTTATCTTTCTGTTAAATCCTTTGTACTAGCCAAAGTTCTCCAGAGAGACACAGCCAACAGGATGGAGCTCTTTGCATGTATGCCTGGGTTTTGGGAGGAATTGGCTCACCAGGTTATGGAGGCTGAGAAGTCCCCTCACCCCAGATGGAGACTGGATGTGGCAGCGTGGCTCTGTCCACGTCTGAAGTCCCCAGAACCAGGGAAGTTGATGGTGCCACTCTTAGTCCAAGACTGAAGGCCTGCGAACCTGGAGGCCACTTGTGACGGTCCATGAGGTCCAAGGCCGGAGAGCCTGCAGCTCTGGTGTCCACAGGTGGAGAGAGGTTTCCCAGCTCTGGGGGAGGGAGTGAATTTGCCTTTGCCTATCTGATCTGCTGGGTCCTCAGCTGACTGAATTATGCCCAGCCATGAATGTTTCCTTCTCAGTGCAGATTCCAGGCCAATCTCTCCTGCAGAAACCCTCAAACCACCCAGAAGTCGTGCTTTCCCAGCTGCCTGGTAAAGAACTCTTCATCCAGCCAACTTGATACCTGTAATTAAACTTCGTGTTTGTTTGGTCTCTGCCATGTCAGAGACTTGAATCAATGACTGGTGACTCTTGAGGCTGAGGCACTGCACCTTGGCCAGCAGCCTGCTCGCAGGTGGGTTTCATGGTGGGGTGATAGGGCCTGCCCATTTGTATCTGCTGGACTTCTCTCTAGGGATGACTATTTTTCTCAAAGAGGGATGCTCTAATGTTCCTCTCAAGAGATTTGCAGCTAGGATTCTGGAAGCACCATGAGATTGTTCACTCAATTCCCATGATAAAATCTGGTACCCCTCTGTGGGCTGCCCTGGGGTCCAGCCATCCAGACAGTAAACTCAAGTCTTCTGCCCTCTGAGGCCCTCGGCAGCTGACCTACTGCAGGGGTCAGGAGAAGACGAGCTTCTTACAGAGACTTTGAGCTGATTCTTCTGTTTCAACTTTGTCTTTCTGAGAACCTGGGTGCCTCCACTTCTGAAACTTCTGAGGGGACAGAGGCACCAGTTTCCTTGCTCCCGAGTGAAACTTAGGGTTCAGATTGCCTTTGTCTACTTTATTCCTGCCTTTGCTTGATGTCCTCATAAATGGTGCTGTCTTCTCCTATCCTCTTTTTTCACATTGACCATTATCTTTATTTTTTTTTTAATTCCTTTCTAGAGATTTTGGGAAAAGCAAATGTAAGTAGGTCTGCTTAATCCATCATGTTTAACCTGAACTGGAACCTCTAATGGCTGAAAGGAAGGAAGGACTCATTAAATAAATATGCTCAAAGAGCATAAATGGTCAGTTTATAAAAGATAGACTTGAATAAATATGAAATTGAAAAGCATTCAGTTTTACTGTTGTTTGATACAGTAGGGTGAGGGTAAAGTGCCCACCCCTGTCTTCATTTGGCAATAGGGAAATGCCGACCTTCTGAGAGCTGAAACATGCCTATTCATCTTATTTTTGCTTTCAAAAATCACCCCCACAGGTAACCCAGTGCAGCTAGCTTGCACAATCATAGAAAAAAGACAGGAAGGATTGTATGTGTATTTTGCTATGTATTCAATCGGATTATATTATGTTGTGTGTGCATGCAGGTTTGTATTTTATAACACATACACATGTGCATGGAGTTCAAGGTAAACTTGATCACGCTTTCCATGTGTTTCTGCTTAAGTTTAATGGTATATCATGGACATCTCATGTGAATAAATATGTCTTGCTCTTTCTAATGGTTATACAGCACAATTAACAATAATTCCTGTTGTAAGGGACAGTTAGTTTGACCCTACATTTTGTTACAAATATACTGCTGTGAAGGCCATTCTTGGGGATGTATATGTCTCTGATCCCGGGATTGCTCCAGGCTAGGTCTTCTGGATGTAATAACTGGGTTAAACAGCATACATAGTTTACATTTTGACACATGATTGGCAATTGCTCCAGAAGTTCATTTTCGGGCTGTGTTTTAGGAACTCTGCCAGGGTTGGAATCTCCACTCCTGTCCCTGCTGGGACACCAGCAGGTGAACTTCAGGGCTGGAAGGTGATTTCACCGTCCTGAATGTGGCCCCGTGAAGGCTCTTGGCAGCTCCATGGGACCTTCCCACCATCAGTGTATCAGTGCTGCCAGAACCTCCCTCGAATACATTTCCTCCCTGTACTTGAAGAAGTGCAAATTTAAAGAACAAGGAACTGTTTTTGCCTATTTGGATAGAAATAAAAAAAGCCAACACTGGTGATTGCCTTCAGAGAAGGGCATCCTGTGTGTATGTGTGTCCTGAGAAACCAGGCTGGCTCTGTGTGCAGGGCCAGGAGTATTTTGTACCCTCTTATAGTGTAAAATATTGAGATGTCATTCATGGATACACTTACTGCAGTATTACGATCAATAAAAAATTGGAAATAATTTTGAGAAACTGAAATCAGTTTCCCTATTTTGAGGGAAATAGGAATTAACATTAAAGTAATATTAATGATAAATATTTAGTTTAAATGTGAAATATTAAACAGTATTTCAAAATGCTGGGTGCAAAGACCAAGTGATTTCAAGGAAGATTTGAGAATGCAGCTACATGATAGCACTGATACAATTAGTTTGGATTCTGGATCTTGGTAGCAAGGAAATTGCCAGAGAAGAAAGGAGAACTTTCCCTCTGGCCAGTGCAGCTGGCTCTGGAACCAGGTAAAGAGGAAAGAGGGCACTTTGCCTGCCTCTCCCTTCCTGGCATGCCCTTAGCAGTCTCTATGAAAGAGCTTTCCCCTCAGTCCTCACGGAAGTCACCTTCCCCCCTCCTGGGAGCCTGTCCAGCATCTCCCTCAGGCACAGTGGCCCTTCCTAAGAACAGGTGTTCTGGGTAGGGTCTCCCTTCTCCTGGACTCCACCCATATTCAGTGGTCCATGAATGATGGGCTCTCCATCCTCCCAGACCCACTTCTTCTTAGGCAGATGACACCCTAATTAGTAGAATCCCTCATTAGATCACAGGAAAGGATGAACAAGTCAGGTAACTAAGAGGAAATAATTTTGGGTGCAGAGTAGCTGGTCTTTAAGCACATTTCTCAAAGAATTCTATTCTTCTGCAATTTCTTCCATCTCAAGTCAGAGATTCTCTAAAGTTTAATTTTAAAAAATCAATGGTTTCCCCATTGCAATGGTGGTGGATGCCCTCTGGTAGCAGGTGAGTGTGTGCACTTGTGTGAGATGGGGTGGGGTTGGGCCTTCAGTGGGCAGGGGTGCAGCTGGGCAGGGGCAGCTCTTTATCCACTCAGTTTAGTTATATAAAAAGGGAGAGATGCCTGCTCTGGATTCCAGCATGCTCGTAGGCTATGTCCTGCTTTGTGAATTTTTTTACTCTTGTCTAGAGCATAAATATTTTATTTGTGTCATAATTTTTACATTATCCTTTGGCTAGGGGAAGGAAAGCTCATGCTGTGATCAGAGCACCGCTGTGCAGCAGTAATGAGGGAGCTCCTGCTACACTGAGACCCACGCTCCTAACTGCAGACTGAATTCTTCTTTGTAACAGTTGTACAACATGTAAGGAGACAGCGGTCCATCCTCCCATCTCCTTTAAAAAATGGACATAGGGATTTATTTTGATTGTTTTCATGTTTTGTTTGGATTTTAGAATTTCAATCATCAAAAGCTCATTACACATAGCGCTATCTCCAGACCAGCAATGGAGAGATTGCTATCCTTCAGCGGCCATCAATCAGTGATTCAAAGCATGAATTTCATCAGTAAGAAAACTCACAGGGCATGGCCTGTATTTACCCTGCAAATCACCTTCTTTGTTATAAAGCAATCTAAAGTGGTCTCTCATGTCAGAAGAATTTATTTGGTCAGACTCTCTGTGTCCCTCATGTCATTCCTGCCTTGACACATGCACAGAGAGAAGTCCTGGCTACCCTTACCCAGAGCCATGGTGCATGGTGGTGCCTTTAACTATGCAAACAATCATCTTGTTATTTGAGATCAACTTGGGTGAGAGGTATCATCTAGCATTCATGGATCTCGCTAAGTACCATTATGCACTGGGCAGCTAACAAGGGGCAGTACTCCTTTGAGACCTTCTAGGGCACTGGAAGAACAGCACCTGAAACCGGAGCAGTGACTATGTGAGCATATTAGTTTTTGGATCCATTTACATTTCAGTAAAGGAGAGTTTAGGATTTTTTAACTCTTAAGTATTTCCTATGTCCCAAGCTTAGGTTATGGGATCCTAACTTGTCTCCTTAAATTGGGGATCTTGAAGGTGTATCAATGTTCCTGAGTTCATAAAGGCATAGGAATTTGGACCTGACCCTGATATCCAATGTTTTCTCATGAAAATATTCTCCATCCCTAATGGAGACCAGGGTGCAGGATAAGGGAAAACCTTCCAGGGGTCGGAAATGTTCAGATACCAGTGAGCTACCTCATGTGGTCGCTCGTTCTCTGGTAGCGCAGTTTGGATCTGGTCCATGAGTTTGTTACAAAGAGGACACCGAGCTGGTGTCCATGGTGGGCAACACAATAGACACTGAGCTGGTGTACGGCGTGGGCAACTAGGCTTGGTGTCAGGGCCTAGGACTCCAGTCCTAAATTGACCACTTACTAGCCATGTGATTCTGGATGCAAAACTCAACTCCTGGAAGTCTTGGTTTCTTCATTTTCAAAATACAGATGATAATATCTGTATCTTAAAGCTACCAAGATGATTAAATAAGGTAAGACATATGAATGTTATTTAGTTAGGTGTCTGGCATGAAAGGAGATGTTCAACAAAATGTCAGATGAATACAGAAGAATGTAATACCCTTTTCAACCAAGAGATACTTTGATTTTGTGACAAAAAGAGCTTCATGAACTCTTAACAATTTGGAGTAATTGAAGAAGTGTTGGAATAGGTAACCCAATGACATTTGAATGTTAGGGCAAAGATGAAAGTCTGAATAATGGTAAATTCATTATAGTCATAGAAATAAAACAATTTGAACTAGTCTTTGATATTTTTAAGGGAATTACAAAATGCTACAATAGTCACATGTGGCTTATGATTCAGGAGAATCATGTCCAAAGTCACAGAAGACAGCATGTTAGCCTACTAAACAGAGAAGGGGAACTATAAACCCGTTTGGAATTTATAACTTGGTCTACTGTTTTCATTTGATTTACATGACCTAGTTTATATTTTTAACTGAATTTATAAGATTCTATTATAAAGCATTTTTAAGGAAATATAAAAGTCAATGAACTAAGATAGACCTATTTATAGATTACTTCAATAGTAAAGTTTTAGAAAGCACTCTATGTACAGCTTTATTAATGTCTGACTCTGAAAACGAAGAAGTGACCAGCTGTGGACTTGTGTAAGTATTTCCATTATGTTTGGCTTAGATGAGAAAAGTCTGAACCTATTAATGGGAGTTGCTGTTGCCATTCTTAATAGCGAGGAGGCAGAGGGATTATTAATCCCCAGGGATAAGAAGACAATTTCAGATGAAGTTCTAGAATATAGTGGTTGCTTTTTATTTTCTGAAACTCTATAAGATATCCAAGACACCAGCATTATTTGCTAAAGATCTCAGTAATGACCTCAAGAGGACACTTCACAATCCATTTTTGTTTAATCTCAAGTGTGGTCGCTGCTTTAGTGATGTTTCAGCCTAAGTGATCATGACAATTCCATGACAGAGATGGAAATTCTCAGGGGCATGGCATGTAGTGTTGGAACCACTGAATACAGCCCTGCATGCCATGAAATATGTACTCTGAGGTCGGCAGTCTTGCTGTGCTTTGTGATCGCTGAGTGTCCAGATAACTCATCTCACTGTCTTATGGAGACATTGATGTCAATAGTTAGAGGGGTCTAGCTTTTTTCTGCCCATTATAATGACACAACCAATGTGGACACTAAAACTCGATGCAGGATTTCAGTTTGCTTTTGAATGACAACACATTATGCTTTGTAGGACTCTCACCAAAAAGATCCTCAACTTCAGGTCCTTAAAAATGTTAATAATTTTAATAATAGTTTGCAATGCATATTTCTAATGCTTTCCAAAGTATTTTTACATGCATCAACTTATTTGATCCTTCCAGTCCTGTGAGTAATGTATTTCATGTAGTTGATGCAATTTATAAAGAAACTGAATGACAAGATAATTACAGGATTGTTCACTTTTCTTTTCAATAATATTGAGACTGGAATTCTAGGGATTGTTGATTCACTGTTCTATATAGCAGTAGCTTCTGTCTTTAACTGAAAGAAACTCAAAAAGTACCAATTTCTCTTTCTGAAAAACAAAATTAGATCAGGGTACTGTGGTGCACATCCATAATCTCAGCTGCTTGGAAGGCTGAGGCCAGAGGATTGCAAGTTGGAGGCCAGCCTGCACAATTTAGCAAGGCCTTGTCTTAAAATAAAATAACAATTAAAAAAGAATAGGGCTGCAGATGCAGTGCAGAGTGTTTGGTCACATGTATGAGGCCCTGGGCTCAATCCGCAGTACCACAGAAACAAAAACAAAAATAAAGCAAAGTAAAAACAAACAAGCTACCAAAACTAGTTTAGAATAGTGTGGATTGTGTTGCTAGTCACAGGAATAGGGTGGAAAATAAGATCTGAAAAGAACCGTCTGGTGTTTTCGAGGACTGTTAAGAGAACCATCTGCGTATGTGCTAGGGCTGGGGGTGCTTCTGTGAGCCACACTTGACTCAGCTCCCTGGGGAGAGACACAGGAAGTAAAACTGGTCCCTGAATAAGTCATTTGTACAAAAGAAGGGGGCAAATCTGTATTAGTTAAGTTGGAACTTCAGAATATTAAAATAACATTTTGTAATGTTATAGTTAATAAAAAGAAGTTTTAAGAAGAACTTTGACAGAAAGCCAGGATAAGCTGTTATTTACATATCAATTTATGGATGTATCTATCTTGGAAATGGTATCTTTAAAGTAAAAATGCTCAAAGCGAGGGTGTTCACTGGGTTCATATAAAATTCTCTGCAAGGTGGGATGAGGGAAGAGTTGGGGAGAAGAAGAATGGGGACTTTGAAAAAAGGACATTCTTACAATGAAATATTAGAAAATGGGAAAAAGTTCTCTATTGTTTTACTCTTAGCAACTAAAGAAGACAAAGCCTCACAAAATATTATTGTCTGGTGGGGCAAGAGTTGAAAATGAGTTACACTGATTAACTCCTGAAATACTTTGTCACTTAATTTTCTAAGCAATTTTACAATTTTAAAAGCAAATAATTATTTCTTATAAACATCAATGATATTATCAGGGGCAATTTAAAAAATTAGAATATCTTTGGGTTTTAATGACATGTCTTTAAATGGTTTTTATTTTTGTCTTGCCTGAGGTTCCTAGGACTTCTTGAATTTTTAGACCTGAAATTCTCCCATGACAAATGTTTTTCAAGGGCTCATCTCCCTGGAGATCCTACCTTACCTACCGCTATCATCCATGCTCCCCTTGGATGGGACTTAAGAGGGTCACTGTCCTATTGGAACCTCCGCATGAGCTGTCCATGCCCAGGCCTCACCCAGCACTCTGTCCCGTTCCCCTCCTGTTGCAGCTGGGTCTATCATCTGCACCTCATTCCATGCTTGTCCCATCTCTCTGAGCCTTCCTCACGGGCAGAGTCCTGCTTCCCACCCATATCTCACTAAACCTGGGCTCGGTGTGTATGAGGAAAGGAAACGAGTAATGATCAAGCCAGTGGATCTTACGCCATTCATACAGAACGTAGCTATGTTACCTTTTACTGGACTCTTAGACTGGATCACGTAAGAAAATAAATTTCCTTTGGCCAAGAATTCAATTTAATTGAGAGTCTTTGCTTTACCGAACTTGCGTGCTTCAGAAGCCTCCTTATCTCTTGGAAGAGACAACTAGAGAACATGTCAGGCTATGTTAAACACTCCATTGTGCCCTTGCCCTGTTCTCATGCGAATACAAAGATAATACACTCAAATACCAAGTGAGGAAGGGCTCAGAGAACACCATGGATGACTCTAAGAATTTCCATTTCTTCAGGGTTTGGTTTTAACTGGAAGACAGATTGCAATGCTGTTTTATCTAAATCAACCATTACTATGATTGACAGAAATGAAAATATAGGAATGATGGATTTGCAGATTGATCTATACAATGGGCTATCTGATTATAAACATTTAAGTCAGTTCCAAAGACTCTTAGACTGGATCACTTAAGAAAATAAATTTCCTCTGGCCAAGAGATGCCTACAAAGAGCCCCAGTACTAGGGACAGAAATGATGAGAGCATAGAACAATTGTGGAGAAAATGCACCTTGGAAGTTGGTCTTCATGACCCATGACCCGGGGGTGTACTCCAGGGAACCTGGAGAAGTACTCAAGGGCCACGTGGACATTGCTGGGTGAATATCCTGCTGCAAACAAGAGCAATTTAAAAGCAAAACCCTAGGACAATTTAGACTGATTTAAACTGATTCCTTTTAGATTTATGACAAAAGAGTATAAAATTTCAGATGAGATCATGGAGCTAATACATGAGATTGTTACTTTCGTAAACTTTACAGTATTTAGAGTAAAGATGGTGCTGGAAAATGGGAAATATAAAACACTCAACACACATAAAAACCACAGGAAAATATTTCAGTTGTCTACTAAACCTGGTAGGGATTAGAAAACAGCTCAAACTTGAAAAAAGATGTTACTTATCCTATAGTCAAAGCAAAATTCAAAACGTTAGTCTTCTATTACATTTAGAGTTTTACAAATGGCTTTTACCCACTGGCTTTGAATGTCTTCCTTTGAGAATGTTAATCGACTAGGTTTTCCTTAACCAGGGACCCCAAGGAGATCTTCAGGTGAGGGGGAAGTTGTTATTTTACCACCAGAAAATTCTATGATGAAATCACCTGAACTTGCTGCGGTCTCTGCAGCTCCGACTTCTGGAGTTGAGTCAAGAGCATTTCTTTTGTCTACATGTATTCGTGGGTTTTCCTCTGTAACTTTTTTCTCACTTTTTCCTCTTTTCTACTTTCCTCTTTTTAAAGCTTTTAAGCAGATTATCTCATGTGGTACCATGATACTTTCAAGTTGCCTTCTAAGGCCTGAAGATTTAAGAAACACATTAATAGAGAAGGGATGTTTTCCCTTCTTGAATAATACTCTAGGAGAAAAAGGGAAAAAAAAAAGGATTCTATTCTTGTTCTTTGGGTCTTCTTCCAAATTTATCAAACCTCCTGTTCCAACTGGAAATGAAAAAGAAGCCCATGAAACGCTCTCTTCCCTCTGGTGTGAAACTGTCTTCCAGGCTGGGATCATGGACCTGGAAGGTAGGACTGAAGAAAGGGTCCCCGTTGCCAACAGCTACACTGCTTTCACACAGGGATGAGACACAGAGTGCCAGGTTGCTCCCTTTCTCCTGCCCCACTTGTTTATAATATTTCTAATTAATTTTCCTTAAAAGCCTTTTAACCCACTCCAAAGGGGTGCACCATGGATTTACTGTGGCCCCTGTTCCTGGACCTGCGGAGAAGCAGGATTTGGGCAGCCTCGAAATTGCTTTGGGCAAACCCACCTCCTCCCATCCCACCTGCAATGTCCCTCTGGGGCACAGGAGGGAAAGTCTTCTCTCCCCTCGAGGTTTAACCTGGACTTGAGCTTAGGCCTTCCTCCATCAGAAAGGGATGTTGAAGGAGGAGCTGGTGATCAGTGTGGCTCTGGGCAGGGATGGACACTTTGCCAGGAACTCTACTACTGGATGGGACCCCTGAGACATGCTGGGTGTTGTCTCTAGTCACATTTTCCAGAATCTTCCACACTCTTCTCAGCCCAGCAGTGATTGAGCTTTGAGACTTGGTTTTACCTTCCACACTAGAACTCTGACCCCAATTAAGTAGAGATGAAATTTTATGCTGCTGCTGTTGCTTCTGAAGCACCAAAGTGACAATGGATTCTCGGGGTCTTTGAAATGATGGCAGTTTGGCAACTGGAAGTTCGAGCTTTTAGGCAGGGATTATGGGATGGCATAGTTTAAAGCAAAAAAACAGAAGCATAGTCCAAAAAGGAAAGAAGAACTAGAACAACAAGCGACCTTGGCTGTTGGACTGATGTGTGCCAGGCTCTCTGTCTGGAAATTCGCTCACAGTATCCCACACATCCTCACAGTGGCCTTAGGAGGTACATATTATGTACTCCTGAAGATGAGGCTCCCTGACATTAAATGGTTTTCTCAAGGTTACTCAGCAGGAAAGGGAGGAGGTTGAATTTAAACTCACTTCTAATTCCTTAATCCACTTTCCAGGTAGGGACTTGAATTGGCCACATTAATAATACAGATCATAGAATCCAAGTCAGTGTCATGATACTCAGAGGGAGAGTAGAAGCCGTGGCTGGACCACAGTGTGGGCGGTACACGTCTCAGGGGCCATAAATGATGGAACTCTGCCATGGCTGCACTGTCCACCTGTCACACTCAGTCTCTTAGCAGTCTGAGACCTTGGGCCTTCAAATTTTTGCTTTTATCTAAGCAACAAACTCATGAATGCTCAAGAATACAGAACTCCCTAACGTCAGAAAATAGTTTCACAGTATTTAAAGATAAGTTGTTTTCAACTGCAGTCCTAGTTTGGCAGATGAACAAGAACATTTTTATAGGAAAAAAGTGCAGACAAGTGAATTAAGGGGTATTTTTGTGCCTCTTGATGATAAGTTCTTGCTGAACTTGGCTCAGTGAAGGAATCGTAATGAGCTGTTTTCACGGCCTGAGTGACAGTGAGTTCATGTGCGTTGCTATCATATACTCCAGACATTTATGTTTCTGTGTCTAAAAACCATTGAAATGTTTTGAAAATTTCAGTGTGACCAGATGCAACTACACATTCAAAGCTTCCAGGCACATTAGTGTTTGCTATGATTTGAACGTGTCCCTCGAATCCCACATGCTGGAAACTCTTTCCCCAGTGCGACAGCGTGGAGCCTTAGGCTTTTGGCCCTCCTGGGTGGATTAATGCTGGTGTGCTAGGAGTGGGTAGTTATGAGCCTGGGCCTTCCCCACCCTTGCTCTCCTGTGTACTCTTGCCCTTCTGCCTTCTACCATGAGATGCTGCAACATGCAGGCCCTCGCCAGATGTGGGCCCCTTGACCTTGGACTTCCCAGCCTCCAGGACCAAGGACCAAAGAAATTCCTTTTCCTTATAAATTACTCCATTCGTGGGAGTACGTTTTAGCAGCACAAAATGGACTTCGATGGTGTTCAATGAATGTTAAATGCGTCAACAACTAAATATGCTTTATGCCTAAACATGGCATGAAAGAGTCTTGTATCCTATTTTTATTATGATAAACTCTACATCCAATAATATTCTACTTTTTAAAAACTCAATCATGATAACCAAAAAGCTTTAGGACTAGAAGATAATTTTTGTTGATAAAAATAAAAATAAAGGAAAGGAAATATGGCCACTTATAGTAAGGGAGTGGATCTTAGGACCAGCTACTCTACCCATCTGTCTCAGTTTTCTTCTTGGTAAAATGGGATGGTGATAATAGCAACTATCTCACCAGGTCGTGGAGAGGACGCAGTGATGCTAACGCCATTACAGGGCTTAGCACACTGCCCAGAATATTGTAAATTCTCAGCAAGCTATTATTATTGTTAAGAGCAGGAATGAAGCACCTACAGGCTTTATTAGCACTTGTCTCTCATTTTACTAGGTCTTCCATAACAAAGCACCAACACTGGGCACCTTAGAATACGAGAAACGCATTCACTCACAGTTTTTGAGGCCAGAAGTTGAAGTTCAGGTCTGTCAGGACCACAAGTCTTCTGAGACTCTAGGAAGGAGACTCCCTTGCTTCTTTGAGTCTTGAAAGCCCCAGGCAGACCTTGACCCTCAGGGTATCACTCTTGTCTCTGCCTGTCTTTTATTATTCTTATGTTTTTATTGGTACATTATAATTACACACAATAATGAGATTTGTTGCCACATTATTCATGCATGCACATGATATGACAATTCAACTCGGTCATTTTCATTCCCCAGTATTCTCCCTTTCTGTCTCTGTCTTCACAAGGCCTTCTTTTTGCGAGTCTGTGTGTCTCTCAGTGTTCTTTCTTCTGATAAGACACACTCATTGAATTTAGGGCCTACCCCATCCAGTAAGATCTCATCTTGATTTAATGACTTATGTAAAGACCCATTTCTAAACAAGGTCACATTCTGAGGTTCCCTGTGGACTATTCACTGTATATTCAACTACAAAAATCAAATGCAGAAATTGCTTTAGCCACTATGGATTTGTTATTTTCCCTCCTTGCTTTAAAAACAGAAAAAATAGAGGGAGAAAGAGAGTGCACTTCAAACTATGCTGTTAATTGCTGCTTGTTATTAAAATGACTTTGATAATCACAAAATCCTTGAATTTATGATTTGACTATCCCAGAAGGAATAGGCTTAATTAGAGAAAACTCACTTTGGCATGGCCAAACAAATTCCCATTTGGTCCCCAGTGGAGGTTCCCAGTAATCTTGGGCACAAAGACCCACAGCTAAAACCCTTCCTGTGGGTGGGGACAATCTCTGCTCCTGGAAGCATCTGCAGCCTCAGCCAATGGACAGCCAGATGGGATGGACCCGTCTCTGCTGAATTTAATGGCACCTGGTTGGGGAAGATCCTGAGAAGATGGGAGACTGCAGAGTTTTCTGTAGATCGATGAAGAATGGGCTAAATGGTCTAGTGTGGTATTTCCAGAATGCCCTTGTACTGTCTTCAAAGCATGAGAAGTTCCCAGTCAGCAGTCCTGTTTAAGATGCAAATAGCTCTGGGAGAGATAAACCTCAACTGGTGATCAAATCTTTATGGATCTATTTGAAAAAGGGTTCTGGGAGTAGTTTTCTTTTTTCTTTTTTTTTCCATGCAATTACCCTTCTCTCTCCCTTTCCCTCCCACCTCTCATCCCTGCTAAATGTTAATCTTCTTCTCCTGCTCTTCGTCCCTACTCTGGTCTTAGTTACTCTCCTTATATCAAAGAAGACATTTGGCATTTGTTTTTTAGGGATTGGCTAGCTTCACTTAGCATAATCTGCTCTAATGCCATCCATTTCCCTGCAAATTCTATGATTTTGTCATTTTTTAATGCAGAGTAATACTCCATTGTGTATAAATGCCACATTTTTTTTTATCCATTCGTCTATTGAAGGGCATCTAGGTTGGTTCCACAGTCTTGCTATTGTGAACTGTGCTGCTATGAACATCGATGTAGCAGTGTCCCTGTAGCATGCTCTTTTTAGGTCTTTAGGGAATAGACCAAGAAGGGGAATAGCTGGGTCAAATGGTGGCTCCATTCCCAGCTTTGGGAGTAGTTTTCAATAGGATGTTAGACCACAGGAAGGAGCTTTGCATTTATTTTTATTTATTTATTTTTTTGCTGGTGGGTGAGAGACTTTATGTGTATCATCTACAAAGCAAAAGAGAATTATGAAGGACCTGTTTGTATTCATCCCTGTATTCCTGAGTTCAGTGATGTGACAGCCATAGAAACATGACTTATAAATTCAAATGTGCGCACAAGGGAGAGAAAAGGAGGGAGGGAAAGTGTTTGTGGGATGCAGAGGGCAGGAGTCACAGACAGGTATAGAGGCCCAGATAGAGAGGGCATTGATAGGGGAGATGAGGAAGAGATGGAGGGAAAGGAGGAGGAGGAAAAAGAGGGACAGAATTTAAACAGTGTGGGCTGCTGGCTCACTGTTCCCCGGGGGGTTAATACCACACCTGGAGAGACCTGGCTGATCTGCCTGTCCCCTTGAGCCATGTGGGAACCCAAGCCACCCTTAGTGTGAACCTCTCACACAGCTGAGATACAAGTGCCTCAGTGTTTTCATTTTCACACAACCTGGCCCCAGTAAGGCACATCTGAAGGGCCATCACTTGGGACACCTATGAAAAACTGGACTCCACTAAATGCATCAAGATATGGATTGTCAAGCTAATTTAATTACATGCCATCTTCACTGGACATGTACTCCACTCCAGAGAGTACCGATGGATGTGAAATGATTTTTAGTTAATAGGCAGGTGTTTTCTGACCAGAGACAGTTAACCCTTAAATGATTCTGCCTCCTAGTACTGTTTTTTTCCCCCCAAGAAGAAGAAGAAAAAATTAATGAAATTAGATGTATCATTCTGTAAAGATTAGAAGATATAGGTAAGCCAAAACCAAACTTTAAAAATACCAATATTTTCATCATTCTGCAAAAAACAACCAGTTAGCATTTTGGTCATGTACTCTCACGGTTTTCCTCGTCATTGTGTGTGTGTGTGTGTGTGTGTGTGTGTGTATGCATACTTTGATTTTATACAATCATGCAACTGGGTTGTGTGTGTGGTGGGTTGGGACCCTCTTCATTCACTAAGCAAGACACATCTTCCTGAATCCTCTTAGCACAGACCTATATCAAAGGAGGACAGGGAGGGACCTCAGACAGCTCATTCGTTAGTCAGTGAGTGTGGTCCTCTTTTAAAGGTTGAGGGTTTGGCTGCAGCATCTGGGTGGTAGTGGTCACAGGAGTTTCTGTGCAGGCGTCTGGCCCTGGGTGGTGAGGCCCAGTGCAGAAGCACCAGCTAGAGCCTCAGCAGGAAGACACTCTTGGCCTCTCCTGGTGTGTGAAGAAGATTGCTCAATGCAGACCACTTTCACAAATGGGGCCCTCCTCCCTTTTGGCCATAGGATTCTTCTAAACCAGCACCAGGTCATTTCCCCCCAAGACTTGTTCTACCTTGTTTCTACTAGGAATGGTGCTCACAAATGCTTTCCAACTGTATTGTGCACTTTTTAATTTTTTTTTTTGTTAAAAGCCACTAATTGAATCAAATGTAATTCATCCTACTGAACAAATATGAAGAGACTATTTAGATGTCTTTTGTGTAAACCCCTTAAAATAATGTCAAAGGCAACTCGTAAGCTTCATTTGACTTCATCTCCTATGTTAGCTAAACTAAAAGCTACATGCCCCTGCTTTTGTATTCATGAATCTTGCCTATTAACCCTCTGAGATTTTGTGTGAGCTACTGTGTTTAACCTAACTCTCCCAAAATAAGGGGGTTGTGATTTCCTTTAAATCGTAACTTATGTAGTGGAATGTCTCAGGTTTTCCTGCTTATTTGATTGCATTCAGACGGTACTTTGGCAGGGGAAGCAACTGCACTAAATTAGCATCAAGCACAATGAATGGTAATTGCAAGACTGTCATTTCTACAAGTGCAAAATTAATGTGCTCTGCAAGCCTGTTCCATTGTATGCCACAGGGAAACCTCAGAACCATGTTGTTTGGAGCAGAAGAATGTACTGTAGCAGCACTGTCAACGTGTGAAGGTATCAGTCAGCGACGGTGTCCTTACCACCTTTTTTTGTTGTCACCTCAGGCTCATTCTTTAAACCCTGTCTGATCTCATTTGCATGCTCACATTCTAGCCCTGACAGGCAAGTAGCCTGGAAGTGCAGCGAATGCTGTGGAACAATTCCTTCTTCTGTATGTGGCACCTTGTGGGTGAATAATACCGGCATGAACCACCTCCATATGTTGATGAGAGTATGAATGGGCTACTTATGTGAGGCGTCCTATTAAGAGATGCACAGACCACTTCCACAAAACTTTACCCAAATGCTATACATTCGTTTTAGAGAGAGAAGAGTGATTGACATGCATTTTTATTGTAGCTTAGGAGAAGAGCGAGCCATGCCCCTTTTCATACTTATTTACATATGAAAAATTAAGCCACGGGCCAGTTGAATGATTTTTTCCTGGTCATGTGGGATCACAGGGAATACTCCAAATGAATACATGCTTATGCTGCGGGCCCTTGTATTCTGCTCATAGGCTCTGAGCAATTTATCAGGGATTCAAAGACTCGTTTAAGACTAGAAAAACACGATGAGCAGAGATGCTGCTGATTTGCTCCTTTGCCGCCCAGGGGTCTTAATGCAGCTCACTGTCCCTCCAGTTGCTAAGACTAGACTCAAGCTATACCTACAAGAGTGCTCCTTTGGCCAGTCACTGTCGCTATCATTCTCATTATCATCCTCTTACTGAGGATGCCTTGATGGGTGGGTCTCAGTCTAGGCTAAACCATGGCCATAGTGACACAGCACAACCCATCAGTCAGTTTACAGGGAATTATTTGGGAAACTTCCTCCCTGAAGTGGGAGAGGAATTAGAATCACTGGACCTTCAGAATAAAATGCACTCATTTTCAGCCAAAAAAAGAAATCATTAAATAGATGATATGCACTTACAAATATGTCTAAAAATGGGTCCGGAACCGGTTCTGCCTTACCTTTGTTGCAAAAGGTCCCGTCATAGGCTGTGTTTGAGCAGTCGCAGGAGTAGCCATGATATTTTTCTATGCATTTGCCTCCATTCTCACAGTTGGTCCCATAGCTGGTGCAGTGGCCAGAGCACCCAGATTTGAACCCGGATGTGACCTTGGCTCTTTCCTCAAGGTCAAGTGTCACTCCATTCATCCTCAAGGAGCGGATGCAGCCCAGAAAGCCTTGCTGGCCTCCAGCTCCACCTGGGAATGACAGAATGCAAGAGGTCACACGGAAGAACTCTGCCTTGGTTTCTGTCTTGATTCATTATGATTGAACAATTGCGGTAGAAGACGAGACTGCTAAGTACATCGGGTATTGTCACTTTCAAGTTGGTCTTGTCTAAACAGAAAAAGTTAAAGCTCTCCCTTTAGGCTATAATACCTAATTAAAAGAGTCTGTCTTCTAAGAAGTGAGAAATTTGCTACAGAAATAAAATGTTTGGAGGTACACAAAAATGCGTAATCTGGTTTCCTATAGAAAAGAGGTTTATAGAAATCTTTAGTTTCTTTGCTCTTTAATCTCATGACATTCAGTTCTGTAGCATTATCTACTGAAAGAAATAAAAAAGGAAGAGAAACATGAATATATTAGCATGGTTAACAAGCCAATTAGTCAGAAGGCATAAATCCATTTGAAATGTGATTGTACGTTTTGGTTCTTGTCTCATGAAAGGCTTTGCTTTGAGGTTCACATTAAGGGTATCTAGGACTTGTCTGGGGTGTTGGGAGTTGGAATTGATCATTTTACATAGAAATCATGTTTATTACTAAGTTGGGTTAGGTTTCATTGCTTTAGTCTAAATGTCTTTGCAAGACATGTACCACAAAGAACATGTTAATTGTGAGTTTTGGAATAAGTTAATAGAGTTAGGCTGAAGTTCATTGCATAAAAATATTAAAATCTTCCAAACAAACTTCATAGAAGTATTCATTAAAACATGTGTCACAAGTGGATTTAATTGTGTCTGTAATATCCTTGGTTATTCTTTTTTTTTTTAAAGCAGCTTGTATAAAAGGAGGAATACAAATCTATACATGTATCTGTATCTTAGAATAACATCTTTTTGGAAATAAATACAAAATAAATAATTGGTAAAATTATTGGAATAAATATCTGATGAGGTCTTAGAAAAGAGAGTTTGTTAATAAAAATAAAACTCAATTTACTCTTTCATTAAAAGCTGTGCAGAAGGAATCGACCTAGCACCTTAAGGTGTTTTACCTGATCTTCACAACAACCTGCCAAGGTAGGTATTGTCGTCATTGACCTCATGTACAGACAAGGAAACTGAGGCGTAGGGAAGTCAAGGAGTTTACACCAGGACTCAGGGTGCCCTGGTGGCAAGGCTGTATCAGAACTGTCTTATTGTGGAGCCTATGTTCTTAATTGACTAGTGATGACCACTCAGTACAGAGGAAGATAGAGATTTGGATGTTTTTCCCAATGGAGCTGTCGATTGGGTTGCTAGAGTTTGGGTAAGAAGTTAGGCTGGGGTTGATTCTGATCACCTGGACTACTGTCCTGAGAAGAAGAGCATCCCAGTAGACTCGAGACAGGTCAGCTCTGCTTATGTCTGTGAATCCTCATCCATAAGATGGTGAAGAAATCCTTCCACTGTCTGTTTAAACCCAAGCCTCATGTTTCTCTGTTGGGAAGTGCATCATTTTGAATGATTCTCCAGGGAACATTTTATTTTCATAAAATATTTGAATAAAAGATTAATTGAAGGGAGTCCAATGCCCTTTGTGATCAAAGCTGGTGGGTAGCAGAGGGCAAAAGAAGTTATTAAAAGCAATGGCTTTGAAGGGCTTCCCACTTCGCCATCTGCTCATCAGCCAGCTCCATACCTCTGTGCTGAGGAGAATTGGGGCCTTGCCTGATTTGGAAGAATTTCAACCCATTAGCCACTCTTTGTGTGTTAGAATTTCATTTTGGCTCTTATCATTTTAGTCACTATGGTTTTTGTTCTTGCAATAGGGTTTTCCAAAGTACCTTTATTACATAAATGCATAGCTGTTTGAATTTTCATCACTAGTCCATTAACACAATGATGTCCTATCAAAATATGTGGAAATTTCTAAGTCACTGATTTTTAGCTATCCCCTTCTCCTTTGGTCTCATTATCAATGTAATTAATAGTATTTCATTGTGGAAACTGTAACATACTTATAAGCAAAACACAAAAGAGAACTGTAAGGTTCCTCAGATGCAACTACTTTTAGGGAACAGCCCTTTCCAACTTTATCTATGAACACATAGATGTGCAAAGAATAATATAAAGGAAGCAATGAGATCATAATAGCCCCATGATTCTCAAACTTGCTTTTTGCACTTAGCATATCACAGGATATTTTCCAAGTGACCTGTGGACAACCAGAACTCGGTGTCTAACATGGGCCCAGCATCTCTCTGTGGAGGGGTGGTCACTTAATCTGCTCTCACATTACCATCGGGCTTTTTAGCTTTTTCCAATTTCCATTTTACAGTGTGTTGCAACAATATGATCTTTGCAAAAACGTCATCATACTTGTCCTGTTTTTCCTTAGATTTTGTCCCTTGGCATTAGTGGATTACACTTCCAGGTGTGACTGCTGGGTCTGAAGACACACTTTTCTATGTGTGTGAGCTACTGCGGGGAACACCGGCCTCGTGCTCCATAGGCAAGCACTCTACCACAGTGTGGCATCCCCGGCCTGAAGACACATTTTAAAAGGCATTTTGAATCTATTTTCCTTGAGAAGAATTTACCAATTAATATTTCACCAGTAGGTCCAAGGTGTCCACCTTCCCACCAATTCTAATCCTCATGGATTTGTCAATTCAATTGAGTGGGGAAAAGCAGCTCGCTGTTTGATAGGCATTGCTTCACATACTGAGAATGGAATATTTCCTATGTTTTCCTTTTTATATTGTATTGTTTCTTTACGTTCTTTAATTTTTTTTTGGGGGGGGATAGAAGATATATTTCTTATTGATCGAAAACAGTATTTTGTGCTTTGACTCTTTGCTTTGCATTTTGTGATTATATTCTTCCAGCTTGTGTCTTTTAACTTGTACGAGGCTTTTCTTTTTCTCTATGAAGGCTGTGGTTACTGAGGTGGTACATCTATGTGTCTTATTTCTGTGGTTTCTGCCTTTAATATTGGGCTTCTAGAGACCTTCTCCAATCTAAATCAATATAATTATTTAACTCTATTTTCTTCTAATACTTTTGAGATTTTATTTCTCTCAGCATTTTAACCTTTACTCTCTTTAGGACATATTTCACTCTGGGAATAATTTGTATTTAATGGATCCTCAGCAATGACTGAGGGCTTCAGAGATTTCAAAAAGGCTAAGTAAATGTTAACGTGGTCAATAATGGAGATTTAAAAAGGGCCAATTAGCAGAGCAAATCTATATTAGATTGCATCTTTTTTTATATCATTAAGACAAAAATTCAGGTATATAAAAGCATACTTAGTGACTTATGGACACAGGACTCACTGAAGAAGGGGCTCCAGGGGCAGGGTTCCCTGCTGTCTGCTCCTGCCCTGGGCCCTGGGTGTTCTGAGATTCTCCAGCTATGTCTGTTCCATTCAGGGATGCTGACTGCCTTTGGTTGGGCCTTGGGTTTTATCAAATTTCTTGATCTCTCTCAGCATCAGTTTTCCCAACCACAGAAACAGGGGCTGAACTGGTGATGCCTCGGGATCCCCCAGCTCTAAATTGCTCCAGCTCATGATTTACAACACTTCCCTTTATGCTTTTATGACTCCCTATCTTTCAGTAAATAATTCTTTCTCCTAAACTTCTTTGTTTTTTCCTTTTCTGAATTGTTGGCTTTTTCCTCTTCTTTGGAACTGATCACCAAATATGACTAAGTCTCATTTTCATTTGTTGCATTTATTAAATTAAATATTTTTCCACTACGTGTTAATTTATAATGGAATTACCATTTCTCACTCCAAAAGAAAGACTAACTAAAATATTTTTTTCTTACTTAGGTGGCCCCCTCATTTATTTAAATGGGCCAGTAGCTTTCTTGATCGAGTCAAGAGGAAGAAAAAATATTTTATGCTGAAAATGGTCATTATATATTATGCAAAAGATGTTAATATGCTGAAACCATAAAAACCGAGTTTAACTTATTGCTTTGTAGAAATCTTTCTTTGTGGCAAATGTCATAAGTTGAAATTATAGGTCTTCAAGTAAAAATGCTACTTAACCTTTGTTAATTAGGAAATCAACACATTGTCATTGGAGAGAGCCCCCCTGCCATGCCAGGGCTTCATGCACATTAGTCAAACCTCTGATAATTATCCAAGGTGAGATGTGGGTTTAATTTGTATATCATTTTTCATGTGGAATGGTACACAAGTGTTGCAATTAAAGATTAATTATGAAAATGCTGTAACTACCCTTAATGAATAATACAGCCATTAAATGCACAGAAGGTGGGGGCAAAAGAATCAGTATCACATTAAACAAAAAGGACAAAAATAATATCAAGAGGAAGCATCAAAACATACACGTCTTCAAACTCAGAGCTGAACAGTGTTCTAAGAAGCTAAGTTCTATTTCAGAGCTACTTTATCCACTCAGACTGGTCACTCTTCTGCCCAGTCTCCACACCAAGTTCTTTTTGTATGTTAAAAGGCGTAACCACTGTGGGAAAGATAAAGTCAAGGAGGGTTAAGTGGGATCTGGAAAGGGAGTGGGGATGTGGTGGAGTCGGTAGGAAGGGGCTGGGGAGTGAGCTGGGAGTGGCTGCAGGATGGCGAGAAGAGCAAAGCCACTGGTCAGCTCAGCAGCTTTGTAAGGTTGGGAAGGCATTGCTAAAATGACAGGTGGAGTCCAATATGGTCACAAGCAGCCACTCGGTGATGCTGAGCACAGCTTGACACGTGGAGGCACCAAACAGGGATGAGGAAAGCAGGAACGACGGTCACAAAGATTCATCTTTGTGAACTGGTTTTGTGCCTCACTGCCTGTGTGACTTTCCCAAGTCCTTCCTGAGTCTCAGTCTTCTTAGATGTTACAACATTAGCATGACAATATGCATTTTGCAGGGCATCTTCATAACAGATAGTAATGCACCTCTTTGTCAGATAGCAGTGGTGCTAGGATCGGTACTATTAACGAATATAAGCAAAATTCTACAGGAGCACAGAACTGAAATAAGTTGATTATGGAGAAGACACTGAGTATACAGAAATCTGATGCTGAGGTATCTTGAGTGTTATGGACTCAATTGGGTCCCCCATAGTCCCTAATTTATCTATTGAAGCCCTAAACCCCAACCTGACACTATTTGGACTTTATTTGGACTCTACTTGACTCTGTTTGGACCTCTATGAGGTTTTTAAAGAGGTTTCAAGTTTAAACAAGGTTATAAGAATGAGACCCTAATCCAGTGTAATTGGTATCTTACAAGAAGAGGAAGACACCAGGAATGCACTAGCACAGAGAAATGATCATGTGAAGACAGGGAGATGACAGTGGTCTGAAAGCCAAGGAGAGAGGCTTTAGAAAAAACCACCCTACTGACCTTCTCAGCCCCGAGAACCATGAGGAAATAAATTTCCTGTGTTCAACCCACCTAGTCTAAGGCCTTTTGTCCAGGCAGCCCTGGCAGACAAAGAGAATGAATAAAGGGTTAGCATTAGGCTTGGACTGATCCAGCCTGCTTGGAGTGACCTTGGAGTCCATCTTTTAACTGCATTGTTCCCTCGGACAGCACAGTTAGGATGGGTGACTGCTCTATTTTGTCTGCAGTAGAGGACGGTGTCTGTGTCTGGGTTGGGAGAACCATGAGCCGGCATAGGGATCTTGAGCTTATGACTGGCATGATTGGGGGGTGGGCAAAACTTTGACTTCTCTGGGCAGGTGACCCACTCTAACCATGGCTCTTCTACATGGCTGCTAAACCTGTCTGGGTAGGTGAGGGGGGAAGCAGCTGTGTGCTTGGATAGGTGGGCTGTCCAGGGTTGCAGATGTTACACCTGCTATTTCTTGGGTTGTGTGTGATACCATTGTGTCTAAGGTCTTGATTGTCAACTTGAAAAACACAAAACCCATGTGTTAATGTCGATGTATAAACAAATAAACACACACACAGGGTTATCTGAATCCTAGGATGACTACAGTCTCCAGTGGTGGAGGGAGTTAAAAGAAATTAGTTCCCAGTCTTCAGTGCAGAGCGGCAAGATTGACAGATATTGATCCTCGAGTCCTCTGTTGGCCGGGTATTGAAGGACATGCACGGAAAAGGCCTTGACATACTCAGAGAATGAGGTTTTTGGAGAACTGCTCTTTTGGATGGTGCTCATGAGCGCTCATTCATAACTTCATGCAGCAGGATGGATTTTTTTAGATCATTATCACTGCATGCATAGTGTAAAGGGCATGTAGAATACGTGACTCCAAACTATTAAACCAGAATAAAATTTCAAAATAAAAACTGAAGGAATACCGGGGTTCCAATAGCAGAAAGCCATCGTTTGTGTCTAAATGAAACTTTGTTCTGTAATGGGGGTGGAGTTAAGGGGTTCTGGAGGCTGTAGTGTCAGGGTAAACTTAACAGAAGACTGGCTGTACCAGGCCCTGTCCCCAAAACTTTATATATTTCAACTCTCAAAGATAAGTCTCATTATGACCCCCATTTTACAGATGAGGAAACTGAAGCCCAGCAAGTTGATTTGTGCAATGTCACAGAGCTAGCAAGGGGCCAGACTGACAGCCAGGCTGTCTGGCTTTTCCACCTGTGCTCTCATTGTATCCATAGCTGCCATATGGACTTGGGGTGTGTATCACATAAGGCTCTTTCTTCCCCCCATCTGATATGTCTCTAGGTGTTGCTGTGTTTATACACGGAAAATGCTGAAGAGTGCTTAATGCCTGAGATAGGCTGGGCCATTTACCATCATCCCTGAAGCCACAGGGTGGCTGAACCTGAAGGGGAAGCACAATGTTCACAATTGAATGTGGATGCCAGAACTGGTCTCAGGTCAGCAAAGAAGAGACACATCTTTGGTGCCATCCCTGAAAGCACACTTTAAAAAACCTAGTACAAAAGCTGAACACTGAGATTTTGAAGCCACATCAGGAGTGGGCCTTGGACCCTGGGGGGTGGTGGAGGTTGATCCTTCTGCCTGTGCCCAGTTTGCCAGCATGGATTTCAGAGGGCATCGCTCTGCAGGGGGTCTTGCAGTTCCAAGTCCACAGGTGGGGATAAGAGAGTTCCATGCTAAATTGCCACTTCCTGGTCAGATCCAAATCTTAAACAATTGACAGGTACATTAGTAAACTCTAATGCAACCCCAGACCTCAAATTTCTCAGCTGAGAACTCTGTCTAAATATTCCGTTGACAAATATCTGTACGTGATTTTGCATATTGTGTGCTCTGCTGAGAAATTCTGCTCATATTTGAAGCAAAATGAGTATCTTTCTGCTGATCCTACATTCCCCATGTCTCTCCCTCCTTCTTACGTTTTTAGAAGTATCTATTTAAACACCCATAGCTAGTGCCTTTCAATTCAGAGTGAAGAATCCCCAGCACTGGCCTTCACCTAGCACCTTGGTCTTGTCACCCAGAGTCCAAACTTCAGATAAGTCTTGACAGATGGTGTTCCCAGGTCAAGGCTGGGCTGGTGGAACTGGGAGGAATCAGCACAGCTCTGGTAACTGGCCCTCGTGGAGGCCTGGGCTTTCCATGCCAAGAGGGTAGAGGACCAAGACCAGAAGGGTTGAGACGGGGAAAGAGAAGGAAGTCAGCAGAAAGCTCGAGACAACAGAATGGCAGGGAGTCTCGAGGTCAGGACTTCAAGGAGGGTGAAGTTATTAAGGTCAAAGTCCCCCTGGGAGTCAGGGAAAGAGAGATAGCCGCAAAAGACCCTGAGATTTGGTGATTTTGGAGACAGAGGCTTCAGTGTGGAATGAGACTGTTACTAATGAGGGTGTGGGTGGTGAGAGGATGGATTCAGCGGGGTGACAGGTCCCTGACTTAGGAATCAACACTAGAACATGACTGTCCTCTGGCTGAGCAGGAATGAGGCACCTTGAAGTTGAGTGTGTGGAGGGGTGAGGGACTGGAAATGGACACAGGAAAGGTTGAGAGGGATGGCAACCCCAGGGCTCTGTGTCCTGAGGCAGGAGTCATCTTCCCAACGTCAACTCACTGGGAGAAGCCAGTTCAGGCCCTCCACGGTGAGGCCTGAGGACAGGGAGCACTGTGGAAGGAGCACTGGGGAAGGAGCACCGGGGAAGCCCACACCCTGCCTCACCTGCCCTGGCAGAAGCAGGACCAGGGAGCACAGAAGAAGGTGCCATTGACGCAAAGGAGTAGCAGCAAAGTTAGCAAAATGATACCTTCCTGAAACTGAAAACTCAGAGAGATGACAAACTATGGTGAATGTGAAGTGGTTGGAGATATTGAAATGAGAAAATTTATAATTGCTGAAAAAAAGCTTCCTTTGGACGGGTGGAGTAGCAGAGTAGAAACACAGCCGAAGAACAGCTCCGTGGGTTGGAATAAGGGGTCAAAATACTTCCTAACGGGTCCAGGAAAGGACAAAGAGGTTTTTAAAAAATGAAGAAAAGCCAAGAACCACAGAGGGAGGAAGTAGAAACGCCAGCGTCTGCCTAACAGTAGCCTCGGGAAAAGGTGGCATCAAGGCAAGCAATGGCCTGTTTGAAAAACCAGGAGGGCAGAATTGTCCGGAAGACACAGTGTTAGACTTTGGATGGAATCCTGAAGAGGATGGAAAAGCCAACCACAATAAACAGCACCTACATCCACAGCTGTGGCCTTGAGACCCGTACCTGGGGTCCCCACACAGGACTCAGAACACCTTCACGGACAAGCCTCCATCTTTACTTGCATTAGCTACTAGAAGAGCTGCAGCATCTCCTTCAGTTAGGAATGTAGGGAAAATCACAGCAGCATGAGGAGCAATGCTCGTATACTGCCACCAAGGAAAATGAACGGGATTTTCAAGTTACCTTGGAGTTGTAGATCGAAAAAAAATTTATGTTCTTGATTACTCTGAAATTATGGTTGTTAGTGGGATTCACACTAGGTCTTGTTATTTAAAGCATAGTTTTGAAAAACTACTGTATCAAAAATTTGATGTTTTAAACGTCTCGATGACTTTATCTCAGTTATATCATGTTTCTTTTGTAATTGTGTATATTTTATTTTCTTCATATAAGACATTTTTTCTGGGAAGGCAGATAGAGGCGTCCCCAGATTTCCAGAAGGATCCATGACCCCCAAAGGGTTACAAACTCCTGCATTCTAGTAAAGTTATGGGAACTAAAAAAAAAAAAAAAAGAAGTTCTTAAAAGCTTTCAGGGACAAAAGACAGAAATAAGAACTTCACCTATGTCAACCCCCTCAGTAGCATGCTGGCTTTAAAAGATAGCTAACCTATATCTTCAGAGTGTTGATTTGAATATGAGAACCAGCTAAGGCATTCGTTGGCAGCAGGGTCCCAGAAGGAGTCCCTTTGGTACCAGTCTCTTTCCTTTTGTAGTGCTGGGAATTGAACTGAATTAAAAAGAATTTAGGAGGAGATTAGAGGGTGTGGGAAGTAAGTGTCAGTAAAAAGAAAAACTTAAATACCACTCTTTTTTTGGTAAGCAATTGTGAGTAAATATATTCATGCTATTCCACAGTTAGAACTATAGAAGTTGCCGCTTGTAGGTGACAGGCAGGACAGGAGTGGGTGATGGGCCTCCTGTTTCACTCAGGAGGACAGCGTGGATACTGGTACATCTTTGTGGACAACAGGGAAAGAAACCAGCACTAGGAGTCTTAACAAGTTAGGGGCAGGGGCCAAGGAAATGAAAGTAGAGGTCCAGAGCAGAAACACACTGTGAGATGAAGAACGCTATAGGGTAAAGATGGGAATTATATGTCGGTCTAAGGAACAGTGAATCAAGAGGCTCACTAAGAGCCTGACAGTGAAATGCCCTGAACAATACGAAGTTGCCGTTGGAAGGACCACTCATAGACATGCAATGAATAAAGTTTGGGATATGCCCTCAGAAACTGCTAGGTCAAGAGCAATAGTGAGTAAGATTGGAACACACATGACCTTTGACTGGGTAATTCTGGACACAAATAAACTCACTGAAGAGTGATCTGAAGTAGCAGAGTTGGGAGAAACCCAGGTATTCATCCTTAGGAGATGGGATAAAGGATGCATAGTACATACCCATAATGGAACATAGTCACAGAATAGAATTCACAGAATTACACAAAGAGAAAACATAAGGCTAGTGAGAAGATTAAGAAACAGAATGGGATTTGTAGCACAATACCATTTACGTAAAGCATGATGGGAAAAAAACACTACAAATGTTCAGGAACACTCATATTTTTGAACAAAAACATTGAGGGAGGGTTAGAAGGGCAAACATACAGTATACTCCAGTGAAACTGGGAATGGTTAAAAAAGAAAGATTAAAATGAATGCACAACACTGTCAGGATGTGACAAGAGGACCACAAAATGAGGAGAGACCACAGTTCTGCATATCCAGGGGACTCGAAAAAAAACGAGGACCGGGCAAGGAGAAAGGATAGAATGAAGCATTAGTGGGAAATAATCCTGCTTATCTGAAGGCAGAAGTAACGAAAGTGGGTATCTTCTGTCTCACTTTCTTAGTGTACTGCAGGAGGAACTATGGGCTTGTGGGTACCTATCTGCTGGGTATTTGAATCACTTACACTAATTACTAAACAATAATTTTCTATGCAATACTTGCCACTTATTATCATGAAGTTTGGTTGAGTCCTTATTGGGAGAATAAAAAAATGATGTCATGATTATTTGATAAACTTGTTAGACATTTTAGAAAATATTGATTGCACAACTGGTGCCTTTCTATTAACATGCCTTCTCTGGGTCAGACCATCCGATGTCATCAGAAAGTTGGAATGGGAAACCAGAGTCCCTGAAGGTTTTGCTCTCATGGCACATGAGCTACTTTATACAGAAGGTGAACCATAAGTTGGCTCCCAATATTAGGTTCGAGATGTTTCTCTTCACAGTTTCTACACTCATGACCTCTGCCTTCTAGTAAGTAGCTCAGCTGCTGTGGAAACAGGTAGTTCAAGACTGTCTTCTAGTTGAGGACTTAGAAGAGGTTCAAGGAACACTGTCAATTTCATTATGTTGGGGGCATATACAAAAAGAGTAAAGCTTGTGACTTGCTTTATTCTCTTTATATGTTAAGACTCTAACTGTAAAACAGACAGCTGGAATTGCAAAAGTTAATTAGTTTTGTTCAGTAAAGGGCAGAAAATGAAAATGGCAGCCATTAGTGGAGAAGGGCCCTTCTTGCCTGTAGCGGGGCTGGGTTTCGGGTAGCTTTGCTGAGAAGAGAGAGAGCAGCTGACTCAGGGGGCATCAGGGCAGAGCTCTGGGTCAGTGGTCAGGCTAAGAACAGAAGACGAGTGCTGGTCGGCTTGGTGGTGAACAGCTGGGAGCAGTGGGTATTCCAGGCTGCAGACGCCAGCACTCATTTGCATTTTGCTTCGTGTAGAGTTTATTGACATCATTTTTAAACTAGATTCTATCTAGCAAATGATTTGATTGATTTATTCTTTTTTTCTTATGACAAATGGTTTCTCATCATGACATCATTTCCTATCCTTATCTGGAAGTGAATCAGAGACCAGTCATCTAGGTTTGGGGCAGAAACTTATAATTAGGCTCAAAGCTGATATCTCAGCTAGTGCCAAAGAAGCAAGACCTCAATTTGATATCATGGAGACGGAAAACTACATTCAAGGTCAAGACTGATCCAATGGTGGCTTTCATAATATTCTCATTTTTCTCTGTGACTTCTTTTTTTCTTCTGTCATGCTTGATTTCAGTCTCTGATACTTGGTGAAAAAAGATATTTCCAAAGACGGCAAATATCATCAAATTTTACGAAAAGAATTTTGAAGAATGATCATTTCTTGCTTTAGAAATGGGATGATCTAATTTTGAATCTATTAAGTCAGAGAAATAGCAAAAATTATACAATTTAATTTATTGATTTATTCAATCGTTAACTTAGTAAATGTTCACAGAGAAAGCACTGCTCAGTGGTTGGTGGGACCGTATTATTCTCAGTTTCTGCTGTCAGGTAGCTTACCTTCGAGTAGGAGGACACAAAAGTAAATGAACATATTACCCGTCCCAAGGAGAACTGGAATGGGTGGCTGCCTGGCTACTTGAGATTACATGGTCAGGGAAGGTCTCCATAGGAGGTGGTAGAAGCTGAGATAAGATCCTCAGGAAGAAGCGGATTGTTGATGTCTGGGGAGGTATTTCAGGCAAGGGAACCCAGTGAAAATGCTACGCAGCAGGAACAAGCTTTGTTATGTTCAAGCAGAGCACTGATCACAAAGACTAGGGAGAGAGAGCACTGGTTACAGTCATCCAAGCAAGAAGCAAAGGTGGCGTTGATGAGGGTGGGACTCGAGGTGGTGGGTGCTCTTGTGGCATGGTTTAAAGGTGGGGTTGTAGGACTTTCTATTGGATGGTGAGTAATGAGAGATGGAGAAGAAAGAAGGGAAATAAGAAAATTAAGAGTAACTTCAAATGTTGAGCAAAAATGGTGATGTCATTTACTGAGCTGGGGAAGGTTGGTGGAGACACCAAGGCTTGGGGTAGGCATGGAGAGAGATTTTTTTCCTGCCATGTTTATTCTGAGATGCTCTTTAGACATCCAGGTAGACAGGTGGATGAATGGGTCTGGAGTTCCTGAGAAAAGTGAAGCCTGAAGATTTACATTGAAGAGTCACTGGTGCATATGCAGTATTGGAGGCCATTAGACGTTGGGCTGGACCAGATCTTGCAGAACAATGTGTGGATGGAGGAGAGAGGATGCTCTGTGGCCCTTCAATATTTAATGGTCAAGTAGAGGAGGAGAACATAGGAGAGACTATAGCAGTGGCCCAGGAGGACACAGGAAAGCAGGACAGCATACTGTGAGAGAAGTGACAGTGGTTGGGAGACCAGTGTCTGAGATTGATGACTTCATGGCTGTGGCAGGCTTGGTAACTTGGAAAGTTTCTATGCAAAGGTGTAGGATGCCTGGTTGCCATAGCAATGCTCTCCATGGGGAAACTCTGTTGCTAGAGTCTTATCAGCTCAACCTTGCTCTCAGGCACACAGCTCCTGGGAATGAAGGAACTTCTTTGCTAAGATAACCACTATGTTTCACCAGTTCTGCTGCTGCTCCACCTGCCTGGGAATTAGTAACTTTAAACAATGGACTTTCTTGAGAGCTGCACAATGCTCCTAACTCTGCACATTGCAACTGTAGAATGTAACTGAGAAATAGCTGCATACTGTTGCTAACTCTGTAACTTTCATGAACACAAAGAATAATGCTTGCATAGTATTTAATCTGATTAATGAGACATAAATAATAAAGATTGCTGGTGTAATCCTTTAGACCTGCTTCTCCACCAGAAAGCATCACTCCACCCAATCCCAGCTTTATCCTCATGATCTGAATGTGTGACTCCTTATTTTTTCTAATCTCCCGTTGCCCCTCACCAGAACCTGCTCGTTTGGCCATGCTGGTCACGGCAGCATACTGCCCAGGAATCCAAGGGAAGGGGGAATTTCAGAATGGCCTGTGGGATGTGGAAAGAAGAACAGAAGAATGTGATGTAGACTTGGGACCCATGTTGATTTTGACAGCCTATATCATAAGAGGAAAGGAAAGGAAGGAAGAAAAGAAGGAAGAGAAGGAAGGAAGGGAGGAGTTAAGAAAAAGAAGATACTTTTTTCCACATCATAGACACATCAAGGGAGGAGTCTCATCCCCTGAGAAGAGTGCTTCTGCATGAAATTCTCTTGTTGATCCATCCCTTTGTGTTTGGAGTGATCCTCTGCCTACCAGGCCGACCTATCTCATGCCAGCCTGACCTCCATCCCTGTCAATGACATTCTCCTACTAGAGACCCCACCACTGAGTAAAGTACATCCCCACTGGGCTCTGCTGTCATTTGGAGTGTGCACATCTTGGTCGGGGTGGGTTTTTCTGTGTGTTTTGTGAACTTCCGGCACAGCCTATAGCTAAAGGTAGCACAGTGTCTCCAAGTGCCTCTTGGCCATGGTGTCATCCCAGACAAGGGGTCTTGTGTACCTGGACCAACATGGCCTTAAGTTCCCCTCAGCTTGCCTAACCATAGACAGGCATTTGGACCCCTGACCTCCCATTGTTACTTACTTTAGAAAACTTGTACAGTAATTGCTATTTCTTTCTCTGTCCCTTTCAGGTGTAAATCTTTTCAAAAGCCTTTTGGGGGGAGTTTTACAACTGAGAATGTCTTCCTCAGGGACCTGGAGCCACTCTGAAATGTAAACCTCACAGAAGAGGCACCCAGCTCCCAGCTCCCAGTCTCCACGGGAAGACGGGAACTCCCTTTCCAGGCTCCCTCTCCAAGTTGGAAAACTACGTCCTCTCTTAGGATGAGGAGAGCTGACCTTCTTTAAGTACAATCAATTGACAGACCCAGTGGGCCCAGGAACCCTCCTGTCCCTGCTCCTGCACACTTTCCTGTGTGTACTTGAACAGAATGAAAATAGCTCTCAGGCACACAGCTGAGGCTGAGCGCTGGTCTCTCCACCCCGGTGCCCTGGTGGTGCACAGAGCCCTCCTGGCCTGCGCAACGTTGCCCAGTGCAGATTTAATTTGGAGAAGTGAAATGTTGAGTGTCTGAAATTGGAATAGCTGGGATCAAATCCCTTCTTGTTCCCTATTAGATGCAGGGGAGTTAACTCATCTTAACTTCAGTTTCTTCCCTGTGAAAGTGAAACAGGAACTAGCCATAGGATCCACTTCCTAGGGTCTTGTGTGGATTAGATAGGTGACATGGCCTCGAGGTGTTTCCCTGGACCGCTCAGCCTGCACTCATGTCTTTACTGCGGAGTCCACATTAAAAGAAAATGGGAGAAAAACACAGAAAGTCTTTACTAATTGCTCTCCTGACAGAGGATTGCTATGCAGACTATATAAAAATTCAACAAAACAAAACAAAAAAACCTAAATGCAAAAAACCCCACAAATAAACCATTTAATAAATGGGCAAACAAACTAAACCCACATTTCTCAAAAGAAGAAATACAAATGGCAGTGCAGATATGAAAAAATGTTCACCATCATTACAATTAGGGAAATGCAGATCAAAACAACACTGAGATTTCATCTCACACCAGTCAGAATGGCAGCCATCAGGAATACAACCAACAACAATAAACGCTGGAGAGGACATGGAGAAAAAGGAACTCTTTTCCACTGCTGGTGGGACTGTTAAATGAGTACAACCTCTACGGAAGTAAGTATGGAGGTTCCTCAGAAGATTGGGCATGGAAACACAGTTTCATCCAGCTATACCCCTCCTCATGATTCACCCTAAAGAATTAAAGTCAGCATGCTACAGTGACACATGCACACCCAGTCACAATAGCCAAACTATGGAACTAGCCCAAGTGTCCACAATGGACAAAGGAAAATTTGGTATGTACACAATGGAGTTTTATTTGGCCATAAAGAAAAAATTAAATGATGCCATTTGCAGGAAAATGGATGGAACTTCAGAATATTATGTTAAGTGAAATAAGCCAAATCCAGAAGGTCAAGGGTCACATGCTTTCTCTCATATGTGGAAGCTAGAGAGGAAAAAAAGAAAAGAAAGAGAGGTGAGGGAATGTCATGAAAATTGAAGGGAGATCACTACAGTAGAGGAAAGGGACCAGGGAGAGGGAGAATGAGAGAAAAGGGGGACAATACTAGGGAATGATATTGGTGAAATTATATTATCACATTGTGTGCATGTGTGAATACGTAACAATGATACCACCAGTATGTATAACTGTAATTCTCCAATTAAAAAATGGGGGAAAGCACACATTTGCTGTTATAATTCCTGCAATTTAGAAATCTGGATTTTGTGTGTGGTGTGTGTGGTGTGTGGTGTGTGTGTGTAAACACACGCTTTTTTTTTTTTCCTTGTGCAGTGCTGAGGATCAAACCTGGATATTGCAAACTTCCTAGACAGGAGGGATGAGCATTTTATTCATGTGCAGATTTGGGTGCGTTTCATGGCTGGGATCCTGGTTTTTCTCCTCACACACAAATGTGACTTCCTCTCTGCTCTTCCAATCACTTGGCATTGCAGCTGGTTCTTGATTTTGGATGCCGTGGGTATGAGGAACAGCCGACCAAACAAGCTGTCTTATTAAGGTGGAGGAATCTGGGCCCTTTTATGGGAAAGCCAGCCAAGCTCAGCTCAGGGAATGGCCCTCACATCGAATCTTCGTTTACTTACAAGTCTATTTAATAAACCTCAGCTCTTCTACAAACTCTGCTGCACTCAGGCGAGAAAGGTCTCCCACCAGACAGGCTGTTGGAGGAGGCGGCGGTGGCGTTCCTCCTCCCCACGTGTCTCTAAGCCACCCTAAAGACAGTGATCCTCTCTGCATCTCCAAGTGGACTTCGCACCCGTCACATAAGAGCTTGAAGGACCCAGAATGACTTTTGGCTCCTCCAGCTACATGCTGCACAGCAGAGACGCCTCTCCTTTTGCCTCCATAGAGATTTCAGAAGCGGTGCACCAAGTATGTGGACCCTGGACACTCGTCACCAGTTAAGATGACCCAAACTTCCCTCTCAGGGAGACACTCAGGAGCGGGATGTCTTTCTGAAGCAGCCTCCATGTCTCTGAACTCTGACCTCCTTGGATGACTTCCAAGTTACACTCTGGCCCCCTAAACCAGAGCCTGCTCTGACGGGCCTCCTTGGCTCCCTTCTAAGGCCTGTGCTCACCGGCTGGCGGAGGCCCTGTGGACACCCTCTCCCTCATAGTGCTGCCCAGCTGCCTGGACTCCAGACTCCCTGGGAAGGCTTGGTGCCAACGGGGGCTTTGGCTCAGGCCAGCCTGGAGTCCCTCAGGCTGACAATGACCAGGAGCATGTCCGCAGTTCTCCCGCCACCTGAGGGGAATCTGGCCACGGCTGCCCTGGAGGACTTTGGCCTGGCTGGCTGAGAGTTCCTACCACCATGTGCCACAAGTGCCTCTGTCAGGCCACACCGGAGCTCCTCATGTGCTAGTGGCCCATTAGGATCAAAAGCAGGAAGAAGTTTCCTGTGGTTTTCAAACCAACGCCAGCAACTGCTTTTTCCCTCTTGGGTGCCTTGTAAATTTTAGATTTCCTTGTTAATTTTCTACTAGAACAGAATCGTAACTAGCTTATTACTTCCAAATGACCTGTGCTGGCCCTTTCTGAATGACAACTTCTAATTATATTTTAGATGTAGAGTGACAGCTATATCTTCTCTATTTTTTTCAGTTACTTTGAAAAAGGGCATGTGAGTCTGGCCTTGCTGACGCAGAAAGTGGCGGAGGCTGGGCACCCCCACATCCACTCCGTGTACCGGGCCAGGAACCGCTTTCAGAGTGCTTTAGCATCAGGTCCTTCAAAGCCCCCCTTCTCTAGAACCAGAGGGAGCTTGTGATTGTTCTGTTTAGTTATAAATCAAGTAGAATGTATTTTAGTAGATTATACATACATAGAGTATAACGTATTCTATTTAGGATCCCGCTCTTGCGGTTGTACATGATGTGTGGTTACCATGGTTATGCCTAGGAAACTTGTGACAGATTATTTCTACTGTATTTCCTATTCCCAAACCTCTTCCCTTCCCTTTGTTTCCCTTGTCTAATGCAGTGGATTTCTATTATTGCCTTTCCCAACCTCCCTTGTTTTGGGTTAGTTTCCACAAACTGGACAGGACATTTGGCCTTTGGTTTTTTGGGATTAGCTTATTTCACTTAGTATGATAGTCTCTAATTCCATCCATTTACCAGCAAATGACATAAGTTCATTCTTATTTATGGCTGAGGAATATTCCATTGTGTGTGTGTGTGTGTATATATATATATATATATATATATATATATATATATATATATGCCACATCTTCTTTATTGGTTCATATGATATTCTTGCTTGCTTTTCTGGCTGACTGTGAGAAGACTCCTGGGTCCCTGCTTACTGCTCAGGGACCTCTGTGGCAGGAAAGCAAAGGACTTGAGGGGCATTTGTGCAGGTGAGTGTTCCCTTGGGGGTGCTGGGTTGAAGGGATCACATTTCATATTAGTGTCTGAGGAGCAAGAGATGAGCCAGTTGAAAGACATTTCTTTGGAAGGTGTTCGAAAGTTACATGGTGGAAAAACCAAGGGGGTGAAAAGGAAAGGAACTCATATCTAGTGCTAGGTGCTCTCCTGAGTGATTTACATGGAGTAGCTCATTTAATTCAGAGACAAATGCGTTCTGATTAAATAAAGAAATATTAAGTGATTTATCAGTGGTCTTCAAGTTGGCAAATGGCCGAGGTGGCATCTGAAGCCCAATTTGTTAAGCATGCAACCCTGTGGGAAGGTCTGCACCCTGGCAGCCCAGGTCTTATTTAACAGTCACTAAGCACCTCATCATAGAGGCCTAAAGTTAGAAGGGATTGGGGAACAGCTAGTCCAACTGCTTTACTGGACAGACGAGGAAAGAGGCTCAGAGAGGAAGTAGGGGTACTTGGTCAAGGAAATGTTTTTACCAGAGCTGAACTGAAACCAGTCCACGGGTTGCCTGCATCTTACTGAATGATTGATTGTGGGAGAACTGGCTTTGGGATTCACAGCTGTTGAACTTGAACTTGTTTTATCCAAAATTGATGCTCCCCTGCACTTAGCCTGGTGCAGAACAATATTGTTCTTCTGCTGCAGAACCAAATTTCTCAGATGGGCACAACTAGCTTGTGTCTGAGAGATGCGCTCCAGGCCTGCTTCTGAGATCACAGGAAATTAGAGACTGGAACGCGAGACCACCTTTTATTATCAAGTGAAGAGAAGTCGCTGACTCAACCTGAGCCCACTGCAGAATCCTCTTTATGGGTTTTTTTTTTTTTTAAACTCGTGGCAGTTGATAGCCTTGCTATTACCTTTTCCACAAAGCCCTTTCCTCCTGTGACATTGCCTTCTCCTCTTTCCTTCCTTGGCTTGTCCTGGTTCTCTTCATTGTCCCTGGGTGTCTTTCGCTGCCTGTCCCTCACATTTCATTTTTCTGTGAATCCTGATTTCACTCTCTGTTCTGCTCTGCTCATATGTCATTTTCTTTAAATGAATCAGCCTCCCTTCCTAGACCACCATAAATGCTCTTTCCCATTTCATCTTACAGGTCGATCTCCTTTTCAAAGCTCATCAACTGACACCTTCGTTCTGTAGTTTGCCCTCATCACATGAAAGGAGTGGCCACCCAATTTTATCTTTTTTAAAAAATGACTTTCTAATGTTCTTTGATCATCCCAAAGCAACTGTGAAAGACACTGTGGGGACTCTGGTCCTCTTTAACATTAGCTGACCCTTGGTGAGGCTCTACCATCAGGGTGGCACCCAGGTAACAGCTGTGATGAATATGAATAGCACCAGGTCACAGCCAGCTTGCTGGGTGGAGCCTGCCATAGTTGGCTGAACTGATCAGGGAGCCCCCAGAAACCCAGAGAGTGGGTCTAAGGTTGTGCCTCCACAAAGTCCTTCAAATCCACCATTAGAGGAAAGCTGCTCACTTCCTGAAATATGAATATTCTGGAAAACAATTAGACTTCATGGAGAGCAATGTTGCTCTGCCGCAATGTTAGGTTCACCTAGAATGTGTCAATAGCAATGACAATGACATTGGTGAAGAAGACCAGCGGCTGGACCTCCTTCATGGCTTTTTGGCTGGGTTTAACTTTCTGATTAGCACTGGCTTCTTTCCCACCTGGAGGTACACCAGGTCAGCCCAAGTCTCAGTCTTTCTCTGCCTAGAAACTTGAGAATGGGCAGAGAAAAGAAGGATTGCTAGTTGTCATTTCAGAAAATCTAGACATCGTCCATTACCTTTTTTGCTCCTTCCTTTGCTCCCCCTCTCCCCTTACTCACCGTTTCAAGCAAACTTGAACTTAGAGAACCCATTCCCCTCCCCTTCCTCCTTCTTCTATCCTTCCTTCCCTCCCTTCCTTCCTCCCAGTTGTAAGTGCCCTAAATAATCAAATAACTTTACATAGTCTAAAACCACAAATCTAAAATTGCAGACATCAGAGGGCCCAAGGGACATCCCAGTTCACACTCTGATGTTGTGGCTGAGGACCCTGAATCCAGAAAGTAGGGGGGTGATGTCAAATCCAGGTCTCCTGAGAGTTCTCTTTCTATTCTGCCTTAGAAGAGACAAGAGGAACAGAAACTTACTTTGGAAGGATCTCTATCAAAACCCCCTTCAGAATTTTTTTTTTTTTTTCATGGTGAGGTTTCTTAAAACCAACAGGGAAGTCACGATTGTCCTTCTGGTACTCACCAACGAACAGCTGGCTGTAGAGTTCCAGGCGGGTGTGGCCTTCCGTTGGGGCCTTGCGGATCTGCTGGGGCAGCCGGTCCACCTGGAGACTGGCTTGCTTGACATTCCTCTCTGCAGTGACCCGGTGCCACTGGTCATCGTTGAGAGGGGAGGGCGACCTCACTACAATCTCCACTGGCCCATTTCCAACATCGAATGAAAAGGACACTTCTGTGGCAGCTGCAGGAGCAGAAAGTGTGGAAGACCCGTGAGTATATTCTCCCAGCTACCAAGCAGCAGAGGATTCTTCAGAGAACAAAGCAGGGAGACAAAAATAATCTCCTCTGGGCACTGGCTACAAAGTGAATCCCACCATAGTGTGTACCCATCATGCACATCCACAGCAGAATCATTTGAGGGAGGTAAGTGTCCATGCATTGCTAAAGGGGAGGAAATAAATTCCTTTGGGGGGACCTCTATGTGTCACGCAGACACTTGTTTCCCTACTCAACCTTCAGGAGCTTTCTAAGAAGTTACCGCCAGTGACTCTTTCCAGTTAAAGAAATTGAGGCCTGGAGAATGGAGTTGGTGACACACAGACATTGAGTGTCTTACATTAGTGACTTAGTGGAGTCAGGATCTGAGCCCAGGTTTGTCAGAATTTAGAGCTTGAGACCTTCTGATTCTACTTACAACTGACCTCTTCTACAGCTCTGAGGGCATCAGTTTGCAAGTACCTGAAGAGCTTTTTGGAACACCAGACAGTCTGACTCAGTTGGTTTGGAGCAGACACCAGCATTTCCAAAAAGCTCCCCGGAGGATGTTAAAAGGGAGCTGGAGTGGAGAACTACCACTTTGGGGGAATTTACAAAAGTTTATTTTATCCATCTTTGAAAGCCATGGATGTATGAATTACCAAGCAACGAAGGTGACCTGTGCCCCATTGGGACCAGCCGTGGCTGTCCCAGAGGCTGCACAGCATTCCTGCAGCACGGAGCCTTGCTGCTTCCTGCTTTGCAGACCTTGGCTGGTTTCCATCCGGGATGCTGGATCCTTCTCATGACCTACCCTCCAGCACTGACCACAAAGTTCTTTCTTCCAAAGATGTACAAGCCAACCTGCCTCTGCGGTAAATCACCTCCTAGCAAGAGCTGGATGGAGTTGGTGGTTGCTTTGTCAACTTTAATTAAAACAGCTTCTTTATTTCACACTTTAAGTTTTGTGTGATGTTCCTCAGTGACCACCGAGTGCTTTATAAACAGGTTTCAAAGTTTATATTTTTCTGGGGGTCGGCAGGAGAGGCAGCTTCCTGCTGGAGCAGCAGACACATCCCGGACTGCTCAAGGCTCTGTGAATTCATATCAACTTTAAAGATGTGGCACACCAGCGAATTTCCTGACTTTGCTTATAAAGATATCCAGCCCTCTCTCCATCAATAAGCCTTTGCCTAATCTCTAAGTGGTTTAATTAAATATCTGTCATTTTTTTTTCCACGGCTAATGGAAAATTCAGTTTCTTTGGGCTGGTACCATTTTGAGATGGTGTCGCAAGCAATCAAACTTCTAATTTAAAAACCACAGTGGGCCGGATTCTCTCAGGACCCGGGCTGTTCCCGGCCTCTGTTCCGGGCCTCTCTGAAAGCTGCATTAACTTTATTGAGCTACAGGCATATTAGACACAGGACTCAATTTAATCAACCTAATCGTACCAAGGAATTTTGATCCTTCATGTCATTAGAAAGAGAACTTTGATTTTAAGGCTTGTGGTGACTCCATATATACTCCAGTAAAACATCTCATCCAAATTAGGGGCCCCTGCCCTCAGGGGTCACTGGAACAGGATTTAATGTGCAGGCCAGGGACCTCCATTGTGGGGTCTGTGGAACTATGAACAGGACTCAGGGAGTCGGCAGAGTGACCCACAGACTGAGTGATCTTTCTCCAGAGATTTGCCACGATCCAGGGGAAAAAAGCTTTGCTTTAAGATGGAATCTGTTCTCTTCCCAAGGAGCTATATCTCTGCAGATGCATTTAAAAATGCAAGTGGTCAGGACAGCAGGAGAAGGAGGCTTCCTGAGCCACGTGGGGAAGATGGCTTCATTGGAAAGGCATCAACTATCACCAGGGACATAGCATTTAGGGATAAATTGAGCTCAACCCCAAGGTTTGACTTGAAGAGATAAATGCTGGCCTCATTTCCTCTGCTACTGTCCCTTTGCTATGATGAATCTTTGTCCAGTTGCTTTCAAGTGTCACCATCTGGAGAGATTCTGAGCACCAGAGGTGATTAGAAAACAGCCACACTTTTCTCGGTTGGGCACGATGGATCCCTATTTCTTCACCTTGACCGTGGTCTCCTTAATAGCCATACATATTTCTTGGGCCTCTGTCCCCCACAGGGTGCCGTAAGAGGGACTCAAGGCCAAGGGCCACCACGAGCAACAACCCTCTGCCCCCCCGCAATGAGCCTCCATCAGGCTCTGCTCAAGAGGTATTCAGTCCCTCCTCCCTTTGCTGCCTCCTGGGGAAGGGGCTCAGACCAGGGTGAGAGAGAAGGGAGGGGCTCCTCCTCTCTGTCGCTCAATGTCAGCTTCCCTGACAGTGCTGAGGGATGCCTTTGAGAAATCCCATCTCCCAGGCAGACAGCCAGGGTGTTTTAAAAGCTTCTAAAGTTCAGTTTGTGGCTGATTGCTCTTGGTCTTCTGGGTGAGAGCGACTGACATTTTAAAAGAGATAATTATAGAGAGAGTCAGTGAGCGAATAAAAGGGAGGCAGCTTGGGAGACACAGATCCAATGACACTCTCCTTTCTTGACGTGTCCCCACTTGGAGACCAAAGCACTGCCCTGTTTCTGCCCGTAGGAAGGAATTTCTTAAACACTGAAAATATTCTCATTTCCAGAAATAAGCATTTGAGAAGTGGGTGTCTAGAGCATGGCTCCTTGGAACCGACACTGTGGCAGGCACGAATTGAATTGTTGCCTTTCCAATAGTGTCAAGAACGGGGGTGGGTTTAACTTTACCCTTCTTTCATGCTAACGAGTTAGCTGGTCAGTTTCATGATGCTGGCAGAAGACATGAGCCACCCGAGTCAGAGACAAGGGACCTTTATACTCACAACATAGCAGGCTTCGTGCTTGTATTGGTTTCCTTTGCCCCTGTCCCCCAAGTCCCATGGGGGTGACATGGGACAGCATGGGTTGATGCTGCACATTGAAGAAGGTGAGCTTTGTAGCTGAGGAACCCTGAGCTTAGAAAACCCCAATCTTGAAGGAGCTACTAGCAAATCTGCCCAATTTTTGCACTGGGGATACTGTCTTTATTTTCCTGGCCAGGAAAAAAAATGGCCCCTCTGCCTTGGAGGAGGACACTAGCTGTCTTCCAAGGATGTTGTCATACACATGTCCTTAGAGAGGCAAGGATAAAGTTTCTAATGCTTGATGCCCAGAGGACAAAAAGAAATGGAAGAGCCATGGAGAACATCCCATAGTCAACCATTTCCCTTGTGAGTGACTGAAACTTGCTTGGGAATTTAAGAGTTTTCAGAGTCTCATCCTCTGGTGAGAATAACCTGACCCTTAGTGAATCTGGATTTCACTAAGACAAGTTTGGCAATTCCATGCTCCTTGCCTATACCCTACGTCGGATGGGGCATAGTTCCCTCCTAGCCATTGGGACATGAGCAGGGTCCTTTTGTGGTCTTTAGGAAGGATTTCTTAGCTTATAGGAGACACGAGGAAAAAACAGTCCCTTTCCTGCCCCTTGATCCTGAGGGGAAGGTGGTGGGTTTTGCTGCAACCCTCTTTCAAACATCAGACATGCAGAGAATAGAGGGCAGTGGGATGAACTTGGCCCTTGGTGAGACTGTTCAGCTCTTAAATCATCCTTGATCAGTCTCCCTTAGAGCTTAGGTAGTCAGTGTTGTTTAAGCCACTTTTCCTCAAGTGTAAGAGTCCAAGTGACATAGGACATGGCTTGGGGGTCAGTACAGATGAAGTCTAGTCCAAGATTTGCCCTTTTGCTCTTTGGGACCTCAGTGAGCTGGTGTCTGAAGTGAGGACTAGATTGCCAAGAGTTCTGTGTCCAAAAGGTGTTTGAAGTCACTGAACTAGGTTACATCCAGGGTTTTTTCAAACTTCAACATTCTATAAGCTACTTTTCATGAGATTCTAAGAGAAATAACAAAGTAAAATATAGCTACTTAGACTTCATGGCAGTTTTAAATATCGAATCATTATAGGGGGAAAAGAGAGTCATTTAAAAGATAAATGTACAAAGTAGCATATTGTTTCAAAAAATAGCACAGGTGGCAGAAATCACTGTTGAGTAGAGCTGGGTCATGACTCCTGGGTGCCTTAGGACAGCCAATGGAGCAAAAGCAGGGTCGGCTCTTGCTGTCTCTTTCCCCGGTCAAGCACATTCCAGCAGGTGGTACTATTGTCTCTCGTAGGAACTCAACATAAACTTCCTCCACCAGTCACCGTGGGCTTAATGTACTGGGTGATAAACTTAACAGCTGGCCAGAGAGCAGACTCTTTGGCTCTGAGTTCCCCCAGCAGGTGAGGGAACATTTAGACATTAGACCCAAAGACTCCATTGGAGGTAGCAGAACAAATATGGTCATTCAAGGTGGAACAGGTAAAGAGGAAAGACAAGCCAAGGCACGCACAGGGGCACCAGGAGCGGCTGGTTGTCACGGTCACCGCCTGGCTAAGATCCACGTCTCCCCTGTCAAGAGGAGATAGTTTCCATGGAGCACTGTACAAAAATCTCACTGGCTCATCCAACAAAACTGATAACTGGAAGAACAGATATGTCCACCTGGCTTTCCTGGGGGGGTGCTGGGGACATTTTTACCCGCTCCCCCCAAGGATATCAAATAACTTCTAGAACTTGAGAAGGCATCCGAAGGAAATGAGTCCACTGTGGGAATCCGAGATGAAGAAAAGGAGAAATAGAGGACACTGTGTTCCTACTTAAGGCAGTGCCCCCCAACCCCAGGCTGGCTGCTCCTCACTTGATGGGGACTCCTCTCTAAGGACTGGCCCTCTCTCCACAGCAGCACCACTAGTTTTCATTTCTCCCAGACTATTCCACACAAACATGTTGCCAGTCTCTACCGTTAATGAAGCCCTTCCCTTGGCCTTGTTTCCCCACTGGGTACCATTTTCTCTCTCCCTTTTCTGGCCAAATTCCTTGAGAGACTGGTGCTCCATGCACCATTTCTTCATCTCTCCATCTTGATCTAACTCCACCATGGAAGGCTTTCTCCCTCACCACAGTTGACACTGCTCCTGTCTCAGGGCCTTACTGCCGGCTGCTCCCTGTACCCAAAGAGCTCTATGGCTGCTCCTTTCCTTCTCTGCTCACAAATCCCCATATTCGAGATTCCTTCCCCGAGCAGTCTGTGTTCAACCGCAAAGTCCTCCCTGGGCTCCCCTTTCTCCTGACTGAACAAAACAACTAGAGGATATGGAGGTGCTCCTGGCTTCGCCAAGGCAGAGAGTTTTCTGATTTGGTCACTGTTCTGCCCTTAGCACCTGGAACAAAGCCAGCCGCAGGGTACGCACCGAAAGGTCTGTGAGTAAATGAAGGGATGAAGGAGGCCATTTTCAAAGCCTCTCGGAACCCTCTGGAATGCCACTTCACATTCCACAAGTTTCTGCCCTAAGATCAGAAGCAACGCATTGAATATTTTCTCATTCCAGAAACATGAGAGATTAGTTCTGTCTGCTTGAAACAAATGGTGCTCCATGTCCCTACACACTTGATGTCTGAGGACCAGTGACCATCTACTCCCAAATTAGCAGCGCAGCTAGAAGCAGAAGCTTTTCCCTGTGCTGCATCTCACACTGTCTCCCCTCTACTTTTAGGGATAAGGAACTTGCATCATAATTGCATTTGTCACTTTTTGTCCTGCAAGAGAAACTGCCACAGGAGTGTGCTTCAGTGCATCTTCCTCCGTTCCTCTTAGAGAGACTCAGGTTCAGTATGCTGAGGTAGGACCCAGCGGCCTGCAAGTTGTTAAGTGCCAAGGGATTTGAGGTCCTGGGATCCTACTTTAAGAAATACTGGGATTTCCAAGTTTCCTCCTAGTAATAAGTTACCTACGAATCTCTTGCTTCCTTGTCCCCAATGGGAAGATTTTAAAAACTGTGTTGTAAGGAATTTAACTCTACCCCTCACCAAAGTTGAGAAGAGCATAGTGGTTACCACAGCCAGGAAGGGTATAGGTGATAGTGGGTACGAGGGTGCAGCAGGATGGAAGGAATAACATCATATTCTAGGGTACCTTAGGTAACTATGATCGACAGCAGTTAATCAAATATTTCAAAATACCCAGTAGAGAAGATCTTGAATGCTCTCAACCCAGAGAAAGAATAAATGTTTGAGGTGATAGCTTTGCCAGTGACCCTCATCAGGTCATTACACATTGTGTACATGTATTGAAATGTCACACTGTACCCCACACATAGCTACCGCTGGAGTGTGATAGTTTCAAAATTTTAAAAAATTTAAAAATTTAACCTTGCTCCCAAATGGTTCTGGCTTTTGCCCTTGGTTTTAGGAAGGTAATGTCTAACCCCTGGAATATCCTGCCTAATAAGGGTTTCTTCCATAGCCTGGGAGTCTTGGGTCATATCAGAGAGTTGAATGATATGATTTAAGGTGGGGCCTGGCCATACCAAATGATAGTTAGGATGGGGGTTGTCCACGTTAGAGTGACCAACAATTTGATGTAGGGCAAGGGGCTTGGGTTACCCAGTCCTGCCCTGTAGGGGCTGGAAACTGAGGTCAGCCCTGTGTGCAGTCAGCCGTTCTACTTAACGGAGCCTCAGTAAAGACTCTGAACACAGAAGCTCAGGGAACCTCCCCTGAATTATTGAAACTGGGGGTGGTCTGGGGACCCCCTGAACTTGTAACTGGTGTCAGAACAGTGTGTAGTCTTATGGGGATGGCAGTGCCTCTAATTTTGCAGTTGATTTTTATCTCTACAAAGCCAATAACTCTGAATGCTTCAGTTTAGGACTATCTGATTGTTAAAGTCTAAAGATTTTGGAGAATGAGCTTCAACCTCCAAGCTCACCCTCACTGCTTAGGTAAGAAAATCGAGGCTGTGAGACAGAAGATCCAGTAGTGACTACTACAGAGGTTTTTGTTTTCCTTGCTATATTGTATTGGCTTTAATATTGTAGAGGAAATTTTAAAAAATAACCTCACTTTTTCCTGGTAGTGTAGTCTGTTTGTGAGGGTAGAGGTTCTTCTGATGTGAATATATGTATGAGTGTTACACTCATCTGAAAATGAACATTGGCAAAGAAAATTTATTTGAAGTTTTTGGGAAATTCTTCAAGGAAATGCCTGGAGCTTAAGAATCTGTGTTATGAACTCATTTTAAAGTGTCTGGTATCTTGATAACCTCTTGAGTATGAGAAATCTTTCTCTTCATGTATTTTGGCCTTTAAGCTTTTTATTATGGTTAAAAACTAACTTCACAAACAAAGGCATCCACAGAGAAAAGGAAGGGAAAGGGAGATTCCATTGGTCATGCAAAGGCAGACAGCTGGTTTTAAAATGCAAAGCCTTTCTAATTTTAGTTTTCTCCATGCATTTAACTACCTTCTGAGAATAACTTCTTGAATATTAATGGACCTATATGATTTAAACAGGAAAAAGATAAAAGCTACTTCAAAATGTTACGTAGCTAGAAATAATACCCTGTGCCCTGAGCAGGACAGTCAAGGGGGTTTCAAATACCCTCCTGGTCGGATAAGTAGAGACATGTGCACTGGGTAGCGAGGGCCCAGGTTTGGAAAAATAGATGAAAACCATAGACGACGGTGATTCTGGGGATGCAGTTTGTGATAAAAGGAAATGTAGAATCTTCTTTAGAGAAACCATGAAACTGGATGCCTACAGAGTCCCCTGAGGTAATTAAGGAAGAAATGGATATCAAAGAAACTTTCCTCTTGACCACATTCAAGTGTTGCCACAAAATGAGGAAAAGTTCATTAAAAGATGAGTGTTTCGGTAGAGCTCCAGGGAAATTTGGGAGGTTGGTTTAAGGCGACCTCAGGGAGAACAGGTTCCTGGAGGCTCCTGACTTTGGAGAGATCAAGTAGAGGGAACTGTGGGATGTGAGATCCAAACAAGGGAACACAACTGAAGGCTGAAAGAGCTGGAGTAGGAAGGAACACTGAAGGCATCAACTTGGACGGAACTGAAACCGAAAAGGCGAGAACATCTAGTCAATGAACTGATGCTAACTGTGACGGAGCTGTGGCTGGCTGTCCTGATGGACACCTCGATAATGAGGAAAGGCCACACACGAGATCTGGGAATGAAAGGATGGGGCTTGGGAAGGAGCGTGTCTGCTGTTGAGAGCTGTGGATAAGTCCCTCAGGAAGAGAGCAGAAGAGAGGTCTGCATCTTGGTTGCTACATACCGAGAGCTTCCACCCCAGCCGCAGGTCACCTTTGGTTTGTAGCAATTCTTTGTTTCCTTTCTAGAAAAATTTTCCAGTGTCATCTTGGTATGACTTCAGAAAAGATCTCTCCAATGAAAAGCAATGGAAATTAAAAATGACGAATGGAGACCTATATTCTACATGCTATGGACTCACAATATAAGAGGAGATTTATTTTGTTCCATTATGACACCAGATGTGGGGTCAACAGAATGTAAGTGGGAAAGGTGACATGTATTGGAGGAAAGGAGACCCACTTCGTTTCTACGTAACAGAGTGTGAAGGACTTCTTAAACTCTTTTACTTTGGAAACTTTGCAAGAGGTGCATAACTGATCTAAATTATTTTTGTTAGTTTTTCTTTAGTTGCGATTAATTTGCTCTTTATCTTAGTAGTGACTATTGGAAATGAAGACTCTGCAGCTTGAATATTGTAATGGTTTGGACGTGAGGTGTCCCAAAAGCTCATGGGTGAGACAACGCAAGAATATTCAGAGGTGAAATGATTGGCTTATGAGAGTCCTAACCCAATCAATGAATCAATCCCCCGATGGGATTAACTGAGTGGTAATTGAAGGGTGTGGCTGGAAGAGGTGGGGCCCTGGGGCCATGCTTTTGGGGTATATATTTGGTGAGCTAAGCTTAGTCTTTCTCAGCTTGCAGATCATCATGTTTGCTGCTTCCCTCCACCACACTCTTTCGCCTTACTCTTTAGCCTCACCTTGAGCCCTGAGGAATGGAGCCTGCTGTCTATGGACTGAGACTTTTGAAACTGTGAGCCCTCAAATAAGCTTTTCCTCCCCTAAAATTGTTCTGGTCAGATCTTTTGGTCACATCAGTGAAAAAGCTGACTAAACCAAATATTAAAAGTATAAAATCTTGGGGTTGGGGGTTTTAGGGTAGATACTTCATTAAAGTTGCAGAAGTTAATGGATCCTAGAGGTCAAACTGTGTATTTCCTCCTCTGAAAAGAAACAAATCTTTTCACAGGATCCCTTAGGGTCATACCAACAAATTCTACTTGCACAAAGCATTTCTCTGGAAATGGGTGACATTAAATAATAATGACAATGCAGCATAAAACACTCTTCTCTTTGTTTCTGAACATAGCAGCTGAAAATAACACCACCCTGTATATGGTGCATAGATAACATTTTGCCTCTCTGATGTCTGTACCTATAAAACATGCAAGAACTTTCTTAGGGCTGGTTGGAACAATGTTCAAACCACCACCTATACTTTTTTTCTGAGTTGGTGAACTAAGGGAACATGGTTTCTCTCTTAGTAGTTCCTTTGGGAGAGCGGCTGTGAGTCTGATCAAGCAAGTCACAAGCCTCTGCCTCAGGAAGGTTGGACAGGCCCTTGCACTGCTCTGGGAACACGGTCATCCACAAGTGGCATTGTCCTGTGGGGCAATTCCTTGCTTGGCCTTCCCAAGTGAGGCCTTGATCTCAGCATCTTGTCTGCCTTGGTGCTTGTGGCTGCAGTACATGAGCAAGACTTAGAAAACGAAAGCATCCTACAACTTTGTTATGTACTAAGTACGCAGACTGCTGTCATGGGGTGTGGTGGAGAGTGATCTACAGGAAGGTAGATCAGAATGTGTGAAAACTTATCTTTGAAAAGTGAAGCTCAACTACAGAGGATGGTGGGTAAAATGAGATGCTTGGCATTTGAGACATTGTATTTCTCAGTCTTTCCAAGGCCACGCCCCCACTTGTTGACATAATAATCTAATTATCCCTCCAAATGCTGATGTGCCCCATATAGGACACAGATGGACTATATAACAACATCCAGAATCTCAGATAAACACCTTCCCAGCCAACAGGGATTCTTGTGTTTTATATTCTATGGCTATATTATAAAAATAATAGCTTCTTGGTTTTGTTTTCCAAATATAATATCACACTGTTTTTCATACTATAGATGCCCTCTGGCCTCTAGGAGATTCTAGTATCATGCTTGCCTTCAGTTGAAAAAAATTACTAGTGTGGAGTTTTAAAAAAAATTGACAGAGAATTGAGTTTCTAAAATATTATTACATGAAGAAAAGTAGGATACGAAACAGTATGTATCATGTGATCTCATTTTTCTGTAAAAAATTATAGATAAAAGCATAGGAAATGTTTGGAAATGTAGACACCAAAATGGTAATTTAAACATATCAGAATATAAAATTAGAGCTGATTCTTTTTGTTTTATCCTCTTTGCTTCTACGTATTTTTAAATCATTGAGAAACAATATTTGTATAATTTAAAAGTTACAATCCCATAATTTCTACTTTCTTCTGCAAAGATTGGTGACATTTTAGGCAACTCTATGCTATAATTTTAACAAACGTTTAATCAGAGAGATTAGTTCATCAAAATGCAGAGAACAAGATTTCATTTAAACAGAAAAAAAGTAGAGGAAATTTAAAACTAGGTTGAAACATTCCTCCTTAGTGCTTTCTTGTATTTAGAAACTTGGAAAGATCTTAAAAATAAGAGTGATCAAACTTTACCATGAAATAATTTTGCAACAGATGTGAATCCTTTTCCTATTAAAAATGGCTAAACTAAGGGCATGTTATTTTTCAAAGTAAAATCCTCCCAGGTCTGAAGTACCAGCATGTTCCGATGTTTAAACTAATGTATACAGGAATCAAATGCAAGATGAGCATAATCCAGTGCTATAATTACACTTGACAGACATACACTGCTTCTATTATTCATTGGCTCTGGTTGCAGTTACCCAGAAAGACCCTGCAGAATTCTAAATATCAACCACTCTTCATGAGAACTCATTTAGCATTCACGTCAGTTCTCATCAGAGGAATCAAGTTCAGAGATGCAGAAACCCAAATTCGATCATTTTAGCACCATCCACAATAGCATACTTTCCTAAGAGGCCTTGGGTCTGCCTAGCTTTTCCTTTGTCAAACCTAACACAGATATGTGGTGGGTCATATCTGTAAAAAAATATATATTTTAAGTGGTCCTTGGGCTTCAGACACATGACTTCCTGTTGTGTATATGCCTGTGATTTTCCTCCAATATTGGATTTGCCTGTGCTGTTTGTTCCCTGGGAAAACACCTTTGTCTCATATTTCTGTGCCTGTCATCCTTCCATGCAAACCAAATGCTGCATCTTCTGGAAACCCACTTGGATTTCTTCAGGTGAGGCTGAAGCTTACTCCTTTTTGTTGCCATAGTACCTGTGGAAGAGACTAGCAACTTGCTAAAAAGTTTATTTCTCCTTTCCAGAGCTATCTATGCAAAACTGCCATCCTCCCAAGTGCTGCATTTCCTGGACCCCATGTACCTAAGTGAAGCTATGTGACCAATGAGCTGAGAGCAAAGGAATGTGTGTCATTCTGGGCCAATGTGGTGAAGGCAAGAGATGCTTCTCCATCCCCCAGTTCTCTAGCAACATTGTATTTCTCAATCTTTCCAAGGCCACGCCCCCAACTTGTTGACATAATAATCTATTAATCCCTCCAAATGCTGATGCGCCCCATATAGGAGGCAGATGGACTATGTAACAACCTGGGTGTAGATGCTTCCGGGCTCTGGGAGATGGTGGGACCACAGAACAAAAGGAACCCTGGTGTCTATCTAGGTCACTCTGTGCAAGATCTTCATGGACCAGAGCACAGTATGCTATGGACCCTCATGTAGCCACTGAAACCTGTGGTGGTTACAGCCGTTTATCTCATTCCTCAATAAGAATATACCTTCATCCTCACTCTCTGATGACCTTATCACATGTTTCCATTTACTTACAAAAACAAAAACAAATGACTAGAGGATCATTCTTCTCAGACCACTGGAATTTGAAGGGATGGATGGTGGTGTAGTAATGATTTTACTTCCAACACCAGGTCTATGTCAGAACACTGTGATATCTTTAATGTATATAGGTTATACCATTATATTTGAAGGAATGAGTGGGATTCTCTAAGTTGTAGATGTTGGGGAGCAAAGAGAGTGGCTGTGAGCTGTGAGGGAGCCCTGTAGATAGGTGCATGCTCCTGTGCTTGCCCAAGCAGCCCCTGTGCCTGCAGGAGTACTGTGCCTGGAATATCATGAGGACAAATGAAAGCTCTCCCTATGAGAAAAGCATCACGAACAAGCTCCATATGGAATCAGTTCTTTGTTCTTCGACATTTCTATTCTAGAGCATATGGCCTCCAAATCCTAGCTCCGAGGACTCCAGCTGGCCCGGGAAGCCTGGAAGAACCGTTAACAAGAATCATAAAGCCCTTTATGGTTCCCTGTGAAAGAGGAATGCCCTATACAATGTCGGGTCTACAGGAAAGTACTTTCCAGTGTCCCAACAACCAGCTCAGAAACTTCTAGAGCACAGTCCCACAATGTGAGAAAGTGCCTGATCTAGAAAATGAAAAAAAAAAAAAAAAACAAACAAAAATCAGGGACATGATAGAATAGAAACAAGTTTGCTTTCCTCCAAGTTTTAGGAAGAACGCATTTAGTCATGGCCTCAGTCCTGCCAGTCCTTCAGGTAAGGCTTCCCGGCTTTCCTTTTCTTCCATCTTGACTGTTGTTGAAAACTATCTTGTAATTTCAGCAGAATGTGTCTTTAAAAAGATAATTCCCTGAATTTTTTCATTTGTAAATTGCTGTTTTCTGTTTGACATCCAGTAGCCAGTGTCTTCTTACACAATTTTAATTACGTGGTGTTTGTCTGACAGCTTGTAAGAACCTCGTGTTGTTTGTACTTAGTTGTCTTGGTCCTTTGAGATATTTCTTGGTTTTGAGTTATTTCAAGTAATCTACTCCAGTCACTCACTGTATTTAAATGAAGCTCTGTTTCCTGATTTATTATCTCTTTTTCTTTTTTTTTTTTTGTTTTAACCAGCTTTGAATTAATTGGTCCCAAGTGTCATCCTGCGCTGAATCAATTCTCCAGTATTAGTAACACGCATTAACTGATTGTGGCACCAGCTCTTTCCTTGAAGCTTTTGTTTTTATGAAAATATTGAGCCTGCAGAGACACGGGTAGTGCAGATTTTGTCAGATGGAAGGTCTCTAACATTATTGTAACTTAAATTTCCACATATATATTCCGACTTTCCTCACTAATCCATGTGTTTATTATTTAGCAATAATGGCATCTTCTTTCTCTGTCTCTGTCTTGGAATGTGTGAATTCAAGCTTCTTTGATTTGTTTCCTTCTTAGTCAGCCTGCGGTCTTCCAGCTGGTCATAGACAGGATGATTCCCGTTGTTAGTCATTTTGACACTTTAACATGCCATCTTTTTTGAAGGAAAAGATTTTGTGACCTGCCCTATACAATAAATAATGCAGAAAATATTAGAATCAGAGACAGTGAGATAGAAGAAAATTCCATCAGAAAAAATATCTTTATGAAACTTCAGCATTTCTCCTTCATAATGACATATGACTTATGCTCTGTTCAGAGAAATACTACACGAAGATGCTTGTTAGGAAGGATGCTTATTATTTTCTAGGCAATGCACCTATTTAATTGTCTTGCAAAACTTGATTTTTTTTTTTTAGAAAAATGAAGACTTCTGCCATACTGTTTATATATATATATATATTAAATCAAGATGGAAACAAATCTTTCATGTGAGCTGGATTTCAATGAGGGAACAGAATTCTAGAGCAGGCAGACAAAGCAAGTCTTAGGAAAGTGTGGATGGTGTCCAGGGGTTGTCCCTAGGTGGAGGTGACTGAAGTCAGGCACAGTGCTGGTGGGCAAGTGTCAAGACTTGCATGGGGGACAGAGACTAGAAAGTAAAATCAAAGCCTTGAATCATTTATCAAGAGGAAGTGTTTGTCTTGTAAGGTGTTGAGAAAACATTATGGTCTGTAAGGAAAGGAGAAATAGAGCCAGATCTATAGAAATGTGGCCTGAGTGGGGAGGGTGGGTAGATGTCAGGAGAAAGGGACCATAGTGAGGGGGACAAATTGGAAGCCCATTTGAATCTCGAATCTGGGAATTCAACCAGCAAAACCACCATGAAAGACAAAGAATTTTGAGAAGACTTCATTATCTTTGCTTCCATGTTCCATCTGCCTTATTGCAACCAGCAATTGAGGCTTTCTCTGGGATTGTTCTGGTATCATGACTTGCAGGAAGAAAATTATTTTCGATCTAAAATAATTTTAAAAATTATTTTCTATTTTAAAAATACAGTGTTCTGTCAAGATCAGCAGTCCATCCACTATGGGGTGCGGGTTAGTGAAACATGAATTTGAATTTGATTTTTCTAATCTGGATAATGAGGTGATGACATTAACAGAGTTGGGGAGGGAGCAATGGAGGAGGGCTTATGGGGGTTCAGTTTTGATGTGTTGAGCCTGAGGTACCTCAGGCCATTCAGTTGGGTCCTTAGCATTCACAGCAAGGTGTCAATGATTTTAGGAAATATCCTGACTACATTTAGTTGGAGCATTTATGTGGAGTGGCATTCCTTGAAGCAGCTGTCACTTGCTCTGGGAAAGCCCTCCTCTGATCATTTGCAGGAGAACCAAGAGCTCTGATATGGAAAGTTAAGGTGCTGCTTAATTATGAGTTCACTGGAGATGGGGGCAGGGTAATCCACACTTGAAGCTGATGGTCTCTGACCGACTTGCCGACCTGCTAATGCTGCAGGAGATCTTACAGATGACCTAGGTGACCTTCTTGCTTTACAAGCCAACATGACACTGTCGGAGGGAGGTTCAGAGACCGGTCTCGGGTACTCTTCATCTCTCTCTTGTTGAAAACTCAGGTGTTTTATTAACATTTTTGTCATTTGAGATTTTTCTCACAGCAGGAATTTTCATTTTCCCAAATTTTTTTCCACTGAAGTATATTTTTTACCTGGTAAAATGTGCAAGTCTTAACTGTAGAGTTGAACAAGTTTTTACAAATGTAATCATTCCTTGGATCAAGACAGACTATTTCTACCACCCACAAAGTTCTTTGTACTCCTTCCTGGTCAACTGGGTGAGGACAATGAATTTTTCCCTTTCCCTAAGGGTGGTCACTACTCTGACTTGTACCTCTGTAGATTACTTTGACTTATTCTTGAACATTTAAAATAATAAATATACATGTTAATGTATGTAAGATGTAGTGTCTTTGAGGGTATCCTGCTTCTTGACATTTATTTTCTTTTTATTGTCCTAAAATGCCCTTAATATAAATGAATTGGGGCCTGCAGTGAGGTCTTGGGGAGAGTATTTCCTGGACTCTACTTAATTCCCAGAGTAGAAGTTGAGCCTCAGAGGAAGGGCAAGCCATATCCTTGGCTGTGATTGGAAAAATTCTTTCCCTGGGCATTTGGAGTCTGAGAACTGAGCCAGAGGCAAAGGAATGGTCACCAAGAAGGTGATATAACTTTAGATGGAAGAATGCTTGTGTGCACTGGAAAGTGTAAGCAGAGCATGCTCACCACTGTCCTCAGGGAGAAGAGGGGGAATGCTGAGTGGCAGAGGTCAGATTACACCCATAAAAGCCAAGAGCTGGGTGGTCCTCTCCAGCTGACTCCGGAGAAAGGCAGGGGAAAGGACAGATCATAAACTCTGCAGGAAGAGGTAACTGTGTGACCAGCTTAGGAGGAATTACCAGGCCTGTGTGGAAAGTTCCAGATCAGCAGACATGGGTGGACCACTCAACTCTAAGGTAATGTGGGAAAATTTTCATATTTAGAGGACATCCTATGCTGAAGTCTGTCCTTACCACCCCAAGGGACCTATGCTATGTTCAAATAGCTGTCTGTCTCTTCAATGACATTGGCAGAGAAATATGGATAAAATTAATTCAGTTTTATTTACTGATAATTTATATATGTTAATATGTAATAAGATTCAAACAGCTAATATATCAAATAGCTTTAATTTAGCACATATTTAATCTTTAATTTACATTTCTTAATTTTTTTGTCTATAATCCAAATTGAAAAGTTTAAGTCAAGAAATTAGAGAAGTTTTTGGTTTTTTAAAAAAACTTCAGTGCTGTTACTAAATATTCAGATCTTTAATTGTTTTTCTTTATGGAAAAGGTAATTTCTTCTTATATCTGGTTAATGACCAAGTGAGAATCATTCTTCAGTGTCAAATCTGGGGTATAAACTGAAACCAGAGTTAGACTTGCAAAGCAGGAGAAACACTAAAATTCTTCCTCAATCCATGTTGATCACCTAGGTTGGCTTCAATAATTAAAAGGAAAAACCCCAGGTGCTAATACATGATTTGCGAATTAAAAACTCATATTTTCCGAAGCCTCCCCCACAGCATCACAACCCAGTTAAGTGGAATTCAACATTCCTCATGTCTACACGAGTGAAGCTCTTTTAATATAAAAAGTTGTTCCAATTCTGAAATACTGGAAGATAAATTGCTATTAATTTACTTCTTCTGATTCATCAGTTTCTATATATTGCAGAATATTTTCTTCTGTGACTCTCCGGAGCATGTGTATTGCAGAAGGCTACATCTTGGAAATGAAAGTTTTTCCTTAATACTCTTTCCTAAGATGAGTAGGATATTAGACTGCTGCCTCCACATTTTTGAGGCGATATGCCTGCTAAATGCAAAAATTTGCTCTGAGTCATCCTGATATCTGAAAAAGCTCAAATTCGGTCCCAGGGAAGCTTATGCTAAAGTACTGCAACAGTTTCTGGTTGCTTTTCCCCAAAGCTTCCTACTCAATAAACATTCCCTTTAAACCCCAATAACCCCGATCCCCTTCACAAATTTCCTGTGACATATCTTCTAAATTGTCGAAAAAATGAAACAGACCCTAGGGTCACTGGGTATCACAAGCACGTCCAGGCAGGTCCTTCCTTGGGTTGCTGTCCCCTGATTGCAGTAGTACCTTCTGTGTGGCACCCCCTTCCCCAGGGGCCAGGAGAGAGCGCTTCTTCTAATCCACGGCCCCGCATCTCCGTCCTGCAGTGTGTCCTTCTGTGACACCCTCTCCCAGTCCTTGCTGCTGCTATGCTTTGAGCCCTGGGACTGTAACATTTGGCTCACAGGCTCCCTGTCCACTCAGTCCCTTGCTGCCTCCACTAGAGACCTCCACAGTGGAGTGGGGGACCACCCGCCACCTTGCCTCCCGGTGCTCCTCCTGGTTCCGCAGCCCTTTCAGTCCACCTGGCACAGCAGCTGGACCTTGCAGCTTAGTTCTTCCTCCAAACCTTTCCTGTGAAATCTCAAATTCCAGAACTTCATCAGCCTTGGGCCTTATGACATATTCTTCCTCTTCATTTTGATCACCAGTCCTTCAGCGAGGGTGATCTTCTCCTCCTCCTGGGTTTTCCCTGGTTCTCTGCTTGGACTAGTATCTCTTCCATTCATCAAGTGCTTATTCAGTACCAATGACATGTGGCCTGGTCGTAGCCCTGGACACCTCAGGCAAACAGTGGCCCACCACTGGTGCATGGTGGGGCCACACCTTCCCCAGGTGTCCTGGACATCTGTGCTCTGCAGGTTTTTCCAATGGTATCCTGGGCTGATGATCTTTCCCATTTATTTTGAAGCTCAGTGAAAAATGACGTCATCTCTAAGGAAGCTTTTCTTATTTTCCAGGAGAAGCAACTGTGCCGAATCTGGGTAGCTGCAGCATATTGCTTACCTTTGTAATGCTTATTTCATCTTATCCAGAATATAACTGTAAAATAGCCAAGATGCCTGCCCCCCACCCCCTGCTAGATTGGAGGTGCCCCAGAGATGAGGCCATGTCTTTATTGGGTTCCTTTTTGGCATGCACATAGTAGGTGTACAATAAATATTGGTTGAGATTTTAATTGCCAACTATTTAGAATCAGATTTGAGACTTGCCAGAAGATCTCCACCACCTGTGTCATGCTTCACATCTAACAATACCCAATGTAGCTTCCTGAACACCCATGTTGTTCCTCATTCTTAGAGCTTTATTGCGCTCTTTGACTCCCCTAGATTTCCTGCTGCTACACCTTCCTCTAGCTAACGTTTTTGCTGGGGTTCAAGGCCAATCTCAGGTGCCTGCTCCTCCCCCTTCATTCTCAGGGTTGATTCCTTTCCCCCCCTCAATGCTTAAAACACCTTCTTCCTAGTATAATAACTCACTGTATTTTAGAGATCAAAAGCAGCATCATATATGGAATCATCTGTAGAACCTGGGTGCCTCGGTGTCCTTATCTGTAAAATACAGGTAAGGTGTGCCATGAAACATAAAAATATTAACACCCATGGAAGTTGTTGAATAGTGCCTGGCACTCAGAAAACTCTCAGTAAAATTACATGTCATAATGTCGCAAACATACTCTTCTCCTCCCCTGGGGAGGGCATTGGGCCCCTCGTCTTCACTTCAGACTTCCTGCATCTCCCCCAGCACCGGATGCAGGAGGTGCTCAGCCCATGGTGACCTGAGGTGGCCACCGTGGTTATGGTTGCTGTCATGGTCAGAAAGGGACCTGTAGAAGTCAAACCACCCCCGGCAATAACTCTGAAACACGAACCCATGTCCACGATTGTTAGTGATGGGCCAGGTCTAGAACTGGGGTTTTTTGATAACTGCTACAATGGATTTTAAAAATCAATATCCCTCAGCCATCTCAAAAATACAAAGCAGCAGTAGCTGAGCAAGGCCAGATTCTGGAGGGACTTCCTGGTGGTGGCCTGGGCTCTCCTCCCCTTTAACCTGTTTTCCTTAGCCCTGGCAGCGTTGTGATGCTGGGTCTCACTCATAGCCATCACCTTGGGGACCTTGCCCCTCTAGCCAATCGCCTTTTCTCCCATTTCTCCAACCTCTCCTCTTTTGCCAGATAGAGCAAATGAACAGAGATCCAGCCAGCCGAAACAAGGATGCACTCGAGCTGGAGAGGCTGATGAGGACCTGACATCCCATCACTTGTCATCGTTCCTGATCCTCTACGTGATCCTCACCGCTCTCAGACTTTACCACCTCATCTGGACCTTGGTGAGTGTTGAGAGCCACAGCCCAAGGGGCCCCAGCAAACTTTCAGACTGCCAGCTGATGATTGGCTCACAGCGGCCCCAGCAACATCTAGCTGATTGGCTCCTCTGCGGTGATGCTCATTGGGCTGTTTCCCCGCCCTTTCAGACTACGGAGCTGCTCACTGGGGGACTTTTTTGGCTCTGCCCACACGACCCAGCCAATCGGCCTCAAGAGCAGGAGGAGTGGGGGAGGTGGAGAGGCTTGTGGGAAGCCGGTGGTGGCAGTTGGGCTCTGAGGGTTTTTCCTGAGGAGAGGTTTTGTTTGGCGTGTGTGGTTCTAAAAATAAAGTTCGTTTCTTTTGACTCCTGAATTGTGCCCAGCCAGACTACGGCAGTGAGAGCCGCAACTCCTCCCTACGACCCCCTCCTCAACCAGTTGTCCGCTCCATGCCAGCAAAAGCCTGCCTTGGTTCCGGACCTCGGACCTGATCACTGATCGTCATGGTCTGAGTGAGTGGGCATCTGCTGGACATAAAGCCTAAGACTTAAGACTTTGAACTTAGCATGCAGAGGGAATGTCTGTCATCAGCCTATCATGATTAAGTGTGTTTTGCAGTGCTTAGAATTAATCTAGAATTGTTTGCTGTGAATTAATTAATCTAGAATTGTTTGCTGTGAATTGATTATGTCTGTTGCAGTGCCCAGCATTAAGGATTGCCGTTTTCTTGATTAAGCACCTATAGAGTGAAATTGTATTGAGTAATTTGAGTGAATAAAGCATCGAAAGGGGCAGAGGCCTGTGGATATTCTTTATTTCTCCCCTCTACCGCATGTGTCGCAGTTTTGCCCCCTCGCGACAGACTGCCTTACTCCTTAAATTTTTTTATTGACCTTTTTGTCTTTGTGGCGCTGGGGACAGAACCCAGGGCCTCGCACATGCTGGACAAGCATTCTAACACTGAACTACGCCCACCGTCCTTAATTACTTCTTGGAGGGTGACCTTCCCATGTTGAGCCCAGTGGTCACTCTATGTCCTTGTTTTAGTGACCTCTCGGCAGTACCTGACGCTCTCTTATTCTTCTTGAAATTTCCTCTTCACTTCCTCTCTGGGATACCCCTGTCTCCCTCCTTGGAAGCCCATCTTCTAACCGCCGTTCTTCCTCCTCACGACCCTTGACGGGGGTTTTCATTCTTGGGCTTCTCACTTTTTTCTCTGCCCTTTTGTTTTGGGCAATCTCATCCACGCTCAGTGCATCAGATTCTTCCTCCCTGGGGGTGATAACTCCTAGACGCTATTTCTTTCTTTCTTTTTTTCTTTTTCTTTTTCTTTTTTTTATTGGTTGTTCAAAACATTACAAAGCTCTTGACATATCATATTTCATACATTTGATTCAAGTGGGTTTTGAACTCCCAATTTTACCCCAAATACAGATTGCAGAGTCACGTTGGTTACACATCCACATTTTTACATGATGCCCTATTAGTAACTGTTGTATTCTAACAGTCCTCTGCGGGCTCCGTGGGGACATTCTGCCTGCTCAGGAAGTGCCTGCCTATTTAGGCCCTCGGTGGTGGCCACAGAGGCTCTCACTGAACTGTTCAGAATGTACTTTGCCCTAAATACCACCCTCCTGAGCAGGAAGTGCCCCGCCCCCACAGCATCAGAAGCAGAAAGATCAGCCTCATTCTGGGTCCTTCCAGTTCAGCTTCGGGCTGTGTTGTTGAAGACCCGGGAAACTTCCCTCTGAGTTTCCCAGGCATGCCTTGCCTGCTGTCTCCCTCTTTCCGTTCTCCCACTACTCCCTTCATGCAGCCCCATTGGTTCCTGGTCTGCACTGTGGCTGGGATGGGTTTGTCCTGCAGAGGTTGGTGTGGTTGAAACCTGGCTCCCAGTGGCCGGGGTGGGAGGGATGCAGTGGGACCTTCAGAGGTGGAGCCTCCTGGGTGGTGCTTAGGAGCCCAAACCTGACCCCTCTGTGACTGGCCATTTGGTCACATGCTTACTCAGGCCTGCATGGGTAACCAGCACCACAATCCACCGCGAGGTGGTGCAGTCGAGAGGGGCCTCACATCAGCAGGGCCACGCCCAGGGGACTGGCATCCCAAGCTATGAGCTCAATTATCCTCTATCAAGTCAGGCTGCCTCAGGCATTGTAGTATGGCGACAAGAAATGGACTAACACATCCGGCTGCCGGTCTTTCTTTGGGTGAATGTGAGCCTCATCCTGTTCTGCCCCAGTTCACTGTATGGTGAGGATTGAGGAGACCCTGGGCGCTCAGCCACTCCTGTCCCCCAGCTCTAGCTCTGCCCCTTCTTCTGCACAGGGTCTTCTTATGCACCTGCAGCCTCCCGGCTTCCTTGGTACGGTGGCCTGCGTTTTCAGCCCCTCGGTGTTACACTGGAACATCCTTCCTTCCCGATTCCTGTTCTTCCCTCACCTTCTTTACCTTCCTGACTCCTGCTCATCCATCAAAATTTAATTAAAGCATCACAGTCCCTGGGAAGCACCTGCTGTCACTCCAGTCAGGTTTGAATTTCCCCCTTGGCACCCAGGCAGCTCTCTCCCTGTCTGTTGTGAGAGGCAGAGTGTTCTAGGATGACTCTAGGACAGACGTAAAATGTCTGGGGTGGAACGCCAGCTCTCCACTTGTGCACTCTGTGACCTGATGGGGTGACTTCCTCACCCAGTAACCACTGATTTACTTGTCTTTTTTCCAAAACAGACACATCTTTGAGGTAAAGAAACCATGTTCGATTTGACTATGTTCCTCAGCACCCACCACAGTGGCTGGGACATAGTAGACACTCAGTAAATGCTCACTGGACAAATAAATAGTAACAAGTGGGATGCAAAGTTAGGATTTTACTTTTGAAGTATGCTAACGGGGATGATTGCCCTAATTTTATCTTGCATGTTTTTCTGCTTGCACGTAAGATGTTGGTGGCATCTCATTAACTTATTGTACACAGGCTCACTGTTCCCCAAATCAAGAATCTTCCATTCTCGACAGAAGGGCACAATGTAGTTAGTTAACAGGACTGCGATTCTGGAGAGCAACGTGCAGGCAGACACTGTGACAAAATTCCTTTGAGACACACGTAGAGAGACAAAATCTGAATTCCTATCACAGAGATATCAGAAAGCCTAGCAAACTAAAGAGGGGGAAGGAGAGACAGTTTACAAAAGTTTGACAGCAGAAACGACCCTTCCTGAGCCCTCTGCCAGCTAGCCACTGCTGGAAGAGCAGAACACGGGGAGAAGTGGGCCTGGGAGGGACCCTGGTGGGCAAGAGACAGAGTTAAACACTGTGATGGGAGGGGTGGCAGAAGGCCAGTCAGGTTGTTTTTTCACATCTCTTGTGAAAGAAATCGAAAGTAAAGGACAAAGAGGATTGAGGCTCCCTCCCCCAAATGATAGGCCAAGAGGACACAAGCAATCAGGCCTCCGACCCCTCTCCCTCAGATAACTTTTGACCCTGTGCTGATGGACATCTTTTCTCAGTAGGTCCCCACCTGGCCCAGACTCACCATGGCCTGGGCTTCACATGCTCAGAGCTATAGCTTTCCTTAGAGCAGAACATTCCAGTCCTACACTGAGCCACCAAGGTCATCTACCCCAGCTCCTTCCCTTCCAAGAAATTCTTCCTTTCTTGTCCTTCCCCCAGTCTCCCTCTCCAAGATGCTTTAAGATACCTGACCCCTTTCTTACAGACCTCTTGACACCCTGCCTACCCAAATCCAATTCTTGACAAACGACTGGTATAATCCTTCTCACTTGTGGTTTCTGCCTTAAAAGCTTGTTTGAAACCTGTAGATGGTGGAGCCCACCTTCGAGACAGCATATCCTCAGGCTCCCTTTCAATTTGATCTGGCTTAGCTCAGATCTGCGATGAGCAACTGTGGGAAGAGAATTCCAGCAGCTACTATATGCTGAAACAAATGCTATCATAAAAACCTGCACAAATTAGCATCCCCATTTTACAGTTTAGGCAATTGAGATCCAAAAAAGATCATGCAATTTACCCAAAATTTGAATTTGAACCTGAGATGCCAACTCTAAAACTTATTGCCTTTCTGCATATCATAGTCTATTGTTTTCTAAAATAGAATCCAATGAATTGCAGCAGAAAGATGTTTACCTGAGAATCTCTTTTTAAAATATCATTTTGCATAAAAATATTCCATCAGATAATACTGGGAAATGGATTTGGGGTCATTCTTGCATGAGACCCTGTAGCTTAAGCACTCAGGTAAAGGGGACAGAAGGCAGGCAGGAGGCTGAGGTTCTATGGAGGGAGGAGGTTTGGGGTGGGGTGGCAGACATAGTCTGTGATCTTGTGGACTCTGACTTATCTCAATAGGCAGGGGACTTGGCATCTGTGGCTTGAAAGTTCCTAAAGCTGAACTTAGGCTGTGGGGACACCAGGACCCTGGCAAAGCAAGAATTGCATTTCTCAGGTGCAGCAAACACAGCTCTCCCACAGAAGCCAGGCCTCCTCTGGTCTTGGGAGGTGAGGCCAGCGGAGCTGAGCTAAGCAGCATCTGATCTGGGTCTGCCTCTGATAGCTTCTGTCTCCTTGGCTAAATAAATCCAGAATCTTTTACAGGGTGTGTGGGTGGGGGCTTCTTTGGGAAAACTGCATACTCAGCATACTCTTTATCATTCCTGTGTTCCTTTGTGTTCCTCAGATGGCTTCATACACTCCTTTGTCTCCTTGGGAAACAACCACATTTTAAAAAGAACCGCACGTGTGTGTGTGTTGTCTTCCCATGACATTAGGGCGGCGTGTTCTCTCTGGTCTTCCTGATAACTGGGTCCTGGTACCTCTGCCTGCACCTGCTTCTTTGGGTGTGTCCCAAGGACAGGGCTCAGGTTTGGCCTGCACCTTCTGGTCCTGCTCCGGGAACAAGAGCCGTCATGTTCCCGGCATGGCACTGCACACTCTGGCCTAGGACCCCGAGGCCACAGAGGGGCTCTTGGAGCGTTAACAAGAGAACCGATACTCACACTTCAGCTCCAGCTTGATGAAATCGGTGTTCCCCAGATTTTCCAGAAACACTCCCCGAGGGATTAAGGTTTTGAAGTAGAAAGAAATGTCAGCGCTCGTTTCCCCTTGGAAAGTAGAGAAGTGCAGGTAGGATGACGGGTTTGGGAACGAGGCGGCATTCCAGTAGTTCCCTGTGGAGAGAAAAGAAAAATCCAGGTTGATTTATACCTCGATGAAGGTAATCCCATGAGAGAGACCCATTTCTTGAGCTTAACCAACCACCATCAGCAATATCCTCACTTCCCTCATCCTGTCAAAAGGAGTTCACTAAATGCCCACAAACATGTAGGTGTCTATAAAATACTTCATGTTTGGTTTATGTATATTACTTAAATTTCAACATATAAAATGTATATACAATTAAAAGCATGCACAAATAATAAATTTATATAAAATAGATGAAATATTAATGTCTATAAAATATTTTGTTAACAATTGCTAACTGGGGCTCCTAACAAGGGCAGTCCCAGGGACTCTAGGTAGTCAATACCAAGAGGGGTGAAAGCCCAGAGAAGCCCCCCCCAGCCTACTGTATATGGTGGGTAGATGGAGGCCATTTTGAACTTGTGCCTGTAGCTGGTGGCTTTGGTCTGCTGCAAGAAGCATGTGGGCTAGATCAAAGGATGATGAAGAGGAAATGGAGGTTTGGTCTCTATTCCTCCTTCTCATCCACCATTGCCTTGGAATAATCAGAGCCCGCTTCTGCATCAGCAGGTGCTCAGACACCGGGTGCAGGTACTTCAGGAATACAAGTGGGGAGCCCAGAGCCTTTTACTTAGGAGCTGAAAAAGGGAGAAATAATTAGGCTGGGCTGGGGCAGTTTCCATGCTTTCTTGCTCCAAGCCTCAGATGTAAGTTGCCATAGAGAAAGAGTGCGTCTTCTCTACCCAGCTCCTTCTTGGGAACTCGGGGTGCAGCTGGGACTGTGGGGTGTTTGGTGGAATGGACAGTGGAGAGTTGAGCCCACCAGAGGCTCATCAGAGGCAGCCTCCACTCAGGAGCTCCAGGGGAAGACAAAATGTACCCATCAACAATCTCCACCCATTGTCTGACAGTGTAGTCATGTCCCCAGCGGTGAAGCAATTCCCAGGGCAAAATCAGAACACCAAACTGGATTACTCAGATTCCCCCAGGACAGATGGACCAAGGACTTAGTAGAAGACCATGGCTTGGCTTTCCGCTTCTCCAAGGAGAAGTCCCTTCTAAATGAGCACATTCAGCATCACAGTTTAAGACTAAGTCACACAGGCAGGTTTTAAAGCAGTTACCAAAGGCTTGGACTTTCATAGTAATTCTAAAGTGTTGTGTTTTTTTAAAATGATATTTGCTGTATCTTTTCTTCAAAGAACACAATGAATGAAAGTTCACTTTATTAGTTCATACTCATATACCCTTTCTTTTATGAAAATTATGTACATATGCAATATTAAATTCAAATACCATTCTTAAATAAAAGTAACTTTGTGTTAGTACTGTTATGTTAAAGTCACAAATTTAGATAAAACATATCTTTACTCTGAATGTTAAAATACCTTCTTATTTAATTAATGTTGTTCTGTTTTTAGAGACATCTGGGATATTGGGATATCTCAATAAACGTGGGTTGGTTCAAAGACAAATACATGATGGGCACCTTAACATTTTAATGAGTTTGGTTGGGCCTCCGTGGCTCCTGACCCAGGCAGCAGGCTGCAAGTGATTAGTGCTGCACTGGCCCGGAATGCAGGCGAGGGAACTTGGGTAAGGCACAAAGACAGGGGCACATGGGTATCCATGGAGACGGGTTCCAGGACCCCCAGAGATAGCAAAATCCGTGATGCTCAAGCTCCTTGTAGAAAGTGCAGAAATGTTTGCATATAACCTTACAATGTGTGCATTACATCAGCTTTGGAAGACTTATAATACGTAATACAATACAAATGCTATGAAAATAGCTGTTATACTGTAATGTTCAGGGAATAATGACAAGAAAAACATCTGTATGGGTTTTGTATAGATGTGATTTATTTTCTAGAAATTATTTTTATCTGCAGCTGCTGAATCCTTGGATTCAGAACCTATGGTTGTGGAGGGCTGACTGAATTTTCTTGGTTAATGTAGAAAGTTCCTGATTTGGGGGGATAGGAAAGAAGTTCCTAGTTGAAGTGAATTGGTGGTTTCTGAATGGTTCAACTTAAGTTTAGTTTTACTATTTACTCTGGATTTGGTCTGGGTTTGTATGGACTTTGTACATTTAGGCCAAATTGTTGAATTTACAGACATAAAGTTGTTCATAGTGTTTTCTTGGGTCCTGGAGGTCAGCAGGCAGTTCATACCCAGCAAGATCTCTGTAAAGGTCTGGAGTAAGGTAAACACGGTGGTGGGGCTGACTGCTCTTGAGGTGTCCAGAAGTTTCAGTGCAGTTTTGAATTTTTTTTTTTTAACTGCAAAATCATAGCTTCCATGGAGCGGGTGGAAATAGGTTATTTTCTTTTGGAGAAGAAGACAATTGTATGATATTGGGTAGGGTGATGATGGGAAAGAGCGGGTCTTCACTACCCTCCTTCTGGTCAGCATCTGGCTCTCTGTACAGCAAGAGAAGCACAGGCTCACCTTTACCAGCTGCCTAGAAACGAAGGACTCTCGAGAAAACCTAAATCAAATGAGCAACCCTCTCCCCCATCAGAAAGTCCCAAAGCCTACAGGGAATGAAGATGAGTCACTTGGGGCCAGAAGGTGTCTGCACATCCTAATTGGGTGAGAGCCCTTGGAGCCAGCACTGATCAAAGTCCTCAGCCAGCCTTCAGCCTGAAGCAAAGCAGTTCTGTCTCTTTAGGCTGGATCCCCAGGACAGGAATGTAATTAACATTTTAAAGTTTCAATCCAATCAAGTGCATTCTTATTTTCTGAGGTGGTGATATATTAACAGAAGGGCAGTTGTCTCAAATGATTCTAGAAACAGGAAAGCTAAAAGTAAAACATGCCAGTATTTATTTGAGGTCCAACGCTAGTTATTCAGAAGGAAATATCTCCAGAGAGGAGAAGGGCGGCTCTATCAGTTATTCTACTTTGATGAAACATCTCTGTGGACCACGGTTCCATTTGTTCTAATTCTATCCTCACTAAGCAACTTCAGTTTAATCTGGTCTCTTGAATGGACCCTTTCACAGGCAATCATGCTTTGCATAAGAGGCATGCTTACTACGTGATGCCGTTGGAGTTGTTGCTTGTGAGTTGTCCCAGATCTCTGGGAAAATTCATTAAATCCAGATTCTTGACCAGCAATGGTGAGGGCTGCACTGGTGGTATTGGAGCTGAGGTGTCTACTCTAGAGTTCCTGGAGAGGAGCCACTGAGGCACAGGATATTAGACTTTCCATTTCCATTTATCTTTAAAAGCTCATCCTTTTAAATGTCTATTTTAGTTAACTTTAAGAGGTACACAGTCTATGAATCCAGTGGCCTGTAGACAGAATTGATAAGTGAGCATGCTCAGGGGGTGTGACCTTACGGGCTTTTAATGAGTAGTGTATAAAGAAAGAACTTTGGATGCTGCAGAGCCAGGTTAACCCTCTCCAAGCCTCATTCTGAAGAGGCTGATGCCCAGTTGCTGGATTTTTTGGTCATAACAATAATGCAAGCACTCCCCCAGTGCACCTTGCACTTCCAGAAGCATGGAGCTTACAGCATTAATATTGTGGGTTTCCATTGCTCCAAATGACCATGAGCTCCACAAAAGCGGGCTAAAACCATTCCATCTCTGTAAACTTTGGCCCCAGAACATAGTGCTCAATAAATAATTGTTAAATAAATAGATAAGTGATTGGTTGCTCTTCTCATTTATGCCCAATACTACTCCATATGCAAAGTCCTCAAGGGACAGGATGTGCTTTATGGTAAAGCCTGAGTATTGTGTGCCTGAGCATGGAAGATGCTAGATAAATAAAATCTAATGTCACTTTAGTGCCTGCAGATAACGGGACACTGCTTCCACTAGCACACCATAATTTTCCTCATCCATGACTTTATTTCTATTATTCCCTGTAGACCTCATTGAACAATGCCATGCATTTGCAAGACCGATGGTCTCATAACCTTAAGGTTATTGAAATAGCTGCAATTTGTACTTGCGATCAAGGTCAGTGCTATGGAGGGTAAAGCGCATTGGATGAGAATACCAAATTGGAAATAAGAGATTCCCTGTGGGGCAGGGCTTGAGTGACAGCAGGTGGCAGGGACTGGGCCAGTGTGGACAGACAGAAGGGGGCAGGTTGGAAACCAAGAGGGAAGACATGATACAGAATAGAAATGATTGTCTGAGACTGCAAGAGTCAGTCAACAGTAACAGAATCCTGAGGCAGGTGGAAAGGCTCAGGTTCCCTGGCTGGAGCAAGAGTAATCAGAGCTTGACAGGATGGTTGGGAAGACATTGAAGGCTCTTCGAGCTTAAGAATGAGATAATCATGAGAAGCTTTTTAACACATTCTGGACAAGGCCAGGCTTATCACATGTGGCAAGAGGTACCCGAGAGGTACCTCCAGCTCAGTGAGGCAGAGTGGGCTGGGACCACACCCCAGGCACAGCTGATGCTCAGTCACACTGCAACCCGTGGCGACCATCAGTAGAAAGCCCCTGTTAGACGTTCATCCAGACTCGTTAACAGCCACTTTCTCTAGTCTGACCACTGATTACGTGGTGGTATGGGATTCCAGCTTCAAAGTTTCTAAGGATAATTTCCAATGGGCAGCATTTAATTTTTGAGTCTCATCTTCATTGCTCACAAGGTACCCACGGGCACCGTTATGTCTCACGGTGCCACAGGACCACAGCCACCCCAGTTCCCTGGTCCCCCACCTCCCTGGTCCCCCACCTCCCCCTCTCATTGCTTAGAGACAATCCCTTCTAACATCTTTAACTCTTCAGCTGTACCTCTGTATTTAAAACCACTTCTGCAGGTATTTATTAATTCATCGCTTACAGACATTCCCTATTGATTTTCCGCGATGTGAGGTCTGGAGTTACCACTTTTGCAGACCTGCCTCCCTCCTCCCTTTTTGATATTCTCGCTCAAAAGGGCCCAAATCACAGACTTTTAGTGATATTGAAATTCAAGATTTATATTTTTAGGAGTAAAATTATTATTCAGTAACGAGCCAGGCAGCAAATGTACATTTCTTTTCAGTATAATTTTTGTTTCTCTAGAATCAATGATTTTTGTTTTGCTTTGCTTAGTTTCCTGTGAACCTGCCGTGGATTCTCGCCAGATTCTCCAACGGTGCTGTAGAACCCTTCTGGAACATTTCCACGGTTCCACGCCCCCGAGATCTAGCAGTTGCGCTGTGTCCCCGGGCGGGGCCTCCACATCTCTCTTTCCCACCTGATGGCTGCTCCTCGGGGTCCTCACAGCCCTTGTCCTGGGACCCGTCTCTCCAGTCTCCCAGGACTGGCTTCTGCTGCTCTTTGGGGTTCAGTCCTCAGGCTTTCTGGTGTCATGGTGTCCCCTGCCTGGTGCGCAGCCTGTTTCCTGCATTTCCAGAGAGCTCCTTGCAGAGAGGGGCACGGAGGCCACTTTCCAAATCCTTGTCCTTCTGATGACTCGCTATTCTGCTTTCACACCTAACGGAGAAACTCGGTGAAGGAAGCTGTCAACCTGTCAGGGTTGCTACCGAGGAAGCCGGAGCTTTCTGATTACTGTCCCTGGAGGGGAGTGGAGATACAGATCTCCAAATTTTCTCTCTGGAAAATTTCAGGATTTTTCTTTAACCTTTTAAATGGAACTTCACATGATGGGTTTGGTGTGGATCTTTTCTGCCACATCAGGTCTGGGACCTGAATCATTACTTCTCTGACCCTTCCTTCTCAAACACCTATTAATTTTAGATTTGTCTTTATTTCTCTTGCTCATTTTCATTCCTAATATTGTTCTTTTTTCTTCATGTTCTGATTCCTTGGGCATTGCCTCAGCATGACTTCTACCCACCCCCTACTGCTTTTTAATTTCAGCTACCGTATTTTTACTGAGAGTCCCCTTTCCACAGCACCCTGTTCTATTTTTTTTTGATGTCATATCTCAGTAACTTTTCTCTCTGAGAATATTAATTTAATTTTCAAGGGTTTTCTGCTGTTTTCCTCACTGTTTCTGGTTCTCCCAAGCTCTCCTGCTCCCGTGGTTAGTTTTGGGCTCACCCCTCCCACGTTGCCCCCAATGGTGGCTGAGTCCAGCCCCTCCACTCCCCTCCGCAGGCAGGTACTAGGAAGTTGACCCACTAGGGTGGAGTGTCAAGGCTGGTGGTGGATTTGTTGGCTCCTGGGCTTCCCTCCAGCAAGGAGAGTTCCTTGTCTTCTCCAAGGTTCCAAATGCCAGTGTCTGTGAGATTCTTTGGTGACAGATCATTCAATTTCTTGCAAAAGGCATCCTCTAATTTCCCCACAGGGAGTGTCTGGTGGTCAGTGTTCTGGGAGCTGAGTGGAGGGAGGTGAAGGGGAGGCTCAACCTTACTGTGAATATTTCCACACCTTTTCTCTGTGTTTACTGAGGGTTTCACCCCAGTTTTCTTTGTGCTTGGGGTCTGGAGCGTAAACCCCAGCCTCTTGCGTGGAAGAACAGGAACAGTCACTGCAGGTCAGAGGAAGGGAGCCCCCAGGTCTGGTAGTCTGAGTGACAGGTGTGCAGGCTGCTGGAGCCCTGCCCTCACCGCCCTTTACTGCCTAGGCTCCTGCACCACTTGGAGCCTGCAGCTCACCTCTCAGGTGCCACCAGCAGTCTGGTTTTCCCTTCCTGCCAGTTATGAAGCAGCAGAACTTGTGATGTGCCCAAGGCTTTTGTGGAGAAGGAAGAGGAGACATAACAGAGGAGGTGGTCCCCATCCACGTGGGAGCCACACAAGCAGCCCAAGGCATAGACAGTGGTGTTATCATGAGGGGGGGAGCAGAGGCGGCGCGGTGGGAGGGAGGGGTGGCGGGAACAGGTTCCTGGTGCTGGTCTGGCCTGGCTGTCCCTTGCTCGGGGATCAGATGATCTGGTTCCCATCCTTGGCTCTACTACCTTCGTCCACCAGGTGACTTCAGGCAGCTGACTTGACCTTCCTGGATCTCAGTTTCCTCACTGGGGCAGTGGAATAACCAAGCGCTCTTTCACAGGGTGTGGTGAGAATCACAGGAGGTAATTAATCCACGGTTCTGTGTACAGAGCAAATGTTCAGAAAGGGCTATCAATCACTACTAAACTGATGACCTGTGCTGTCACTGTAGTCACCCTATACAGGAGTGTGGCCAAGGAAGTGCAGCTGGACTGAGAGGGAGATCACAGTGGCGGCTTCCCTAGCTGGCCGCCATACAGGGCTCCCATCCACGTCCACCTTTCCTGGTCATCCTCGTTCATTCCTGGCTCCCCAGTGACTGTCTTTCAAAACTGCTTTGAATTTTCTTGTCTCCTCGATGATTATGTGGTTTTGTGGAGTAGCCACTAAATAAAAACCTGATACAGAGGAGTAGCCAGGGACAACTGAATGGCAAGCATTTTCCAATGTAAATATCAGCTTGGAAGAGACTAATTACTCTAAAAATTATTAGTGACCCAGAGGTTAAAATGTGAGTATTCTCTGAGTAATGCTATGAGTTTCCCATCGTTTAGTACAGGCTGAGTGCTGTTTACAATAATCTGGATGACTTCATTTGTATGCAGATTTGGGTCTATTTGTAGAGGTTTCCCTATGGGTAGGAAAAAATTACTGTCTTAATTAAACCTTTTTGTACATTCAGACTAGGAGAGAGCAGCTTTGTTGAGCACTGAGCCTCATGTTACTGGGCAACTAACTTCACAATGGAGGACTTCAAGTTAGGGTGCTGCCCTTGGATGTGAGTCAGCTGCTTCTCTCTGCAGGATTTTATCCTCGCCACTGAGCCTTTTCTACAGCTTCAACCCAAAAGGATAATGCTACAAACTTGTGGGAGGAGTCAACATTTTACGTCTTTCATCTGGTGTCTCTCTTTGATTTGGTTCTTCTAGGCTAGATGGGAACGGAGGGAGTCCCAGGGGAAAAGAAGATGAAGGTGGAACTCTGAAGTTCACGGTGCTCTGAACACTTGCTTAAGTATATGAGTGGACCAACAGCAAGATCCAATAAAACTGAGTTGTCCCCAGGTAGTCATGGAAACTATCACAGGTCAGGCCTATTACTGGTGCATTTAAATGTAAATGTGCATTGAGGTAATTTGACTTTATTCTGAATGCTTAAAGCAGTTCTGTGCTCTTCGGGGGGGGGGCAGGTCTAAGTTTTCTTATAAAGCTCTTGGGCCTACCTAAGAGGTCCCTACATTTCCTCAAACTTTCCTTATTGGATTCATTAGTTGTGCACAAGCAATCCCAGGTATGTTGAGGTTTGAAGTTAGCAATTAATAGCCAGCAGTGGAGAAATGAATAACTAGGTATAACAAAAACTTTTGGGTTCCCTGTTTCTCACTTAAAATTTGGTCTTGGGTAAATCCCAAAGGCTTCTATGTGACTGACTCCACAAAAGGAGGTACTAGGAAGATGAATTATCTCACAGCTTGGCAACACAGAAAATTGAAGGAAGATCTGTTTGATTTTTGAGAAGTAAAACTATGTACTAGGCTGTGCCTATGGAGCTTGGAGTTCAAGTTTATCACCACTCCAAGCAGGCTGATGAGAAGACTTCACAAGTGGTGTAGTACCCCAATGAGGTTGCCTGGCTTTTTTTTTTTTTTTAACTTTTCTAATTTGTTACATCTGACAGCAGAATGCATTTCAATTCATATTACACACATAGAACATATTTTTTTTCGTATCTCTGGTTGTACAGTGAGCCAGGAATGAATAATTTGACTTTTCTCTTTACTTGACCATTTTTACCCATTTCTTGATTTCTAATACTGACCAGGGCCTAGTAATTTCCAAATTCATACATGCAGCTAGAGCTCTATGATGAGCTTAAGGTTAAAATATGCCTTTCTTGCTGAACAGATAGCTCAAACTCAAAATGTTTGCAAGTGAACGTATTTGTCTTCCAAATCAACTCTATCTGGAATATTCACCACTTCAGAAGGTAGAGCTTTTCCCATTCTGTCACTCAAGCCAGAATCGGGGGTCACTTCTGGTACCCAGTCAGCCCTCCTATCCCTTTCTTCCACCGCCAAGGCCAGCATCTCTTGCTTGGATTCTACAGCAGACCCTTAACTTGCTTCTGCTTCCAGAGCTGCTCATCTCAAATCCACCCTTCACACAGCCAGCGGAGCAAGCTATCTAAATGCAGTGCTGACCATTCTTCTCCCAGTGGTCATGAAAGCCTGCAGAACATATGGCAAGCCCCTTGAACAGCATGGTAAGCCCAGCCCATTCCCAGCCTCGCTCGTTTCTCGTGAATTTCAGAGAGCAGAGATAATGTTTTCTTTACCTTTCTACCAGAAATAGCTAACCTAACCCATGGGTATTCAATGTGTTCCTTGAATAAGTAGAAGAAAAGCACGTTTTAAAAAAGTAGACCACCAATAGCCCCATTAACTGTTACTGATTGATATTCATTGACAGGACCATCCACAAAACCAACTTTGGATAGCTTCAGAATCAGAGGTATCCAGCCAATGAGGACAGAACTCTCCCAGGTTTGACCTTATTTATGTAACTTTGAGGCACATTCGGTGATTCCGTTCTCGGAGCTCTTTTATGCTGGTCATGCCCCTTGCAGGGGTCCTCCCCGGGGGTAAGGATGGTGGGAACAAGTTCCTGAGGAGGGCCAGCCACGGGGACCTCTGCTTTACTGCTGCAACTGCTTCCTCTTATCTTTTTTCCTGTCTTGGTATAATTGTAATTCATGGTCTAACACCGTTAAGTTCCCATTCTCCTGTCCGCCCTGTTGTAGTGAAGAATGGCCAGAGACGAACCGTAAAAGACCATGATGCACCGAGCCACGCTGAGCCGCCGCCTGGGCCAGGAAGGCTGTAAGGGGAGGAGGCCTGTGTGTATTGATAGACCACAGAACCTCCAGGGCCCCACATCCATAGAAAAACACATTTTATATCAAATCCATTAGGTGAGTAAAACATGGAGAAAATCCACCCCTTTCAGCAGAGTGACGGATGTGAACACTGGAAACTGCTCAGCTCGCGGGGTAATGGATTGATACGTTCCGTACAATTATGTTACACAAATCAAAGTTTCCTTTTGGTGCTCTTTTCATTACAGGAAATAAAAAGATTCACACATCCTATTCATGATGCCGTGGCTCTCCCACTGAAAACAGTAACGTGATCCCCGACTCTGTGTGCACCAGGAGAGCCTAAGACCACCCAGGGCCCAAGAGCATCTGGAAGAAGAAGGTCGTGATCCTTTAAAAGCCTCAGTTTCTTTGTAAATTGGAAAAAAACAGTTCCTTCCTCATAGGGTTGTTGGAATGATATAAAGCAACAGCATCACACAGAAGCATTTTGAAATACTAATGAACAATAAAAAGGCAAAAAATTCTGCCTCTAAGTAGAGAAAAATAACAGAGACGTCTATGTGTGCAGGGGCGAGAGTTGGTTTGGATTTTTACAGAATGCGCCCAATTCTTTACTGCTCGCCTGTCCTAGAGAAGAAGGTCATCAGTGAAAAAAGGTTGAAAACCAGTTCCATCCCACAACTAAGAGAAAATAATTCCAGATATAGAAACAAACAGTGCCTAGGACAGGAAACAGATGCCTGGACTTAAAAGGGTGCACTGAGGGTCCAGTTCCGCCCTGGGTCCCTCTCCTATGGGGGTGGTGTTGACACAGGGAGTTACACACATGGTGCTTCACTTGGGGCCCCCCTGGATTACGGAGGAACTCACAGTGTTATGAGGACGCTCATCCCCTGCCATCCCCTAAGTCTGAAAGGAGTTCCATAACTTCCTGTCACCTGGGTAAAACAGAGTGAGTCAAGCAGCATTGTCCTGTAGGTCGACTTAAAACAGTTCTGTTCTCAAGGGAAGCCCAGAGCTTGTGTGAGGCAGGACAGGGGTCGACTGGCCTCGCGCTGCCTAAGTGCCTTGGGTGAGGAGTGTCCCCAGAACAGGCTGCTGGTGGACATGCGCAGCGCAGACCCCGGGGCCTCTGCAGAGGACACGGCTGACAGGAGCCTGATGGCCACAACATAAAAGGCTTTCCTGGCAGAAGAGGCCCCGCTGCCTGCCGTCCCAACCTCTCCACCGCCCCTGACCTTGCATTCAGAGGAGCCTCAGGCCTTGGGCACAGCGGGGCTAGGGGCGGGGAGTGTGTGTGTGTGTCGGGGGCGGGGGGGGGGGGGGGGGGGCTGCAGGTCATCTACTCTGCAAGGAGCCTTGGCCGTCTGACGGGTTGGAAAGCAACTACCCCAGCAGCCTGGCAGCCGCCGGCACAGCCGCTCAGAACAGGTCACGTTCTGCCCTTTCTGGGCCCGGGGAGAACCCAGGAGGTCGGGAGCCCAGCGGGAAGGGGCGCGCTGGGCGGAGTCTGCGGAACACCGCATCTCGCCTCCGCAGGACTTTATGGGAAGTTCATGGGGATTTATTGTTTCCAGAACAGAAGGACGTTCACCTACAGATGCAGGGGAATAAATTTCAAGTACATTTAGTGTCGGAGAACGTGGCTTTACGGCTGATTTCAGTCCACTTGACTTTCTCCTTAATCTTCCTCCTTCCACCTGCAGCAGAACTTCACACACACAGTGCACACACACCACACACCACACACATCACACATGACACACACATCATACATGACACACACCACACACATCACACATGACACACACATCATACATGACACACCACACACATCATATATAACACACACCACCCACACCACGCACCATACACAAATCATACATGACACACCACCCACACCACAACCACACACCATACACACATCACACATGACACACACCACACACATCATACATGACACACACCACACACATCACACATGACACACACATCATACATGACACACCACACACATCATACATAACACACACCACCCATACCACACACCATACACAAATCATACATGACACACACCACACACATCATACATGACACACACCACACACATCACACATGACACACACACATCATACATGACACACCACACACATCGTATATAACACACACCACCCATACCACGCACCATACACAAATCATACATGACACACCACCACACCACAACCACACACCATACACACATCACACATGACACACACCACACACATCATACGTAACACATACCACACACCATGCACAATACACACCACATACACATCATACCTAATATACCACACACAATGTGTACACATCACACACAACACAGGCAATGCACACATACCACATACACCACTCACATGATACACAATACATCACACACTATGCACACCACACACACATCATACATAACACACAAACCACACACAACACATCCACAGCATACACAACACACAAAACACAGCATGCACACCACACACCACACACATACATAACACATATATCACACACAATACACATCACACAATATACACAATACACACCATGCACACCATGTACATCATATACAACACACCACACATGCCACATATAACACACCACACATAACTCACACCCCACAAACCACATGCACCACACACAATACACAGCACAGAGAACACACAACACACACACCCCACACACCACAATATGCCGTATACAACACACACTACACATCGCACACACATACCATACCACACACACCACACACACCATACACACACACCATCAGCACATACAACACATCAAATACCTGCTACAGATAACACCATACATACAAACCCCATACACACAACACATACATGACACACACTACATACAGTATACCACAGACCTTACACACACGCACACCACACCACATATACCATACATGTACACCACACAAGCCACAAGCACACATACACAGCAATCCCTCACACCCTACCCCCCAACACATGCCAAACATACCACACATCACATATACCATACATATATACATATACTACACACATAAACTCACATCTTTTTAGTTTGATAATTTAATGATTTGGGTGATTTATAAAAGTTTGAAGAGTTTTTAATAGTAAAAAAAATGGAAACAACTACAACATGTAAATCTATTATGGCATACATCTGGATAAAAATATTTATTTGAATTTAAAATGTAATACAATGTGGCATAAATCACAAAATAGAGCTATGTAACTTGTCAGTTGTATGTCATTAAGTGACAAGCTATTTTCAAAATAAAATAGTTCCAGTCTGTTAAAAAGGGTATTTGTGTAAATTCTAGCCAGAACAATCAGGTAAGAGAAGGAAATAAAAGAGATAAAAATAGGAAAGGAAGAAGTCAAATTATAACTGTTTGCTGATGAGCTGATCCTTTGCTTGGAAGAGCCAAAGCCTCCACCAAAAGATGGCTCCAGCTAACCAACAGACTTGGCAGAGGAGCAGCTTTCAAAACCAACATACAAAAATGAGTGGCTTTTGTACATACCAACACTGAAGCTTTCTAAGAAAGAAATCAGGAAAATAACCTGTTCATAATAGCCTCAAAAAATACCTAGGAATAAACCTAACCAAGGAGGTGAAATGTCTCTACAATGAAAGCTATAGAATGTTGAAGAAAGAAATCAAAGAAGACCTTAGGAAATGGAAAGACCTCCCATGTGCATGAATAGGCAGAATTAATATTACTAAAATGGCCATATAACCAAAAGCAATATACAGATTCAAAGCAGTCTCCATCAAAGTATCAATGACATTCTTCACAGAACAAAACAAAACAATTCAAAACAACAGTCCTAAAGTTCATTTGGAAGAATACAAGACCCAGAAGAGCTAAAACAATTCTAAGCCAAGAAGAGCGATGCTGGAGGCATCACAATACCTGACTTCAAATTATACCACAGAGCTCTAGTAATAAAGACTGCATGGTACTGGCATAAAAAACAGATACACAGACCAGTGGAACAGAATAGAAGACACAGAGACAAATCCTCACATCTACAGCTGTCTGGTCTTTGACAAAGGTGCCAAAAACATACACTGGAGAAAAGATAACCTTTAAACTAATCGTTCTGGGAAAAGTTTATCCATATGCAGAAGAATGAAACTAGATCCTTATTTCTCACCCTGTACAAAAACAACTCAAAATGGCTCAGAGACCTTGGAATTAGACCAGAAAGTATGCAACTCCTAGAAGACAACATAGGGTCAACACTCCAGCATATACAGGCACAGGCAATGACTTTCTCAGTAGGGCCTCTAAAGCTCAGGAAAGAATGCTAAGAATTAATAAATGGGACAGCATCACATTAAAAAGCTGCTGCTTGGTGGAGGACACAATAGGAATGTGACCCACTGAATGGGAGGAAATCTCTGCCAGCTACTCTTCCGACAGAGGGTTAATATCTAGAATATATAAAGAACTCAAAAAACTTAACACCAAAACCCCAAAGAGCTCAATTAATAAATGGGCAAATGAATTAAACAGAGACTTCTCAAAAGAAGAAATACAAATGGCCAGCACATTTATGAAAAAATGCTCACCATCTATAGCAATTGAGGAAAAGTAAATCAGAACTACCCTGAGATTTCACCTCACCCCAGTCAGAGCAGCAGTTATCAAGAATGCAAACACAGGTAAATGCTGCAGAGGGTGTGGAGAGAATGTAAATTAGTACAGCCACTATGGAAATCAGTATGGAACATCCCAGGACCCAGCTCTCCCGCTCCTCAGTATTCATCCTGAAGAACCAGTCATCTCACTACAGTGACACATGCCCACCCGTGTTTATAGCAGCACAAGTCACAATAGCCAAACTCTGGAATTAGCCTATGTGTCCATCAATAGATGAATGATAAAGAAAGCGTGATATGTATATAAATAATGGAGTTTTATTCAGCCATGAAGAAAAATGAAATTATGGCATTTGCAGGAAACTGGATTAAACTAGAGACCATCATGTTAAGTGAAAGAAGTCAAACTCGGAAGGTCAAGGGTTGTACGTTTTCTCTCATATGTGAAAGCCCGAGAGAAAAAGGAAAAGAGAGGTGTGTGTGTGTGTGTGTGTTGGGGGCTGGGGAATCTCGTGAAAATCAAAGGGAGATCGGTAGAGGAAAGGGACCATGGGGTGGGAGGAGCAGAGGCAGGGGCAAGTTCTGGGGACTGATATTGTCCAAATTATATCGTTATGTTTTGGGCATGTACAGATATGTAATGACAAATTCCCCATTGTGTACAACTATAACCTACCAATAAAAATGTGGAAAGAGAAAAAGCATATATGTGTGTTGCATATGTGCTTGATATACATGTATGTGTGTGTGAGCATACACGTGTATATGAGTGAATGCACACACTGTTGTGGTTTAGATATGAGGTGTCCCTTTGTGTGAGACAAAGCAAGAATTGTCAGAGGTAAAATGATTGAGCTATGAGAGCCTTAACCTAATCAGTGGTTGATTAATCCATTGATATGGATTAACTGGATGGTCAATGTAGGCAGGTAGAATGTGGCTCACTGCGGGTGTTCCTTTGGGGTTTATACTTTGTCTCTGGTGAGCAAAGTTCTCTAAGCTTCCTGATTGCCATGTCCTGAACTGTTTCCCTCTCCATGATGTTCTTCCTCACATTGGGCCCAGAGCACTGGAGTCGGCTGTCTCTGGACTGAGACCTCTGGAACCATGAGTGACAAATAAACATTTCCTCCTCTAGAATTGTTCTTGTCAGGTCTTTTTGTTACGGCAGCAAAGAAACTAACTAAAGCATGCATGTACTCACGTGTGTATTTGTTTAAGCACAAAGTAAAGGATAACATTCTAGAATTTGATTCACATCAAATTTTCATACTGGCTACTTCTGTGGATGATAATGAATGGAGAATTGACATTGGGAAGGACATCGTTTTTTAATTTTTTTTTAATTGAGAGAGAGAGAGAGAGAGAGAGAAAACAAAAGAGAAATAGAAGAGAAAGGAGGAAAAAGAAGAGACCAGGAGGGCTTCTGGAAGGAGAGAGTTTGCCATGTGGTGGATCAGGGTGGAGAAGCATGGGGAGCAGGAGCCAGCAGAAGAGAATGGACAAGGGACAAGGACATTAAACACTTCTGATGTGCCTCCTGAGCTGTGAATAAAGGGTAAGTTAATTTTTATTACTTCTGACTATTAGACTATAATTTTAGAGAGGAAGTCCATCTTGGGACCATGCAGAAGGAGGTAGAGGAGAGCTCAACTTTAATGTTGGCATTACAGGTCCTCGGGCCTCACCCTAAACCCAGACTTCAGTGACGGTGGGGAAAGGGGCGGTCCCACTCATACTGAGGAAGGGTCAGATTACCACAGTTGGACTGTTCACAGTACAGCCCCGGATGTGTTGATGGATTCCTGTGTCACACACTGCCCATGGGCTACAAACCAGCAACCAAGCAACTAAACAAGCAAGCAACCAACCAACCAACCAACTAACCAACCATCCAACTAACCAACCAACCAACCAACCATCCAACTAAGCAACCAATTAACCAACCATCCAACTAAGCAACCAACTAACCAACCATCCAACCAACCAACCAACCAACTAAGCAACCAACTAACCAACCAGCCAACCACCCAACTAACCAACCACCTAACTATCCAACCAACTAACCAACTAACCAACCACCCAACTAACCAACCATTTAACTAACCAAGCATTCAACTGACCATCCAACATCCAACTAACCAACCATCCAACTAACCAACTAACCAACCATCCAACTAACCAACCAACCAACCATCCAACTAACCAACCAACCAACCATCTAACTAACCAACCAACCGACCAACCATCCAACCAACCAACCAACCATCCAACTAACCAAACAACCATTCAATTAACCAACTTACCAACCAACCAACCAACCAACCAACAGCCAACAGCAAGGCAAAGCTTTCTTCTTACAATGAATCCTCACTGGTTAGAAGCAAATCTTCCTTCAACCAACTTACTCCATTAAAATTCTGGACTTTATAATAAAAAATTTAAAAAATATTGTGGACTAGGCAAAGTGATCTATATTAGCTAAGTCTTTCAAAACCTTCCCATGTTCGGGGCAGTGTTTTAGCAGGGCGGTTGCAGGTAAGGCTTGCCTCACTAGGAGTGTATTACTGTCTCCATTTCTCTAAGAGGAAACCAAGGCACAGGAGCTTAGCCAGAACACTCATTTTAAACCTAGGTGGCCCCATGGCCGGTGCTCTTTCCCTCCTCCACTGCCCTGGCAGCTCTCACAGGGTTCTCAGCCATAACACATCTCTCTGGACTGATTTGACACTAGAAACTGGTGCAGCCATGTCTCTCTGGGTCCTACCCTGGGCTCCTCTGACATATGAAGGGGGCCCAAGAAGGTACTTCATTCATCTCTTCAAATTTCAGCCAAGGGAATTGAAAAGGAGGTTGTTCTGAGCCTGGAGAGAGGACAGCCATGTTTGGCCTCCTGTCTTTGCTGAGAGCCCACGTGCCACTCACAGGCAGCCCTGGGCCTCTCGGGAGACCGAGCACTGAAGGAACCCCTGATTTTTGTCTCTGCCTCCGATATCATCATACGCCTCTCTCCCTTGTGCACCAGCCTCCTGCCAAGCCAGCCTCTTTGTGCTGCCCACAGGACTGAGCTGGTTCCTGTCTCAGAACGTGCTTGTTTCCCTAGAACTCTTCCCACAGACCTCTGAGGGGGGGCTCCTTCTGTCAGGCAGAGGTCAGTCACCTCCCCACAGCCATGGCCACCCATTCCGAGAAGTAGAAAATCTGATCTAAACTCACCCACAGCCATTTTCCATCAATTTCATTTTATAGCATAGATCACTATCAAAACATCTATTCATCTTCAAAGTTTACTTATATGTTGCTTATTCATCCTGAACTAGGCTATGAAGTCTGTGTGTGAAACCACTTTGCCAATTTTGTTCTTGGGTGTGTTTCTGCCACCATGGATATGTTTTCTGACCCTGTTCAGCACATAGTAGGAACCCACTAAATGCTGAATGAATGAAACACCACGCTGTGTCCGCCAGTTTGAGAGCAGTGGATTATAGCCAATGAAGCCTTCTAAAGCCCCCTCTCCATTTGAGATCCTCACTAACTCTCTGTTCCAAAGTCTCTGATATGCCTGGTCAAAGCATTCAACATTTTTTCAAATGACACTGAGCTGAGTTTAAAATACAGAGGAGTTTGGTAGCACTGAGGTGGAATGGCCGGGTTAGTGAGGTCAGTTGTCTAAATTGTTGGGGTGGCTTAGCTTCCTGATACCCTGTCCTCAAAATAAGTTGTTTGAAAATATCCAGTTGAGCCTAACGGCCAGATTTGGATGGGTGACATGGTAAGGGTTCAGCTTTCTTTTAGGAATCGAAGTCTGTGCTGTGATTCTTCTCCACAACATCTACCAAGCCTGACAAGAAGCCTTTAGCAGGCAGACTTGTGCCCGCTTCCTGGAGTGTGGACCGACCTGGGGGAGGCATTCTCCAGCTCTGCCATCTCTGAGTTGGTGCCCATGAGAGAAGGTCAGGCACTGGACCCAATTCCTCCAGTGTAGCACCCCAAAGCCTGATGCTCATTTTAGTGCTATCAAGGAATACTGAAATCCTGATCTTTCCCAGAAGGGCGGCGCTGTTGCTCAGGACAGCATAGTAGGTTGGGGTTGTGCCCCAAGACTTAGTGAGGAGACATCTGGCTTGCTCTAAGAGCACAGGCTGCTGTCCAAGAGAGAGAGTCATCTTTGGAGTGCACTGATGAATGCAGGAAGGGGAGGCAGGATTCCTGCTCTCCTGCCTCTCTCCCAGCCCTCGTCTCCAGGGTCACCTCTACCCACCCTGCTCTCAGCTCTTGTCTAACCAAACCTTCGTAAGTGGTGGTTATCAGGCCTGAATGAGATCACTCATTCTGTTTTAAAAATTATTTTAATAAGGGATTCTTAGAGATTGACATGCCTTTAGCATCTGAATTAATTATTCAGTCTCTAAGGGTGTGATTCCTAGCATCAACTCAGAAGGGTCTGGTGTGAATGGTTCAACATCAAGGCCTATCTGTATACTCATAATAATTATCTACTGTTAGCTTTCAGCCAGGACCTATGTCTCACTGCTAGCATACAAGCAGGAAAATGTTCAGTTTGAGAATCAATGAATGAGGAGACAATTTAGAATAACACAGTGGAACATAAACTACTATAATTTCTGCCCTAATGTAAACCAAGTAATCACTGCCAAAGTTTGCCTGGGATGATGACATTTGGGCATTGAGATTTTTAAGTAGAAAAAGAAGATCAATTTTTATACTTGAGAAAAATGAAGTACAAATTGAAAAGTGCTTAATAGGAATAACTCTGAAAATAACCCACCACATCCCATGAAGAAAGGTTAAACTACTTCATGACTCTTCCTTTTAATGTTAGCTTTCAAAATATCTTTCTTTGAAGGAAATACAAGGGAACTTTTGCTCCTGCTCTGCTTCACAAGTTTGAAGTACTATGGTGCATTCCACTGTGCATTAATCAGAGAACTTGGGGCAGGAAGCGAGAAAATCTCCACTGAAATAATTTGGAAGGTGAGAGAGAAGATCTGATGAGTTTTCACAAAGTATTGCATTCTTTTATGGATAATTTACCACGAGGAAAAATGCAGTATTTCCTTTGTGTTATTTTTTTCCAAGTGGGGCTGTTTTTGCGTGTTTCCATCTTCCATTCTCTTCTTTTGGAATCCATGGCTCACAAACCTTGGTGAACATCAGCATCCTCGGCAGGACTGCTAAAATGCCGCTTTCCTTGCTACAGCCCAGCTCTTTCCAATCACTCAGTCCTGGGCTCAGGAATCAGTCCTGGCCAAATGGGCACCTCAGCTGCTTCCAAAGCAGGTGATCTTCCCCACAGAAGTTAGCAAAAGCTGTTTTGCAGTAGATGTGCCTCTTGGATTGCTTATTAGAAGCCTGGCTAATTTTGAAGGACCATTATTTTGAACTTTGTGAAGGGTAAACATGACATTCACTTGTTGTGGGTGCAGCCAGCTCCGAGCTTCACACAGAGAGCACATGGACAGTCTGCCAAGGATTCGCGCCTCGCTCTGGATTTGGGTTTGGATGAGGAGGAACCGCTTGGCAAACCATGCAGACACCCAGCCTTGCGGGCTCAGCGGCTTTGATGCAGCAGAACATGGTCTCCTCTGCCAGACTCAGCTTCCCACCAGGAGCCAAGCTGGCTCCTCTGTGAGCCTCTGCGGGGGCAGGAGTCTGGGAGGATGCTCAGAGACTGGCAGGCAGCCTTTATCCTGGATTCTGGGCTTGCGTGTTAAGTTCATTCAGTTCTGGACATCTTCCTCTCTGGGTCTCTGGCTACTGCTTTCCTCTTGTTCCTTTGGTTCTGCTGCCTCTGAAACCCTTCTAGGTATGTGTGTTGCTGAGGCCCCACCAGGAAATACAGGCTCCCCGTCTCTGTATGGTCTCTTTGTGATCTTGACCATGATCGCTCATTCATGTCTCCAGCATGAGCCCCAGCGCAGAGTTCTGGAGCTAAGTGCCAACACTCCCTCTGGACTTGCCCATTCAACTTAGAAGAGCAGGTGTGACACCAAGCTCAGCCCCAGGTGGGCTTCTCCTGCCGTCTTTGCCTTGGTGACTTTGCTATTCACATAGTCAAGCATCTTTTCCAGCCTGAGTCTGTGTCCTGCCCAGGGGAAGTGGAGACCACATTCTGTCCATTCTAGACATTATTATTTTTGGGTATTGGAGATTGAACTCAGGGGCACTCGGCCACTGAGCCACATCCCCAGCCCTGTTCTGTATTTTATTTAGAGACAGGGTCTCTCTAAGTTGCTTAATGCCTCACTTTTGCTGAGCCCGGGTTTGAACTCGTAATCCTCCTGCCTCAGCCTCCCAAGCCACTGGGATTTTTTTACAGGTGTGCACCAGTGTGCCTGGCTGTAGGCATTACTTTGGAAGGAAAAGGTGATAATGTAGAAGAGCTAACTCCCACCAGCAGTTCATGCCATGTCCTTCACTGTGCAGGCACTCCTGCGTTATTCCCTGTGAGTTCCACAAACCCCTAAAGGAGGGGTGCTGTTGTAGTCCCCCCTGCAGACGAGGCAGTACAGGCTGAGGAGAGGAAAGTAACTTCCTCCAGTCCACATGGGGAGGAGGAGGGCTGCAGAGGAAGTCACCTGAGTGCAACACCTGCCCTTGTAATCCCCTTCCTCCATGCTTGTCTCTGTGGAATTTAAACCATCCTCTGGGGCCCTCCTACTCTGCTAGACACATCTGGACTATCCCACAGGATGAGAGTGGGAAACCCTGCTGAGTTTGAGCCTCCACCCACAGTCTCTGATCCCATTGCCAGTGTGGCCTGTGGGTGGGTGTGGATGTGCTACCCTGTTGCTGGAAAACGAAGATGTGGAATAGGCTAGTTAAGCATTTTCCAAATATGTCCAACAGGATATTAACTCCGGGGGAATGCCAGTGGGTCTTCATTTCTAAAACGATTTTCACTGTCATGTATGTTTGAAAAATGCTGGGTAAAAAAAATTTAAGCAGAATTCTTTACTGCAGGTCCCCAGTAGTTGTGCTTCTTTGAAAGAAGTTCCTAGCAGGTGTTGATGCGTGCATTTGGCCAGAGCTTTTTTTTCCTTGCGTTTTTGTTTCCTTTGTTTCTCTTTCTTTTTCTTTTTCAACAGAGCTCTGAGATATACCTATTTGGGAAATGCTAAACGGTACATCTGTTCTTAACAGACCCAGGCTTTGTAGTTAAGGCATGTGGACTGTGCTATTTATTTTTACGTAGGCTGAATGTGTAATTAATGAGCATTGCCATGTTTTATTCTAGTTAGAAATCACGATGACCAGAACAAAATCACTGTGTTTAAAGAGAAAGATGTGGAGAATCACCAGTGGAGCTGTTAACTGTTTAGTCGGGAGTTGAACGCAGGCACCCAGCTTAGTGGTGCTGGTGGTTGCTTTTAATTGAGACTGTGGTTTTTCTCCCTTGCAACCCTCTCTGCATACTTAATAAACCAGGTAGGGGTACTTGTAAACGCAGCCCGTCATTGGCAGGCGGGTGTCTGTTTTCTGCTGGTCTTCTTCCCCTAATGTTAAGTAAAGCATTTACAGAAGCAGCAGCCCCAGCTTTGCTGGATCACATCCTCTTGAGAAATTGGAGGTGCTCCGAGAGGACACAGCTGGGTAGCTCACACTCAAAGATTTTTAGCCACTGAAAAATGTTTTGAAAGCTTTTTTTTTTAAAAAAAAAAAACAAACCAAAAAACAAACCTCAAAGCTATTGGATTTGGGATTGGGCAGTGAGACCTTGTCCCTTTAAGTTCCAGAATGTATTTGACTTTCAGCACCAGGGATGAGGGGATCCACCAGCCTCTGTGGCTTCATGGGCTGAGCCAAGAGAAACGCGTGAGTGTCCCCATTTTTCTGGGAGGCTTTACAGCTCGCCTGGCCCGTGGCTCCTTGGAATTAAGCCATTCATTTCAGTGGAAACACCTGATGGGCGTTCCTGTGTGGACTGATGCGCTGCTCACCAGATTACATGGAAAATAAGGACTTTCCCTTCTCGCCAAACGCAACAGAGCATCTGTTTCATTGGTCAACACTTCACCAAATGCCATGTTAGAATTGGGAAACCGGTTCCCCCCAGGAGATACAGCAGACAGGGTCTCCAGAGCCAGGAAAGGTCCTTGTCCAGGTTCCTCTGCTTCCCTTATGTGACTGGCTGTGACTTGAAGTTAAATACTTGGGGAAAAGAGAAACGGCATGAAACGAAAAACCTCCCAGGCCACTTTGGCTCTATTAACCCTTCTGCATCACTCCTCCTTTCTGGACCTGTGGTCGGAATTTTGGCAGATCACCTCTTCCCTGGTAATCGCAAACTCTTCTCTTTATGTCTCTGGAACCCGAGGGGAGTCATGGACCCGGTCCTGTGCCTCAGCAAGTCTGCAGCCTGTGGGGAGGGGGGCAGCTTCCCCTCCCCCTGCCTCTCCTCCTGCCCTCCCCGTCACCACCCACCCATGGAGACCCGCAGGCAGCCCCTCCAGGCAGACAGAGCGGACACAGATAAATGGGGGGTGTTAGGGTTGCCAACGATGAAAATAACAGCTTTGGGTTTTCTTTGTTTTTCTGGTATTATGAATAATGCTTTCTTAAAATAGCAAATATGACTATTTGTCCATTTTTAAAAATCTAAAGCAAATTGCTTTTTTTTTTTTTTAAATATCCTGATTTTTCCTCTATGTGCTGCCTTCTCGAAACCACATAAGCCAATTAGGTCACTTCGTCCTTAATTCATTAATTGTCAATTTTTAGAACTGGGATTTGGTTCCAAAGAGGAGTTTCAATTTTTGAAAGATTTTCAATTTTTTCTTTTTAGTTATACATGACAGTAGAATGTATTTTGACAGATTATACATACATGGGGTATAACTTCCCATTCTTGTGGTTGTACATGATGTGGAGTTACACCGGTCAGTATTCATATATGATCACAGGAAAGTTATGTCCAGTTCATCCCACTGTCTTCCCTATTCCCATTCCCACTCTTCTCTTCATTCCCCTTTGTCTAGTCCAATGAACTGCTCTTCTTCCCTTCCCCTGCTTATTGTATGTTAGTATCTGAATATCAGAAAAAACATTCAGTCTTTAGTTTTTTGGGATTGGCTTATTTCACTTAGCATGATATTCTCCAGATTCACCCATTTACTAGCAAATATCATAATTCCATTCTTCTTTACGGCTGAGTAATATTGCATTATATGTGTGTGTGTATGTGTATATATACGTATGTATGTATGTATGTATATATCTCACATTTTCTTTGTCCATTCATCTTTTGAAGGGCACCTAGGTTGGTTACATAGTTTAGCTGAATTGTGAATTGAGCTGCTATAAACATTGATGTGTCTGTGTATGTAGTATGTTGATTTTAAGTCCTGTGGGTATATGCTGAGGAGAGGGATGACTCAGTCAAATGGTGGTTCCATTCCAAGTTTTCTGAGGAATCTTAAAACTGCTTTCCATAGTTGTTGCACCAATCTGCCATCCCACTAGCAATGTATGAATGTACCTTGTCCCCACATCCTCACCAACATTTATTATCACTTGTATTCTTGATAACTGCCATTCTAACTGGAGTGAGATGGAATCTCAGTGTAGTTTTAATTTGAATTTCTCTAATTGCTATTTTTTTTCATGTATTTTTGACCTGGACTGTGATTTAAGCTAGCTGCCTGCAGAACTTACCTGGACTGTGAACTTACCTGGACTGTGAGTTAATCTATTGAGACACTGCTTTACCTGGACTAAGACAACAAACTGTAATCTACAACAATTTGTAACTCGGTATCTTTGCTAACGGTGTCATTGCTGGTATAATTTTTCCAAGGGCTTCTTGCATGGAGCCATCAATTGGCGTGGTATTGTGGCATTTTGTATCCTCCCCTTCTGCTTGTAGCAGATTATTTATGGTGTTTGTATAAAAACCACTATGGTCGTTATTTAAATTAAACAAAAGGGGGAAATGTTAGAGTCTGTAAACAAGTCTGGATGGCACCTGGCATTTTGCCAGAGGGAGTGGTTTGTGAAGTAACGCCATCCAGCCATTAAGTGTGGAGATTCCTTATTGGTTGACTGCTGTATCTAGTTTATGTTAATTAAGATAAGCTGTGTGGAATGTATAAATACCTCTGTTGTCCTACAATAAACGGCTCCTACTCCTGCTGTATCAATCTACACAAGTTGCTCGTCACCCCCTGGTTAGTTTGTTGCAGCCGGACTGCGGCACACAATCCCAACTCTCTCCAATGTATGTTTATGGTGCCTTTGTCTTGTATGAAATAACTGTCCTTATGTGGGTAGGTCTCTGTGTCTTCTATTCTGTACCGCTGGTCTTTATGAATGTTTGGGGGCCAATACCATGCTATTTATGTTATTATAACCCTGTAGTATATATAATTTAAGGTCTGGTATTGTGATGTCACCTGCGTCACTTTTCTTGCTGAGGGTTTTGGCTATTCTGAACCTCTAATTTTTCCAAATGAATTTCATGGCTGTTTTTTTTTTATTTCTATGACAAATGTCATTGGAATTTTAATAGGAATTGCATTAAGTCTGTATAACAGTTTTGGTAGTATGGCCATTTTGACAATATTAATTCTGCCTGTCCAAGAACATGAGAGATTGTTCCATCTTCTAAGATCTTCAATTTCTTTCTTTAGTGTTCTGTAGTTTTCATTGTAGAAGTCTTTCACCTCTTTTGTTAAATTGATTCCCAACTATTTTATTTTATTTTTTTCAAGGCTATTGTGAATGTGATAGTTTTCCTAATTTCTTTTTCACTTATATCATCATTGATGGGAATACAATTGATTTATGGGTGTAAATTTTATATCCTGCTACTTTGCTGAGTTCTAGGAGTTTTCTGGTGGAGTTTATTGGGTCTTCTAAATATAGAATCATGTCAGCAAATAGGGATAGTTTGAGTTCTTCTTTTCTTATTCATATCCCTTTAATTTCTTTCTTCTATCCAATGGCTCTGTCTAGAGTTTCCAGGACTATGTTGAATAGAAGTGGTACAAGAGGGCATTCTGTCTTATTCCAGTTTTTGGAATGAATGTTTTTAAATATTTTCCATTTAGAATGATATTTTGTTTCTGATTGCCATCTGTATTCTACTAGTATCCATTGTGATATTTACTTTTCATCACAAATTTTAGTAATTTGAATTTTTCCTCTCTCTTCTTTAGCTTAGTTAAGGGTTTATCAATTTTAATGTTTCAAAGAACCAACTCTTTGTTTTGTTGATTTTTTGAAAACATTTTTGCTTCAATTTCATTGATTTCAATTCTGATTTTAATGATTTCCTGTCTTCTACTCTTTTGGTGTTGATTTGTTCTTCTTTTTCTAGGGCTTTGAGATGTAATGTTAGGTTATTTATTTGGTGGCTTTCTAACCTTTTAATGAATGGGATGAATGCAATGAACTTTCCTATTAGCACTGCTGTCATAGTTTCCTGGAGATTTTCATATATTGTATTGCTATTCTCATTTACCTCTAAGTATTTTTTTTTGTTTCATCCCTGATTTCTTCTGCTACCATTGGTCATTCAAACATATATTATCTAGTCTCCAGCTGGAAAAGTAGCTTCTATTTTTAATTTTATCATTGATTTTTAATTTCATTTCATTATGATCTGATAAAATGCAAGATATTATCTCTATTTTCTTGTATTTGCTAAGAGTTACTTTGTGGCCTACAATATGGTCTATTTTAGAAAAGGATCTTTGTGCTGCAGAGAAGAAAGTGTATTCAGTCATTGACAGATGAAATATTCTATGTATATCTATCAAGTCTAAATTATTAATTGTATTCTATAGCTCAATAACTTCATAACCCACTTGAATCTAATGTATGGAATATGATATGTCAAGAGCTTTGTAATGTTTTGAACAACCAATAAAAAAAAAAAGAAAATCTATTGAGTGGTGAGAGAGGTGTGTTGAAGTCACCCAGTATTATTGTTTGTGGTCTGTTTGATTCTTGAAATTGAGAAGGTTTTATTTGATGTAGGAAGATGCTCCATTGCCTGTGGCACAAATATTTATGATTGGTACATTTTGTTGATGTCCCTTAAGCAGTATGAAATGTCTTTCTTTGTCCCTTCTGATTAACTTTAGTTTGAAGTCCACTTTATCAGATACAAGGATAGAAACCCCTGCTTGTTTACAAGATCCATGTGAATGATATGTTTCTTCCATTCTTTAACCTTCAGTCATGGAAGTCTTTGTCTATAAAATGTGTGTCTCTTGGAGACAGTATATTGTTGAATCTTGTTTTTTAATCCAATCTGCCAGTCTATGTCTTTTGATTAATGAGTTTAGGCCATTTACATTTAATGTTATTATTGAGAAATTATTTTTTTTATCCCCTGTCATTTTTATTTATTTCTATTTTTTATTTTGAATTGGTTTCTCTTTTGATTGACTATTCTTCTAGTGTAATTCCTCCATTTACTGGTTTTTACTTTTATTTTTCATTGCTTCTTCATGAAACATTTTATTGAGTATCTTTTGTAGGACAGCCTTTCTAGTTGTGAATTCTTTTAACTTCTATTTATCATGGAAGATTTTGGAGTTCTGAATTTTTATTAACAAAATTGGCAAGTAAAATTATATACTTATGGTGTATAACATGATGTCTTAACATTTGTACATGTTGTGGCACTGCTAAACCAAGCTATCTACCATATATATTACTCACAAACCTATTGTGTGGCAAGGACCCTTAACATGACTCCTAGCATTTTTCAAATGGACACTGTAGTCACTATGGTGCACAATAGATAACGTGAATTTATTCCTTACAAAATTGAAACTTTGCATCCTTTTGCTAACTTCTCTTCAATACCACAGTCTCTGGTAACCACCATGCCACTCTTTCTTTCTGTAAGTTCAACTTTTCTACAGTCTGCATATAAATGAGATCATGCAACATTTGTCCTTCTGTGCCTGGCTTACTCCATGGTGTGTATACCCCACATTCTCTTTATACATCCACCCATTGATGTGACAGACTGATTCTATATCTTGGCTGTTGTGAATGATACATGGTGGCAGTGTAGGAGTCTCTTGACATACAGATTTCATTTCCTCTGGAAGAGAGTCTGATTTCATCATTCTGCATGTAGATATCCAGTTGTCCCAGCACTTTTTACCAAAGAGACTGTCATTTCCCCCTCGTATGTTCTTGGAAACCCTGTCAAAAACCAATGGATCATGAGTGCATGAATTTAGTTCTGGATCCTCTGTCTGCTCCTTTGGTCTATGTGCCTGTTTTTATGCTAGCGCAATGTTGTTTTGATTATTGTAGTTTTATAGTAGGTTTTGAAATCTGGTATGTGACACCTCTGGCTTTGTTCTTTCTGCCTGAGAGGGCTTCAGCTATTTAGGGTCATTTGTGTTTTCACATGAAATTTTTGGATTGTTTAAGATTGCTTTTCTTATTTCTGTAAAAATTGTCATTAGAACATGGATGTAGATTGCATTGAATCCAAAGATTGCTCTGGGTAGTGTGGACATTTTTTTTTGTACTGGGGAAATTAAACTCAGGGGAACACAACTACTGAGCCACATCCCAAGCCCTATTTTGTATTTTAATAGAGGCAGGGTCTCACTGAGTTGCTTAGAACTTTGCTATTGCTGAGGCTGGCTTTGAACATGTGCTCCTCCTGTCTCAGCCTCCCAAGTCACTGGGATCTCAGGTGTGCACCATCATGCCTGGCTAGTATGGACATTTTAACAACATTAATTCTTCCAATCCATGAACACAGTATATCTGAGAATTTTCCATTTATTTGGGTGTTTCTTAAAATTTTCACCAGTGCTTTATAGTTTTCACTCTGCAGAGCATATTCCTTTTTGGTTAACTTTGTGAGTATTTTATTTTTCCTTAGTTATAAATGAGATTGTTTTCCTGATTTCCTTTTAGATAGCTCATTGTATATAGAAAAGTTGCTGATTTTGTATATGGTAACTGTACTGAGCTTTTAAATTAGTTTAAACAAGTGTTTTGGCATCATTAGGAATTATTAAAGGTATTATTTTGTTGCCTGAAAATGGACAATTCACTTCTTCTTTTCCAAGTTGGATGATTTTATTTCTTGCACTTGCCTAATTGTGTTGACTGGGTCTACCAGTACTGTGTTGAGTAAGAGTGGCCAAAATGGGCTCCTTGTCACCCTTCTGACCTCAGGGAATATTTTTTCAACTTTTTACTGTTGAGTATGATGTTAGCTGTGGCCTTTTGTATGTGGCTATTTTTGTTGTTGCTGTTCAGGTACATTCCCTCTATACCTAACTGTTTGAGAATTTTTAACATGAAGTAAATTTTAATATTGTCCAATGCCTTTTCTGCATCTATTGAGATGACTGTATCAGTTTCATCATTCTGTTACTGTGGTGCACTCCATTCACTGATTTATGTGTGTTGAACCATCCTTGAATTCCCGGGAATCCCATTTGGCGAATGCTTCTTTTAATATGCTGTTGAATTTATTTTGTTGATGGTTTCTCCATTTATGGTCATAGGGATATTGGCCTGTAATATTTTGTTCTTGTAGTGTCTTTATCTGGCTTTGGCATCAGGATAATGCTGGCTAGGTAAAATGAGTTCTGGAACATTCCTTCTTTGAATTTTGGAACCTTTGGCAAGGACTGGGATAACTTTTTAAGTATTGGTAGAACCCAGCAGGGAAGCTGTTGGTCCTGGGCTTTCCTGTAGTGGGAGACATTTTATTGATGAGTCAATGGGATTCCTCACTACTGGTATGTTAAGATCTACTGGTTCACGATTAGGTCCTGGCAGGTGGCACATGTCTCGGACTGTGTCCACTTCCTCTAGGTTGCTGGATGTGGTGGCACATCACTCATTGTAGTTGCTCCTGATCCTCAGTATTAGTTGTAATGTTAATTGTTATTAGTTGTAATGTTTCTCTTTTATATCTTATTGGACTCTTCTCTCTTTTTTTTAGTCTAAATAAAAGTTTGTTCACTTTGTCTTTTCAGGAAAACAATTATTACTTTTTAAATACTATTCTATTGTTTTATAGTGTCTGTTTCACTTATTTCTACTCTAATCTTTACTATTTCCTCTCTTCTGGAAACTTTGGGCTTAGTTGAAAAGCTGTAAATTGTTATGTAAGCAGATAGCTGGTTCATACAAGCATGAAAACAAGGGCAATCCCATGGGTCATCGCTGATATGAGTTCATGAGGGATGGGAAGGCCACACACTGACCATTACTGCTAGACAAAGGGAGACAACCTGCTGCTGCAAATATACCCATACCCTGTGAACACATGCATTCGCACACACATATTCTGTGAAGGTACACATGTTTTGGAACCCTTACAGAACTGGGCACAAGAAATCTTTCAGTTTATTGTTCCTAAGCAGAAAGAAAAGGATCAAATATTTAATGTAGCCAGATGCAGCGGTGCATAGCTGTCATCCCAGTTGCTCTAGAGCCTGAGGCAGGAGGCTTGCAAGTACGAGGCCAGCCTCAATGACTCAGTGAGGCCCTAAGCAACTTGGCAAGACCCTGTCTCAAAGTAAAAAAAAAAAAAGTACAAAAGGATGGGGGTGTTGCTCAGTGGTTAAGTGCTCCTGGGTTCAATCCCCAGTCAAATGAAACCACATACTCTGAGAAAAGTAAAGTATGGCAACATATACTCTTATTTGGAAAACAGTCATGGTGAACTTATGAGCTTAAAATAACATTTATTCCCATCTCTACCATTAAGGATAGCCAAGCAGCAGCAATATTTTCAGGTACCATCCACTGCTCTGGTTACTCCTAGTGCCCACGTTTGGACTTTAATTCTCTCCTATCCTCTGCTACCTGTGGTAAGGGAGCTGACTCCGTATGTTGGGGCAGTAGAACAAAACAAAGTGGCATGGGCCTAGACCATCTCATTATTTCCAGGAAGCAAATGTGTTTTTAAGAGTGCAGTAGGTAGTAGTGAAAACCAAGATAACGAATGGAGCCAAGTTCAAGAAATTCCTGGTGCCTCAAATTTCATGATTTGACAGAGAGGAAGAGAAGGGGAGAAAGGGAGAGGGAGGGAGGATGGGAGCAGGGTGGGAGGGGGAGAGAGAGGGGCCAGGGAGAGAGAGAGAATATGAATTATGGTTACCTTAAGGAAGATAAATCTAATCTGTGAAAGGTCAGTAGATTATAATGGTACAAATAAGAGCAAAGTTGATCTAAATCATATAAAAGGTAGTTAAGTTGTACAAAGAAGTGAAAACAAAACAATGTGAGCATTTCATTCCTCCTGGAAGCAAACGTATTCCTGGGCATTAATTATATATTCCGTAGAGTATTTAGGCACAAAAATAGGAAGCCAGGTGACCCTGGGAAAGGTAGTGTTATAATGAGATCTGAAGGACTAACAAGTAGCTGGAGTCCCACATGATGCAGGGGGAATGAAGACTTGCAGTTCATTAGTACCTCAGGTCACACAGAGCAGAAAGAAATCCACAGTGATTTAAGAAAATGATGAAGTGCCTTGAAGAGGAGAGCTAAAGTGTAGACTCAAGGCATTATCTATCAGGAGGTAACACTTCCTTATGGCCCTAATAATCTTAATAAAATATTTTAGAAAATATTCCCCAAAAGGTGTTTTGGCAGACCAATAAAATAGTCCACTCACTCAGACTCTCAGAGAGTATATTTCAAGACTGAAAATGTGAATAGTACTGAACCCTATCTATATTACATTTCTCCTACATATAATACCTATGATAAAGTTTTATTTATGATTTAGGTACAGTCAGAGATTAACAAAAATAACTAATAACATGATGAAAAATATTATTAGTTATTGTTTTCAAATAATAAGATGGGAAAATAATAACAATATACTGATCTGAGAGAGTCGATCTGATAACTAGAAGGCTACTAAGTGACTAACAGGCAGGTAGTATATATGGGATGGATACACTGGACAAAAGCATGATTTGTGTCCTGGGTGGGATCAAGTTGGGCAGCTTATGATTTCATCATTCTACTCAGAAGAGGGGGACACAATTGAAAAATTAAGAATTGTGTATTTTTGGAATTTTCCATGTAATACTTGGCTTGTACTTGACCATGGGTAATTGAAACCCTGAAAATAAAACCATGATTTAGGGGAAACCAGTGTGAATTAATCATGATGATAGATAATAAAGTAGGATTTGTGATTCAGGCCAAATCACTTGTAAAGAATGATTAAAAAATTCAGTGTATGTGTCTTTGAGTCAAGGTTAATTTGATTATCACTGGCTAGAGTTTGAATTTCCTTAGAAACCCAGATCTGTGCCCTTTCTGACAATTGATTGGATTATAACCCAGGTCTTGTGACTTTTGGCTGCTCTGAGGTTGTTATTTGTTTTTCATTTGAAGATGGTAAAGTTTTTGGATCCTAGGAAGCTATGGAAATAGTAAAGTAGCTAATATGTCATGAATGTAACCCAGTAAAAGACCAAAATAAAAAAAATATGATCAGGATAAGGATAAAAGACAAATTTGAATTCACTACAGTAGCACATTCACAACTGATTTTAGTCTGAAAATATTGATTACCTTTGTATTTTAAAATTTGGTGATAGTTTTGTGCACTTGTAAAACATTTAAAATATTTAGGAAAAAATATATATCAGAATTTTTATTTCAATTAAATGCTTAGAAACATTTGATTAATTAAGGCAGTAATTAATGTTTGGGAAGTTTAATGTGTTCGATCTCCAACCTTTGACTGTTGCCTGTGTGAATACTCAAATAATAAATGGCTTTTGGGAGATGTTGAAATTTTATTTAAATAAAATTAGATTGTTTAATTCGTAAAACTAGAATATGGATATTAAGACACAAAGAGAAATAAGCATTTCTTTCCAAAGAAAGGTCTTTCTAGAACTCCTTTGTCATTAAAGAATCAATCATCCTAAACCTGTAGTTTCAAATCTTCCTCAACAATCTAAATAGTTTCTGGTTGGGCAAATTAAACCCTCTGAGACTGTCTTCTTGATGTCCCATCTAAGGGTTGCTTTAGGACCAAATGAGACATCATTCAATTATTTAAGCAGGCAGATCCAGGCTTAGAATTGGTGGCTAATAATAATAAATGCAATAGAAGAAATGCAATTATTGAAAAGTTAATGTTAGACTAACCTGCTGAGCAACAGCATGTGACTTGTTATCATTTTCTTTCTTAAAAGGGTGAACAGAACACTGCAACTAGGAGGTCTATTATTTCTTCGCCAAAGGGAGTTAATGAGTTACTGGCATCAAAGCCTACCTCCACTGTGTTTTTCAGAGGGAATCAAAGTGGGCGTGGCCTGACTCCAGGAGGATGTCAGTGTGCAGATGTGGATCTTGGATAGGCTCAGCCGACACTTGCACAACTACTTTTCAACTGGATGGTGACTGCAACCTCTCCCTGTCCATTCAGACTCCGAGGGTGCCCATGACAGTGAGTGGCAAGGAGGCACCTGCAGGCACAGGACTCTGATTCCCGGGGAATCAATTTTCTTTCCTGCTCCTTCCTCCTGTCCCGCCTCTCCATGGATCCCCCCACCCTGTGCTCTGGGCCCTGCCGACCACATGGCAGAGGCTAACCAGATTTGATTTGTTTCAGAAACAATATCAAGAAGCACTTTGAAGGCAGGTCACTGATGTTTACTTCTCTTCTTCGTCACTTCAAGAGCATCCATTGCTTGTGGGCCCACCTGCGGATGTGCCACCCACCTGGGCTCTGCAGGAGACCTGGGCAGAGAGCACCACAGGCCTCACCTCACATGCACCGTGCCTTCTGCACCCATGGTGCGGCCTTTTCTCCTTTTTTTCCCCTTCTCAATTCTGTGTCCCCATAATGCCCAAGAGCCACCAGCAACCCTCTGCTTCAGGTAGCCACGGAGCAGGTGAGGTAAATACAGGTGTTGTTCCATCTGGAAACTTTTTTTTTTTTTAAAGAAAATGAGTGTGTTTAATCTGAGATTCCAAGACTGTCAAAAAATATTAAATTATGAAATAAGTGGAAATTTGTTTTAAAGTTGGGAAATCACAGTGCTAACTAAAAAATTTTTTTTTTCACTTTGTAAGTTGAAAAAGCACTGGTATTCTTTTAAAATTAATTCAGATACTGTACTTAGGGCAGAGAGGTTAGTCAATTAGTAAAAATTATATGGTATTTTTAATAAAAGAGTTTTTTATTACAAGGACTTTTATTTGGTGAGGATAAAAAACTATTTTGAAAAGCACTGATGCTTAATAACCCAAACCAAATCTTTTTTTTTTTTTTAAAGGAAATTCACACTTGGAGCTCCGTCCTTAAGAAATACCATTTTTCTTGAAAAATATTCTTAGCTTTATGTCACGATCTTAGGAAGGAAACTGATGTACTAGACTTTCAAATTTATATGTATTTAAATACGCAATCAAAAGAGAAATAGTTTATTTCTAACAGATTTAATTGCTTTTCCACAGAGGTCGGTCATACACGGTTTACTTAGGTACTGCCCTTAATAACGGCTGCTAGATGGAAATCAGGACGTACCTGGGAACTTTAATTCATGGACATTGCTGCGGAGCATCGACACCACTCTCCCATCATTCACAGTTTTATCACTGGCCTGAAATTGACCGACTAAATGACTGTCGTGGGTAACGCACAACGCTGTAAAACTGAGCAGTGACTTATTATGGGATGAAGGGCTGGAGGGATCACTGGGATGTTTAATATCAGGACGGCTGGCTTTCCAGCGCACTCCCTAGAAGAACTAGCCAAATGGGCCGAGGGAAACCTTACTGAACACAATGCGGCCATTTCTAGGTAGTCGCCTCCTCCAGGTGAGTGCAGGTCATTTAGGATCACAGTACAAGCACTGCAAGCCCTCTGCTCAGGATTGTCTTATGCACAGGAGACTCAGAGGAGTGAACTGTCGATGACTCGTCTCATCCTCAAATTGCTATTGCAGAGTGTTCGTGTAATTAAGCAACTAATAGAATTTCAATGCAACTTTCTTTACATCAAGACACCCATCCTTTCTTTTCTTTTGTGGTACTGAGGATTGAACCCAGGGGCGCTCAACCCCTGAGCCGTATCCCCAGCCCTTTTTTGTATTTTATTTAGAGACATCATGGTCTTAGGAAGGAAACTGACATACTATGTTGCTTTAAGTGCCTCCTTAAGTTGCTGTGGCTGGCTTTGAACTCATGATGCTCCTGCCTCAGCCTCCAGAGCCACTGGGATTATAGGCTTGTACCACTGCACCTGGCACCTATGCTTTTATTCCTCCCCTTACCTCAAAATAGAAAGAAATAAAAATGGAAGAGAAAAGGAAGAACAAATAGCGATTTTAGGGAATTTGGGGGAAAGAATTACACGTAAGTTCTGAGAGCCACAGGAATCTAAAGATCAAAGAAGAGGAAAATGCCGTGGGCGTCTGCCATGTGACGTATTGCAGAGTCTGGGGACAGGGAGCCAAGCTACTGCTGTTCCACTGCTAGGGAATTTAACAGAAAGACCTGCTTTTTGATCACCACATGGGATCCTGTGACTAAGAAAGAGCCCCCTTTATCCACCAGAGCCTCCGTGAGACTCTCCAGCAGTGTCCACCAGGTGGCAGCAGGAGGTAAGGTTTGCACACAGTTGGTGTCTTGGGCCACCATAGTGAATGCATTGAAGGAAAAAAGTCTTAAGATCTTTTGGAGAATTCCTATTAGGAAACATCGCCTTAAGAAAATGAAGTTGCCTGCGAGAACGTTTCTGGATTGTGAGTCGTTGCATCAAAAGAGAAATCTCAGCTTTCAGATGATCAGATCAGCCTAGAACGAGAATGTGGCCTGTTGGAAATACATGGCTTTGTGAGGCTCCATCTATGAGCACCTGGGGAGCTTCAGCCCCTGTTTAATAGCACTGGCTTAAATGAAAAGCTAAGGAAAGAAGGTTTTTTTCTCTTTGTATTTTTGGAGAAAAGGTGCAATTCATAGAGACCCTTATGTTATGTAATGTCTAGGAATGACACGGTACTCACAGTGAGGTGCTAAGTCAGAGTAGGTATTGAGTCCTTGCTCTTCTCTCCGAGAGTCTCCAGAGAAAACAGCCACCTAACGACCATGCTTGATTGTCTTAAGGAGTAAACATAAGCAACCTTTCCTTCAACGCAGGCACTTTGCTTCATGGCTAGGAGGAAGGGCAACCAGGATGTCTGAATGACTCCACCCCTGGCAGAAGAAGGGGCTGTTTGCCTCTTCAGGGGATCAAAAAGCAAGTGAAATGCAGGCCACCATCTCTTTACCTTGCCTCCTCTTCCTAGTACTCACCTACCTGTGACTCGATTCCTGCCAGGGATTGAAAGTGTCCTCCAACAGAACCTGAGTCCAACAGATTCAGAAAACTGAATCTCCAGATTCATATGTTAATGGTATTTGGAGGTGGGGCCTTTGAGAGGTGATGCAGATTAGATGAGGTCGTGAGGATGGGGGCCCCTGCTGGCATTAGTGGATTTATAAGAAGATGAAGAGACCCAAGTTGACACATTTGCTCTGTCTCATCACCAGATGCCCATGCCATGCTCTTAGACTCCTCAGCTTTCAAAACCCTGAGCTAAATAAACCTCTGTTCTTTATAAATTATCCAGTCAGTGGCATTCAGTTATAGTAACAGAAAATGGACTATGGCAATTCCCCACTTCCACCCTCTGAATGTGCTACTGTCCAACTAGATTTCCTCTTATAACTGCATCCCTGTGTAAAGGGAAGAGCAGAAGAACCCTTCTGCCCCTAATTCTGACACCTTACATCATTGCTGTAATGTTACAGTGTCATGTAAACAAGAGCACGTCAATGCCAACTGTAAATTATGTGAATGTAAGAAAATCAATATTTTGGAGCATTTTCCTACGTGGTTTCCCTCTGCTTTCAAACATTTCTTTTCTTGACAGAATACAACAGGACAACGTGACAAAACAACTAGCTGTCTGCTGTCCCCTGAAGGCCATTCATTCCACTGATCTGCAATGGATAGTATGTATCAGTGTCCTCTAAAATGTTTCTGTGTACTTCCCCTTATCTCTGTGTAATTTGGCTTTCCAAAAATCTAATAAAATGTTCTCTCTAGAGCTACCAAGAAAAATCTCCAAACTTCAAGTCCAGGCCTTCTTCTTGGTCCTCAGTCTCTGTGCATTGTCTCTCATCCTGAGGATCCCCCACGTCTGCAGAGCTTTACTCTCTTGACTTGCACGCTGGACTTCCCCACCCTGAGTCCCAGGTCTCCTGTGCTGCAGTTTCCTTGATGATTCTGCTTCTGCCATCACACGTCCTCTCCCACCTTCTCCCTGGTCTTGCCTAAGTCTTGGCTGTGGGTCTTACCAAAGATCCAAGGAATCATTTTTCCTTCTGAGTTGTTCCTCTCGTAACTCACGAGAGACAAACACTAGGAGCTTTGACTTTTCTCCTGGGCTTTAGACTAACTCCCTCCATCCTTGGTGCCCCCTGGATGCCATCCAGCTCCGTCACCTGGGCTGAAGCTCCATTGCCACTCCAGTCCTGTTCCCTGATGGAACCTTTCAGCTTCTCTCCTCTCAGCGCCCATGGCTGTGATTCTGCTTTTAAGGACCCCCGGGTCTGTCCACTCACTCACTCACTCACCTTGTCCTTCCATTCTCCTCCAACACCATTCCCTCCCTTATATTCTCTCCACCTATTGGCACATAAGTGGTGTCATGGTTCTGATCCTGCTCCCACGAGCCTCCTTTCCACGTACATTCACGACATGCAGTTTTCCAAAACCACTATTATTTATCATGCTTGGGAATAATCGTTTTCCTCTGAAACTGTTTGCCTGGTGCTATCTTTCTTCTCCTTGCCCCTCATCCTCTTGGTGTAGTTCAGATACCATCTGCTCCACGAAGCTTTCCCATGTCCCCCACTCAATCCATCACACATTGGAATCTAATAGTGCACACTGCTGCAGCACATGGGGGTCTAATACAGATTGCATTGTTTTGCCTACCATTCTAGTTTCTTCCCATGCTTCTTTATTGTTTTGTCATTGAGGTTTTCTATTTCTTTTGGGAAACCTTTTTATCTTATTCTCATTTTAATTACAGTACTTAGCTCATGCATGAAATGCATGCTCAATCCATAAATGTACTGCATTATATCTTAACTCCCCTTTATTCTTTCCATCTTGTCCCGACTTACAGCTCCTCCTCATATGTGGGTGAATTAAAAAGAAAAAAAACCCAGCTGTATACTAAGGGTAACTCACCTGGCCTTTTGGGAAAACATTTCCTCATCTGGAAAGCAAGAAGGGTGGCTAAGAGGCAACCAAGATGCCTGCAAATGTTGGCATTTGAGAGTTTGCACCCTTTTTTTTTTTATTTCCCACTCTAAAACTTTCTCACTGATATTTATAAAGGTATTCCTGGACAAAATATGCTTTGTACAGTAAAGATTGAAAGTAAATAGCATGTGGATTATTGCCATTTTCTGGAGAGGCCTAGGTGGAGAGTAATTCAAAATTATTGTCTCAGGCTTTACCTGATTCCTTGAGGGCCAGTTACACCCCAAATCCATAGTTTGAATGGTTATCAGTCAGGATGAGCTGGGGTTTGCTGCACAACAAACAGCCCTGATATCTTAGTGGCTTAACATGGCAAATGTTTACTTCTGGTGACTGCTATGTGTCCAGTGTTCGACAGGCTCTGTTCTTTACCATGTTCACCCTGGGATGCAGGATGAGGCCGACAGAACATCAATCATATGTCATTGTTCACAGTGATGGTTGACGCAGAGGGAGGAAACCTGATGAACTGCACACTGGATACTAAAGGCTTTCACAGCAAAACACATGTTCTTTCTGTTTCCACATCATAGACCAAAGCAAGTTAGCCGGTCATAATGAGCTTTGATTCAAGCAAGAAGGAAATGCAATCCAACCATATGATTAGAAGGAAGAAAACCAGAAATTGGAACAAGATAACACATGAACAGTGAGACATATCCAAAGTCTGGCAGCTCCATCCAATCACTGGAAAAATCTGGCCATCTCTATATTTTCTCCTTTTACAAACACTGGTATTTGCCAAATACAGCTACCTTTTCTTGATATTTTAAACAGGAGAGAAATCAACCTTTTTGAAATTTATATTTTAATGCCTCTACCATTTTTAAAACAAACAATATAGTATTTTTCTTCTTGGGAAATCAAACTAAGAATGATAAAAATAAATCTTTAAAACGTTTTTATATTGGTTTGGATGAAATGGAGGGCAGTAAGACACACATAAAAATCAAAGACTTTACTTTTAGGCAACTTGTTCAACCCTTTGTATATTTGATACTATATTCTATTAAAGTATGCAGTAATTAATCCAACTATATTAACTTGGAGGTGTAATCTCCGTTTTTGTATGTGAAGGAATTTATTTTGGCCGCAAAACTTTTATAAGAAAAACAAGATTAGGGCAAATCATCTGTGGCTTGTTGAATTTTATTTTTAAATAAGTCATAGTGTATGTTAACTCATTGGGAGCTTGCACATGTGCCATAAATTAAAATATTGGTATGAGGCACTTGTTTATTTCCTATTTTAGGCCAATTCTCATGAGATGTAATTAGCCAGATGATACTTTTATTGATGAGATAATTCAGTCAAAAGGTGTTATTGTACTACCTCCATTTAGTTTTGGGCATATAGTTTTGTATATATAGAGAAAAAGATTTTAAACACATGCAAAAATTCTGGCCTGTGAGAAACTCTGATGGCAGGTCCTGCATTTATTGCACATTCCCAGGGTTTCTCTCAAAATGGAAGGAGCTGACATTTGGGGTCTAGGAGACGTAGTTCTCAAGAGCAAAGCAGATGCTAATGGGGGAAGAGTAAAGAAATACAGAAAGGAAGATCCATAAAAATCGGGAGGTACCTTTCAGAACCACAGGGAGGTACGCACAGAATCACATGTTTCTGTAACTAAATACAGGTTGGAACTTTCATACTGTTTGTGTGCATTATACTACTTCTCAAGCTGGACGAAAGATCAGACACGGGGCTCACAGAGCTCAGATCTTTTCTACCCCACGTCCCCCATACGTGCAGATTTATGTCAAGAAGCCTCATTTGCAGTATAACGCTAACAGTTCTTAATGTGTGGCGGGAGGCAAAGGCTGCTGTGGGAGTGAGAGGAGATATGGAACTGAGGACGCTGTCCACCCACAAATTAGAACTGTCACAGGTAGACCTCGGGGTTTCTCTGCTCTGGCACGGCTGACACTTTCACACAGAAAATTCTTTGTGGAAGGGTTTGTTCTGTGCACTGTAGGTGCTCAGCAGCATCCCTGACCTCTGTTCACCAGATGGCACCAACTTACCCTCAGCTTCCAGCTGTGACAAGCAAAAAATGTCTCCCGTTATTGCCAAATGTCCCCCGCAAGGGCCAAATACCCTGCAGTTGAGATCCACTGGTCTACACTGGGAACATTTGTTCTTGAATCTGAATTGTTGACTTTCTTAAGAAATTGCTTTTTAACCTTTCATGTAACTTTAGATTTTTTAATAATAATCTAAGACTTAGTTATATCAAGCCATGTAATTTATCATGCATGTTTCTTCTTATGATCCACATTTTGCAGAGAAGTATAGCAGTTCCCATTATCCATGAGGATATGCTCGGAGATCCTCCTTGGATGCCTGACACCATGGATTGCACCCAAACCTTTATAAACTCTGCTTTTTCCCACAGAGAAACAGATTTAAGCTTCCAAGTTTTCTGGTCTGTTACCTCCTTGGCACCACTACTCATTTTTGGCATGTGGGTCACTATTAAGTGAAATAAGTGTACTAGGACACCAGCGCTGAGATACAGTGACAGGCAATCTGATAAGCAAGATGGCGGATCAGTGATGAACATGTAAACAGTGGGAATAATCTGTACGAAGTAGGAGGGCGCAGGATGGCTGAGATTCCACAATACTCCTCAAGAGCATGCCACTTAAACTTATGAATTGATTATTTCTGGAGTTTTTCATTTAATATTTTCAGACTACAGTAAAATTATATTCTAAAGTAAGGAGCCAAATTTTGTTTACACCAATAACTTAAAGTAGGAGATAAAAATGGGTACATACAAATTAGAATGCCTGCTTTTGTGACATCAAGGTAGAAAAAATTATTCTTCTATGTCTTTGGCCTTAATAACGAGCTAAAGGGCTAAAAGCAGATTTCTCACAATTTGCTATTGGAAGGAAACTTGGAGAGAAGAGAAAATTCTTGTGGGGAAGAGGATTTCTATACATTAATTTGGATTTTTAATTTAACATAGCTTATGGTATTCTGGGGCTCCCAGCTCACCATTCAAATGTTCTGATCAAATAGGTGAAAACTTTTAATCAAATATTGGATTTATTATTGGAGTCTAGAGCCAAATGCATATTGTATGGGTTGAGGGAGAAGAGGCAGAAAGAAGATGGGAAAGGAATATAGCAGAAACAAAGAGTGTGTGTGTGTGGGGGGGGTGGTGGTGGTGAATGCTGGCTTCTACTTTTTCCTAGGAGTTCGAGCACCACCATTTGAGTTACACAATAAGTTGCCTTAAGGTTTCCTCAATGGCTATTATCCTGGAAGTGGCACTGTCCTTTCTACCTTGGAAGCATGCAAGTCCCATGGATATGTCTCAGGTGATGCACAAAGCCATCCAGGACTACACAGCAATGGCTCACCTCTCACCTGGCCATGAGATCCTGCTCATCTCCAAGCTTCATGTGGTCAAGAGCATCTCTAAGCTTTCAACCAACTAGATGGGTGATTCTCTCTTGGTGCACTTTTATCCCCAAAGGTCGGTTGCTGATGTCTAGATACATTCCAGCTGTCACAACTTGGGGAGGGGCATTGCCAAAGACATCTAATGGGTGGAAGCTGGGTGATGCTGGATATTCCAAAATACACCAGACAGTGCCCCGTAGCAAGGAACCATCTGGCTCAATGTGTCACTGGTGCTGAGGGTGAGAAACCAGTGCTAGACGTCCTGTGACTCCCTTGTGGGTGAGGGATTGGCAAGCTATAGCCCAGGGCCAAACACAGCCAGCTACTTGCTTTCACATGGCCCACAGGAAAAAATGGTTGCCTCCCTTTTCAGATGGTTGGAGAAGATTAAAAAAAAAAAAGATCATCTCATGACATGTGAAATGTACACAAAATTTAAATTTTTGTGTCCATATAGTAAGTCATATTGGAACATAGCCACGCTCATTGCTTTGCACAGATTGTCTGTGTCTGCTTGCACAATACAATATAAAGTCAAGCAATAGTGACAGAGATTGCAGGGCCCCAAATTCTGAAATATTTGTTGTCTGGCCTCTTACAGAGACAGCTTGCCAGCCCCTGCTCTGGAGACGAGTCCAATGAGCTACTGTTAATAGAGGAAGGTGGTCTGACACCCCTTTCTGTAAGATTTCCAGTACTTGGAGATCTAAAGGATATTTATTATTTCCCAAATTCAAGGGTGAGGGTGGGAGAGGGCTAGGAGGAAATCATAAAAAACAATGACAAGGACAATAAATGCATGCACTTGGAGGAGGGGCAACACAAAAAAGAAGATATTTATTTCTTTGATTAGCTAATATGCTCTTCGGATAATGAGCAGGAGAAGCAAGGGCCAAGTGCAGAGTCGTGGAAGTTTTTACGGCTGTTCCAAGAGCACATGGCGACCTTGAAGAGTGAACTACACATGAATTTTCATAGGATGTCTCTGGCTTCTCTTTTTCAAAAAATAAATAAGCCTCAAGCAGGCAGTGGTGAATTAAAGACTTATATACAGCATTTATAAAACTTATTGACAGTGGAGATTGTGAAGGCGTTTCACAAGGTGAGTATTTATAGGAAAAGAATCAAAACCCACAATTCATACCTTGGGAAATGATGTTAGCATTATTACTCTTTGCCTTGTGGGGGACTTGTCCAGGACGCTGATGGCATGCTGTGGGGAGCCGCCCTTACAGGAATTCCTGCTCTGGGGAGCGTTGGCAGCAGCCCCCGGCTTTCCAGACTCTTCTCTTCCCCCCACTGCGTCTCTCACATCAGAAATTTCAGACACAGTCTAAACAGAAGTGAGATTATTCCTGTGACACGGGACATGAGATATTTGCTCTTGGTCTTGTGCAACTGGGATATTTCAGGAAGGAGAAGCCAAAAGCCATCAAGAAGGCCATTGTACATGGAATCCATGAGAAACTCACGACGAACCTTCTTAGAAAATACGTTTGAAACACAGGAGGACAAATTCTACTGTCGTCATTGTGGGAAGAATTTTGAAAAAGGAAAAATGAAGTGATTAAATGGTATTTTAAGATGGGTTGCTGTTACCATACTAAGGGTATGAGAGGATTATGAAATTGTATTTCTTCATTCAAGTAATTCCTAATTTATTTGTCCAACATTGCTCAGTAATAAGAACCTTGTGTCTGCAGGTACCATGTACAGTGCACTCCAGGGTAGAGTCTTTCAGTGTTAGAGAATTACCCAAATGCAAAACTGTAGATTTGAAAAAAGTACTAATACTTTAAAATATAGTGTAAGCTTTAACAAAAAGTTCTTAACAGAGGCGTCAGGTTCTAGTGACAAACTCCTCAGTGCAAAGTATGTTTCTGAAGATTGGGTCCCTATTCTTTTCAACCGATTGCCAGTTTTTCTTTCTCCTTGTATTTGTATCTAATACCTGCGTTTGAGCATTTACAACTCATTTAAATATGTGGTGGGCTTTAAACCAGAGAACCAAACTCAACAAGACCAGTATTGATGGTGGTAGCAAACAGCAGCAAGGGAGCCCGGATGGAAATCTGAGCCTGACCTTGCCTGGCCCTGGGATTGTGGGCAATTCACTTACCCTCTTCTTTGTCTGTCTGTACAATGGAGATGACGATCATTTATTTCACAATTGTTCGATAATGAAGTAAGTCTATATATGTATAGTGACCGGCACAAAGTAAGTGAGCTCATATTTTGGATGCAGTTTTAAGAGCATGGGTTTTATCAGGGATATGTTTTCCACCAAATTCTCTGAGGCTTGGCTTCAGAGAATTGAAGTAGATCTTCCTCAGGCTTATCTTCATTCCACTTTCCTTTCAATCTCTTGTGCACCTCTTCTCTTCCCTCTAGAGGTCACCTCTTTGGATTTCCTAGACCACAGAAGCCTTGCTCTTCTCTTCCCTGTCTCCATTAAGAGTACTGATTGAGAGTGACTCCTTCAGGCTGAGGTTCTAAGCTGGCATCCAGGAAAGCCTTAAGCACATGAACACACTGAGGAAGACCATACAAAACTTTGTATTTTAATTATCCAAGCACTTGAAAATCACAAGGTTTAAAAACTTGCACTTGCATCTAAGACGGAGTAACAGGAACCTGATTTACTCCTGTCCGAAACAACTAAAAAACTGGAAAAATAAATGCAACAGCAGTTTTCAGACACTAAACATCAGATCGTGCAGGACAGCTATGTCTGAGAGATGGGCAAACCATATGAGCTCAACCATTGCCCAAGCTGTGGCTTGTTAAATTTTCTGGGGTTTGGTGCAGGGAAGGACACCAGTCAGAGTTAGTCACCTGAGGTCCTCAGGACAGAATACTGGACAGGAGGCCGCACAGCAGGAGAGCTTTCATGATCCTCAGAAGTTCTCCTGTGAGTTTTCAACTGACTACAAACAGTACGTTCCTGTGTAAGGAAGCCGCCTGGGTTAGGGAAAGAAGTACCCAGGGAAATGAGGGAGCCATCTCCTCTCAAGGCTACATGTTACTCATATTTCCACCAGCCAGAGGGAAAAACTTGTAATTCAAGGGCATCAGGCACAGTTCTTAAAAGGAAATGATATTGGAATTGGGGCAGGATGGGCCCTAGATGAGGATTGCGCTGGTCCCACCTTATGAAGTCTGAAAAAAGCATAAAATATTTTCAAGTAGGTTAACTGCATCCCAGAACAAGTTGTAGAATAGTATAGGGATATGAAAATATCTACATCCAACAAGGTGAAAATCCAGCAAAATTACTAGGCATAGAAGTGGGAAAATAAAATCCCTTATAATAAGAGCACAAGTAAATAAATAGAAGCAGATCCAGACAGACACAAATGCTGGAATGAAGAGATGAGGAGACTAAAATTTACTATTTTCTACATATTTAAGAGTTCTGAGAATCACTGAACACGTTAAGTAGTGACATGGAAGATGTAAAAAGACTCAAATCAAATTTTAAATAAAAAACATACTGGAAAGGATTAACAACAGATTAGATGCTACGGAAACAATGAGATCGCTTGAAGAAATAGCAATAGAAACTATCAAAAATGAGAAACAGAGAGAAAAATGACAGAAAAAAGTGGAGGCAGCATCAGTGAACTGTGGTCTAATATGTACGTGGGGAAAGTGTGGGTGTTGAGGGAGTTACAGAAATATTTGAAGAGATAATGGCTTAAAATTTTCCAACTTTGGTGAATTTTAAACCTAGAGATCCCAAGTACAAGAAATCACAGGACAAAGCCAATCAAACAAAACAAAACAAAGATGGAAACAGAAAACAACTGACAAACAAAAACCCTGAAGGAAACGACCCTGCGCTGGAGCACAAGAACATTGCTTAGAGGCAGCCAGAGACTGGACAGGACTGCCCATGAAGGAGCCAACGTCTGAATGACAGGAAACAAGCAAACCAGGGCAACATTTTCAAAATAAGAAGGAAAAACCGGAAATGGTCAACTTAGAATTTTATACCCAGTGAAAGTATCTCTCAAAAACCAAGGATGGTTTCCTGAATGCACACACACTATACTCAGTTTGCAAATTTTGTCTGTGTTTCCAATTTCATTTACCATGTTTGTTCGTGGCATTCTTATCCTCACTTAAGATGCCTATAGCCTGGAATTGATTCCATTTATATTTCCTGTATTGATGATTTGTGGGGCTTCCCTTTCCCTGATTATGTTTTGAGGATTTTAGATTTTCAGGGACCCATCTTTTGACTGGGTTGATTCTCCCTATTGAAACTTTAGATTCCATTTTATCAAACTCTGCTCTTCTAGTATCTTATCCATTAAATTTATCGAGTTGAGCTATTAGTTCCTACTCTTAATATTTGAGGGTATTTTGTTTAGTGTATTCTTGTTTGGAATTTTTATGTTGTCTGGGTAAAATTGAATCCATTTTTTTTTTGTACTTTGGTAACCTTGTCTATATCTAAAGTGGCTTTTATTTAAAAGTTTATATTATCTGAAATTAGGATTACCCATATTTAAAAAAAATATATTATTTGGTGTTTCTTTTTATCCTAAAAAGTTCAGCCTTTCTGAGCCTTCTTATTTTAGATGAGCCCCATAAAATATACTAGCTTCCTTTTAATCTAATCTGAAAAAATATTTTAGCTAGTGTATTTATGCCACTGACATGAATGATTGATAAATAAATAAATAAATATATATATATATATATATATATATATATATATATGCTTTATTTTTATAAATCAATACACATTTGAGAGAAACTCATTTCAATTTTATTCTATGCTCCCTCCACACTGATTTATATGATTCTTTAGTCTTTTATTCCTGCTTTCAGAATTATCTTTGTTTCCTTATTCTATGTTTTTCCCCACTCTAGTCTTGAAATCTTGTATTATGTAATATTAAGTGAGCACCTATATAAACTGAAGAAACTCTAAAGTCGATCAGTCTTTTATATCCTCTTAAGACACAGGATCTTTGAAAACTCTAACTCTGACCAGTCCCTTCCCGATGTTCAGGCTTCATTTTTAATTATTTTACTTTTTCCTCTCGTTTAAAACACACTGGTTTAGACATTAATATTTCATTAGATGGTTCTTAAAATGTTTACCTATACATTCATCAATCTCTTTGATCAGCATTTCTTACATCTTGGGCATTTTTTTTCTGGCCTTTTGTAAGTTAAATCTTTTAGAAGTTGCTTTAGTAAAGATCTTTTGGTCTCAAGTTCAATTTTTGTTTATTTTTTTCTCTCAGCACTTTGAAGATACCATTCTGCCGTCTTGACTTTCAAAGGTTACTTTTGCGAATTCTATTTTCCTTTTATTTGATGTTACTTTCCCCTCTGACTGCGTTTAAATCTCCCATTTCCCCTTTGCGCTCAGGTGTGGAAGCCCTTGCTGTCTGGAGCACTGAGCCTGCAGGTACAGAGCACTATCCATGGTCCTCCGAAGCCACAGCCACAGGGCATTGTCTTCATAATGAAGACATGGAAACGAGCTGATTTTACCCTGCTTATTTACCACGAAAATATGCATATATTTCAACCAAATGATTCATTTAACCTTAAAAGATTATAGTAACAGGAGTTAGCCTGTTAATATCTATTGATAAAAATAAGTTTAGGGCCTCAGAAATTCTGTTACTACAACATCAGGGAGTTTGAGTTATGAACTACGGATCAACGGATTGCAAAATGTTCAGTTTTTCTGAAAGCCAATTTAGAACTGCTATTGTCTGTTTCACCAGGATTGATCAAAGTATTTAGATCATTTCTTAGCTATTCATTTCAGGTTGTCTAAAAACCTATTTATACTAAGAAATCACTTAAAAACAACCAGCAAATACTGTACTGGAAAATTATGGTTATGCTTAGGGCATAGATATAAAATATTTATTTCAGATCATTTAATACTCTTTTTAGATTATAAACATTTTTATTTAATAATAAGCTTATTTCAGATGACTTTAAAAATCAACATGGCCATATTTACCAAGTGTTTGATACATTTTTTTCAACTGAGCCAAACTGGCAGACCCAATCAATGCCTTACTTGAACTATATCCTTTGACACAAAGTGAATGTTCTGGAAATCCGATGTCTTTGCAGCTTAGATGTTCCAGAACTCCACAAATGACACTGAGAGGATGTGACAGGTGTCTAAATTGTGTTTCTGAAAATGAATTGTATAATGGAATCTGCCAATACATATTTCAGGTAAAATATTGCTATCACTTCAAACAATAAATATTTCTAACCAATTTTAAAAATTCATTAGGTTTTAATAATGACACAGATTAATTTATATTAATGTACTCTAACTTATTGCAGACCTTGTAACAAGTTATATGCATTCCCTCCCAAGCCTAAATAATTGCCTTTAAACATATTACCCTTCATATCTCTTCTACATCCTGTATTTTTTTTAAATTGGATGCTAACATCCATGAAGAATAATGCTCAGATTGTAAGTGTACAGCTTGATGATTTTTCAAAGTAAAAAATCTGAACCAGTTTCAAAGTTAACCTGAACCAATCAAGACCTGACATTCCCGGTAGTCTGGTAGCTCCCTCTGTGTCCCTCTTATTCACTGTCATTCCTCTAGGGTAATGACTGTCTCTCAACACTCTGGTTGTTTTGAGGATGCTGCTTATACTATCAGGAGTACAACTACTGAAAGAAGATTTTATGGAAATTAAAATTTGGATGAGGCCATGCACTCCTTTCTATTTTACATCTATTTGCATTGTATCTACAGCAATCAACAAATATCTGACAGGCCCTCTCCACTCCTCCCACCCAAGTGCTACTCTTCAGAAAGAAGTGACCAGGTCCGAGCTCTGCAGACCTGGGTGTGTATGCTCTCCAGTGCCTTCAGTTTTCTGCATGCAGAGAATGGAAGGTAGAAAAACAAGGACCCTAAAGAGGCAGGTATCACCAGGTGATATGCACCTGCCTCTAAATAGCTCCTGGTTTTGGCTGTAGGGTCATCTTCTACAAACAACCAGGACTTTCCCAGGACTTTTCCATGAGTGAGCCACATACTGAGTTGTGTGCGCACCCACGGATGGGGGGTTTCTGGTCCACTGGCATGAACACAACTGGGCAGGTACATGATGCTTCTACCTGTTCTCTCTGCCCTGGGTGGTTGTGGGGACTAAGCACCCCTAACATGCTGCTTCTTAATGGAAATCTGCTGCTGGTGATACAGCATAAGCAGCCACCTCTACTCTACAATTAAGTGCAGTCTCTACACAGAGGGCATTATTAACAGCACTGCCAACGTACTCCAGAGGGCACATATTTGACTTGCTTTATGGAGGGCTCATTTTTGTTTTAAGTGCTCCTCAGTGGGACTACACCAATAAACTCAACTCTGCTATTCACTGTTACGTTGCTTTTGTCCTTGGGGATAACAGATCCTGTAGAATGATAGAGAACCACGGAATGCATCTTCTGCTGGCTGTTTTACTTCTGAAGTGGTTGCAATGATTATTTTGTTGCTAGTTTTGCAGTTTACTTATACTAAGCTATAAAAGCAGATATTTTTCAAACAAAACACCTGATTTAAGGGCCATTTTGTTTTACACATTTTGTTCTCTAATTAACAGAGTCTGAAAGCAATCGTTTAACTTCTGGAATTTTGTTTCCAAATTATTATCATGTTGAGGATAACGCCCCTATTCAGTGAATATCTACAAGGGAAGGGTACTATACACGTTGCTTTACTGGGCTACCTAATTCTTGTGAAATATTTTTGGTAAGGAATTTGAGGCCTAGAGAAGTCAACTTTGCCAAGGTCACATAGCCACTGAGTGGGAAAATTGTAACTTAAAGTCAAGGTTAGTTTAACTTGAAAACCCAAGCTTGCACCATTGGCAATACTCCTAAGACACTGCAGAAAAATAGTAGTTGATGCTAACGGACATACAACCTTTAGTTCCTTCAGTAAATTTTAACTGAGGGTAGGGAGAGGATTTTTACTGGACTTGAAAGGTAATGGTCAATTACTATCAGGCTATTTGAGTGAATATTAAAATTTAAAATGATTTTGACAGCCTACAAAATTCAATTGCTTTAAATCCACTAAGGTCTTAAAAGATGTCTCTCTACTTATGTACCATGGAATGCATTTTTCACTGGACTTTGGCAGGCTTACTAGGATGCTACATGGCTCAAACCCAGATATTATATGAGAGTTTTACTGACATGGTTCATTTTTGTCTATGGTTTGCAATTTGTCAAACCTAGTTTTGAAAGTTTCCTTAGGGTACGAACCACAGAGAACTAGGGATTTCACTGACCTTGTGGACCCATGCTGGAGTAGACCCACGCTCAATGGCCTTGCAGAGCTGTAGTTAGGGAGCAGGGTAATTTTCCAAAACTGTATGAGTATCTGCCAAAGCTTACCTGCACAGCCCGTCAGTAACTTCAAATGCTAGTGCTTTAGAATCCTTTTATAAATAAAATTCTTAGCTCTTAATGATCCAGCTTTATAAAAATGGCCACTGAGAGATGGATTCTGTAAGGAAAATAGGGTCCAGTCCCATTTTGTGATTAAATCAGATTTCTCAAACACACACGTACTAGATTCCCTCTTATTTTATAGACAGAAACTCTGCCTCAGAGAAATTGTCTACAGTCCTGGAGCTAATGGGAAGAGAAATTAACAACTCACCCAGCCTTCCTGGCCCCTCACTTGGCCCTGTCTATCATTATACCTGCTGTAGTGACACACCATAAAGCATCCAGAAAAAAAAAAACACACCCAATGCCTAATATTTTGGCCTTCAGTGTTTTTAAAGAAAATTCATAGTCATTCTCATTATTTTCTGACAACCCATAAAACTTATTATCTTTTGTTCTGTAATCCTAACATAATCATAAAATTTGGAGTGATAAAAACAAAACATGTCCTTTGGAAGCAAGATCTAAGCCCTTACTCAAAATATTCTTTATGGCAATATAAATAATTCACAAGCATAATGGATGTAAAAAACAATAATAAAAGCAAAAAAGGCCCCAGATTTTCTTCTGTATTTATTGATAATTTAATCAGCTTCTCTTCTGTCATCTCTCTTTAGCCAAAGCCCATGAAGTGCAGGCAAAATATTTATTTATCATATACAAACAAAAATCAAATTCAAGGTTTTACAAAATTGGCAGGATCTGGGGCCTTGAATAGGCACAGTCATAGCTGAGAATATGCCAATACTGAAAAGAACCCAAAGCTGAGTGTGGTGGCCCCTGCCCGTAATTTTAGCTGTGTGGAAGGCTGATCCAGGAGGATCATGAGTTCAAGGCCAGCCTGGACAACTTGGTGAGATCCTGTCCAAAATAAAAAATAACAGTGGGCTAGGGTGTAGCTCAGTGGTAGAGTGTCCCTGCTGGGTTTAATCCCCAGTGCCACAATAAAAAATCAAGATTTATAATTCTTCATCTATAGAATTTATTTTTACAGTCTTGAGAAACCTAAATTTACTGGATTAAAAAGGGCCAATTATCAGATTAAAGAAAAAGAGGTAGCTAAGGTCCACATTTTTTTAAGCATATGAAGAATATATAGTATTTAGTATACACAGAAAATAAGGAAGAAGAAAATATAAAGTTCTTGTAAAATTCATCAATAAGAAATAATCTGTTAACATTTTCTATATTTTTATAGTGATATTTTATATTTGTTTTCTGCTACTTGTTAAATACTTGTGAAAATTCATATTTATAAAACTAGGATACTATAGGACCAGTTTTTTTTATCATAATTTCTTATTAAAATTATACTACTATTAGGTTTCCATGTCAACAGTCTTCAAAAACATTTTTAGGAGGTTTATTTTTAGGAAATCTCATAACATGGGTAGACCCAAATATATTCAATTACTTCCTCCTTTTTGGGGAAAAGATAACTTTGATTTACATTTTTTCACAATTATATATAGTAACTTCATGATGTACAAAAAAACTTGCATGTGATTTAAAATTATTTTTAGGATATAATTGTAGAAATAAAAGTTATTATTCAAAAAATTGCAGACATTTTCAAGATTATTAACCTATCTTACAAAGCAGCTCATTTGAAATACCAGTCACATTTTCTTTAATAAATACAACAAAATATGATGCTATATTCTTATTTTCATTTGTATTTTTTATTAGAAAAGACTAAAACGTCTTTTAAAGTTTATGAAACAATTTTAGAATATTTTTGTTTTCTGATTGTTTATTATTTTCACTTTTCTTTTTGGTAGTGGGGATTGAACCCAGGGACACTCAACCACTGATCCACATCCCCAGCCACCTTTATGTTTTATTTAGAGACAGGGTCTTGCTGAGTTGCTTAGGCCCCTGCTCAGTTGTGGAGGCTGGCTTTGAACTCACAACCCTCCTGCCTCAGCCTCCTAAGCCCCTGGGATTACAGATATGTGCCACCACTCTTGGCTTATATTTACATGTTGTCTTTGATTTTTCAAAACTATATCATTGTGTATGACTTTTATGCCAATGTTTCACAAATATTTTTCCAGGTTGTTTTTTAATCTGCTGTAATTTTATTTACACAAAACTTCAATTGTTATATTGTTAATATCTATTGTGTTTTCTTTGTCTTTATGCTTATAAGGACTTGATAATTTAAAAATCAGAAAAATAGCCAGCCAGTGACCTGGGAGGCTGAGGTAAGAGGACTGCAAGTTTGAGGCCAGACTCAACAACTTAGCAAGTCCCTGAGTAGCTTAGGAGACTGTATCTAAAAAAATAAATAGATAAATAAATAAATAGGGCAGGGGATGTGACTCCGTGGTTAAGTGCTCCTGGGTTCAATCCTTGATGCTGAGAAAAAAAAATTAGAAAAATATTCAGTTGTTTTTAGTATCATCTTTCTGTGTTTCTTGAGAACAATAAAGCCTTTATTTCATTTTTTTTTTTAGCATTTGATGTGAAGTAGTGACTTTGGTTGTTTTTTCAGACAGTAGTCACACAATTTTCTTAGCATAGTTTTTCTTATTGTCTTCTCTCTCCATCCACTAGAACTGTTGAGTGTGCCCCAGTTCTTACTTAAGCAGCACTCGGGGGTTCTCATCAGCCTCACTGACCCTCTCTGTCCGGTCTTGTGTTGGTGACATACTGTTAACTACGACATCCTTGCATTTCTCTGTAACATCATCAGCTGGAGAGCTCGTCATGCTTTAATTTCAGTAAATCTTGAAGGGAGGACGAAGGCAGGCCGAGGCACATCCTGCATCCTCTGAAGAGCTACAACAACCAAGTTCAAAGTGCTCTTGTTTCTGTTTGTATTTGGTGCCTGGTGTTATTACTTTACATTTATTTACCTATTGAGCAAAGAACGTAGGTGAATTTAAAACAGAAGTGATGTTTGGCTCATGTGAAAGCAAATTGCACCAAAGCATGCTCTCTGGTGGAGGTTGGGTAATAGTTTGATCAGAAGGAAGTAGTGGTGGACTGGGGTTGTGGCATGTGTGAGACACTGGGTTCGATCCTCAGCACCCCATAAAAATAAATAAATAAAATAAAGGTATTGTGTGCATCTAGGACTAAAAAAATGTTTTAAAAAAAGAAGGAAGCAGTGGCAAATGGAGTATCACTCAATCTCCAGCCCCCGGTTGCCTAGGTCTGGACTGACAGCGACCTCACCCAGCCTCAGCCTCCCAGCCATTGGACTGAATTCTATGGGGAAATGTTTGAGATGTGTCCGTCAAATGCCTTCAAGGTAATTTGAGGACACTTACAAGTACAGAGTTGCCCAACGTGCATGTTCCCACCTGCCTTCCTCCTTCAGCTCATGCTGCAAACAACTGTCCTTTTCACAGTTCATTTAGTGCCATATTTTTGGGCTTTTTATTGACAATGTCCCATTTGTGGATATTTTCTGCAATCGAATTTTGGTGCATTCAGGCCTATCTCTAACCTATACTTTATGATTCTGTCCAACTAAAATGTCTCCTCCTCCCCCAGTCAAGTCCCGTGTCTTCATGTGTCTTAAGAGATCCTCCCAGTTGACAATGATGCTTTCTCCTGTGCCTCTGGAAGGAAGGATGCATGGAACTGTATCATTCATGTCTGTTGAACATACTGCTTTCATGTGTTAGTGAATGTTCAGGTGCTGATTTCATAATTTTCCTTGGTCCTTTTGAGCCTCTCAATGTGACAGATCCTATCTGGTCTCATTCCATTGATAACATCTAATAAAGTGCCATTATACACTTGTGGTCCTAAATTAATATCCACATGATAGAATTAAGTGCTCTCAACAGGAAGATTCACCAACTTTATTTACTCAACTAGAGTCTTATTTAGAGTCTATTAGTTGGTTCTTTATATTTCCCTTAAAAATCCATTCTTTCTCTGTGATTGCACTGGTATATACACAAAAACATATTACCCTATTTATTATGTTGTGGTGATATCTGATGAATAGAACCAAGGGACACTGCTGTCTAGGTAACAACTCTGATATCCAAAGGGTACCTGAGACTTTTCTGGTAGCCTCAAAATTATTAAGGAGTAACAGTAGCATCAGTTATTATTAAATAAGAATTTACCAATTGTTAATTCTTTAGAGCCTCTAGAGTCAATTATATCATTTCTGCATCAGAATGAATAGGGTGACAACTTTTTCACTCTCCCTTTTTCTGACCGTCCAGGATACTGTATGGTTCAATAGTCAGATTAGCATGGGCTTTGGTACCCGTCACTGGCTAGCCATGTGGCTCAGCCTCAGCCTCCTGTCTATAATACAGGCATGATCATAGTGCCTTCCTGTGGGATGGGTGTGAAGGTTAACTACGGAATTGCTTAAAGAAGCCCACATTAAAAGTGGCCATAACAATATGAAATATTTTTAATCATATTTCTGTGCTTTATGAACATCTTTTGAATACATGTTGAATCATATAAAGAATATTATTCTTATGGAGTAATTGCTGTTATTATTCATTTTTAAGGAGCAAATGAGCTCAGATGAACACCAACATTTGCCAGGCACAGTAAGGGGGGCTCATGTGCTATGTCACTAAATTGCAAAGTAGATTCTTTAGAGAGGGGGTTCTGCCTAATGGTTAAGACGGTACTGGGGACACCGTGCAGGTATTCAAGATCCTGGCTGTTCCACTTCCTGTGTATCCTTGAGGACATTGCTTACTTGCCTTGTGAATTCATTTCCTCTTTCTATAAAATGCCAAGGAGAATTGCTCCCACCTCATAGGAGTGTTGTGAGAGCAAAGGGGTTATCACCTGGAACACATGTATCATAATGCCAAAGTAGACACCTAGGGGATCTTAGTTACTATTAAGGAGAACATGTTTGGGTTCCTACAGATTCATATGTTAACATCCTAGGCCCCTGTAGATGGCAATAGGAGTTAGGATCTTGGGAATTAACTAAATCATGGGTGCAGGCCTCACGAAAGGGATTATTGCTTTTATTACAGATTCTGGAGGGCTCTCTCCCTCTTTTTCTTCTATGTGAGGATACAGCGAGGGGTCAGCAGGCTGCAACGGGAAGAGGACCCTCCCCAGACCCTGGCCATGCTGATACCCTGATCTCAAACCTTCAGCTTCCAGAGATCTGAAGAATAAATTTTCATTGTTTACTGAATTTACAGTGTTCTGTTACAGTAAAACAGATAGCTACTATTTAGTTCTGGTTTTTGTAAAGGAGAATACTGGAGATGAATTGCCTAAGACATAGTGAATTATAATTTTATGCCATCTTGCATCCATTTTGAAAATCAGCGGGGTTTTCACAAACCAGAAGCAGAGCTCAGTCTCCTTGACAATGTGCAGTTCTCCCCTCCCTCCCAGTTCCTCCAGACACCTGCCACAGATAACCATCTTCCAGAGACCTCCTTCCCATGGAACAGTTGGGTACAACCCACTGGACAGACTGCCATGTGGACTGCACACTGTGCCATGTGACCACCTCTCAGTCACAGTATAAAGGCACAGGCCACATGCTTGTCTGCTCTGAACTTATCAATCAAAACATACTGCAAGGAACCTGCCTGGATCATCCAGTAGGGGTTAGGTCCTCAGGTGTTCCTCTCTTTTGTTCCCCACCCAACAGGAAGGAGAACCCCTTCCTGTTGGCTTTGCAAGGCATGATGAAATAAATCGGTAGATAATGCATGGCTTCTGTCATTGTTCATGTTTGGTTGAGTTGCCTCCTCTGACTCACCTCACTGGCACACTTGAACTCACCCTCCTCCTGATCAGGGCTCACCTAGACAGTGGCTATTATGGCAATAAATAGGAGTTAGATCAGATAGGAGCTATGTCTTAGTCTGTTTGGAGAGCTATAACAAAATACCCTAGACTACCTAGTTTATAAACAACGAAAGGTTATTGCGCACAGTTTTGCAACCTGGAAAACCCATGACCATGGCCCCAGCAGACCTGATGTCTGGTGAGGGCTGCTCTCTGCTGCCTAGATGGTGCCTTCTGGTTGTGTCCTTGTTAAGGTCTGTAAACAAGTCAGGATGGCGCCTGGCATTTTGCCAGAGGGAGTGGTTTGTGAAGTAACGCCATCCAGCCATTAAGTGTGGAGATTCCTTATTGGTTGACTGCTGTATCTAGTTTATGTTAATTAAGATAAGCTGTGTGGAATGTATAAATACCTCTGTTGTCCTACAATAAACGGCTCCCACTCCTGCTGTATCAATGTACACAAGTTGTTCGTCACCCCCCGGCTATTTTGCTGCAGCCGGACTGCGGCATGTCCTTACATGTTAGAGAGGTGAACAAGTTCCCTTGGTCCTCTTTCCTAAAGGCAGTAATCTCTTCCATGAGGGCTTTGCCCTCAGGACTCTTCAAAGGCCCTGCTTTTTAATACCACTACAATAGGGATTAGGTTTCAATTTATGAATACCGGGGACACAAATACTTGGACCATAGGGAGCTGTGGGGCTGTCTGTGCGTTTTTCCTGTGTGAAGGACACCCTCAGGCCACCTGCAAGGCTAAAGAAGAATCCTGTGAAATGCAGGCTGTCAATTTGCTCACACTCTCCCCTGAAGCCCTCTGGAGAGAGACTTCTAGACCACATTACAAGAGAAATACAACCTCAGTCATATTAGCTGTTAGCTGGCTGGCTCGGATTTGAACTCACGTCCATGTGAGTCTAAATATGGTGTTCTTCTCACTTTTACTGTGTAATCTCCTTATGCTTTCTGTTTGTTGATTGGTTGTTTTTTTTAATACAAATTTCCAATGGGTCATTTTCAAGTTTGTTGCAATTCAAGTGAAACATCTCTCTGACCACTTTGGGCATGAAAAGTACCTTATGCCTTATAAAGTCAACTGTGATACTGAGCAGTCAACAGACCCCTTTGTGCAACCAGGACAGAGGCAGGAAATTGGGTAAAGACTTAGAAGAGGTAATGAAAATATTTAGAAAATTATCACTGGGAATCCAAAATAACTATTTGGCTTAGACCAAAAGGTCTCTGGTAAAGAGGTTGAATGAGATTCCTCAGGTAAGGAAAGAATAAGTAGTGCACCGGCCTCACAGATGCAAAACAAAACCCCAGAGACTTTCCCAGGCACACTCAGATGACTACTTATTTGTGAAACCAGCAATTAAACAGGAAGAAAGGTAAAAATAGGGAGAGAATTAGACATGTCCTCCTTTAGAATTACTCTTTTAATTGCAAGGCAGCAAGACAAATGATTTCCTTTATATGACGTCCCATAGTATGGAGGTTAAGGCAGTGGGCGAGGATTCTTCCATAACTCAAAAAATCAAAGCCGTAGCTTGACAGGTGAAAGCCAGGGCCTCACCAGGAGAAGTTCCCAGTAAATTGAAAACACAAAGGAAAGCAGGGAGGCTCCCTGTGGGCTTCTTGTATCAAGGATATGCATTTACTTCTTGGGAAGTCTTATAAAAGTCAATGTCTTTGTTACGTACATTCATCACGGTGCATGATTTTATAATGGTTAATAATAAGAGAATCAGAGGTGTGCTGATTATTTGCCTTCCTGGAGGTAATTGTCAAACAGCCTTTATGTGCTTTGCCAGGTCAGTAAAGTGTTTTAGCAACATGTTTAATTCTGAGTTAGTGACACTGTGACTCTCTGGGAGGTGGCAGTGTATCAGGCTGATGGAATATGCATCACATCAAAGTGTCAGAGATGTGGTGCCAAACCATAAATAGATGCTTTTAGCAGGTAAAGTCTTGCATCAACACTGATATTTAGAATTGTCTAGAGAGCGTTTAAATTTGCGCATAATTCTTAATACTGCTTACTAGAACATTTGTGTGATATATGATCAGTGACGTGCTGGAGACCAAGGTTCTCCCATCCTGGATGGGGAACCACAACATTTTGGGGATTGTTCTTGGCTTAACTCCATTTGTTGCCTCCTAGAATGAAAATGGGGGCTAAGCATTTTCTTTTCAACATAAGTGACTATAGGTGTTAATTTGGGAGAAAAAAACCAGATGTGCATTATGTAGTCATGTTGAGGGTGTTGCAAAGGCAACCAGCCTGGAGTAAGAAGAGCCAGGAGGCCAGGCCTGTGTGATAAATGACCAGAAGGTAGCCATGCATGGAAAGCTGGGAACAATAAGTGTGGCTGAGCAGCTAGAAAAGGGAGTGAAACAAAGAGAAAACAGGAGAGCAGAGGGCAGAGCCGAGTTAGAGGAGCCCGGGTGCCAGTGCAGGACCAGGGCCCTCTGAGTCAGGTAAAGGCTGCTCCAGGACCAGAGTGGGGTCAGTCCCTCAAGGTCAGGGCAAGGTGGTCATAATGCCGTCAGCATAGAACCAGAGGCCAAACAGAGGACTGGGATTTTTAAAGAATACAGGCAACAGCTCCTCACGTCCTCTTCCCCTCCCTGGCAGCCACCACTCTGCTCTGCCTACACATTTGGCTACTTTTCATACTTCACATTAGCAGTTGTCTAGTGGGAAGAATTTCAGTTTTGCAAGATGAAAAAGTTGTGGAGGCTGCACCAAAATCAACTGAAAACGGATCAAAGACCTCAGAATTAGACCAGAAACTATGCAACTCCTAGAAGAAAGTGTAGGATCAACATTCCAGCTTTAGGCACAAGAAATGACTTTCTCAATAGGACTCCTAAAGCTCAGGAATTAATAAATGGAATGGCATCAAATTAAAAAAGCTTCTCCATGGCAAAGGAAATAAGTATGAATATGAAGAGAGAACCCACAGAATGGGAGGAAAATCTTTGCTAGCTACTCTTCTGACAGAAGATTACTATTTAGGATATATAAAGAATGCAAAAAACTTCATATCAAACCCCCAAATAACTCAGTAAATGTGAAAATGAATTAAACAGAAACTTCTCAAAAGAAGAAATACAATGGCCAGAGCACTTGTGAATAATTATTCACCATCATTAGCAATTAGAAAATGCGGATCAGAACTACACTGAGATTTCATCTTGCACCAGTCAGAATGGCAGTCATCAAGAATGCACACGATGCCAGAGAAAATGCGGAGAAAAAAAGAACACGTTTATGTTGTTGGAGGACTGTAAATTAGTACGACCACCATGGAAATCAGTACGGAGGTTCCTCAAAAGACTAGTCATGGAACCACCATATGGCCCAGCTCTACCACTCCTCAGTATTCATCCTCAAGACTTAGTCATCTTGATACAGTGACACATGTGCACCCGTGTTTATAGCAGCATAAGTCACAATAGCCAAACTATGGAACCAGCCTAGGTGTCCATCAACCAATGAATGGATAAAGAAAATGTGGCATATATATATATATATATATATATATATATATATATATACACACACACACATACATTGGAGTTTTATTCAGACATAAAGAAAAATAAAATTCTGGCATTTGCAAGAAAATGGATGGAACTAGAGACCATCATGTTAAGTGAAATAAGGCAAACTCTGAAGTCTAGGGTTGGGTCCTATGTCTTCTTTCATATGCAGAAGCTAGAGAGGAAAAGGAAAACAAAAGTCGGTGGCTCTTTTAAAAATGAAAGGGAGATCACTAGAGGAAAGGGACCAAGGTAGGAGGCCGGGAGGGAGGGGGGAAATTCTGGGAAGTGATATTGGCCAAATTATATTGTTATACTTTGTGCATGTGGGAATACCTAACAATACATCCCATCAGTATGTACAACTATAATGCACCAATAAAAATGTGGGGGGAAAAAAGAAAAAGTTATGTACACAATGTGGCTGTATTTAACATTATTGAACTATACAGTTAAAAATGGTTAAAATGGCATTTTTTTTTACCATAATTGAAAAATATTAAGAAATCAGGCAACATGAGAGGGAGCAGCTATGAGGGCATCTTGGCCCTTTGTAATTTGAGTTGACCTTTCAATATTCCCAGCTCCAAGCACAGAAACTAGCACTTGGCTTGATGGATTTATTGCATGCATACATTTCTGAATGCATAAGGGACTGCAGTTCACTCCAGAATGTCTGGACAGAAGGCCTTCCCAAGTTACCGACAGATTTCTTTTGTGTTTACAATTTATACCTGTGTGTCTATAACAAATGTTATATCTCTTTCTGCCTTTTTAACACCGGCAGCTATCATAATACCTGGTCAGGAGGGTGTGTTCAAGAGAGGCTTGCAGGCTGATAAAGATGTGACTATTTTAACCTTGGGATAATTTATAAGGAATGATCTGAAACTCTATTAATGATATTCCTCCACTAGCATAGGCTGAAACGGAGACTACTCTTTTTCTAGGTGTAGTTATACATTTGCATGGACTTTTTGGAGTTATAATCTGATACAAAAAAAGAGAGACTTACATTTTAGGAAAAAATTTTCCCCAGTTGGGTGCCGGCAGTAATGGGGAGTTCTGGATTCACCTAGGATTCCAGTACCACAGTCCTTTATTCTTCACGCCTTTCTCCACTCCAGCTGGGCTCCTGGTTCATGTCCACCATCCTTCTAGCTGGGCCCTAATGAGGCTCAGTGTTACTTCCTGGCTGGCCACAGGTCTGCAGGCGAGGGTCAACCCTTTCATTAGCAGTTTGAAAGCTCGCTGTCACTATGCATCAGCTGCTTATTGTCAACTGCAGTTGTGGGCTCACTTTCTCTGCACCTTGTACCAAAGGCCTATATTCATTTTCCCAGAACTGCAGAGGGATTAATTTTCCTGAAAGCATGGTAGTCAGTTAAATAAGTATGAAGGTTCTTTCCAACTAGTGGATAATCACAGTAGTGCCAATCTTGTTTACTGATAGGAAACAAGACAGGCCAGCAGGGTTGCAGTCACAATGGGCTCTCAGAGAAGCCTTGTTTATTTAGGAACCACTTCTATTTATTTATGTGGTGCATCTATAAATTATGAGCAGAAGTCATGGTGGAAAGTGGAAAAAGGGGATTTACAATGATTTTCAACCTTTGAGCATGTATCTATTTTTTATATCTTTTGCATGCGTATTATGAGATCCAATCTAGTAGCTAGTGGTAATGTAAAGAAAGATGAGAACTGTGAGCAAACCAGAAATTACCTCTGTAAGAAATTCATGCTTTCCATTTTCCCCCAGGAGTGGATCCTATTTCCAAGCTTTGTGTATTTCACAATTAAACTGGAGGCTTCTTAGGGTCAGGAACAATTCTCGCTTTGTGTTAATGGTCATGGTGGCTTGCACAAAATTAAACTCGTTGACTGAATGAACATACAGATGAATGCAGTCTGCGATGGGTGGGCTGAGGCATGCACCGGTGTCCATTTTAGGGCTGGGCAATGTGGGCTGGGGAATGTAGAAAGGAGAAGCTTGAGGTCAATGCCCGTTTAGACAAGTGTTGACTGAATATTGCTCACGTGCCTTTCTTAATACTGGCCACACATTACTGTCACCTAACACGATGAGAAACACTGATGCCAGGGCTCTGTTCCAAGTCAGTCAGGATATCCAAGGGTGGGCTCTGGAATGGACATCCCAGAAATGGAGCTGCCGTTGAGGTGATTTTTTTTTTGCTGTGTCTTTAAGGCTTTACAGAAGAGCATCTCCATGGTTGTCAGCTTATCTTGAGTATACATAATTTTTTTTAAAGTTAGTTCAGAAAGTTAAAGCATTATCATTTTAATGCTTTTGCTTATTTTGGAAAAATTTCCATTTATTTGACTTATTTTTTTCCCTAAGCTTATTTTGGGTACATAGTTTCATTTTAGAAATTCAAACATCTGCCTTAAGCTACATGCGAATTTAAAGAGCAACAAGTGAATTTTAAGTAGGTGAAAACCTCAAGAGAGGAGCACAGCATCGGAAGCCAAAGCTAAGAAGTCCTTATTTATACAGGGCTGACTCTCTAGCCAATTTAGAGAGAGAAGGGATAGTTTTGTTTACGCCCAAGGAACAAAGCTGCTTTGGTGGAAAGAACAGAGAATCCTTCCTAATGAAGTCCCTGCTTAGTAATTCAGGAGGCAGACAGCACAGTACACTTTTTTGAATTGGTTCGTAAGGAAACATGTTAGAAATGAAAGCAATCTTTCAGCCTCTGTCCTGTGGCTTTGCCATCTTGAGACTCTTTCAGAGAAAGGGCATAAGGTCCTTGTAGGTGACCCCAAGGCCAAGGGTGCACAGAGCGGCTTAAACTGCAACATGTCACCGTGTTGGCCTCAGGCAGTCTTGGCTCTTCATTGTGTCCCCACATTTTGGTGGACATCATATAATGATGGTGTGGAGCACGGAACTGGGGACTGGAAAGCCCACCATCAGTCTTAGTCCAGCAACTGACTGGCCTCGTCACTCTGAGCTTAGTCACTGACCTCTTTGAGTTGCTGTGATGGTTGATTTTAGGTGTCAACTTGATTGGATTAAGGAATAACTAGCGAGCTGATACAGCATTATTTCTAGGGTGTCTGTGGGGTGTTTCCAGTGGAGATAGGCATAAAAGTTAGTGGACTATGTGGGGGAAGATATTCCCTTACTGTGGGTGGGCACCATCCAATCTGCTGGGGACCCTAATAGAACAAAAGGGTACGAAGAAAGCAATTTTTTTCCTTCCTTTTTCTCTCTCCTGGAGCAAGACACCATTCTTACCCTGCCTTTGGACATCAGGCCTCATGGCTCTCTGGCCTTTAGACTTGGGAACTTGTATCAGAGGCCTGTTGGATGTTCAGGCCTTCAGCCCTAGATTGAGCATTACGGCACTAGCTCCCATGGCTCTGAGACCTCTGGACTTGAGTTGGGTCACACCATCAGCTTTTCAGGGCTGTCAGCTTGGGAATGGCTTATTATAGGACTTCTTAGCCTCTATAACCATATATGCCAATCGCGTTAAAAAAAATCTCATCTACCTACTCACCCATCCATCCATGCTATTGATTTTGTCTCTCTGGAGAGTGTGACCAATGCAGTTGCCTTACCTGCTCTAATGGTCAGTTATAGATACTTATTTATCTTGCTTAAAGGGGTTACTATGGGCATAAAATGAAACCATGGAGAATACTCTTAGGTTCTTATATAAATCCAATTCAAGATACATTTAGTGGTTATTAGATATGTGAAGTTCTTATGTAAATCCCATTTAAGAGACACTTACTGGATATCATATATGTGGAAGGAGAGTTTACACTCTGAGGACACAAGGCTGTCATGAGATGACCCTTGACTCCTTCTATCGGTTCACCATTTGGGGAGGGAGGTAGACATACCAAGGAAGTTATGGCAGTGGAAAATGCTCTAATAAGTATGATAAGCTGCTGGGGAACTTCAATGAAGTGGCAGCAATGGATTTTGATGGGATGAGACAAGGCAAAGACGAGCATCAAAGAGGCCTCCTAGGACCCCAGAAACCTGAGCTGAGTCCTGAAGGATTAGAGAATTTAATCAGCTGGCAGGGGGAATCTAAAAAAGTACAGATGCATGAGATACAGACTGTGTTCAAGGAAGGCCCAATGCTGGAGAGATTGGCATTTGGCTTTGAAGGGAGCCTTTGGCAGCCACTGAGTTTGGCTAGGTGGGCAGAGGCATTGAACTGTGAACTGATTTGAAGATCATGCTCTATGCATTGGACTATTTTTATAGCTACTAACTAGATATGGAAATGTTTTGACAGGAGAATGCCACTATTGAATCTTTATGTAGGTGAACTATCATGGTTCTTTGGGTCTATAGTGATAGACTATTTTTTTATGTTCCTCTCTAATGAAATTTTAAAGTCCTCAAAATGGTGTTCATATTTCAAAACAGACTTTATAGGACTTGGAACACTAGTAACTAGACTTAGAGTTCCATAGTTGAATGGTGATTGTGTTCATTGGTGTCAGTGGTCTACAAAAACCCATTAGGATGTTCTCTAAACCCAGAGAAGCAACCGGCAGGCACATGGAGATTCCGGTTAACAGGGAACATGGGAGTGCAGATGAGTTAGGCCTTATTGAGGTTGTTTTGGGGAAAAGCTGGTTCAGGAAGGGCACACACAGAAGCCATCTTCTCTTTAAGCCAGACAGTTATCTGTAGCTGTTGGTTCTGGTATAATGCATTCCAAATATCCTTAATTCTGAGTGGGAAGACGGAACAAAGAATAACAAGCTACCTTAAGAGAACAGAATCAGGCCTTTCTGTGAGTAATTCTGCCCAAAGGTAAGATTTCAGTTGCTATGGCTACCTGGAAGACCACCTGGGAGAATGACTGGAGGAAGTGTGGGGAGAGAGGACTCACCCATTTCTACCAGCGGAATTGCCAAGAAAGGTTTCTAAGTGTAAGGCCTCCCCTCCCACCTAGATTTTAGAGGAATGGGGGTTCCATTTCCTTCTCTTTGTATAGGACTGTGCTAAGATACTCTAGAAAGGGCACCTCAATTTATCCCTTAGAGCCTCCTAAGAGTCTTGGTCACCTGCTCCCAAGGAAGGAATCTCAAGTTTTCTGATTTGGTGTTCCTGTTGGACAATATCAGATTTCTTGCTGTGATTCCAACCTACTTATTTTTTTTTAAATTTTTTATTGTTGGTTGTTCAAAACATTACAAATTTCTTGACATATCATATTCCACACTTTGATTCAAGTGGGTTATGAACTCCCACCTTCACCCCATACACAGATTGCAGAATCACATCAGATACACATACATTGATTTACAAATTGCCATACTAGTGTCTGTTGTGCTCCGCTGCCTTTCCCATCTTCCACCCTCACCCCTCCCCACCTCTCCCCTCCCCTCCCCTCCCCTCCTCTCTCTCTACCCCCTCCACTGTATAACCCTGAGGGTCTCCTTCCATTTCCATGCAATTTCCCTTCTCTCTCCCTTTCCCTCCCACCTCTCATCCCTGTTAAATGTTAATCTTCTTCTCCTGCTCTTCATCCCTACTCTGATCTTAGTTACTCTCCTTATATCAAAGAAGACATTTGGCATTTGTTTTTTAGGGATTGGCTAGCTTCACTTAGCATAATCTGCTCTAATGCCATCCATTTCCCTGCAAATTCTATGATTTTGTCATTTTTTAATGCAGAGTAATACTCCATTGTGTATAAATGCCACATTTTTTTTTATCCATTCATCTATTGAAGGGCATCTAGGTTGGTTCCACAGTCTTGCTATTGAGAATTGTGCTGCTATGGGTGTCCTATTGAGGAATTTGGAGCCCAACCCCACAGTATGTAGATCGTAGCCAACTTTTTCTTCTATCAGAAGGCGTGTCTCTGATTTGATATCAAGCTCCTTGATCCATTTTGAATTAACTTTTGTGCATGGCGAGAGAAAGGGATTCAGTTTCATTTTGTTGCATATGGATTTCCAGTTTTCCCAGCACCATTTGTTGAAGATGCTATCCTTCCTCCATTGCATGCTTTTAGCCCCTTTATCAAATATAAGATAGTTGTAGTTTTGTGGATTGGTTTCTGTGTCCTCTATTCTGTACCATTGGTCCACCCGCCTGTTTTGGTACCAGTACCATGCTGTTTTTGTTACTATTGCTCTGTAGTATAGTTTGAAGTCTGGTATCGCTATGCCGCCTGATTCACACTTCCTGCTTAGCATTGTTTTTGCTATTCTGGGTCTTTTATTTTTCCATATGAATTTCATGATTGCTTTCTCTATTTCTACAAGAAATGCCTTTGGGATTTTGATTGGCATTGCATTAAACCTATAGAGAACTTTTGGTAATATCACCATTTTGATGATGTTAGTTCTGCCTATCCATGAACAGGGTATATTTTTCCATCTTCTAAGATCTTCTTCTATTTCTCTCTTTAGGGTTCTGTAGTTTTCATTGCATAAGTCTTTTACCTCTTTTGTTAGTTTGATTCCCAAGTATTTTATTTTTTTTGAAGGTATTGTGAATGGAGTGGTTGTCCTCATTTCCATTTCAGAGGATTTGTCGCTGATATACAGGAATGCCTTTGATTTATGCGTGTTGATTTTATATCCTGCCACTTTGCTGAATTCATTTATTAGCTCTAATAGTTTCTTTGTAGAGCCTTTTGGGTCTGCTAGGTATAGAATCATATCATCTGCAAATAGTGATAATTTAAGTTCTTCTTTTCCTATTTTTATGCCTTTAATTTCTTTCGTCTGTCTAATTGCTCTGGCCAGTGTTTCGAGAACTATGTTGAACAGAAGTGGAGAGAGAGGGCATCCCTGTCTTGTTCCAGATTTTAGAGGGAATGCCTTCAGTTTTTCTCCATTCAGAATGATGCTAGCCTGAGGCTTAGCATAGATTGCTTTTACAATATTGAGGTATGTTCCTGTTATCCCTAGTTTTTCTAGAGTTTTGAACATAAAGGGATGCTGTACTTTGTCGAATGCTTTTTCCGCATCTATCGAGATGATCATATGGTTCTTATTTTTAAGTCTATTGATGTGGTGAATAACATTTATTGATTTCCGTATATTGAACCAGCCTTGCATCCCAGGGATGAATCCTACTTGATCATGGTGCACAATTTTTTTGATATGTTTTTGTATCCGATTCGCCAGAATTTTATTGAGGATTTTTGCATCTAGGTTCATTAGAGATATTTGTCTGTAGTTTTCTTTCTTTGAAGTGTCTTTGTCTGGTTTAGGTATCAGGGTGATGTTGGCCTCATAGAATGAATTTGGAAGTTCTCCCTCTTTTTCTATTTCCTGAAGTAGCTTGAAAAGTATTGGTATTAGTTCCTCTTTAAAGGTTTTGTAAAACTCTGCTGTATACCCATCCGGTCCTGGGCTTTTCTTAGTTGGTAGTCTTTTTATGGTTTCTTCTATTTCCTCAATTGATATTGGTCTGTTTAGGTTGTCTATATCCTCCTGACTCAATCTGGGCAGATCATATGACTTAAGAAATTTATCTATGTCTTCACTATCTTCTAATTTATTGGAGTATAAGGATTCAAAATAGTTTTTGATTATCTTCTGTATTTCTGAAGTGTCTGTTGTGATATTGCCTTTTTCATCCCGTATGCTAGTAATTTGAGTTCTCTCTCTTCTTCTCTTCGCTAGCATCGCTAAGGGTCTGTTGATTTTGTTTATTTTTTCAAAGAACCAACTTTTAGTTTTGTCAATTTTTTCAATTGTTTCTTTTGTTTCCATTTCATTAATTTCAGCTCTGATTTTAATTATTTCTTGCCTTCTACTTCTTTTGCTGTTGTTTTGCTCTTCTTTTTCAAGGATTTTGAGATGAAGTATGAGATCATTTATTTTTTGGTTTTTTCTTTTTTTAAGGAATGAACTCCAAGCAATGAATTTTCCTCTTAGAACTGCTTTCAATGTGTCCCATAGATTCCGATATGTTGTGTCTGTGTTTTCATTTATCTCTAAGAATTTTTTAATTTCCTCCTTGATGTCTTCTATAACCCATTGATCATTCAGTAACCTATTGTTCATTCTCCAAGTGATGTGTTCTTTTTTCTTCCTTCTTTTATCGTTGATTTTCAGTTTCATTCCATTATGATCAGATAAGATGCATGGTATTATCTCTACTCCTTTATATTGTCTAAGAGTTGCCCTGTGACATAATATATGATCTATTTTTGAGAAGGATCCATGTGCTGCTGAGAAAAAAGTATAACTGCTTGATGTTGGGTGGTATACTCTATATATGTCAATTAAGTCTAGGTTATTAATTATGTTATTGAGTTCTATAGTTTCCTTATTCAACTTTTGTTTGGAAGATCTGTCCAGTGGCGAGAGAGGTGTGTTGAAGTCTCCCATGATTATGGTATGGTGGTCTATTAGACTCTTGAACTTGAGAAGAGTTTGTTTGACGAACATAGCTGCACCATTGTTTGGGGCATAAATATTTATGATTGTTATGTCTTGTTGGTGTATGGTTCCCTTAAGCAGTATGTAGTGTCCCTCTTTATCCCTTTTGATTAACTTTGGCTTGAAATCTATTTTATTTGATATGAGTATGGACACTCCTGCTTGTTTCTGAAGTCCATATGAGTGATATGATTTTTCCCAACCTTTCACCTTCAGCCTATGTATGTCTTTTCCTATCAAATGCGTCTCCTGTAGGCAGCATATTGTTGGGTCTTGATTTGTGATCCATTCTACTAGCCTGTGTCTCTTAATTGGTGAGTTTAAGCCATTAACATTTAGGGTTATTATTGAGATATGGGTTGTTCTTCCAGCCATATTTGTTTATTTCTGTTACTAAACATGGTTTGTTTTCCTCTTTGATTATTTTCCCCCACTTTACTGTCCTACCTCCCACTGTTGGTTTTCATTGTTATTTTCCATTTCCTCTTCCTGTAATGTTTTGGCGAGGATGTTTTGAAGAGATGGTTTTCTAGCTGTGAATTCTTTAAACTTTTGTTTATCGTGGAAGGTTTTAATTTCATCTTCCATCCTGAAGCTTAATTTCGCTGGATACACAATTCTTGGTTGGAACCCATTTTCTTTCAGTGTTTGAAATATGTTATTCCAGGATCTTCTAGCTTTCAGAGTCTGTGTTGAAAGATCAGCTGTTATCCTGATTGGCTTACCCCTAAATGTAATCTGCTTCCTTTCTCTTGTAGCTTTTAAAATTCTCTCCTTATTCTGTATGTTGGGCATCTTCATTATAATGTGTCTAGGTGTGGATCTCTTATGATTTTGCACATTCGGCGTCCTGTAGGCTTCTAGGATTTGGGATTCTGTCTCATTCTTCAAGTCTGGGAAGTTTTCTCGTATTATTTCATTGAATAGACTGCTCATTCCTTTGGTTTGGAGCTCTGTACCTTCCTGTATCCCAATGACTCTTAAGTTTGATCTCTTTATGTTATCCCATATTTCTTGGATGTTCTGCTCATGGTTTCTTAACAGTCTTGCTGAGCTGTCTATGTTCTTTTCAAGTTGAAATACTTTGTCTTCATTGTCTGATGTTCTATCTTCTAAGTGTTCTACTCTGCTGGTAGTATTCTCCATTGAGTTTTTAAGTTGGTTTATTGCTTCCTGCATTTCTAGGATTTCTGTTTGTTTGTTTTTTATAACCTCTATCTCCCTGTATAGTTAATCCTTTGCTTCCTGGATTTGTTTGCGTAATTCATTGTCGAAGTGATCTTTCATTGTCTGATTTTGCTGTCTAATGTCTTCCTTGATACTCCAGATCATCTGAAGCATGTATATCCTGAATTCTTTATCTGACATTCCATCTGCTGCAGCTGTTACCTCTTCTAAAGTTGCGTTGACCTGCATTGCTTGTGGTCCTTTCTTTCCTTGTCTTTTCATACTGCTTGCGTATCTTTCCTGCAGGCGCGGGCAGCGGCTCTGCTCTCTCCTTATTCCAATTGGGGTGTCGTGGCTACCACGCCGGCAGGTCACTGGGCCTGTTCTGGGCGCTGGTGGCGGCTCTGTTCTGCCCCTACTCCAATTGGGGTGACGAGTGTACCATGCCGGCAGGCCACCGGGCCTGATCCGCCGGTCGGTTGCAGGTTTGCCTACCCTGCAGGCGCGGGCGGCAGCTCTACTCTGCCCCTACTCCAAATGGGGTGACGTGTCTGTCGTACCGGCAGGCCACTGGGCCTGTCCCGCTGGTCGGTCGCAGATCTGCCCACCTTTCGGGCACGGGTGGCGGCTCTGCTCTGCCCCTACTCCAATTGGGGTGTCGTGACTACCCCGCCTGCAGGTCGCTGGGCCTGTTCCTGGCACGGGCGGCGACTCTGCTCTGCCCCTACTCCAATTAGGGTGGTGTGTGTACCACGCCGGTAGGCTCCTGGGCCTGATCCGCTGGTCTGTCGCAGGTCTGCCTACCTTGGAGGCGCGGGCGGCGGATCTGCCCTGCCCCTCCTACCACGCCTGCTGACCCCTGGGCCTGATCTGCAGGTTGGTCACAGGTCTGCTCACCCTGCGGGCATGGGTGGCGGTTCCGCTCCGCCCCCACTCCAATTGGGGTCATGTGGCCACCACACCACAGGGCCTGATCCGGGCGTGGGAGAAGGATCTGTTCTGCCCCTACTCCAGTTGGAGTGATGTGTGTACCACACTGGCAGGCCACTGGGCCTGACCCGCCAGTCTGTGACAGGTCTGTTTACCTTGCAAGCGCGGGCAGCGGCTCTGCCCTGCCCCTCCTACCGCGCCCATGTACCACTGGGTCGCGGGTCTGCCCACCTTGCGAGTGCGGGTGGCGGCTCCGCTCCGCCCCCTCTCCAATTGGAGTCACGCGGTCACCACGCTGGCGAGCTGCTGGGCCTGCTCCGGGCGCTGGCGGCGGCCTGGCTCCTCCCCTCTGGCTCGACGACAAATTGAGGAGACTCGGGTGACTGAGCCTCACCCCCCCACCAGGAGACCAACTGTTTCTGTCGCCGCTGGTATTGATGAAGTTCTCTCCTCCGCCGCTTTCTGATGACATCAGATCTCTGCCATGTAGGTATCCTATGCGAATGGCAGCATTTCGTTCCCCTTGCCGGGCAACCCAAGCAACGGGTGAGTCCTGACCGGCCCTCAGCAGGACCCGGACCAAGAAGCTGTTTCCGCGGGCTCCTAGCCCTGGGCCAGGGCAGTTCAGGGAGCCGGAACTCGGCCGCTCCGTGCTCGGTGTAAGCTCCTATAAGAGTAGGCTCCAAGAACCCAACCTACTTATGATCCTTTAAGAGAGGATATTTTTGTGGTTTCTCTAGAGAAATATAAGGGTGTGTGTGTGTGTGAGAGGAGTTGGCTCACATGATCATGGAGTCTGAGAGGTCCTAAGATCTCTAGTCAGCAAGCTGGAGACCCCAGAGAGCTGATAATGCTCCAGCCTCAGAGTTGACAAGCACAGGGTCCAAGAAGAGCCTACCTTCTGTTGTTCTCTGAAGGTAGAAACAGACCAATGTCTCCCAACTCAGGCATTCAGGCTGGGGGTGTTTCCCCTTAGCCTTGGTATTCTCTTCATGTCTACGGTTGATTCCGTAGAACTCACCACATTAGAGAGCAATATGCCTTACCCAGTCCCCAATTCAAATGTTAATCTCATCCAGAAACACTGTCACAGGCAACCACAGAATATTTTTTAGCCAAATGTGTAAGCACTCACGGCCTAATTAAGTTGACACATAACATGAGCAGTCCCAGAGGTGTCCTCCTAAAGAGGTTGGGTAATTTCTCACTTTAAACATGCCTCACTGTGGACCAACAGTGCCACCATGACATTTGTCATTCCTCTGTTCTCAGGGGTCTCTCAGGCATCTGCAGCTGGGCCCAGTAAGGGTGGTAACTCAGTGGAGGAAAAGTCAGATGGATAAGGTCTAGAGAGAGTCTGATAGACACACGGGGTGAGGATCTGTCTTATAATTTCTTCCCACCATATAAGTCAGAAGCATAAAGCTGCTCCTTTTAATGTCCTTATGCACACAAAGGATGCCACTTTGGATAGACTGGGATGTAATTTGGGATGATAGGGGCAGGGAACAAGATATAAGTGACATCTGCTTTCCAAATACTCTCAAGACAAGGTTCAGTAATTCCTTCAAATACTTGGGTACTACACCATCTCTCTTCAAAAATACTGTTTGGACAAAATTGGCTGCTGAATTTAAGGAAAATGAATGAGGAAATAAATTAAAACCTCTATTCCAACTTCCTAGGAAAAAGTTTTAGGGACCTAGCAAATCATTTCAAAGTAGCTCTTCTACATAAAAAAAAAAGTGATTAGAATTTTTGTCACTTGTGGATACATGTTGGATATTAGATCAAATTTATACCTAAAAAGCACATGAAAGGGATCTTGTTTGCTGTATATGTTTACTCTCTCGAACTGGAAATCCTTCTGTAACCTGATATTCCCATTCATTTCATGGAGTTTGGTCACTGTAGAAATCCCATCAGACTGGAAACTAGGACTCTGCCTTCTAGACTTGATTCTGCAGCTAACGTACGAAGAGATTGTGGGGGAGACACCAGACACCAGATCTGGCAGTGAAGACACCAGACGAGTGAGCACAGATGTACTTTAAACGTTCCCTTTTTCCTCTAGAGTGGTGCTGCACATCAGAAATCCCTCCACACAAGAGTCATTCATGCCCTGACTCCCACTTCAACCTGACAGATGTGGGTCTCTTGTCTCCATTAGATCATCTTCATCTGCTGTCCTGCTAGTGATGGTAGCAGGGGCGGACATGTCTGTGTCACTTACTTAAGAGTATTTTTTTCTAGTTTCTGCTTCTTATTCTTCTTTTTTATTCCAGAGTTTTTCATTTTCTTTTAAAATTTCTTCCCCCCCCCTGCCCTTTTCCATTATAGTGAATGCCTTTCTCTGATGTTTGATAATCCTTGGCTATCTATTTCACTGTGGTCGATTTTGCTTTAATTTCCTGCTTGGAAAGGAACACAGGAGTAATATATTTTGTTGCTGGTTTTGGGGGAAAGAAGGGAATATTTAAACTTTCAATAAATACTTCCCATTTGGGGCCCTGAACCTCACTCTTGACCTCAGTTGGGTCCAGTATCCCTACATGGTGGGTCTCCTGTTCAGGCTCTTCCTCGGTCAACAGTCCCATATTCTAGGAGACATCCTAGTTCCCAGTGGTATGAGAATGAGATTGGAAGCACCTGGCAGTTCTGCATGCACACCTTCAGCCAGTCCTTTGTTCAGCTGTTCTCTACACCCTGCCTCCAAATTGCCCAGTGTCTCCATATCCAGAGCCTTCAGAGCAGAGTCAATTGATTCCTTTTTTGTAACTGTATTTGTCAGTTTACCATTGCTATGACAAATCACCTGACATAAATAACTTAAAGGAAGGAAAGATTTATTTTGGTTTGTGATTTCAGAGGTTTCAGCCCAGGGCCAAGTGTGGCCCTTTCACCTTGGGACTTTGGTGAGTCAGAATATCATGGCAAGGAACATGTGGTGGAACAGAGTTGCTGACCTCATGGTGTCTGGAAGGCAAAGAGGGGGAAGGATAGAGAAGGAGAGAGAGAGAGAGAGAGAGAGAGAGAGAGAGAGAGAGAGAGAGAGAGAACAGGGACAAAATAAGCTCTTCAAAGGCTTGCCTCCCATGACCTACTCCTCCAGCAGGCCCCACTCCAATGTTGCCACCACCTTCCAGCAGCATCGTCAGCTGAGGACCAAGCCTTTAGCACGTGGCCTTTGGGGACACTAAAGATCCAAACCCTAACAGCAATCCCTTCTGCAAGCCCTTTCTACTCCAGTTGCCTGCATTCTGCTAAATCATTGCTCTCCTGCCTCAGCGTTCTGTCTTCCAAACATGAGCTGGAAATCTCTAACCATTTTTGTTTTCTTACATATTCATTTTGTCCTTGTGAGTTTAATGTTTTTTTTTTTCTTTACTACCGCTTGAATAGTGGCTTCTGAGGGAGAAGATTTTAAAAGATGGGGACAATCCACCATCTTTAACTCAGAGTCTCTATGTAAACACACACACACACACACACACACAGAGAAAATGCAACCTGACACAATTAATGGAGAAATTAATATTGAAAACAAACTAGACATGTTTCCTTCGGTTTGTCAAAACCAACATGTGCATTTAAAAATCTAACAGATAAAAACATTTTGAGAAATGCAGACACACCTGAATGATGCCGTCTTGTGGGGGGCCCAGGGGTGGAAATGTCCCTCTGCAGGTTGAGAGCGGAGCAGGAGGCTGCCCGCCCGAGGGAAGCAGATCTCCCTCCCAGGGTGTGAAGAAAGCGTGGCCATTTTACCTGACTGTGATGCAGGGAGACTTAAATCATTCTAAAATTCCTTCAGCGGTGAGACCCAAGAGGAAGTGCTGGCAGGCCTGCAGATGCAGACCTGAGTTCTCACGACCAGTGAGCTTACTGTCTGAACCACTGCGGGGCCCACACCCGGATGTTATTTTAGACCTTGAGGGATCTTGGTGAATGGAGGGCCACCTTGCATTGGGATCCAGTGTCCCCCTCACTGCAGAACTTGGCCGCCATCCATCGGGCAGCACCCTGTACCTGCTATGAATCCTTGGACTATAACAGAGCAAAATGACACAAACAAATCAAGGGTCAAACTTTTGGGCCAATGGTATGGGACCCTCCCATTAAAGACCAGGTTTTGTATTGAGGGGCGTTTCTCAGAACAAGCAAAGCGATCATCAGCAGGGGAACCCCTAAAACTGCCACTGGTCCCACACGGATGGTGGTGCATGGCTCCTTAGTGACTCTTTTCTGCCCAGTGCTTCTGTGGGTGGCCCCTGTCCATTCTGAAGGCAAGAGGAAAGGTGTGGGCTCAGGGCACTTTTTTGTTTCATGGTGGGACCTTGCTTCTCCTGGTGACTCCTCAGACATCACTTCCCCTATCAGCTTTGTCCCAGGGACTATTCTGCACTTCCTGTGACCTTGAGAGATCAGAGCAGAGGAGCTGTGGATTCTCCTGGCACCTTTTGCAGTCCAGCACGGCAGCTCCCTTGTGCTCACTGGTGACATGGCCATTGAGCGCACATTACGGTGTGATGTCAAGTTTCATGGAGACCCCAAAACTTAGTCTAGGCCCCCCTTTGCTGCTTCATTATTTTCTCCAAGCGTCATCTCCTCACTAGTCCCTATGGATGTCACTAAGAGCTTTCAGTGAGACTTAGATGGACTCTCAGGGTCTCCTGGGACACAGCTGTGACTACTCCCAGAAAAGCATCTGTATTCTGGAACTTTACTACCAGGCAGATGTCCCCCAACGCCTGAGCCCCTCCTTAGCATTAAATTAGATGCTTAGGGCGCCACAGGAATTCTTTCAGACCTCTAGGAAAAGCCTCGGGCATTGCTGCTGGAGTCACACAGTCAGCTTAGACAGATGGCAGGCGATTTGTCGACTTGCAGCATTGAAGGCAGCAACGTCCCCCCTGAGACCTGGGCGTGTTGAATGAGCTCCTCTAAGTAGCTGACTTGGTTCTGGGGAGAGCGCAGCTCTAGGGAATGCAGGTTCATGGTGATATTAGGAAGCAACAATTAGTGTCCTCTTTGCCTGAGTCTCCTTGTCAATAAATCAAGGATGAAAATACTCCCTTTACTTTGGAGGACTGAGGATCGCCTGGACAAAAGGCAGGGAAGCTCCCTGTAAATGCAGTACTTGGAAGCCATGGGCCCCAACGGCCTCAGCATGTGCTCCCCTGTAGGGTGCTCCTACTGGGCCAAGGCACCGTGCCTGGGTGGAACGCATCCGATGTCTGCTTCTGTTTGATGCTATTAGCATTTCTCTTCAGTACAGTTAATTATTGTCTATTAAGTAGTATTTAATACTATTTATGCTTCTGTTGAATACTAAAGACAATTTATTTAGAATATATAAGGGATCACGATACAATGATTCCATGACCCACCTGATCTGGGGGAAAGGATTTCCACCTTACCTCTGAAGCCTCCTGATGATCAAGCAGGCCCTCAAGTTCCCTTGAGCTTGACCAAACTTGAGACAGGCTTCTCCCTTTTCTTAGAGCACTGACTTTAGAAACTTGGAGTTGTAACTTCTGACTCTGCTCCTTGAGGGAATGTTCCACACCCCAGGACTGTCTTGCTCAAGGACCGCGGAGCCCTTCCTTTGAAACATAATCATCAGGAAAGACAGGGCTCCTTACTGCTCTCTCTAATTAGGGGTAGGAGCTTAATATCTCCAAGTATCAGTCAGCAAACAGAGGGTCCAGTCACCTTGCCCTGACACCCTGTGCTGATGGACAGCTCACCTGGGTGCTAACCCTCTTTAGGTTGTGTGGCTGGTTGGTGCTGACTTCAGCCTCCCTTGTCTCCTGCAGTAGGCGCCACATGACCCAGTTTCACCGCCTTCCTCCTGTTCCCATGAGTTTCTGATGCACTTTTGTCATTTATACTGTATCCGTGGAGTAGACCTGGGGTTTATGATCCTTGATTTTTTTTTATATTTAATTGCATATTATAGTTCCAAACTATATGATTGTTTATATTTTTGTTTTAAAACTTGAAGGGAAAATACACTGTATATTTCAAATTAAACTCTAATAATAATCGTTTGGTAAAGACTGATAAAAAAAAAGCCAGATAAAAATTATTACCAGGGGCTGGGGATGTGGCTCAAGCGGTAGCGCGCTCGCCTGGCATGCATGGGGGCCCGGGTTCGATCCTCAGCACCACATACAAACAAAGATGTTGTGTCCACGGAAAACTAAAAAATAAATATTAAAATTCTCTCTCTCTCTTTTAAAAAAATTATTACCAAAAGTAACCATGTTTTGTAACTCTCTATTAAAACAAAACAAAGCAAACAAACAAATAAACAAAGAACGGCCAAGAGCCAGGGGGGAAAAACAGGAAAGGGAAATGTTGGGTTACTCTGATTCTTGACACTGGATTCCTGAATCATTTATATTTAGCTATCCCCATGGGAAACTATTAAAGATAGTCAAACTTCTCTTTAACTCTGTATTTTCATAGAAAAAATGACAAATTAAGTGCATTAATAATTCCCCTTTCTTTTAATAAGATTCTAATATTTTCCCTGTGCAACAATAATATGCATGATGATTAAGAAACTAATTGCAACTCTAGTTTCTGATTTCACTGAGGCCCAACTGTCAAACCTTTGTTGATGACACTGAATAATTCAAATTAGAGAGCTCAAAAGAGGATTAAGAAAAACTCTAGAAGGAAGGGCACAACTTGCTAATTGGGCCGGATTCCTCCAGCTTGATAACAACCCAGATACAAGGCCCTGGACTCTGAAGGTGCTGTTTTCCTGTGTATACAAATATTACAAGTTACACACAGAAGCAGGGCACCATGGTGCCCCCCTGTAATCCCAGTGACTTGGGAAGGGAGGCTGAGGCAGGAAGATCTCAAGTTCAAGGCCAGCCTCAATGATTTAGTGAGAGCCTTAGCAGCTCAGTGAGACCCTGTCTAAAAAAAAAAAAAAAAAAAGCGATGTAGCTCAGTGGTAAAACATTCCTGGGTCCTGAGTTCAATCCCCAGCATCCACCTACCCTTGCCCCCACCAAAAAGAAAGAAAAGTAGTTCCACACAGGCCATTTACTGGGTGAATGGACTCTCAACTCTCCAATCTGCAGGTATTATGATATTAACAAGACATCAAATTTAGTCTATAAAAATAATTTCAGGGCTGGGGCTGTGGCTCAGTGGTAGCACATTTGCCTGGCATGGGTGAGGCACTGGGTTCCATTCTCAGCACCACATATAAATTAATAGAATAAAGAATATAGAATAGAATCAACAACTAAAAAAAAAAAGGAAAACTAAAAATGTTTTAAAAAAATAATTTCAAACACTTCTTCTTCTTTGTCCCTACTTTAATTGTGCCAAGCATACACAGCACTCCCTGGAGATTGTTATAGATAATTGGTCATATTTTCATATTTGGTTAAGAGAATAGTACCTCGACTTTTATCATCAAACTGTTGAATAGTCTTTATATAGCACTAGTTACTCACCAGTTTCTCTTGGTAAAATAAAATATAGCCATATTTTCCCTGAGTTTGTAGCAAAGCCAGGACATTATACTTGCAGGTTTCAAATTATAATTAAACATAGTATAGATGCTGTACTGATATTTAGGAAAGCCATCCATTGCAAAGTGGGAACAGTAAGTATCTTCATCAATCTCAAAGTGGTTTGAGAGTGTGTATGCAGAAAGAATATTGTAAATATTATTAGAGTATTTTAATTTTAGGATCCACGTAACTGTTCTCTTTTAGTGGTACGTGACATTAAAAATGTTATACAACTTCCTTCATTTACCTAGAATGTCTCAGCTGGAAGTCCAACCCATATATTTCCTGCAAGTTATTGTTGGGTGCAATTAGAAAATTCTGCAAAAAAATAAAAAAACAAATAAATTCCCATATTTTCTGTAGTGTAATGCCTCTGAAACATGTGAAAGAGTTTGTAACCTTGGATGTCATCTGTAGAGTATTGTTAAGGACAGAGAGTGTAGAAGATGACTCCTGTCATTTTAGGATCAGTTAAAATCAAGAGCTTTAGAAGATGAGTTGCCCAAGTGGAGTGTTTCAGCCTTAGGAAAAGTTTTCAATTTCTGTTTTATAATTGACATGTGTCAATCAATTCTTTTTGGACATTAATTCTGACAGGGCTATGAGATTCCCTCTTTCTTCTCTTTTTCATTTGTGACATATTTAACCAAATGAACATCCTTATCCACAAAAGGAAATCATGAGATTAGCTCAGTGTTTTCAAACTTGCTTGGTGGTATGAATGGTTGGGTGTTTGTTAAAAATACAGATTCCTTTTGTCTCTGATGAGATTTTGACTCAATAGTTTGTAGAGAAGACTAAGAATCTGTATTTTTAACCAGTTCCCTGACAATTGTTTCCATTGGACAAGGAGAACAATAAAAGACTGAATGATGCCATAAACTCTTTTGAGTTGCAACTTTCCATCAATCCATAATCTATCCAAACTGGATGTCCTCCTTAAGAAAACAAGTGCAAAACTACCTTCTGTGGTAGACCAGATTTGAGAGAAAGAAGAAAAAATTCCAGATAGCAAGGGAAGCTTAGAAGTGCTATAGAATCTCTCAGTGCAACTTGTCACCCAGTTACCATGACAACCTTCATATATAAATCCCCATAATGTGGAGAAAACGAGATGTTAACCTGGATAGGCTTTGGAGGAAGAGATATTTCACAGAGAAGAGCTGATTTTGGCCATTTTGTGGACCACACACCTAATGCTTTAATCAGTTCACAGGGGTCTCCTAATATCTAATATCACGTAGGCTTCAGAAAACCCAGGGGAAAAATTAGGGCTGCATTGAGATGTGTCAGCCCAAACAAACCCCTTGTCTTGCATCAAAGTCTCTATTGATGGATGAGAAAGCTCAAGATGGTGACTGTTGACTCCAGATCAGATGACAGGTATTGACAGGAACACTGTGGTACAGGATGTGGTGGGCTTCGAATAGTTAAAAAAAATTTGGTTTTGACAACATGAGGCTCTGTGAAATCTTGTTCGATGGCCATAAGGTGATTCAGGCTCTGACTTTTATCAGAATGCAGCAGTGGTACATAGCATTCTCACCGGGTTCTCGAGTTGTATGGGAGGTGGGAGGCTTCCCACCTGAGCTCTGAATTTAAAGAATAAGGACTATAAATACCAAAGCACAAAACCTGTCAGATCCAGGATGAGAATCCTATTTATGCTCTTTACCCCCAATTCAGGGCTCATTATACTATTCCAGCTTTATTCTCCCTACACAGAACACATTCAATGGCTCTTTTACACTGAGAAATAATCTGAAACAAAGAAATTCCACCTTTTCTCCACATTTTGAGGCCAGCCACCATTTCCCCGACAGGGTTGGGGGTGTACAGTAGTGGCCTGCCCCCACCACACCTCTTCCCTCTCAGCTCAGAAAGTCCTGTATGTTCTTCTTTGGAGCAAATAGTACAGTTTGATGGCTCCTAGAAGGAGACTGTCACAGAATAACATGCTAGCAAGGCTCTAACACATTAGAATCTGTCATGTAGCCACGTAGGCATTTTAATATAATATCCCCAAATATTTGCTTTTAAACATCCCTTTATGGGAAAGATGCTGCTGTTTACTGTAATTCTGGATGATTGCGAACACTCCTTCATTTGCAGTGAAGTGAGATAGAATGGATCTGCGGGGAGGTCACTCACAACTCAATCATGACCTGCAGGTTATTGCAGAGAATGGTTAAGTAAGTGAAAACAGGTAGCAGGGGTGAAACAGTCTACAAAGAAGAAAGCTTGGGAAGGGAGACCCTAGATTGTTTTAGGCAACAGGAAGTATTTGTTTTTTCTCTGGCTGCTTCAAAGGCACAAAATGAAGCCCTCTGATCGGGAAAGAGAGGAGAGAGGCATGAGAATGAGTCTTGGGCGCATGGCTGACCAAGGAAAAAGATAGCTGCCTACGACCCTACACAACAGTAGGGACCTGCGTGTGGTTTACGGATCCTCTGCTATGATAGAGTTATCTTAGTCGAGTTGCACAGTTTGTGTGTGTGAGGCCAAAAAAAGTGGAGAAAAGCTAGTTGTCAGAAGCCTGGTAATAATATGTTCAGTGGTGACTGTTAAGTGTTGGGAGTTGGAGGGGGAGTTGACCTTTAGGAGAATATGGGTCCTTGCTGAACACCCAGAGCATCACTGATATGCTGGGGGCCAAGATGGATTTCCTCCAGTAAGGTTCTTCATTCAGGTGCTAACTGAGAGGGCAGTCGCCAGAGATGGACCTTCTGGAGACACTTTGGTTCCAGTTTCAGGTGCAGATACTTTTGTGTTTAGAGGTGTGTGTGTGTGTGTGTGTCGTACTCTATTTTGCCTGTTGGGTGGAGAGGAAAGGGAGGAAACAAGAGGCGAAGTATATGTCTGCCTGGTATGAGGCACAATTTCCAAATTAGTTGATTTGTCCAGGAAGCTGATTTCTGTTCTAGAATTTTCCATTTTACATCTAGCCAGCTCTCCCAGGATTAATTCGCAGGCCATTATTAAAGCCATTGCATACATTTTAAAGGTGGATCCGTGTGGGTAATTCACACACGGAAGAGGTATGGAGTAGACTATTTGGAAACTGTACTCTCAAGGTCTCAGCTTGAAAAGGCAATGTTCTCTCTAGCTAGGGATTAAACAGTCAGAACAGAGCCTGGTGCAGCCCTCTTTAATCTGAATTTGAAAGATCTCAGCATTGTGTTATAAAAGGTCTCATTAAGTTTCTCTTATGGCATTTCTTTCTTTCTTTTTGTTTAACCAAAAAAGCAATTTCACTGTCTGGAGAGTCTGGAGAGGCTTTTTTTTTTTTTAATTTCCAGAAGAAAATTCATAAAATTCCAGAAGACAGAATTCCTGGAATTTCCAACTAAGAATCTGTATTAGAAATACACATGAAAGAGAACTTAGAGGGGGCTGGTATATAAGCCTGAGGTGTGATTTTTAAAGGAGGTCTTCCAGATACCACACCATACCCAACCTCATGCTTTGGTTTCTTTTTCTGCGAATCAGAAACTGGACCTCTGTTCCGGCACCCACTGACTCCACCTAGGCAGCCCGTACATGTGTGTGCACTGTGCAGCATGAAATGAAGCCCTGATTGCCTCATCTTCCCTAATCTTCAGCAGCCTGGGTGCATTGTTACCCAGAGCGTCTTTCTAAATTCAGGCAAACGTCCTCCAACCAGATGAGAGGAAGCACTCAGGGGAAAGAGGAATAAAAAAGCAACACAGAGATTCATCATAACAAAAACAACAGATGAATATTTAAACTAATTTAAGTATGACCAATGAGCTGCATAAACTATATCATTAATCACTCTGGCACACATGAGCATGCTTTCTGGGCTAAAAATTATGCCATTAAAATTCAGTAAAACTTAGTCACAGAGCATCTCTCTCTGCTGAACATGGTTAATGTTGATTATTCCCAAGTTTATGATGTATTTGGTGCATTACTCAACAGATATTTGTCTCTTCTCTTCACTTTTGTGTAGAGAAACAACGGGAATATTGAGAATGGGCAATTTCAAAGGAACCACGGAGCTGAGATTTAATTTAGAACGACTTGTCTCAGTTTTCTAACCTAATATCCTGATGGCAGCGCTGCGTGATGCTGATGATGGAAGGGTGGGATAGCTACCCATGAAACCTAGAAGTGATGGACACACTGGTCCCCAGTGGTTACTTAAAGGAGCTGCCCGGGCAGGGTCATGGTGCCACGTTTCAGGAGAGTCTGCTTCATGTTCAGATTTGAAGTGTGAAGAAGCTGTTGCTTGCAATCAGGCTTTCAAATATCTGTTCCCATCATCACTTCCCTAGTGCCAATGACCTGGAAGACAGTGTGGCTGTGAGAGAGACACAGGGGCTCAGTCTGGGAGAAGAGACACCAGGCAGTCATTGGCAGAGTTCACTAAAAACTACCAAAGTGCTCCCTGGGCAATAAGAGGGTTCAACCAACCAACCAACATGGACACATCAGGGTAGCTCCAACTGAACCAACATGGAACATGCTGGAAGGGTGCAGGTCTTCCCATCGCCACAGCCATGGAACTTATCCCTCATTCTGTAAGGGGAAGCCACGCTGGCTACCTGTGTAGATGCTGTGTGTCGCTGAATGCTGTTAATGACAGTCCTTCTTATTCCAAGAATATGATCTATTGTTTATGAAAGAGGCAAAGTGAAACCCAGCCTCCTGTTTTTGTCTCCAAAAAGCCAGTCTCAAAACAAAATCATAAAGGGCTGGGGATGTGCTCAGTGGTAAAACATCCTTGGGTTCAATATCTAGTACCAAAAAGCAAAACAGAACAAAAAAGCCCTCATTTAAAGAACCCTAATGACAAGCTGGTGAGTTCTTGTGACATGTGGATCAGGCTGGGGCAGAGGCACCTGAAGAGGGAGTGACCAGGAGAGCTGTGGGAATGCACAGCAGGTGAGGGGAAGGAGAGGCCCAGGGAGGCACCCTAAAGCCCTAGGGAGCCTTTCTGTTCCTTCCCAGGGCAGAGGAGGCAGGGGGTTGAAGGCCCTGTGACAGTGACTGCATGACTGATTGCTTCCTCAGCCTCCTGTCCTCCACCCTGCATCTGCACAGCTTGAGAGCCACCTGAGTCTTTGGGAAGGCTGTGGTAACTTTCCAAGCCTCAGGTGGTGCCTCGCTGCACTTGGGCACCTGCCTGGTCCCCATCTGTATTCTCGACTCCAGGCCCTCTGCAGGCACCCATGACCTGACACCCGCGGGACCCAGGGCTTGCTTGCTCACCTGTGTGTAGAAACGGCAGGGATGCTCCCCATCTGGTGGACGGAAGGAGCACCAGGCCCTCACTTCCTCGGGAGTCAGGGGTTGCCTCTGCCGCTGGCATTCTGGAAAGCCCGGTCATCTCGCAAGACACAGCATCAAGGGCTCTGGCCAGGTCTCCTGGTGCCTCCCACTCACACAGCCTGAACACGCTCTCCTCTGGAGCCCTGCCCACCTCCACTACGGCGAGGCTCACATTTCCTTTGCTTGCTTATCAACAAGATTGTCTTGCCTCCAAACAATCTGTGCTTTAGGGTAGAGAGCATGTCTTATGATTCTTTGGCTTCCCCAATACCCATTGACTCACTGGCACCCAATCAGCGCTTCCTGTGTGCTTGATAAATTTCATTGAGTGGACATGTAGGAGACTAAGTTAAAAAAAAAAACAAAAGTCACCCAATCTTAATTGTGAAACTCCTTGTCCAATCATTTTGCCATTATGTTTCTTTCTGGTTTTATTGTTAGACATCCACTCAAGTCTACAGAAGGCAGAGAAATAAAATAAGTACTAATTGAAATGTGGTGCATTCCTGATTAACAAGTGTGGGCACAAGGTTGAGAAGGAGAAATGCAAGACCTTATTCAATAATCAATTCGTTAATGGACACACTCAGCCTAGAGTGGCACCTGTTCTTAGGTGTTGCCTGGGATTTACCCCATTCTGGTGTTTGACCTTTAGGTTTTTCTTTAATCATGCTAGCATTAGTCATGCCAGGTTTCTTTTTCATGTTTACCTTGGCAAACAAACACACTGTGTGTTATAATAGTTTGAAGGAAGGCAATTAAAGGTGTTTATTTTAATAAGGGAAAATATATTTGCTTTAGCTTCAGCCAAATTCTGTGGTTTTCAGGCAAATAATAAATACATCCAACGGAAAAAAATATAGTTTCATTGAAACTGTGGGGTTCACCTTCACAGAATTCATTCCTCCTTTATTCCTTTAAATCCTTCCAATGTACAAAAATAAATGAATGAGATCAACGAAGTGGCTTTCACAAGTATATTTCTTTTTGTTTTAAATTATTTTTAGTTGTAGATGGACACAATATCTTTATTTATTTATTTTTTATATGGTGCTGAGGATTGAACCCAGTGCCTCACACGAGTGAGGTGGGTACTCTCCACTGAGCCCTAGCCCTAGGCCACAAGTATATTTCTTGACCAAAATTAATATGAACTCTCAAAGGTGATTTATCAGTACAGGGAGAATATGATAGTAAAAGTTCAAAAGTCCAGTCATCTATTTTCCCAAATCACAAGTTGTGCTTTTCTTTTGTTGTTTTATATATTTTGGGGGAAAACATGCCCTCCTAGGCCACATAGATATGTAGTAAACTTGGAAATGTAGTTAATCTGAGACTAGTGATAACAATGAGATGAATTGCTCTCGTTTTTCTTTGTTCTCAGTATGGAGTGGAGAACTTCCTTTCCCTTTTCTTGGGAAGGGAGGTTTTGGTAAAGATTTAAAGAATTAAAGCAGCCCCTGCCTTCAAAAGCGGCAGGATCCCGGGTGGACAAGCAGCTGATGCACTGGTGCTATAGCAGGACACATGACAGGATGGCAGCTGCAGTTACGTCCTGTCCTTTGGCTTCTAGTTTCTCAGAAAGGTAAAGAATGCTCTCCGTGGAGGAGATCAAAAGACGATGCTGAAGACTCAGGAGGAGACAGTAGGCAAGAGGAACAGCGTTTCCATCTGCCAGCTTCTGCCTCCGGGCGGGCGCCCAGTGGCCAGGTCCTGGGTCTTGGCAAAGGGAATTCTGAGGGCTGATGCAGGTGTCCTCTGGGAGACCCAGAAGACAAAGCCCAGGCTGAGTGGATGTGAGCGCCATGCTGAGAAAGTGCAGTAGGGATTCTTCATAAAATCATTTTTTCACCATAAGGAATCAATATGGGCCCTGCTGTGTGTAAACTCATTAGCTACCCAGAGCCCTGCCCTCCTGCAGACGGCACCAGGGTGTGGGGAAGGTGAGGTGGAGAGCCCAGAGGGGAAAGGATGCCATCACCAAAGTCATGCTGAGGTTGTCAATCAGTGATTTCACAAAACTGTCAGTTTGGAAGAGGCCTTGAGTTCACTGGTCTTCAGATTCTCAGGAGCTTTGGCTCAGTTTCAAGAGATAAATGTAGGGGGCCTGCTTCCCTTCACAGTCTTCAGTTCAGAAAAACAAACCAAACTGTCAGCTAGAAGCCCAGCCTGTGGCATTGTCTGAGGCTTTGCTGGGTGAACCCACCTCTCCTCATGCCAGAGATGAGTCAGGGGACACTCAGGCCCTTGACAAAGGTCAGCTCAGAAAACACTGTGGAGGATGCTCCTGGAGACTGCAGCCCTGGCTCCAGGGACTCTCCCCACTGGGTAAAGGAAGCCTCCCTCTCCCAGCCTCCCCTGAATGTTCAAGGTGGGTCAAACAGACATCCCTCACGGCCACTTATCTCTGTTCCATTCTCTTCCTTGTATTCTATGACTGGTTCATTGTGTGATTATTTTTTCCTCTCTCCATGGCCATTAGTACTCGGCTCTTGAAATATGTTCTTGAAAATTCAACCAACAACATGCTTATACTTATTTTCACCCTTTATAAATGAATTTTCTGCCCCCAGCTCAGACACCCACTAGATTCTACCTTGTAATCATAAATATTACAAATAAACAAACTGACATTAAGAAATTATGGGAACTTGACCATTACTATCATCAGCTCTTATTTACAGAGGCCTCATAACTACCTGGTGAGAACAGCTCAATAAATCAATAGTTAGCATCAGTTTCAATTAAGGCTTGGGTCCCTTGTAGATATTTATAAAGCTATCGAAATTAGATATGAGATTGGTGTCAGAAATTGCAGGTCCCAATCATATTATTTCCCCCAATGTGATGAAAAACATAGTTTCTGTGGAGCCGCCGGAGTGGCTGGAAGGCACTGAGTCTGTGGGGTTTGTCTCTTTCTGACTTTTCACTGAGTTTGAACAGGAAGCATTTGTGTCTTGCACAGGAACAGTTAAGAAAAAGAAACAAACAAACATATAAAAAATACCTGTAATGGCCCTTAATCAAACCAAAACAAAAAAGCTTAGGGCATTAGAATTTGTGAGTAACAAATCTTTTTTTTGGCCAGGCATTCTTTCACCTGTCTGGAAGCAACAATTTTAAAAAATATCCTGTGTATTTGAAAGAAGGTTAAATGGATTATAATTTATGTCATTCATTGGACTCTACCACTGTCAATTTTTAAATCATAGTAACCCAAGTAGACATTTCTTATTAACTTCTATAGTAGCAGGTCTTAACAACACTCTTTTCAAACCAAATAGTGTCTTAGGAACTTTATTTGTTATTTATTTATTTTTTTGCCTCTGGGGCTTGAATCCAGGACCTTGCATGTGCTGGGCAAATGCTCTACCACTAGCCGCATCTCAGCCTCTTCTTTCAATGGATTTAGGATCTCAACTAGTATAGATTCTGGTCAGATACTAGTTACTAGTTACATTCTAAAATTAGAATATGCTTACAGAAGAGATTCTAGCCAAGTTTTGTAGTTTGCGGAACCAACCTAAGATTTCATTTTAATTCATGCCGTGAATATCCTTTTGGTCTTCTTTGTTTAGTTGCTATGATTTTAACACAAGTTGCCTTTGTACAGAATAGTATGAAAACATTCTACCAACCCCAATTTCCATGTGAATATTCATGTGTATATGTGTATACTAATGTGGTCTGGGGCTGTAGCTCAGAGGTAAAGCACTTGTCTAGCTGTGAGGTGCTGGGCTTGATCCTTAGCAATGCATAAAAAAAAATAAAATAAAAGCATATTGTCTATCTACAACTACAAAAAAATTTAAAAAAAGAAATGTCTATAATTTTATTAGCCCTGCTACATTTGTTTCACTTTGAAATATTTACTAGAATGTAGTTTCTTTGTTGGGCAGATGAATGGTGATAACAGCAATTGGTTTCACAACACTTTGACAGATTGCTTAGGAAAACATTCATTTCCCTCTTTTATGTTCCAGTGACCAAGTTGGGCAATCTCATGCAGACGAGAAGCATTGACACTGAGCGCAGGGCAGGGTTGTGGCTGAGCTGATGGTGTTTATCCTGACCATCTATCAAGAGATCCTGTGACCCGCATCCAGGATGGTTACAATGCATGATAGATGAATTGGGTTTGATGAAATATCTTTCCCAAATATCTCTCTTCAAATCCAAATGAATAAGAATTGCCTTTTTCTGAGAATGATGAAAGGGGTATGTATGCTCTATCCTTAGCCCCTATCAGTCAAGAAACCCAAATAATTCAACAAATCTGCTGAAGGAGGGAAAGGACCGATGTCTTACAAATACCACTCTGCTTAGAATTCTCTCATTTAAATGCTCTAACATAGGGCCCAAGAGTATTTAAAAATCTATGTGATTAAGAAAAAAAAATACCTTCCTACTTGACAACCAGAAATTTTCTTACTACAAGTATACCAAATGTTACCCAGATGGTATGATCATGGTAAATTTTTCCTTCATTAAACTGTTTTCCAAAATTCTGACAATGAGCATGTATGACTCTAGCAATAAGGCAAAGAAACCTCGCTAGGCGAGCAGTTTGTCTCGTGAACCCTCGTGGTTTTGCTGCTCTCTGCTGTTGGTCCACCTCGGCCTCTCCTCACCTGCTTTTCCCAGATAAGCCAGGCAAGCGTGGTGTGATGTGAACGCAGCTAAGAAGTGATAATATGTAGAAGTGGGGTGGCTGGAGCTCCATGGGACACCCACGCAGAGAGAGTACCAACTGGCCACAGTGGAAAGGGGCACACTTGGGAAGGTCATGTCAAAGCCATCAAAAGGGTTCAACCAATACAGGTTGGGCACCAGGGCTGGTGCCGGGGTACAGATGTGTCTTAGCTGGCACCGTCCCCATGTGGAGGTGAGAGCCTGTAGGGTAAACAGAATCCTCAGGAGGGAAGGCACTGCTTCCCTGGTTCCTCTGCAGTGGAGAGGTGCAAGCCGGTGCCAGATGCTGGGGGGCTTCATTCAAAACTGGTGCCTGCATCACAGGATATGATTTTAAATTTTTTTTTAAATTTTTTTTTTTTTTTTACATTTGGAGCTCAAAATAAACAGAACTTTACAAAGTAGTCATGGAGCTTGTCAAGTTTCCTGGCTTCAGAAAACTTTCTTATAAACAGAGTTATAAGGAAAGCTTGGAATCAGAGGCAAATGGCCCCTTTTATTAGGCTCCAATACCATGTTTTTGGATATAGTTGAGTTGGTGAATTGGAAAGAATTGAATCTGAGCTCCTAAAATACTGAGAATACGTGTCCTAATCCACCAGATCTACAAAACAGGGTTGAGATCTGTCACCTGGAAACTTTCATTTTGAAAGCTGCTTATTAATCTCTTTGTATTGTGGATTAAAATGCCAGAAAAAAATCAATTTTCAAGCAAAACACAGGCAGGAAGCGAAAGGCAGGCAGAAGGACCTGTTTCTGAAGTGGAAGGCCAATTTGAGGAGGAAAGCTGTGCATGTGAGGATCTCCAGATGGTTAAGGGAGACTTGGAGAGAGACCCTGAGGGGTTCAGGTCCACTGGCACCCTGGCCAGGGATTTGGATGCTGGATCATGTGGAGGCCTGAAGGCTGTGCATGTCTGGCCTGTGGTCACCTGCACAGGGTGACGGAAAAGCACATGCTTTGTGATGGGGGTTTGCTGATGCCACCCTCCTGCTTTGGGTGTTCCTCCCCAGGATTCTTGGTGTCCTTGGGTTTGTAAGCAGAGCCCAATGCACCTTCTGGCCAGAGAGCTGTTTCCTCTCTGTGTTGGGTTGGATGTGACACAAAGGAAGCCTCGGGAGCCAACTCAGCATGGAGGACACCCTTATACTTCTGATGCATTAAAGCAAAGAAGGAGGCTGCTATTGCCATCTTCACAGCAAACAAAAGGGGCACGATCTGTGGATTTCCTTTATGCTAATGGGCAGGTATTTATCCACCAGATGTATAAGCAGCCCTGAATAGTGTGTGACAAATAAGTGTTTCCTCTTGGAAAACAAGCTACCTGGGCTTGTCAAACCTCAAGGGCATACTGGGGGTCCTCAATATTAATAAATTACAAGAGATAATTCTGGTACTAACATCTGTCTCACAAGAACTTCACCCACAAAAAAATAAACCATCCCTGGTTTTCTTTACTCAAACTGGCTCTTGGTTGGGCTTCCTTCACTTGCGTGAGCAGCCTTCAGACTGAGGTCTGGCCCCATTCCAGTACAATGTCACAGTCTGCAACTGACGGCTGTTTCCTGGTTGGGTGCTCACCTTCTTCAAGCAGGCAGGATTTGCTTTCTTTAATTACAGCCTCTGTTGAGGTCTCCCAGCCAAGCCAAGTGGATTCTCAGTGTTTCACCAATGGGTTTCAAAACAGTTTGCTCCCTGATATCTTTACACCCCCAAACCCCAGCAGCAGTTCATGTTCAAAGAAGAGTTGTGGGAATTGATCACCTCTAGGCTTTGATGACATTTGGGGAATAACAGAGGTATCTCTCTTGGCTAAGGTATTCCATTAACCAGTAGAGTTTGATGTGTGGACTTAGGGAAATAGGTCAAAGTTATGGTGATGGTGATTAGGATCTCTGCCAGATATCTAGTAAATATCTCTACAGTAAGGAATAATAGATTTGACTTTCATCAAATGCCCTATTATTTCAGTGTATCTGTTAAGTTTATTGTTGTTCATGTGAAAGGAAACAATTCCATTCCTAAACTATGCAAAGCTCACTGCATGATGCCTTATAGTCCTCTCCTCAAACTTTCCTGTTTCAGGTTAACCTGTCCCTCTTCTCCAGAGCCAATGTAATTGAAATGGAAATGATTCATGCCTTCCTTCTCCAGCGCTCATTATAAAAATGCTGGTGGTTCGTTCCCAGATCCTGCAGACATTTCCCCAACTGCTATTTAGTGGGGCTGCTGGGAGCTTGCAGAAACTTGTCCCAGGAGCTACCTAGATCTTTTGTGACTAACATCTGGAATGGTTCAGCAAACTTTCTTATTTCAAGAAATGCTTGGTTTCAGGAGTTTTGGTTGAAAATGTTTCTAAATATACTTCTAAGTATCATCACAGATAAGGCTCAAAACCTAAACCATGGTTAATTCCTTTGTACTAAACTATACCAGTCAACACTATTTGTTTCCATGATCACAGTCCTTCATTTTTAAAGTGATTTAATTTTGCGTAAGGAAGTGCTAGCAAGGAATTCCACGGTGGTCCATTCCACTCATGGTGTTGCTTACCTTTATTATAAACCATATGATCATTGTATTTTTTTGTCTGCATTAGATGCTAGTATGAACTTCACCAATAGCTATTCCTACATCTTCCTTTGCTATGAAACCTATAAGTCATGGACATAAATAGATTAATCTCAGGCAGTCAGGAAAACTCTATTCATCACCCCAATAATCTAGGGGTTGGCATATGATTCAATTCTTCTAGTCACTGATATACAAAAGGGATCTGCATTGAGAGACTGAATTTTTTGTTTGCTTTTTTTTTTTTTTTACTTTAAACCTAGGGATACAGTAAGTAATAATCTCTTTCTTTTCCTGCTAGATATTGTGTTTTCCTCTCCATGTGATGCCCTGGACCATGGTAGCCATTTTGAAAGAATGGGTTTTTAAGAATTATGCAGTGAGCACAACATATTTTGGCTTCTTTCAAGTATAATGATAGATAACACCTCTATTTAAGTTCTTGGATCGTGGATCTATTGGGCATTCACTGTTGATAGGACATGATCTGCTTACTTTGAGCTTCAGTGATATTTTAGTTCCACTATTTATTCTGCATGGAGGGAAGTCCTTGAAACCAACACACTGGAACAGTACCTCTCTTACCTTGAATAAGGTCAATTGGAGAATGAGTTTCTGTCGTCAGCATGTTGGGGTGGGGGTGAATAAAAAGAAAAGTGCATTTCACAAGTTTCTTCTGAATTTCATCGATACCACACATTTGCTTCACCAGGAACCTGCCAGGCTACCAGCTATTTGTGCATTTAACTAGAGCTAACTCTTCCCACTCACGCATAATAAGAGAAAAGCAAATCCAAAATATGAGAAGCTGCCAGTTTCCCATTATGTTATCTAGTTATCAAAGACAAGGAGGCTGGGGGACACTGAGTGAAGGGAGAGAGCGGGGAAACAAAACAGGCATCCTCACAATTACACAAGGAGACTGCAGAGATATGACAGAACTTTAGACAATGAGGATCTCTCTACCTTTGCCCCAGCAATTCCACTTTCAGCCACATTTCCTACAGATAGGCTCCATTTATCCCCAAAGCACTACTGTAGTGTTATTCATGTTGGCAAAAGACGAACTTATAATAGGCTGATATTTAAAGATACTTTCACTTTAGAAGTTAGATATCAGACACTTGGAAATCATAACAAAATAAAAGCCTAATTAATCCTTGGTAACTAAAAGGGAGTAATGCTTCATGCTCCTATTTATGGTCAGCATGGCACTGACTTTGAATTCACTTAGGAGATTTTGTTTTGTTTCTATTCAGAGAAATAGTCTTCAGGGTGGGGTGCAGAAATCTAGATACTGCCCTGAGCTGAGACTCCTGGAGTCCTGTCTTCAGTGATAGGTGGGGCTAAGAAACAGCTGACTGCTGGCCTCAGGTAATAGTGATGTCAGCATCATTGTCTTAGCCAGGACCCTGGATAAGCAATCTGCCCCTGAGAACTCCTAACCATGGGCCCGCCAAATGTAGGTCTACAGCCTGAATTCACATTGAGTATCCAAGAGATGAACATAAACTCAATCCAGATTGGGAATCAAAGTGCCTGGTTAAAGTGGACTCAAACACTCTCAAGACAAGATCCACATGAACCATGTTTACAGTAGCCTTGCAAATCAAGGAGTGCAAAGGACAAACAAAAGGATAAAAAAACTACAAATGAGTAAACAAATCACTGCAGAAAGGTGTCAGAGAAAAACCCTAGACACTCAAGATAATGGAATACTTACAAGCAAAATATAAAAAAAAATTAAATGTTTATAGAACAGGCATGAAAAAGTGGAAAACATAAGAATAAAATACTCTCTAGAATGTTGGGAAGAATTAAAATTAGCCCAGGGAAATTACAGAATGAAGAAGTATAACCAGTAATACCCCAGACTGAAGCTGGATGTATAAGTGGCATTGTATTTATACAGTGGAATGCTCTGCAGCCATAAAAATGAATGGAAATAGCTACAACACAACCTGAGGGAATCAGAAACAAAATGTTGAGTGAAAGAGGCCAAACACAAAGAATTCTTACTATAGGATTATATTAACATATGTTTCAAAAGCACATCAGGCCATTGACTTGTACACGTTAAGTGGATATGGATGTGAGTTCTATCTCAAGCTACCCAAACTGCCTTTTATATACTATCAACTGTCAGAAATTGCAATTTATTAAAAGATACTATTTACAATAGAAAAATGTACATGGATTTTAAGAACTTTATTAAACATCTACAATGTGGGGAGACTAATTCCATGAGACATCAAGTTCCATTATAAAGACATAATATTAATGTAGAATGAGATTTGTGCAACATAGACAATACGGCCAAGGGAAAATCTGGAGCCAGCATAAGACGCTTGCGTGTGTAAAAACCTGATGCATGTTGATATTAGGGGAGGCTGTGCATGTGGGGGTGGGGTCAATGGTGAATCTGCACTTTCTGGTCAACTCTGCTATAATCTAAAATTCTGCCTTGATACAGAGGTGGCTTTATGGTCAGTGGACAGAAGATTTTTCTCCCAATGTTCAATGATAGAAAATTTGGTTTTATGCACATTAAAAATAAGAAGCTGGATCCTTCTTATACTATATAAAATGTATTCCACATATAATAATTCCCTAAATATAGAAAAAAATTAAGACTTTTAAAAGAAAAAAGACATGTCACTATGGTATGAAGCCCAAGATAATATTTTTTTTTGTGACACAAGGCACAACAAATCAACTAAAAAAATTGATATGTTGTGTTATGTTCTATTATTTTAATTAAATTAAAATCACCTGGATGTCAAAATACATCATAATCCAAATGAAAATTCAAAAAACAGAGACTTGGAGATGAAAACTACAAAGTATACAAATTATAAACTGATGTATATAAATTAATATACATCAGTATAATTATAAAGAGATACAAATGAGACAATTCATATCTGAAGAAACATGAAAATATGCTCCATCTCACTATGAGCCAAGAAAATCCAAAGTTCATCTTCATTAGTTTGTATTATCACATGGATGATTTTGAATTTGTCAGTATTAATTGAACAAGTTGAGCCAAAACAACTTTTAAAAATTTGGAAATGTAAATTGGTAGAATGATTTGAAAGTATCTAATAAAGTTCAAAACCTTGTAATTACTCCTAGATAAAGTTATCTCAGAGAAATTCTTATGTATAACTCCATGGAAGCAATAAATGAACTCTCAGGGACATAATACTTGCACTAATAAAAATACTAGAAGTAATATAAATTTTTACAAAAGAATATATAAATAACTTGAAGTATAGGCATGTGAATTGAATACCACAAAAGAGAAAAATGTAATGAACTTCAGTTGCAGACATCAATATAAATACATCTTGAAATATTTTTTTGAATGAAAAAGTAACTTTGTGAAAGGATATGTACTATGTGATGGCATTTATTTAAAGTTTAGAAATTTGCAACACACACACAGGAGTCCTTGCTTTATATAGTCTGATATGCAGACATTTCAGATCTATGGTTTAGTGAAATACACCAGTCTCCAATGTGATCCAAATTTCAGTCATCAAGTTATATACAGCCTGAGTAATTGCATTATACACAAATTTCTCTAAGCCTAGGCACAATGTTCAAATTTTATTGCTAGCTCTCCTGTCCACAAACATGGCATAAATAGAGATGCACCATGATTAGTGACCAGCACTCACGTCTTGAGAAGTCTGTTGATGATTGGCTGCTGCACATATGCTATTATTTTCAAAGAGAGTAAGACTTGTGGTTGTGTCACCTTGTTTCTCAGTGATGGGACTAAGTGACATCTTGCAAAAGCGGACACTGGAAAGGGAATTGGTAAATGAAAGCAGATCAAAAGACAAAAGATAGCTGAATGTAGGAAGTGGAATCTGAGTTGAACCCAAAGGGGGTTGGAGAAGAATCAGCCAACCTTGCTGTCTTTTGAGAAGCTCAGAGTCTCCAGCCAGAGCAATCAAGGGAACTAATCTACACAAGGAGAAAAGTCATCATGGTGAGAAAGGACAGATGATGCAGCAGAGGAAGTGACATTGCCACCCTTCACAGCAGAGGGGCTATGTCACTATGTCAAGTCGTTTTGTGACATCAACAGTACAAAGGACAAAATGCTGGAAGTGGATCCAGACTTGGAAAGAAGCGCAAGGGGCATCTAGGTCCTCAGTGGAAGTCACAGCGGGAAGGGGAGGAGAAACAGTGCCCTAGCTCCTTTTGGGCAGGTCTTACATGGAAACAAAATGCTTTAATCGTGATGTTTCCAGTGCTTTAAAATTCAGTGTGCCCAAATTATTAGTTTTCCTGATATTTTATTATAAATTCCATCTACAGTAAGATTTTTTAACAATTAAAAAAAATTTAAAGATCCCAGAACCCTATGAATTTCAGCCACTGATTACTAATAGTGTTTGAATGGTTTCAATTTGCACATCCATTTTTATGACCTACTTCTGCACAAACCAAAAACCATACTCTACCTCTATATCTATGCAGGTATATGTGTATTATATGTTTGATAAATACAATGCACTATAAAGATCTGCAAGTTAATGATAAATGACAATTTCAACACAGATATTCCCTTTGAAGTATATGGAAAAGAAACTATGATTAAGGACAGAGGACCTCAATGGTACTTATTATGTTTTCAATGCTTTATCTGGTAGTGGCAGCTATTTGAAAATCATTTTATTACTTTATACTTTTTCTGTAAGTCTGAATTATTTTACTAGAAGGAAAAGAAATAATAAACATGTCAAAAGAGAAATAATGCTATTTTAGAAAATGTAAGTGATAACTGGAATCCTGCAAAATATAACTAGCTCCTTGACTTAGGCTGTCCGTCAGTCTTACAAATGCAGTGCTAAATCTTTTAAAGAAAAACATGAGCTTCTAGACATCTCACTGTTTCTTTGATTACAAGTTGCTATTAGCAAGGAAATAAAACGGCACACCGTCACCTAACCCCTTCTATTCAACACACAGGCTGTTGCATGGCTTCAAGAATTAACTCCTTGGTTGAACTCAAGTGCTCATGTGTCACATCTGCCTGTGCCGTAAAGGAGTGCCCTGTGTGGGCAGCAGACAGCACTCAGTGCCCAGCTGCTGGCTTGCACAAGTGGTAAAGGAATGGCAGGTGTGAGGAACAAAACATGCCTTTCAAGCTTGGAAACATCTCAGTTTATGCAGGAACACTGTCAAGTTCCCACTCCTCTAACAGTCGTTTTAGCATGGTCTTTCTCTTAGGTTCTAGTAAAGCAAACTGCTGGACTTGCTATTCCTGCCCTATGGCTGCTGTCACCCATCACCACCAACCTGCTGCCTTGAATCAGCACAAAGTTATCATCTTTCTGTAGGTGAGAATCTGACCTGGGACTTGAAATTGAGGAGTTGGCAGGCTGCATTTCTCCTGAACGTTCGGCAGGGTCGGGGGGGGGGACATTTTTGCTTCTGGAAGCACCTGCAGTTTTTAGATCTCGAGCCCCTGGCTCCATCTTCAAAGTAAGCAGGAGAGGGTGAGTGCTCACACCATATCCCTCTGATCCTCCTCTTCCCTCCTCCACTTTTAAGGTTCATGTGATTGGACTTGACCTTCCCAGCTAATCAAGGATAATCTCCCCATTTAAAGATCCTTAATTTACTCACATCTGCTAAGTTTCTTCTGCCACATAAGGTAACATATTCCCAGTTTCTGAAGATTGAAATGTGAGCATCTTTGCAAGGGGACATTATTCAGTCTAACTCAGAGATCCTTTCTGGACAGCAGCTACACAGGAATTCAAGACTCTGTCCAGCATAAGATCCAGATATTTTACTGGGTCATATATTTACTGAGTGTGGAATGCAAGTCAACTCAGGGTTGGAAACCATTCTTACAAATGTCGCCAGGTTTTGAGGGATACAACAAAACAAGCTGGAATCTTGCCTTAAAACAAGTACTTGGTGCAGTACAACCCCTGAGGCCACATTTCTACCACCAATATTATCCACGGAGCACACACACCGTCAGGTGCCCAGGTCCTTTCTTATGTCACCTAGTCTATTTTGAGGGACAAAGCAACTTCCTGTGTTACCAAAGCCCATCTCAAACCTACATTGTCAGAGATCTGAAGAAAGGTTTCATTTGTTCATTTCAATATCATTTTCAGCCCAAAATACACATAAATTTTTGGTTTTCGGGTTTTAGATGAAGTCTAGCTTTTAATGGCACAGATCATTTCCACATTTCAGTGTTCACAGAGAATTCCATCCTTTGCATCCAAGCAGCACAACACATCCAGCCTGAACTTTAGAGAACAGGCTTCTTCTACTGCAGGACACCAGTGAGACAGTAATTGAAGTCATCCTCCCCATGCCCAGCGAACAAGCACTATATTTTCTTTGTTTTGTTAAATCATTACATTTCTTTGGAAAGGTGTTTGCTTGATGTAAGACAAAGCACAATTTTCCATGGATAAACTCATGTGGAACAGAGATTAAATAATGAAGGGTGAGGGACTGAGTCCTGCTGTTGCTGATACCATCGATCCTGGAAGAGCAGCTGCCTGGCTTGGCTCTTTCTTGGTTTTCCCGGGGAACATTTTGATGAAAACTGCTGACTCCTTCTGTTTACAGAAGGCAAATCAGAGGTACAGAGGAGTCTTGGTAAACGTGTGAGCAAAAGCTATGGCAGCTTCAGAGTATTTGCTGGAATGTTTCTGCGTTCTTGTGAGGCTGAGGTGCTGGTGTTCACACTCGAACATACAAACATCTTCCAAGAAAATTGAGTGAAATTATTTGAATTGCCCACTTTCATGAGGGAGCAGAATGTAATTTAAAGATTTCTCCCATCAATTCTTTTCCTTTTTCCTCTGAGCACATTTTAAGATAAACAAAACAAAAACAAAAAACTAAAAGTCCTTATCATTAGCCTCTTGGTATCAAGTCTGGAAGCCTAACTCCAGCTGTTTTGTCCTGTGAGATATAAAAGTTACTGCTACGTGTATTGGCATCAAGTATAGGCTATTTCTCATGGAGTTTTTTTTTTTTCCTTCTATATTTTCTATTTGGATACATCAGCATTCCTCTTCTGAAGATTGACAGCAGTCTTGTCTCTGTGCCTGGTCTCAAGTCTTGGTTTTTATAAGCCTCAGTGCCCAGAAATCAAGGTTTAGCCTCAAAGGATATGTGGAAATTTGTGAGAAGTGGGTTCACCTTTCTATTTGCCATATTCTGCTCATTTTTTTTTCCCTCCAACATCACAGGTAAGTGTAGGATTTTAAAAAGTGATACAGACTTCATATCAGTGCAGTCTTGGTGGGTCACAGACTCTCTTGAGGACCTCATGGAAGCAATGTCTTCTTAGGGACTGTGAATCCCCAGGAGAGAAGCCTCCTGGGATAATTCCTGAGCCCAGTCCCACCCTCTAGGGAGCACAGGCAATGGAATCAAAACAAAGGTCTCTTCCGTAGCTAATCGATAATACTTCCAAATTGTGCAGGAAGGATGAAGCAGCCAAACACCAGGCTCCTTGGAACGCGAGGGCCCTGGGCAGCCATTGGCTGTTTCAGAGCCATTTGTCGTAATGTCCTCCATGGGTCATATATTCCTAAAGTACGATGAAGCTTTCAGAGGGAAGACATTCATATGACGCTGCTTCACCTTTAGCCCCAATTTTCCAGTTTACGACATATGCACATTCCTCTCCGGTGCCACTTAGCTATTCAGTGCCCTTCAGCATCTCCCCTGCCTTGGGCAGAGGCAGGGTGTGCGGCAGGGCCCTGGGAGGACAGAACGGCGGAGCTGGTTTCCACTTCACAGATGCTGTGATTACCTGGCAGGAGGGAACCGCACTTGGGGAGGTGATCAGTCATGAGGGTGGGATCCTCATGAATGGGGTTAGCGCTCTTGTCTAAAAACACTCAAGGGAACTTATTCCTGACGCCACGTGGGGCTACCAGGGAAACGGGCGGTCTGGGAAACAGAAGTAAGCTTGTCAGAAATGGCCAGGCTGCTGCCCTGACCTCTGCCTTCCAGCCTCCAGATCCACAGTCTATAAACTTCTCTTGTTTGTAAGTTACCTGGTCTGTGGTGTTTTGCTATGGCAAACCACAATGATGAGGGCAGTAAGTTGCTAAGAAAATTGCAGTAGCTGATGTGAGGCTATCACATGAGGAAGAGCAAAACTGTCAATCAGGCATGTTGTTCCTCAGGATGAACAAGTAGAACCCATGCCTGGGTCTACTCTGCAGTTCTCCCTATGTGTTCCACCAACTCTCTCCACTGGGTAACAAAGAGATAAAGATGCTCCCTTAAAAATTCTTTGCTGGGCCAGGCTGATAGGTACCCATGTGTTATGCCTCCTTCCTGTCCAAAACACAGAGAAAAACAAGTTCTATTTCAAAATAAAACCAAACTATAAGTAACAATGAGGCTAAGAGGTTAGGACGTAAACATTTCTATGATGAAAGAGAGAACATTTTAATTAAATAGTGAAGAACAAGGGTTGTGAAAGAAGCTTTATTTGTTTATAATGTTCTAGGAAGATACATCCCTGGGTCATTGTTATCTCATGAGAGCTTGCTGGGAGAGTTTGCACATGAAAGGATAAAAAAAAAAAATTGATGTCGGAAACTAAGGGACCTGCATCCAAGGACCAATGAACAGTATCTCATACTTCATGAAAGGTGTTGTGCTCGTTGGAGATGCTGCATGGTGCTTGCCAGAATGAACATGGGGTGCTCTCAGCCATGTTCTCATAATTGAGCTTTTCTTGTTAGTGTTTTTTAAGGACTAAAAAGCTATTTTAATGCCATCACAAGTCTAAGAAAAATTTCTGTGATAATAATTCAAATTTACACTATAAAATTCACGTAAAGCAGCCAATTGAGAAATACTTTTTAAAAGGCATAATCGCATACTAGAAATTACATTCTAAGGTTAGGATGATACTTGAGGAGTTTGGAATATTGGAATATTTGCTTCACCATGGTTTAAAACAGACTTAACTTTTTGGTGGTATACTAACTACACAAGGAGGTCTTGTAGAGTCGTTAAAACAATTTTATATATGCTATATAACATTATTTCATTTACTTTATTTCTAATATGCTCTTATAATGTTTTTAAAATTTGATGTTACCACTTATTGAATGAATTTGTGTAAGTCATCTTAAATCCCTTCTCAAATTAACCAATAAATCATTTAGACTGGTAATAGAAGTTTTTGTTACCTTCATTCAAGAAAATATACAGGTGATAATTGATAATGTTGAGCCCTGACTTAGGAATTGGGACACAAAGATAAATAACTAGTAGTTTTGCTGCCAAGATGTTAATTGTCCATTTATCTTAATTAGTGAAATCTCTAAGATGAAAACTCTACAAGAAAACCCGTTTGACAATGGGGAGAAGCTATTATTGCCTTGGTCCATTCTGTGCTGCTGCAACAGAAAACCACGGACTGGGTAAATTATGAAGGGAATAAATTTATTCTGACAATTCTGGAAGAGGGAAGTCCAAGGTCGAGGGGTCTACCTCCGATGAGGGCCTTCTTGCCATGGTGTCCAGTGTTGGAAGATGAAAGGGCACAGGAGCAAGAGGCAGCCAAACTTGCTTTCATTCCACACCCACTCTCTGGACAGCTACCTGCTCCCCACATAATCACACGCATCTGCTCATGACCTCATCGCCTCTGAACATCCCCACCTCTCAACACTGTTGCATTGGGAATCAAGTTTCCAACAGTGAAAATAGAAGGAAAATTGGATGAAAGCTACACTGGAATGGAGTCCTGGAGCCCATTAGCAAAGGGGGCTTTGTGAGCAGGTCCAGCTGAGGCCGGGACAGTGAACTTTGGTAACCTCCATCTTCTCATTACAAGCATCTGGAATGACCTAAACACCAGCACATTACATAGTGCCCAGAGAGTCCAGGTGTTCATCAAGAGGTCGTCAGACTCTTTGGTCATGCACAATTCTGTTCTATCATCTTTTCTTTATCTTCTATGAGTCATGTCAGCCCTGCTCCTTCTCAATCTTCTGTAGCCTACATGAGCTCCTACTTCTGCCTGCCTTAGAACATTGATTCTGAAGTATCTGAACCCAGGTCTCCCGCATTGCAATGCCTAAGACGACAAAATAAAGTCCCTCTACTTTAGTAGTTTCTGAGTTCAAACTTGCTGACATAACACATGTACTCCATGGGATCTATTCAAACCACAGCAATTATCTGCAAATAATAAATTATGAAGTATTGCTAAGGAGAGCGGCTAAAGCTGCAAAATAATTTTTATTTTTTACACCACATTTCTACATACACTTACCTAATGAGAATGACAATAGGTGTGACCCCAGGGAAAGATGCCGTGTGTTCCATCTGCCATTTTCTCCAATCCCACTTTTGGCTGCCCTCTTTTATTCCCCTAGCTCGCCCCTCCTCCAGCTTTGCCTCCTCAGTACTTCTCTTTAACAGAATCAGAAGAGAGGTGTGCTCCCTCTTGAACTCTTGGTGGTTCCATTTAATTTCAATAGCAAAGTACTTTTTCATCGAATGTTAGAATGAGAAATGTTATGGTGGAAGGATTTCAGGAATGAGCCAACAGATAGAAAGTACTGGGATCTTGGAGATGTACCCAGAAAGTGCTTCTAATCTACTTGGAAGCCTCATTATTCTGATCAGCTTTTCAGGTGTCTGGGATGAGAGGTGGATGGCAGGCTCTGGTATTTCACACGGATCTCCAGTCCAGGGCCCATGGCTCCCTGGGAAAGACACAGCTGAAGGCCCTTGAGCACCCTTGCCAGGGGCCACTGAGCATTGTGTCTTCTTCACTGCTCCCTATTGCAGAATGTACTCTGTCAGCACAAAAGGATTCCAGCCACTGTCTCTGTTTTCCTTATGTAAGTGAAGGGCAGGTCCCCTGGTCCTTCCTCTGTATTTAATTCAAATACCCCTTTCATCCTTCCGCAGGTCACACATCTGTTTGAGCACCATGTCTTCTTTGGTAGTGTGCATTAAGTTTTTATGAACACACAAAGTAGATGTTCATAATTTTTAAGGTCAGATACTAAGAGTGACAGCATCTGTATTCTTTGAGCTTCCTTCAGGTGTAAACTTTCATGCTTGGTTTCCTGGCAGATGCAGATGACTAGGCTCAGCTCCCACTGAGAACACACTGGAACTTTAGTGGGGGAGCAAAATCGGCAAGGGAACCACAGTGACCAACTCAGCGTGTGGACTTACAGATCCCGACCCGTGATGCGGCATTTCCATATCATTTTCTCCTTTACAGTCAAGATTTTGAGTAAAGTTAAGTGTGTTATTCAAATGAGTTTTACTGGCTTTTTAAAATATTTTTAAGATAAGGGATTAACTCTTAGTAAATGGGTAATAAATGTTGGTCTCCAAAGCTGGTATTGTTAGCCTAGGGAACCACATGTGGCCTTCCGAGTGTTCAAATAGCAATGGGGATCACAAATCAGGAAAATCATAATTCAAGTAAAGGTAAAAAGCCGCTGAAAGCTTCTTCTACATATGTACTCAGTCTGTTATATTTTAAAGAAATTCTCAGTGAACATTTTGCTTTCATTCTGAACAAACATATGCTTAACATCTTCCCCAAAGGAAAAGACATGTGGCCAGGGTAGATGTGGGAACTGGAGGAAGAAGCATAGTTGAACCATCAAATTTAAGTATCTTGTAGAAATTTGGAGATGCTTTATTTTCTCATAATAATTAACCATACATGCAGCTAATTATGGTGCAGAATGATAGTACCAAGCCATGAAGAAAGAATTTGTGAACTTAATGGTCTTTTTTAGTAGCAAGATCTTTTTTTTTTTCCAGGAGCAGACTTTTGAGGCATAAAATGACTTTTGTTTAATAAAAAATTTTCAGACATAGAAAATATGATCGATTTGTAAAACACAAAAATAAGGTGAGTGTGAATTGATGACTGGTTAAGCTTATTTCTAAACTTGAGCTAGTGAATGAGCCTTACTTAATAGCTGAGCTGCTAAAAAGTAATACTTGAAACAAGCAGAAACGAGAATTATATATATATATATATATATATATATATATATATATACATACACACACACACATACACACACTCTTCTATATGCTCCCCACAAAAAAATAGTTCATTTTAAAAATCCTTCTCACAACCCATACTTAGATAGAGAATAATAGATAGATAGATGATAGATAGATAGAAACTCACTGGTTCTGTTATGCAGTACTGTATCACTTTCCTACAGTCCAAATGTATGTAACTCACAATTTGCCTTCCATGTATACAGCACCTTGAGCAAGAGTTCCAATTCTTTTATGCTGCAACACTCTTTATCTGGCCACTATAACTAATGTGATTGTAACATTAGGCACCAAGTTCTCTTATACTTCAAGGAACATTGATCACAGGATACTAAAACACAAATTTTATATAATAAATGTGGTGTTAGCAATAACAACTAGGCCAGGGGGCCTTCCAGTTGGGCTGCTTGGGATCTCTGCTTCCATGAGGCACTCCCATGGAAGCTGATCAACACAATGTACATAAAGCCACATGTTCTGCAAAGATCTGTGCTGAGAACCTGGCCAAGGCCCAGGAGCCACAGACCAGGGGCTCAAAGAACTGAGACTTTCTCCAGTGGATCCAGTCCTCTACTGGGCTGGGGACACATTTTTTTGACCATTGTAGCGGGTTGAATATCATTCCATTCCCTTCCCTTCCCAAATCATATCCACCCAGAATCTCAGACGGTGGCCTGATTTGGAAAGAAGTTCTTTGCGGATTTAATTAGGTGAGAATCAAGATGAGATCATACTGAATTAAAAGGGCCCAGAAATTGGATGAGAGTTTTTCTTATAAGAAACAGAAACAGAACATGAACACATGGTAAAGAAGGCCATGTGCTGATGGGGGCAGAGATTAGCAGTAGATTTCCACAAACCAACAAATACCAGGAGCCCCACAGAGTCTCCTGAAGTAAAAGGAAGACCCTCTTCTAGAAATGATTGTAGTTATTATCTTTTCCATGTTTGCAAGTACCAGGCTGTCAATAGCACTCTGGGATCCAGAGCCTGCTAGGACGCAGCCAGGGAATCCTTGTTAAACCCAGGACAAGGGGTTCCTGGGGTCCATCTGGTGCAGCCTTGCTAAACCATAAAGGCTGAGTGCAGGTTTTGCAGTCTGGCTACCTGGGTTAGATGCCACTCTGTCATTCACTATGTATTAGAGCGAGTTACTGACTTATTCCACCAGGTTGACAACATCACCTTCTTAGAATACTTGTGAGAATTAAATGAGCACTTTGGTACAGTGTGTAAGTGTAAGCGATGCATGGTAGATGTGCAACAGATGGTACCTCTAATCATTATCTTATAATGATTATTATATGATTATCATTATTATCATGATTCCAGGGTCTCACTACAAGTGCATTTTCTCCTTGGGAGGGCAGGTACCAGGTAGCTGTATTTAGTCCATTTTCTGTTATTACTATGAATAACCTGAGGCTGGGAATCTTAGGAAGAAAACAGGTTTGTTTAGTTCATGGTTCTGGAGGTTCAAAGGCACAGTATCTGCATCTGCTTGGCTCTCGTGAGGACCTTGTGGCAGGTGACACTAGAAAGGCAGGCAAGCTTGTGAGGAGAGAGCGATTAATAGGAAGCCAGGGGAAGTGGTCACGCTTGCTCCTTTTATAGTTCTCTCGTGAGAACTAGCCAAAGTCCTATGAGAAGTACATGATCCTCCTTAACCACCTCCCACCAGACCCCCACCTCTCGAAGTCCCACCACCTGTCATGTTGCTCTGCTGGGGATTGAACTTCTAGCCCAGACCTTTGGGAGACAAACCACAGGGTAGATATTCCCTTCACAGAGTAGCCCCAGGACAGGAGCTTGGTTCTCCTATAAAGAGGAGTCACCATCTTTGACCTTCCAACAATTTTTAGCCACTCTTTACACAACAGACACTGGCTGCTCCTCTTGCGGAGGTTTCCTCTGAGTAGTTCATTACTCTGTTAGGCTCTAGGGCGGTTTCTACAAAGTTCCACAGTCTCAGTGGCTCAAAAAAAAATAGACCCAGCAGGCAACTCAGGAGGCTGAGGCAGGAGGATTGCAAGTTTAAGGCCAGTCTCAGTAAGTTGTTGAGACCCTGAGCAACTTAGGAAGACTCTGTCTCAAAATAAAAACTAAAAAGGGATGGGGGGGGTGTGGATCAGTGGTAAAGTACCTCTGTGTTCAATCCCTAGTACCCAAACCAACCAACCAACAAATAAATAAAGTAAAATAAGAAGGCAAGGTAACATTTATTCTCCCACAGTGCTGGGACTAGCAATCCTGAGGCCTGGTGCTGGCTGGGTTGGTTCCTCTGGAGGCTCCAAGGGAGGGTCCACTTGCTGCCTCTCTCCCAGCTTCTGTCTTATCAACAGTCCTCCCCACTCCCTGGTCCTTTAAGTCAGGGCAACTCCCATCTCTGCCTCCATCTTCATGGGGCCTCTCCCCTGCATGTGTTTGTGTCTCTTTTTCTTAAAAGGACACCAGGCCCATAGTCCAGGGCCCACTCAAAGCCAGTATGACTTCACCTTCTGTTGATTACATCTGTAAAAACCCCCTTTCCTAATCAAGTCACAGTCATAGGCAATAGAAGCTAGGATTTTCACCATGTGTTTTTTTTTGGGAAACATGTTTGAATCCACAATAATCACCACATGTAAATGAAACAAAACAGAAAAGCCAGAAGTTTTTGATAATTTTATGGATACATCAAAAATAAAAACTATCTTTTAGGAGAGTTTTCACACAATTAAGAAAGGAGGGTTTGAGGGTCCCCCCGAAAAGTCCTGTTGAAATTTAATACCCATTGTGAGATATTAAGGGATTAAAAACAGAATTGAATGACTGTATTTGGAGTGGGACTTTTGGAAGGTAGTTAAGGGTAAATGAGGCCCCCAGGGTGGGGCCCTTATCCACTGGGACTGTGGCCTTATAAGAAGAGGAGGGGAGACCTAATCTAGGATGCTCTGTCTTGACATGGGATGTCCCAAGTCACCTTTGTTCTCTGCAGAGTCCCTACTGGTGAGAAGGACCTCACCAGATGCAGCTACAAGATATTGAACTTCCCAACCTTCAAAAACAAGGAGCAGAATAAATCTTCAGTCTTTATGAATTATTCAGTCTGTGGCATTTAGTTACAGTAACAGAAAATGGGCTAAGACAGCCTGCCCAACGTTAGTAACTTTGAAAAGTCTTAAAAGGACAAGTTTCTATTATGATGAGCCAGTGGCAAATTTTGAATGTGCATTTACATTACATCATTGTCAGCTGTGGAACTATTGGGAGCCCATGATTGGATCACCTCGTTTTCTCTGTTAGCAAATTTCCTTTATTTTTTAAAACATATATTGGAGAAAGATGAATGGCATGAGTATACATCTTTGCAATTAAGCATAAGTAAAGGGTTTGATATTTTAATTAAGTTAAGTCTTCAGAGACTGCCCACTCACCTCTTCCTATTTCTGGCTCACAAACTCTCTACTCTCTGCAGAATATACTCAGCTCTGGGCTTAGCATAAGCAGGTTTTTCTGATTCCTTCTCAGGTCTCATTTTCTCATTCAAGTGATGCTACCTATGTGTTGGGTGCATTTTTTTTTTTTCTGCAAGAAACTTTTGTTTTATCCCTTTAGGCTACTCATTATCTAATATTCTCCAGCTTAAACCTTTGACTGACACTCCCAATGGAAAATATTCCCTTCCCTTGGTGGCCTGCTAAAGGTGATTTCGTGGTCCCTTCTAGAGAGAGGCATCTTTTCATCTGTCTCACTCTGAACCAGATTATAAATTCCTTGATTGGTCAAGCCTCTGTATCATCAACCTGCCAAATGCCTTGTATACAGTTGGTGCTTGTCTTAGTCTGTTCTTAATACATAACAAAGTTCCATAAACTGTGTGGTTTATGGACAACAGGAATTTATTTCTTACAATTCCAGAAGCAGAGAAGTTCAAGCTGCAGGTAGATTCAGTGTCTGGCGAGGGCCCACTTTCTGTCTCATACATGGAATCTTCTTGCTGTGACCTCGCTTGGCAGAAGGGGTGAATGGACTCTTTGGGGCCTCTTTCTTGAGGATACTATCATGGTTTAGATATCAGGTATCTTCCAAAAGCTCATGTGAGACAATGCAAAAATATTCAGAGGTGAAATGATTAGATTATGGGAGCCATAACCTAATCAGGGGATTAATCCACTGATCTGGGTTAACTGGAAGATAACTGTAAGCAGGTAGGGTATGGCTGGAGGGAGAGTGTCATTGGGGGCATGACTTTGGGTTTTATTTTGTCTCTCTCTCTGCTTCCTGGTTGCCATTTCCCGAGCGGTTTTCCTCTACTACACCCTTCCACCATGATGTCCTCCCTCACCTTGGGCCCAGAGCGATGGAGTCAGTTGACCATGAACTGAACTCTGAAATCTTGAGCCTAAATAAATTTTCTTTCTATAAGTTGTTCATTTCCAGTCTCTTGGGTTACAACAATGACCTAAATAAAACAGAGTAGACACTAATCCCATTCAAGAGGGCAGAGCCATGATTGGTTCCCAAAGGCTTCATCTCCTAATGCCATCACATTGGTAAATAGGTTTCAACATATGAATTTTGGAGGGACCCAAACATTCAGACCACAGCAGTGCTCAAAATATGTTTATCATCGATAAGTGATTGGTTCTTTTGTTCACTTCAGATTGTAATTCATTATTTCTGAATGAGTTTAATTTGACAGAAATAATAGCAGTTGCCTTCAGCAATTTATACTGAAGCTTAATTTGTCTAGTTTTATAAAACTTATGGTTTTCAGGAAGTTTTACTCATTTTGTATAATATTTATAACTACCATTATTGAGAACTTACTGCGCCAGTGACTGCTTTGAGCTCTTTACATACATTTGTCTCATTTTATTCCCATAGCAACCATTTGTACTAAGCATAATTATCTCTATTTTACAGATGAGGAAATTGAAGCTTAGTGAGTTTAAATAACTTCCCAATGTCACAGTGCTGACAAATGGAGAATTTGAGCCTAGGTCTGTCTGCCCTCAAATGTTGTGCTCTTAGTCAAAGTTTCTGTAATTTCCCAGTCATAAAAATCCTTTCAAAAACTTCTTAGAAAGAGAGTTCTGACTTTCCCGTGGAGCTCAGAGGTAGAGTACTTGCCTAGCGTGTTGCCTTGTGTCCTTTTGCTGTAGTAAGCCATGCCTGTGAGAATTACATGCTCCATGCTGTGAATCCCTGGGAGTCATGGGCCCTGGGGCTGGACTCAGAGCCCCCAGACATGTTTTCTGACTTCTCCATCTTGCCTTTCCTTAGTTGGTGTGAATTGGTGTTTAGTAGTCACACTTCTGTACACCCATCTCACATCACCTTCCCTGAAAGACTAGTGTATAGATCTAAGTTGTGCATGACTAATATTCAGCTGGTAGGCTGGAATTGAGGCGCACTGTGGATGGCAGAAAAAAGGTTGGGTACAGCATGAGACTTAAAGGGGCCCAGAAATGGGGAAGTGGTAGTTCTGTGCAGTTCTTGCTGGCTAAACACAGGTCTGTTGAGGATGTCCCTGAAGCACTGTACACAGTTAAACTGACTCCCTTACAGGTTTACTTATGCCAGGGTCACCACAAACACAAGTGATGCATTGAGCTTCAAAGTTTGGATGGTAGGAGAGCCAAGACATCACCAGGCAATCGGCATTCAGCTCCATTGTAACCCTCTCACCCCTTGAGTGCTGGGGATTGAACCCAGGGCTTCACACAGGCTAAGCACATACTCTACCACTGAGCTCATTCCCCAACCCCACTCCATTATAATTTTATGAAACTATATCTTAAATGTGGTCCTTATGTGGTGCATGACTGTATATCTCTTCTCAAAATATTATTATTTGGGAGTTTTGCTAGCATGCAAAATTTGAGATTGTAGTGTATTTTAAAATGAATCCTAAAATAAAGCAAAATTTAAAGAAGATGAAGCTGATTAGTAAGCTTCTAAAGATACTCCAACTTGCAGGTAAGTTATTACAAGAGTAGCTTCCATAAATGAAATGAAACATCATAGAAATATTTATTTGGACTCAGGACACAATTCAGTTGTAGAATATTCTTGCCTAGTATGTGCAAGGCCCTGGGTGAATCCCCAACTCTGAAAAGAGAAAGGAAGGAAGGAAGGAAAGGTAGAAAGAAGAAAGAAAAAAAAAGTTGTGTGCGTGTGTATGTGTGTGTGTGTGTTTGAAAACTGTCGGCCATGGGTCAAACCTCTGATATCATGAGCCCCAAATAAAAATATTCCTCTTCTAAGGAATATTTTACATCTCATTTGTTCTTTTTGAGTATTTTAGTCACAGCAGTGAAAAGCTAACTAACATCCCTGTCATCTCATTTTACTTTCTTTCCAATCCCCAACAAGAGTTCTTCCAAATACACTTGGTCTGGAGCAATTTCAAACTTGGTCGGTTAATTGGATTAAAGTAGGTTTTGGACTGAGGTCACTGTCAACACAGAGGGCAAATGCTAAATTCTGAGGTCATCGTGTGTGTGTGTGTGTGTGTGTGTAACAGCAGGGTAGAGGGAATCTACATGGCAGCAGAAACAGTAGAGACCATATCACTTTATTCTGAAAGTAAGTGGCATCCACTGTTTCTTGATTCCCTAGAAACTGGTCCTCATGATGGGGATGTGTGCCGGTAGAAAGGAAGCCCAGCTACTGGAGCGAGATTGGCCAGGAGAGTTAGAGGAAAATTAGGAGTTTTCTTAGACATAGAAAATCCTGAGAATCAATGTCCCAAACTTTTACTTTTGTTGGATTCTCTTAACCTAACAACTTCACTCATTACTCTCTAGGTCATAAGATGGAGTCTGGTCTTTACCCTGTCCACTCAGAAATGACCAGTTTTAGATGTAAGAAGGCCACCTAAGGCCCAGGGTGGGCTCCATATTTCCTTTTCTATCCTCAGCCCAGAGTAATGGTGCAGTTTGCTGAATTACAGATGCTACCCTGAACTTCGGTCTTGTTTCCCACAGATGCCATTAGCAAAAGCCAGATGTGAAGGATTAAGAGGAACATGACACCTCTCTGAAATATATAAGTAAAGAATAAATAAATTAAGATATTTAAATAAATAAAAACATCAGAGCATCTTCTCATCTGATGCTTGGGTCATGTACACTTTTCACAAATTCAGTTTCTAGGTATTAAATTATTTAACAAAAATGCTTTTTTTTTTTTAAATAGAGAAAATTGAAGCAGTTGTAACTAACTTGGTATCTTTGGCCTAACAAAAAGGGAATAATCCTGGGAAATGATATCCAAAATGTCATCAAAAAACCAGAAGGCAGAGAAACCCTGCCTTCTCAAACCCATTACATTATTGTTTCAGGGATATCAACAGGAAAACGTGAGCAGAATATCTGAAAAATATACAACTTGTTTCTGTTAGATTACAGGCCATATTTTAAGCTCAAGTATTAATTTGCATTCTATTCAGTACAATAAAATTAAATTCTAAAGGTCTAAATACCGTAAAACAAAATTGATTAGGGTAATCTAGTAGAATTGAATTAAGGAATACTTAAAGCATTAGACATAGGATTGTCTAAATCATTGTCTAAATCATGAGGAAGTGGAGAAAACCCTGAATAGGAGAGGCAGGGCTAGAATCCTAATGGGCATATGACATCCAAAATGTCATCAAAAAACAGGGAATCCTTGCCAGTCTGGCTTCTCTATTCACATTTAGAAACGGAGAGATTCCGGGTTATATGTTGGTCAACCAACTAGTATATTTCCCCTCAGAGAAGTTCGAAACTATTTAACCTAAAACAGTTGACCATTGGAATTATTCAATGATAAAATGTGTATGAATGGAACACAGGGGGGGGGTCTCCTTTCCTTCTTAATTTGGGAGTGTCCCTCTAGTCCAAAGAGCAGTTTATAATGCCAATAGGGGGGAACAAATTCAAACACACTATTTCCTACACAATCCTCATAAATTTTGAATTAGGACTTATTTTAAAGAGAGTAACACAAATCTCGTGTGTGACGTTTACAATGGTTGTGTGCATTGTTTTATATTCTGATATTAAGATGGCTAATTTAGCACTGTGCTATTGTTTGGATATGCGGCATTCCCCAAAAGCTCACAAGTTGACAGTTCCATCCCCAGTGTACAGGGTGGGGCTCTGGGGAAGTGATTGGATCTCGGGCTCCAAACTCATCAGCTAAATAATCCACTAGAGCTTAATGGGCTGTTAGGGGTGGTGCAGGCTGGAGGAGGTGGGACCTAGCTGAAGGACTGGGATGTGCCCTTGAGGACTACGTCTCTGACCCCTTCCTCTCTCTCTCTTCCTGGCAGCTGCCAGGAGGGAGCAGCTTCCTCTGCCACACTCTTTGGCCACTGTGTGTGTTTCTGCCTTGCCTCAGACCTGAAGCAATGGAGTCAGCCCACCTAGGATGGAAACCTTTAAAACAATAAGCCAAATTAAATCTTCCCTCCTTTGTTTTTCTAGGATATTTTCCATAGTGACAAAAAGCTGAACTAACACAAACCGTCAGCAAACTTCATAAAGAGTTTTATTTTTAAAGTTGTCTTCAGTGAAGTTCCCAAGTTTCCGAGGCTTGCACAAAGTTTGACTGTGCAAAGAAGCTTTGTGCAAAGCCAAGTAGGTATCATAAAATAGGTGAACTGGAACACGGTTTTAATTATGCCAGAGTGAGGTAGTTTATAGCTCAGAGCTTAGCACCTGAACAATAGGTTTGAAGTACTGACTAATTGTAATTTTGTCAGTAATAACCTTGAGACACGGGTAAACAAAAGTGTGGAACACTCCCCTGGATCTCCGTGAGGCCAGGAGAGTTAATCTAATTTAGATTAAACAATGAGTTCTATAAATTTAAAACTTCATGTGCATCTTAATTTAGAATTGCCAGAGAAAGTATAAAAAACTTAAGAGAATTTTTTTTTAATCCTTAACTTGAAGATAATCATTGGATTCAAGGGATTTTCAAGGTACAAAGAAATAAAAGTTTTCATTTAGTGAAGATGAATAAATGTGCAAAAACCTTGCTGAGGTTAAAAATGGTTGTGAATATAAATCAAGTGATGGCTCTTTGCTTGGACCTCCTGTAACAGTTATCGTCTGTGCAAGTTTTCCACAATTTATCAGGGAGTGCCCACCACACTGCCTCCATTGTTAGTCTACAGTACTTATTTAAATCTTTTGTGGTTTTCTAACCATTGAATGAATATATTAGAATGCTGTGATGTGGCAGGGGCCCTCCTTGGCACTGGGCTGTAGACTTCTGCCTGAGGATTCCATCAATGTTGGGAGTGAAGGTGATAATAATGCAAATGAACAGAGAAAGGAGACCGATGTACCATCAATCGTTCATGTGGTCCTGGGTTCCTGGGACTGAGCTTGCAAACCCATGGAGATTGAGTTTGATCACAGGGGCAGCGATGTCAGCCGATCGTGCCTGCATAATGAAATCTCAGTAAATGCTGTGAGCAGCTGAAGCTCATGGGGGCTTCACTGGTTAGTGGTGCACATTGATGTGACAGGAGAGTATGACATTCTCACTCAAAGGGAAGAAGATAAGGCAGTTCTGCATTTGAGACTCTCTCAGACCTTGCTCCGAGCATCTCTTCATCTGGGGAGTCTTGATTTGGGTTCCTTGTGATGCATCTCTTAATTCCAACACATCCCTGAGTTCTCTAGATCTTTCTAGTGAATTATGATGAAGGGATAGTGGGAACCCCTAAATTATAGTCCATTGGTCAGAAGCATGAGTGGCTTGCAGCTGGTGTCTGAGTGAAGGCCGCCTCCTGGGTCTGTGCTTTTATCCTGGACTGTCTGTGTGGATTCTGGGCTTTAATGTGGGAACTGGGCTGCACATCGCAGGGGTGGCTTCAGGCAGGGCTAAGTGGTATGGACAAGATGCAATGGCAGTGGGAGGTGTGGGCTCAGGAGGAGCCGGCTCAGTAAGGCTTGGGAAGAGAAGCTTCCAGGCAGAGGAAGCCACCTGTAAAAGCTTCCAAGGCAGCACAAGTGTAGCACACTGGAGGCAGGAGACCCTACAGCTGGAATGGGGGAGCTGGGAGGACTGAGGAGCAGGGCCGATCATGCAGGGCCTTTGAGGGTGGTAGGGTGTCTGCATTTTAAGACCCATGGGGAGCCACTGGATGGTTCTAAGGCAAAAGAACTACCATCATTTGCAGCTTTGAAAACTTTCCCTGGATACCAGGTGGAAAAACAATTGTGGTTGTGAACATGACCATCTGGAAGGCTTGTGTTCTGCTTGCCGACCTTCCTGCAGCCTCCTTGAGCAGGATGTGGAGCTGCAGCTTCTTGATATCCACACAGTGCCCCAGATCATTGCTAAGCACATGGAGGGTACTGTGTACATCTGGGTTAACCTGCGAGCATACACAGAGAAAGAGAAGGATAGGCTGAAGGGGAGAGTGAATGCTTGCTTGCTCAGTATATACCAGCGGGTGAAATGTGAGGTTTCTATGACTGAGTTTAAAAAAGAGGTAAAATCTCAATTAAAACAGCAAAACAATCTGCGTAATATTATACATCTTCCAAATTTTATGAATTTGCTCAAATTTCTCCAAAAGATGTTAAATATCTAGATCAGAGGGCAGCAAACGGTGACCCTTGGGACAAATCCAGACTGCCACCTGTTTCTGTCATTAAAAGTGCATTGGATTCCAGCCAGGCTCATTAGTTTACATATTGCCCTTGGCTACTTTTGAGTGACAGGGCTGAGTAAACAAGGACTCCACTGGCTCACAAAGCCTACAGTGTTTCCTCTTTGTCCTTTCTGGAAAGAGTGAGCTGACTTCTGATCCAGATGAGCTGTTTGTGGTGGAATGGGTTGGTGAAGACCACTACATTATTGGGATCTAAGTGCATTCCTTTGGGGTTCTCTAGGTTCTTTGAGGGAAGGTACAAGATGGCAGTGAAGAGAAGGCTATTATCCTTTTGGAGACAGCAAAGAGGAGAAAGAAGATGAGGAATCATTTGTATGGAAGGACATGGCCCCTGGGACTCAGCAAATGGAGGTGAGCTTTAAACAGGTACTAGCATGACCACCTCCATGCTAGGAGGATGCAAAATGAATGGCTGCCATTTAGCCAAGAGGTTAGGCAGGGCTTCTCCAGAGCAGGTTCAGAGAGGAGGGTAAGAGGAGCAGACAGGAGAACACAGAGCAGGGAGATGGGCAGAACTTTTCTGATTTCAAACCTGCCATACTTCACACAATGAATGCCGATAACAATGATGAGGGTGGCTAGTACTTAATGTGTACTTAGAATATGCAAGGCTGATAATTAGGCTTCATTTAAGTGACTTCAGTGATGTTGTTACAATCACATCATTGAAACTGAGGTAAGGCTGTAGGTGGGTAGTGGAAGCCTACAGAGGTGAAGGAATTTGTCCAAAGATACAAGTTGCCTGGAGGGAATTGGGATTTGGAACTAAGGGTGATACAACACATAGCCGTGCACCTTTGTTACACTAGGTGTGGTCCAAGGCCAGCTGCAGGAGCTCTTTATAGCATTTCAAGTTTCTGCCTAAATCAGAATCTGCATTTGACAACATCCCAAGTAACTTCTAAGAACTCTAAAGTTTGTACAGGGCTGGTCTATAAGGTCTCCAAACTTTATTCTCAAACTCACACGAGGAATCCAAACTTCCATCCTCACTCCCTACACTTTGTTAAATTTTTTACCCTCATTAAAGTGGAAACTGGTAAATAATTAGGGTCTTGTCCCGTTTTCCTAAGTCAAAGCTCTTAGGTTGAATTGATTCTAGGAGCACGGATCCTTCGGTGAGTTATAATCTGTGTCAACTAGTGTTTTTCTCAATTCCAAGTGTGTTCCACACTAAGAAGTTTTGGAACCAAGAGACAAAACCTTATTCTCTTCTGCAAATAGTGAGACAGATCCCTTGGTTTGGGTTTCATGGAGGAACCCACCTACGGCGATTCAATTTCCAAAAAATCTTTACTTCGGTGTTTGGAATAGTGACTTCTGCAGAGAGTGCCAAATTCATTGAGGGACAGTGCCAAGTTCAGGAAGGGACAGTGCCCAGGGAGAGGACAAGCAGCCTCAGCCATTCAAACCTGCAGACTCCAGCCTGGACATCTGTCCCTCTCACACTGACTCCCTCCTCTTTGGGATGTGACTAATCCAAATACAAATAGTATCTGAAAGAACAGGTGAGAAAGCCAGTCACACACATACAGAGCACTACACACAAGTAAAGTGGAAACACCCTTAAAAATATTCCCATTTCAAGGGTAAATTTGTAGCTGAAGTTGAACGGCCAGATCATCTTAAAGAGCTGATTCCTCCCCAGGGTAATATCCATTTCTTCAAATTTTATAAAGTCACTCACTGTGAGTGTGGAAGACAAAAGAGAAGGCTCCCTTCTCCTGGGACAAAGTTGCTGCCTTTGTAATTAGAACAGATCCCAGAGATGCCCAGATGCTCCATGTTTTTAGTGGGAATCAGTCTAGGCTGTGATCCCTAAAATTTCACTTTCTGCTGGTTCCTAGAGCCTTTACTGCTCCTTAGTTGTCAGGTGCCCAGGGCAGCAGCAGGTGCCCAGGGACATTAAGGGAAAATGGAGGTTAAAGATTTTATACATCACTCCAGGTTTCCCTCTGCCTTCCATTATCAGCCAAAAATAAACAAACATCAACAACAAAAAAACTACTCGGGCTGGAAGTAAAAGAAAAGTAAAAGACAAAGCAGCAGCCTCAACTTTCAGCTCCCAACACCCATGGTTTTCTATCAAGTTTGCAGATGGCGGAGCTCGCAGTGGGTAAGATCAGGGACTCTCGCGCCACATTTTCACATCACTCAGCTGGTGATAGGCAGGGATCCAAGGTCAGAGTGCTGGTCTCAGCATTCATCTTTGTCCAGGGAATTACTAAAGACGCAAGGTTTTGTCAAATTCTCTATCCATGTGGCTTTCAATGAACCAGCTCTGAGATTGTGGGCTCTTTTAACCTCAGGAGACCAGATCCTCATTGTAAGATGAGAAGTCTGCACTGTTGATCTCTGAGACTTCTCCACCCTGAGGAAGCTGGGCTTTGTTCTCCATTTGAGCTGTCCTTGAGGCAAGTGGGCACAGCTTTGTTTTATGAGAAGAAGTGGGGAAAGGAAAAAATATTGGAGTATCTCTTCAGAACATAGTTGTGGATAGTGATCAAGCTTTACCTATTCTGGGTGGTGTGTTATTGCTCCATTGTGATCATTCTGAGCAGATCACGATGATGTAACAGTCACACAGGTGAAGAGAAGCCCAAGCCCAAGTAAACAGGACTTAGTTCATGGCCAGGGCAGGGATGGAGCAGGCAGGAGGGGGTCCTCTGTGCTGATAACACAAGCCTCCCCACCCTGCACACTGTCCAGAGAGACTTCTCTTTCCTGGGCGGGGCTAAGGTAGTGCCAACTTTTCACAGCGAAGATAGGGAAGCAAAGTGAGCCACAGTCAGAGTCAACAGGGAAAGTGGCAGAAAGGTCAGGGCAGAAGCAAGAGCTGCACCCAAAGAGGGAGGAGAGGATCTTAGGAAAGCAGGCTCCACCATCCAGATGGCACAGAGGAAGTGGCTTTACCCACACCCAACTGTACAACCCTCCCAGAAATCAAGAAAACAGAGGCAACTATTAAATTTCCCACGTAGGCAAATTGGCACGACAGTGCTTTAACCCTTACCTCATTACAAGTGACCTGTAGCAATCTGATGTTAACAAGTTTGTTATTTTTCTATTGTTTTATCTTCCTGTCTCCATATTATAAGGAAGGTGACTTTGAGATGACTGGTCTACTTTTTTTTTGTTTTTTCCAGTTCCTTCCTGTCTGTAAAACCAAGCTCCTGTGTTCAGCCATTTGGATTGCAGACTCTATTTTTGAGGGGAATAAAGTGTTGCCTGATTCTAGAAGCAATTAGGATCTTTAAGCTAAATTACTGCAATTCCCTGCACTGTTAGGGGAGGCGGAATCTATGCAATAGGGGAAAGGAGCAATCCTTTTAGGACCTGTCAGGAGGTGTGCAGAATGAAGCTGTGGCTTCCTTCCACCATGAATATGACAAGGAGGAGACTTTGTCAGGTCTCCTTTATTCCTTCCACTTCCAGAACTAGCTTCAAATTCAGATAGTGTTGGAAGACACAGGTTGGCAGACACAAAACAAGTCCCCACCATTTCTTTCTGCAGTCACATGGGAAATCTGCACTTCCCTGCCACCCTTGCAGTTAGACTGGATCCCTGTGAATTTTGCACAGTGGATGTGGGCAGAAGTGAGTTAAGCCACTTATAAGTCAGCCCTTAGAGATACTCCTGTGGTCTCCCTGCCCCAGTTCTCTTCACCCATACATTGTCAACTCTGGGGCTCCATGTTCTGGAGGGTAGACCTGGAGGAGGAAGGGGAGAGGGGCTACTATATCCACATGGGACCCCCTCCATTCCCCACACTTCCCACGCTGCCTTTGCCCAGAGAGGCATTCTTCATCATTCATGTGTTAGAATTTATGATGCAGTGAGACTGGTCAGTATCACCTAACCCAGGGTGCCCATCTGCTGGGAGGGGACTGGGGCTTTCTTACAGAGGATGAAGTGGGTGCAGGATAGTCTGGGAAAATGCAGTGTGGGGAGGAGCCATGGGGGGCTTGAGTTGGGTGCTGCTGGTGGGATCTGTCTAGGCAGGGGCAGGAGAGCATCCCAGGCACATGTGAAGCTAGCAAGAAACGATTACAAGGGTTTGGATGAAAGAGATGATCTTAAGATAATTTACCCCTCTTGGCCAATGTTTAGATATGTCAACCCCCAAAGAGCATAAGAGGCATATTTCCCCTCTCCGGCCAATCCTAATATCCAGGGGAGCAGAAATGAGGGCTCTGGAAGGAACCTTCCAGCTCCACCCAAGAACCCTGTTTCTGCCTCCTTGTCAGCCCACAGGGACAAAGCCTCCAGCTCTCCAGCTCCCAGGACATGGGGAGATTTGAGGGAGGAGGCCACAGGACATGCTTGCTTTAGAGCCTGCACTAGGCCCTTTCCTTGCCTTGTCTCTTGGAAGCCTGAGCAGCAAAGTGGCAAAGAGGGAAGCTTCCCACCCTTCTCTGCACCAGGAAGCTGCCTCCTCTTCACAGTAAAAACTGTCCCCATGCCCCACTGAGCCGTTTCCTGTCCCTCTGTTTGTCTACTCCTTTTCTGCTGCCCCAGCATTTGGCAAAGAGCCCAGACACAGAGTTGTGTGGCCTCTGTGCCTTCGTGGCATATTAACTGAGAGCTAGACCCACGTGCTCCCCTGTGGAAATATTTTTTTTTTTATTTTTTATTTTTTTTATTGGTTGTTCAAAACATTATAAAGCTCTTGACATATCATATTTCATACAATAGATTCAAGTGGGTTATGAACTCCCAATTTTACCCCAAATACAGATTGCAGAATCACATCGGTTACACATCCACATTTTTACATAATGCCCTATTAGTCACTGTTGTATTCTGCTACCTTTACTATCCTCTACTATCCCCCCTCCCTCCCCTCCCATCTTCTCTCTCTACCCCATCCACTGTAACTCATTTCTCTCCTTGTTTATTTTCCCATTCCCCTCACAACCTCTTATATGTAATTTTGTATAACAATGAGGGTCTCCCTCTATTACCATGCAATTTCCCTTTCTCTCCCTTTCCATCCCACCTCATGTATCTGTTTAATGTTAATCTTTTCTTCCTGCTCTTCCTCCCTGCTCTGTTCTTAGTTGCTCTCATTATATCAAAGAAGACATTTGGTATTTGTTTTTTAGGGATTGGCTAGCTTCACTTAGCATGATCTGCTCTAGTGCCATCCATTTCCCTGCAAATTCTATGATTTTGTCATTTTTTAGTGCTGCGTAGTACTCCATGGTGTATAAATGCCACATTTTTTTTTCATCCATTCATCTATTGAAGGGCATCTGGGTTGGTTCCACAGTCTAGCTATTGTGAATTGTGCTGCTATGAACATCGATGTAGCAGTATCCCTGTAGTACGCTAGGTTTAATGCAATGCCAATCAAAATCCCAACGGCATTTCTTGTAGAAATGGATAAAGCAATCATGAAATTCATATGGAAAAATAAAAGACCCAGAATAGCAAAAGCAACTCTAAGCAGGAAGTGCGAATCAGGCGGTATAGCAATACCAGACTTAAAACTATATTACAGAGCAATAGTAACAAAAACAGCATGGTACTGGTACCAAAACAGGAGGGTGGAACAATGGTACAGAATAGAGGACACAGAGACTAATCCACAAAGCTACAATTATCTTATATTTGATAAAGGAGCTAAAAGCATGCAATGGAGGGAGGATAGCATCTTCAACAAATGGTGCTGGGAAAACTGGAAATCCATATGCAACAAAATGAAACTGAATCCCTTTCTCTCGCCATGCACAAAAGTTAACTCAAAATGGATCAAGGACCTAGATATCAAATCAGAGACTCTGCGTCTGATAGAAGAAAAAGTTGGCGCCGATCTACATATTGTAGGGTCGGGCTCCAAATTCCTTAATAGGACACCCATAGCACAAAAGTTGATAACAAGAATCAACAAATGGGACTTACTTAAACTGAAAAGTTTTCTCTCAGCAAGAGAAACAATAAAAGAGGTAAATAGGGAGCCTACATCATGGGAACAAATTTTTACTCCTCACACTTCAGATAGAGCCCTAATATCCAGAGTATACAAAGAACTCAAAAAATTAAACAATAAGAAAACAAATAACCCAATCAACAAATGGGCCAAAGACCTGAACAGACACTTCTCAGAGGAGGACATACAATCAATCAACAAGTACATGAAAAAATGCTCACCATCTCTAGCAGTCAGAGAAATACAAATCAAAACCACCCTAAGATACCATCTCACTCCAGTAAGATTGGCAGCCATTATGAAGTCAAACAACAACAAGTGCTGGAGAGGTTGTGGGGAAAAGGGTACTCTTGTACATTGCTGGTGGGACTGCAAACTGGTGCGGCCAATCTGGAAAGCAGTATGGAGATTCCTGGGAAAGCTGGGAATGGAACCACCATTTGACCCAGCTATTGCCCTTCTTGGACTATTCCCTGAAGACCCTGTGGAAATATTTCAACTCTGGAAAAACAAGTAGACCCATGCGCTGTGCTGCCTCGTGGTAAGGGAATGGCAGCATACAGTCCTGGTTTGTCAAAATCTTGCATTAGAGAGACTTGGGCCTTACTATTACTCTGGAGTGTGTGATTACTTTCCCAAGGAACCAGTGTCCACTGTCCTTCGGATGCAGCTCCATCACTGGCTTCCTTGCTCTCCTGCTGCATGTTGCCCAGGCCTGCCGTGCTCCTGAACTGCGTCTGCTGCCTGCCTTTCCTTTTCTTGTTTGCCTCTGAGCCACCTCTGCAGCTTTAAGAAATTGAGTTTTCATCTGAGACCCCCAGCGTGACTCAAGTGAGGGTTCTGCCAGTCAGCTCTTGCAGCCAGAGCCAGTTGGTTTCTGGCATGGACTCAGGAGAAGTCCTTGAGCAACACATTTTCCAAAATTGTTTCTATCTGGGTTTATTGAAGACACTTGCTTTTGTAGCAAACTTGCTCCTAATTAATTGTTTCAAGTCTCTGCATCCCCAGAGGAGATATGGTAAATCTTTACCTTGCATGGCTGAGAATAAAACAATTAACTAGCAAATACTATATTCCTACAATTAGGTGTAGTCACCATATATAGTATGAATAAGATTTCTACTTCCCCAAACTGAAATCTATTCCATCCAAGTTTCCCAGCCACCTCCAAGAAAGATCACATATATAAATTTGAAAACAATGTCTATGCTGTTACTGGGTTTTGATCTTCTAAATGGCTCCTTTGTTTCTTCCTAGGTGAGCAGATATGGTTTGGGAGGGGAATTGGTAACTCCTCTGCACTTCGTATCTCAGCAAACCATCCATCACCAGTCACACTTGCAGTTTCATTTAGATTTGAGGTTTCCATTTGGATGTGTTTTGGGGAAAAAAAATCATACAGGCATAAGCGTTTCGCAGAGCTATATAGGAAATGCAGCATCCCTGGGTGGAACTCACTGATTTTCTTTAGCATTTTGATTATATGGGTCTATGAGTTCAGAGGAATCAAAGTGAAAATGAAACTCAGCAGGCACAGGAAATCAACCGAAACCACGGAAACGGCTGGGCAGAGCCACGGCAGTGGTTTCCTCCTCCAAAACTAGAGCTGAAGCCTAATTCAGAAGACATTGAGGTGAGGGCTGTCACTACCCAGCTCCTCAGAGACAGAGACATTTATAACAATGGAATTGTTTTTTTCTGAACTGTAGCTCCCAACACACTTCAATAATGGACACAAAGTAAGTTAATCTCTTTAAACAGGATAAATGCCCTGCACTTCTTAGATCACACGAATTGAATTCCCCAGCATCCAGGCTATGTTTGGAAATGACTTGGTAGATGGGGCTCAGGGTGAGACAAGACCCAAGTGGCATATTTTGAAGACATTTTAATTTAATTGCCCATTGATGGAGGAAAGAGAATGAAGTTAGAAAAACAATGCTGACCTTGTGTTTCTATCCTCTGCTCCATCTGTCCTGCAGGAGCCTGAGAGGGCGCTCAGGAATTTGCTGAGTAAATGCCGTTTTCAAAGCAGTATTTTGTTCATTTGTACAACAGAAACTCTAGTGTTTGCTTAGCCCACCTCTCACGGGACGGTGGGAGTTCAAGGAGATCAGGCACATACAAGAACTGGAACCGTGTTGGCGTGGAACACTTCATTACCACACCCGAGTGAGAACACCCTTAAAGGGACTGTGGGCCAGGAATGACTGACTCCCACCTGAAGGTCAAGTTCAAGGTTCAGTCCATGTTCTCAGTTGCCTGGGAAAAAGGGTGATCTGGCCTCTTACAAACACAAAAGTATTGCACAGAATCACCATTTAATATTGACCTTGGTTTTGTTTCCACAAAGCATCAGGTAAAACATGATTGAAAAAGAGTCTTTGAAGCAACATTCCCTATAAACTAAGATCATAAGGTCCATGAGTCCATGAATGAGGTCGCATTTGGCTTTATAATGGGACCTAATCACATTTCCAATAGAAATACAAAGGAACATTGACCATGATGCTTTTTAATTATAAAGTCTACCTGAAATACAACTTCGGTCATTCCTTTACTGAGCAACTGTTGTAATTATTTTATATCAGAAAATCTAATAAGTTATAAACTATTATTTTAGGTTTTCCAATATTCTTTCACGTGCATTTTCTCAAACTTTTTGTTCTTTGTTTTTTTTTTTTTTTTTTTTGGGTAGTACCAGGGACTGACCCAGGGCTTCATACTTAGGCAAGAGTTCAAGTGCACTGAGCTCCATCCCAGCCTTTTTCTATTTTTTAAATTTTGAGACAGGATCTCACCAAGTTGCCTCCTGTCCTGGCCTCCTGAGTCACTGGGATTACAAGTGTGCGCTGCCATGCCCCGCTCAAACATGGCTGGAACTTCTTTCTCTTATTCCCAGAGTACCCAACAGGTGCTGAACAAATAACAGGCCCATAATTAATTCTTCCCGAGGACTATTTGTCGTTTAGGAGAAAACAACCTAATATTAACTGTAAACTATATATTCTAGCTTATCCTATTATATGTTGCTAGAAAGTTCTCCTTAAGAATAGTAATAAAGGTTTGCAGAAGTGGGATTTTTATAAGTATATTAAGCTTATCAATTATTTAACAGAAGCCCTTTCTCTAATTTAAATCTAAATTCAGAATGAGAATTGATAAGCCAGAAATATTTTATCTTTATATGCTAATAGGTAATTATAACACAACAAAATTGATTTTCATTCTACAAAACATGAGAGCCTGTCTAATTTTAGAGAGCATTACAGTTTGTCTCTCAGCATACGTGTTTAAAAATGCATATTGATTATTATTTTATGTCAGTGTCTTTTTCTTAAACAGTCGAAATTAAATTTCTTACTGTGCGGTTCTACTAAGCCTGACTAGACAAATGAAATAATATTGTTCAATAAAGGCATGATAAAGATCTTTTGACCAGTTTCAATTTTACATGTAACATTTTCATTTTCTCAATGTAAGAAGAGAAAAATCAGTACCAACTCCATCTCTCTTTTGTATTAGGACATTCCTCTGCTTTAATTGCTGACAGCCTCGATTTACTAAGTAGTAAACTGTGAAGCATGCCTCATTACATTCCTTAGGACACCTTTTTGAGTGGATGCAATTATTTATTATCGAGTAGGTCTAATTCTCCGTTGATTTACGCAAGTAGTAAAAATATTCCATCTCACATAATGCTTTGCTAGGAGGAATACAAACCCAGGCATTAAAATCTTTATGGCCTCCCCAGGAGGCGTCGGCATGCAGGTGGTATTCTCATTACCATGGTGGAGAAGGTGGAGAGGCCTGCCAGAAATCTCTGGGTAGGCCAGTTACTCAGAGAGCAGAATCTAGGACTCTCCATGCCTGGCGCACGATCACAAAAGCATAGAACTCTCCAGAGAGTTACCCAAACCACATGTGCAGAAAAGAGAGGGAGAACGATACCCAGGATGCTCGTTGCAGAATCCCCATGGCAACCTGTCGCTGTTTCCCTGTCACCGCACATAAAGCACACAGAAGGGCATCAAACAACATAAAATCCTAATGGTGCCCTTAATTAGGTGGGTCCTCATTCTCACTCCCTTACCTCCCGCTGTCCAAGCCAGCAGCCCCCAATTCCCCTCTGTGGCGCCCAATCCTGAAAGCAAGATGTAGCCGCAGAAACAATCTTTGGCTTTCAAGGGACCATCAAGCTTTGATGATGATGAAGTTTGATAGCAATAATGTCAAACTTTATATGGCCATAATCCAAGTTTACAATGATACATTAAACCATAATGCTACTATTTATATCACCATAAACCCAGTTTATGGTGATATAAATAGTCACGCTAATGGCATTAACAGCAGCACTCAGTGGGATCCCAGCTGTTGAGTGCCGCTTTTATGCTATTAGCATTGCTATTTATATTACCATAAACTTAGGTAGTCAAACTTGTTACATATGAATATGAAAGGAAGATGGATAGCCACATCTTGTGCCCAAATCTAGGCTCCTGTACTGGAGACTTACGGCCTGTCACCCTCTTCTACAAACACAGGTCTGTTTAGCTCTCTGTTGCTTCTGCTAGTGTTTCATGATGGTCCAGTGGGACCCATGGAAGAGAAACCATTTTCTAGCATCCTTCAAGGAGCCCAGAAAGACGATTTACACGTGCTAGGAAAATTACAAGCCACAGCCACTGAGAAAACTTACTGTCTCCTTGGCAGCGCAGGGGACCCACACTCAGTTTGGCTTCTGAGCCTTGCCGGTCGGTATCTCCAACCACCACCTGGCTCACAGGCAGGTGGTCTTTGTAGGATAAGAAGCCGGCATCCTTCCTCCTGAATCACAGGGAAAGACAGAAAAGGATGAGGAGGCTGAGTTAGAAACGTGTCTTGTCTGATCATTGCTTATGGTGTCTAATAACTAACGGCAATCAGTCACTGTTCAGAAATTCATTGAGCAAAATCCCAGGCAGACTTGTCCTCTGCTGTCTGCGGGGACTGTCACAGTACATGGCTTAGAAGCAGTGCTGGAACCTTCGTCCTCTAGAAAACACACTGACACCCTGATTTCCAGAGATTCATAACTGATACACTATTACTATTTTAGCTTAAGAGTAGACCAGAGCACGTGCAGAGCACAGAGGGCACAGGCAGAATTTCCTGTTGTTACTGAATCGAAGGTTCAGTAAAGTCACCTAAATAATATATGAAACAACCCATTTAAAAAATCCTTTGTGTCCTTAATTGCTTTGAAGCAGTTCCTTAGGGAGATTTTTGCCTGCTGTGCGTCCGCTCAGTAAAGAACATTTTGGGTGTCGTGGTCACCTCTTGTTCACTTTAACAACCGAAATAGTTAATGTGAAGGTTCTAGCAATGAGCAGGTTCTAGGAAGTATCCATTTCCATCTATAATGAGGATTGCGTCTGAGATTCAAGCCCAGGCTCATGTTTACCCTATCTGGCCTTACCTGTTTTCAGGTCTCCAAACTCTACCCTCTACCCGCCCAACATAAACCAAGAGCATAGGGCTGGCAGTGAGGTACCCCTTCTAGGACAGTGTGCACAGGCCCAGGAGACGTTCCTGGTGGATGGAGGTGAGTTATGCGCAGCACTGTGTTTTTGGTCTTGTTCAGCAGATTCACCTAACTGGGGCCCACCCAGCTTTTCTGCTGCTGTGGCTAAGGGATTCCCTCTCTCATTTGGGGCTCGACGACCGAAAGGCACAGAACAGTTTGAAATCGTGCAGCAAAGTTCCCCTTTTATATGATAGTTTGCATTGTTCAATGTGTGAACATAAATAACAGCTATGAACTCTGATTTTGAATAATCCAAGAATGAGAGACACAGCTCAATAATCAGGCTAAAGATTTGCCATTCACATCTCTAGGCATAGTGCAGGGAATTGGGAGGAGCCAACCTGTGAAATTGCCCTGAAGAAACTCAGCCCTAAGGAGTGGCTACTTGTCCTCTGACCTAGAATGTCAGCAAACACAGGCTCCCTCTTGTGTCAGGCCTCAAGAAACCCAGGAAGGAGGAGGCACTGGAACTTAGTTAATGGGCCTCAAATATATATATATATATATATATATATATATATATATATATATATATATATATATATATATATATATTACACTGCTTTAATTATTTCACTATTTTCAAGTTTCCATAATAAAATTTTTCTAAAAAATTGTTTATCAAATATGAACTAACATCATCTAGACCAGTCCTGTGCTTATTATCGACACTGTGGCTACCAATGACCATGTTGCAAATATGTGAATGGAAGTTGTATGTATTAAAATCATGTCAAAGGGGCTGGGGCTGTGGCTCAGTGGTAAAGTGCTCACCTAGCATGCGTGAGGCACTGGGTTCAATCCCCTGCACCACATTAAAAAAAATTACAAAAACAAAACAAAATAAAGGTATTATGTCCATCTACAACTAAAAAATATTTTTAAAAATCATGTCAAAGAGGAAGCAAAGGCTTTGATATTAATTTTGTTATCTAGTGTTCCTTAAAGGAATGAGAAATGAAGTCTCCTTCAACCACACACTGAAATATGACAATCAAGTGGAAACCACGTATTGTATTCCCATGGGACATGGGGCAGATATCCTTTAGGAGATGTCTGTCACTTAGAATTGCATGACTCTAAATCAGGGCTCTGCAAATAAGTCCTGGAAACCAAATTCCTTGTTCCCTGCTTTCTTTCGTATGTCCAAGAAGTTAAGATTGATTTTTATGTTTTTAAATGGTTATTAAAAAAAGAAGATATTTAGTGACATGAAAATGATATAAAATTCGTTGTTAGTATCCATAATAGAGTTTTATTGAAAGAAAGCCATTTTTTTAAAAATAATGTTGTTCATGGCTGCATGCTATAACTTGAGACTTGAAGTGACAGAGACCATCTGGCCCTAAGGGCTTAGACTGGTCACAAGGGCTTCAAATGTTTATTGTTTAGCCTTTCACAGGAAAAAGAAATCTGCAGATTTCTGCTTAAATCATCTTTATGTACAATTCCTCCAGAAATTTATTGGGTAAATATCCTACTGACAATCACGGGCAGCAGGTGTGGCCTAACTCAGGTGTCCAGGGTATAATAGACAAGGAAAGGGGCAAAGGAGGGTGGGGGTAGATGCACTGAGAATAAATGAGAGGAACATCTCAACCTCAATTTACATAAAAGAACTAAACTTAATTAATAATTGACTTTTTGATTGAACTTGCTCTGTCCTGCATCAGTTTGGTTGAGCAGATATGCCTCCTGTTGGGAAGGGTGGGCTCTGCAGCTTCGGGCACTCTCACTGTTCAGCTACCCTCGTATGCAAGATTGCATGGGGACTTTTATAAAAACATGATTCTGAGTGGGAATGTCCTCATGAAATTCTGTAATAAAATGCATAATGCTCACGAAAATCTGGACAGTACAGTGGGACCAATTTTTATATACACCTCCACATAAATGTCACATGTGGTTCATGGATACACCAGTGTAATCATGCCTCAGATACAGGTCAGGAACACTTCCAGCACCCAGAAGCACCTCTTCTCTCCCCTCCCTACAGTCAAGACATGGATAACTACCATTTTATTAAAAATATTTTAAAATTTTCAAATAATTAAAAAAATTGAATAAGAGATTATATTATATTAATAAAAATTTGAAAAATGAAAATGAGCACGTTCCTATTGTGATTGCTTGTCTCCAGTGTTTGCCGATGGTGAATAATGCTGCCAAGAACTTCCTCGTAAGTGTGTTACTTATTAGCATTTACCTATGTTAGACATTTACCCAAAATTAGAAATGCTGGGTCAAAAAGTATGTTTAGCTTTAGTGGATAATTTTGAGCACCTTTCCCAAGAGTTTGTACCAGTTGTACCAATTGTACAATTCCTCCTGCAGCATCTGAGAAGTCAGGGTGCACTGGGTGTGGGCCAGTGCTTGGCTCTGTTGGTCTTTTTGTGATGAGTGAGAAAGTAACTGCCTTATAGGGAAACATGGGCTAAGGTAAGAGTATTTTAAAAATAAACCTTTTGAAATATTCCAATCACTGTTGCCAATATTTGTATGTGTTTAACCTAATAAGAAATCATATACTTTCATAATTGGGAATTTAAAATCTTCATAATAATTCTATAAATGAGTTTGGACTTATTTTTTGATGCAAAAACTGGCCATTAATCAATTATTTTTCTATAAAAAGTGATGAGCGTCAGGGATAATAGAAACTGATAAGCCACATTTTTGTCCATACAATCAATTTCATATTATTGGTCACTAATACTGAAAATTAAAATCTTGATTTGCTAATTACACTTAGTAATATATATTACCCCACATTTCACTGATAACAGAATGATAATTAGAGCATTTATTTTGATCCCAGTCACCAGTGCATAAGTGGTACAGCATAGATTCTATTCTAAACTATCTGGATCACATTCTAGGACTTTCTAAGGAGGAAATTTTCAGAATAAAATAAGAAATCACTGCGTCAGTTAGAAGCATTTTCTCTTAGTTCTCATTTAGATGAGGTGAGAAGGTGATTTTGAAATTGCACTTAGCTAGTCTGAAACATTGATGCTTCACGTAAGTCCCAAGATAAAGGATGTCTGCAGTCTGACTTGCCCTTGACCTCCTCCATCTCCACACTGAGCAAATGAGCCCCCCAGAGCTACCTAATCAACCACCCAAGTTTTAACAGAGTGCAGCACGGGTAATAGTTATAGCCCTCTGATAGCCCTTACCTAATTGGGGAAGAAAAAGAAAAGAGGTGTATGAAATTCACAAAGCAGTGGGGGCTCACATTGGTTGTGGAGACACACTCATAGATGCCAATAAATTAGTTTGACAAAAGTTCCTGACGTGATTCTTCAGCACAACCCACTTCCACGTGACCTCAGATCTGGATAGGAACCCTCCACAGTATCCACCTGATGTCCATCTTAGGATCCAGTGTGAATTTTTTGTTTTTAGTAAGCAAAACTAGACCGTTGATGTTATGCTCTTTGGAGATTGAGGTCAATCTAATTTAGGAGATACTCAGTAAACCAGTTATCATGTTAGCATAATGAGCTAATCACATCTGACAGGACGCCTGCACATTAGGAACACCCTGTCATCCGTTTCCAATAGGCTCTGAACTCGGGCTCTCCCGGGGCCCTCAGCACTGGGCTGAAGAGGAGCTCGATCCCATAGATTTTGCACCTTTCATCTGGCATTGCCTTTTGCTTTTCTGAGAAATTCCCTCTTCTGTTTTTCCTCTGCCTGCTGGGAAAGCAAACCAGCCTCTAGGCAGCTCGGTCTTACTCTTAGCTCAGTGAAAAGAAAAGCATTTAAACAATTTAAGAATAACTGTCTGGAGCTGCTACAATTGTGAGCCTGCTTATCTTCCAGATGATGTGAAAGTCCTCCTAGGAGTGTGTCTCACAATCCCATCAGAGGACTCCTTTGTGGAGTCTTTATAGTTCCCCGATACTACTGCATCACCTCAGCTAGAAATTTCTGGAAAGAACCCAGGGAATAAAAGTTTTAGCTACAGAAAGTGTCTCACACAAAAAAAGTAGAAATGTGAAATAAACAAATGAGAAGACACTTAACATTATTAGTCACTAGGAAAATTTGTTTGAAACTATACTGAGCCGGGTGCGATGGCACGTGCCTGTAATCCCAGCGGCTTGGAAGGCTGAGGCAGAAGGATCGAGAGTTCAAAACCATCCTCAGCAAAAGCAAGATGCTAAGCAATTCAGTGAGACCTTGTCTCTAAATAAAATACAAATTAGGGCTGGGGATGTGGCTCAGTGGTTGAGTGCCCCTGAGTTCAACCCCTGGTTCTATCCACCTCCCACCCCCCTGAAAAAAAAAAAAAAACAACAACCCCAAACTACACTGAGATGGCATTTCCCACCTACCAGGATAGCCACAGTTAAGAAGACAGACAATGACACTGATTGACAAGGATTTGGAGATTCATCATACATTGTAGGTACACTTTTGAAAGCATTTTGCCAGATTCTTATAAAGTCAAACATAGATTTACCATGTACCCAATAATTCCACCCTGTGCATTTACATAGGAAATGAAAACATATATCCACATGAAGACTTTTAGGTAGGATATGAGAATGGGGGGATAGAGATAAATGTTTGTTAAAATTTTAAACTGATTTTAAGGAGATGTTTACAGCAGCTTTATTTATATTAGCCCCCCAAATGAAAACAACCCAAATTTCCATAAACAAATGAATGGATATAAGAAATGTGGCATGTCCATATAATGGAATATTACTCATTAATGCAAAGTAGTGAGACATGGATCCATGTCACGACATGAATAAACCTCAACAAACTATAGTGACAGAAACCATCCACAGAAGACAATATATTCTATAATTCCACCTAAATAAAATGCCCAGAAAAGGAAAATCTATAGAAGAAGCAAGTAGATTAGAGGTCACCTGGATCTGGGGCTAGAAATAGATGAGTGGTAAAGAGGAATCTTACCTGAGGACCCTCCACAATATTTGCACAATGTAATAGGAGTCATGGGAATGTCCCAATTCTGTATTGTGGTGATTTATTGCACAAGTCAGTAAATTTACTTAAGATCTTTGAAGCATATACTTAAATTAGATGAATATTATGGTATATAAATCACATATCTATAAATTCTTAAAAAAAAGAACTATAGATAGTTGCAAATGCCAGCCTAGCAATGGGAAATACAATTCTTCAAGACAACTCCCTGTTTTGAACACTTTACCCTGTTTTAAAAGTTTTGTAAGAATATGAAGAATATGCACATATTCCACTGGCCCTGTCTCCTAGGTCAGATCTCATAACACCTCTTTTTTTGGGGGGGAAGGTACCAGGGATTGAATTCAGGGTCCCTTGGCCACTGAACCACATCCCCAGCCCTTTTACAAAATTTTTATTTCTTTTGAATTTTATTTAGAGACAGGGTCTCACTGAGTTGTTTAGCACCTTGCTTTTGCTGAGGCTGGCTTTGAACTCACACTCCTCCTACCTCAGCCTCCTGAGCCTCTGGGAATACTGCTGTGTGCTATCAAGCCTGGCTGGAACACCTCTTTTAGAACACCCTCATTTAGTCTGTTCTCTTCACCCTGACTTCTATAAACATTCTTTCTTTTTAAAAAGATTATTTTTAATTAACATAAAAATTTAACAAGTTAAAATTTCAAAATAGCATAAAATGTTTTATCCATTTTATCTATGCTCTAGTCTCTTTTCCAGTCTTCATTTAGAATTTGTCACTTACCCCAACCTGTAACACCCGTCACAGTCCCAAACTAGCTTCAAAATGAGGGACTGGACCTCATTCAAACCAGACATCCTTGGGGCTCCAGAACATGATTAATGGTCACTTCTGTTCAATGGTCACTATTTGCACTTATAATATCCTTCAAATGCCAACACTTTTAGCACCAAATCTTTACCTCAAGGAGTTCCTACACTCTCTGGAAATGTTATGTCCCAACAGTTAACAGATTATTTGGATTCCCAAATAATCATTCAGGAACATATTTATTACACAAAGTGAGACAGACTCTACCCAGGAACGAGAGGCCACTCCATGGTATAATAACAAACTCTATATGATTGCTTAAAAGTTTATGTCTAATGTTATCTAAACAAGTGCAGGAAACCTATACACTGGAGTCAATACTCATTCTAGTTTAATATTTTTTAAAGTAAATGAGAGTTTTTACTTTATTGTCTCCAACTTAATCTTTCTGTATCTTCTCTGCTCTGGGGATGTGAACAGCCACCTTTCTCTTAAAAAGGAATGCGTCCACTCTTCTGTTGTGGTCCTATTAAAATCTCTCCTAGGAAATACTGTGACAAAACATTTTTTTCCATGCCTTTTTAGTAGAAGCAATGCCTTAACGAGCATGCTCAACAGAGCTAGGGCAGACTATTGTTTTAGACTAGGCTCCTGTCCTGGGCCCCAGCAGTTCAGACTAAACCAACATGGAGTCACTTGTGCTAAGTGCCACGTGATAAAATGCAACCTCAACACACACCATTTTTCCAAATCACTGGAGATTCAAAGCAGCTAATCTGAACTGGCCATGGACCTGAGCCAGCATGCTAAGAAGTCCGCTGTTTTAACCTTGTAAAGAAAGTAACTTTGACACAACTAGCCCACACTCTGATCTCTGTTTCTGCTTTCTTCAGCCCTTTTCTGTCTATAAAGTCAACTTGCTCTGCTCAGTTCATCAGTGTGTCCATTGTGTCCAAAGAATGAGGTGTGGCCGATAATAAAAAAACTAGTTAGACCTGAAGCAGACCAGAGACCCTCACTTAGAAGACCCTTACCATAATTAAGCAGAAACCCCCACCGTATTTGTAACAAATAAGTTTCTCTTCTTGTCAGAAAGGTTTTTACACAGGATATCAGCAAAAACGTCTGCAGAAGGCATTGTGGTTTGTAGCTTCCTCGTTTTTGTAAATGCCAGGTTTGCAGAAAAAAACAAAACAAAACACAACCTTGTAATACCTCTGTCTCACCTGAAAAAATGCAACAAAATGTACTTGTCATGTAAACCTTCAAACCCCTCCTCCCACAGGGTAAAAAAAATATACTGGTGTTACAGGTTAGGGTAAGTGAAAAATTCTAAAGGAACTTCCAGACTCAAGGTCCAGAGAATTTTAGGCAATTGCCCCTCTGGACCCTGCAGCCAATCAATCTGCTTCCTGAAAATTCCCTGGTGTCCAGCCTCATCTGTCTACATTAGACCCTTAAATTAAGTTTGCAATAATTTTGGACAAGACAAAGGGCTACTCCTATAAATGAGATCTCCATGAATGGTGGAGGCTGTAGTGGGGAGAGAAAGGAATGTTCTCTGGGATGATTAGGTGGAGGTGGCTGCATTCTTAAAAGGGAAGCCCCCCAAGCCAACCATGATGTGGGTTTGCATTTCCTCTATGTACAAAAATCATGTCTACCTGTAGTCCAGGGCTGTGTTCATAGAACACACAAGGCAGTCACAGCATCACTCCACCATCAGAGGGTGAAGTAAACAGCAAAGCTGTCTAAAACACAATAAAGAACTTTCTAGATACTTCCAGTGGTGTCCTCAGTCACCATTGACTATTGAGCCTTCCTTAGGGCTACAAGATAGTGTTCCCTACAAAGCAATTAGAGTAATTAGGAAAACAACCTTCATGATTAGATCTTCAGAATCCATGCCTGTGTCCCCTATGAAATGAAGGTAATTACAGATTCAATTACTCCTTTTCAGTGGGAATAGCTCAGGCCTTTTATAAATGCTAGACAATTCTCTGTTCAGGTTAGACTGTCTTAGAAAGCCATTGTAATCATTTGGAGATTTTATGCAAAATACTGTTCTTTGATTTGCCTTTCTGGAATGCAAGTTCCCTGAGGGCAGATGTATTGTTTCGTGAAACTTTATAAAATAAACACAAGTGGCTGGCTCTGCATGGTTCTTGATGATTAAATAAATACAGGAATAAACACACATGCCAGTTAATGAGGCTTCCTATTAATGATGAGAGATGGAAAGTAGCCCTGTCTCATAGTGGAGTTTCTTGAAAGCCCTTGAAACACTTTGATTATTCTTTCTCTGTAATTGAGGTTTTATTTATTTTTTCTTTAGAAAGTAATATTTAATTGGGAGTTTCATAAATCGCTAATGTAGCAAAACAACATAAGACTTAGATGAGTCTTTAAGACTCTGTGTCTATATAAAGGTAAATTGGCTAATTTATCTGAGCAATTTTTTTTTACATAGATGTGCTATGACATGGTTCTTTGATTCTGCTTTTGTGTATGTGTATTTAACTCTAGAGCAGGAAGTTGTGATTGAACAAATTTGACATCCTTCTATATGTGGCATAAACCACTTTGGGTGTCAGGTCTATTTGTTATGGAGTGGGGTCACTGATGGTATGGGCCCTTTGAAGGTAGGACTTTAGGGTCCTACAGAGTCTCCCAGAAGCCATTAGAGCAGTATCCAGCATGTGCTTGGAGAGATGATGTAGTTATTAGCTAGATCCAGAGGTAACAGAGTAGGAATAGAACAAGCCCTGGTTTTAGGTACTCAACTGGTTAGTAGCTAAGCTAGGAAAAACAGACCAAATCTCCAATGCTCTAAAGTTAAAGAGGAGTAGATATATTTACGTTTCTCAAGTTCTGCTAAAATAATTACAGTCATTACTTTAAATAATATGGAAATCTATTATTTTTATGTACAGGAAAATTATCTCCCTGGATGAAAAATTAATTTGGATCACCAACATTTTCCTTTGACTATGTACATTCATACTCTCCCCAGGCAAGTGATCCTTGTTTTGGTGAATCATGGCTCCGAGATGCATGAGTAACGTGAGGGTCCCTTGATGTGCAGTTTCCTTGCTATTTCTATATGTTTTTGCTTCTAGCGATTAATGGCCAACTCCCAGCATCTCAGAAGTAGTTAATGGGAAAATATTTTTTTTAGGCTAAGTCCATTTTTGAAAATTAGGGTGAGTAGCTGGGCTCTTCTGAGTGTGTTTTAAGCTTTGTTTCTAACTAAAACACCGATGCAGGAATTGGAATGACACACACACACACACACACCTGTCCCTCTCTGGCTTTTCCTGGTTTTGTGAAGTTCACCTCCCTCCTCTCTCCTGCCTGGGCGGCCCCCAGGTGGGATTCTTCAAAGGCTGCATAGCTGGCTTCATTTCACATGCTCTGCATCTTGCCCACACACAGGGCCATGCACAGGACTCTGAAGGGAGGCCATGGCCCACACCTCTGTGTGCCTTCACCTGGACACTAGACGGGGGTCCTCCAGGCTCATGTGATTTGGTTGTACCTCGTGTCTGTCTTCTGGCTCCAGAAGACGTGTACTGAGCCCTCTCATGGTGGCGGAGGTGCTTGGGTGGAGCGCGTGCTTTAGGAATGGCTCCCCTCCGCCATCTGAAGAGCGTCCCTGGGTCACGCTGGCAAGCCTGGCACTCAGCGTTGAATGTGGAATGACTACATGGGAATTGAGAAAGTAGAGACAACTCCTAAACCTTTGTTCTGAAGTTGGAATGAGAAATGAAACAAGCAATAAGGTGGAAACTAAAGGGGTTTTAGTTCACCTTCTGGAAAAACCCAATTTATGACTTCTTCCCTGGATATAGAAGGAATTCTAAACCTAGACGATTTTTATAGTATCAAATTTTTTATCTAATCCGTGTAAATTCTTCCTTCACTGTTTCCAGAGAACTCTTTAAACATGAAAGACAGTGATCAATTTTCCACTTCCTCTGCCCACTCAAAACATCAGACCTGACACGTTTGGCCTCAGAATAAGGGAATGGGCCTTGAGTTTTTATTTCATGGGATTGACCATACCAAAAGGCGTTAGTTTTCAATGATATATGTATTCTTTTTTTCAACCAAGAAGTATTGTTTTTCCTTCTTGTGGTCATATCTAAAGCTCTTTCCAAGTAACACATCAATATAAATGATTCTCATATTGATCACCACATCTTTTCTCTACAAACATCACATCACCTTTAATATACTTAATCATTCCTACTTCATCTCAGCAGGTCTCTATGCTCCACTAGTGAACACAAAAGTCTAGTTTGAAGGGGAAGCTTTTACCTGTCTCTGAATTCAGTAAGGCCTTTAAGATGAATAATATTTTTGCTTAATTAATTATTTTGCAGTACTGGGGATTGAACCCAGGACCTTATGCAAGTACCCTATCCCTGAACTACGTCCCCAACACATTTTTTTTTTTTTTGACAAAGGGTTTTGCTAAGTTTCTGAGGCTGGTGTTGAACTTGAAGTTCTAGTGCCTCAGCCTCTTGGGTATCTGGGAGGTACAGGTGTTCCCCATGAGCCTGATTAATACTTATTTTCATGTTATCAATATTTCAAAAATGCCGAGGGATGTAAATATCTGTAAATGGTACACCACCTTGGCTACAATAATGATAAGCACTTGTTCTTTAGGATGAGATGGTACAAGTAAAAGTAAAACTTGAAAAACCTCTTACATGAGTGAGAGTTGACCAAGGAAAGAGCCTAAAGATCGCCATCGGTGTTAGGCATGAAGGAGGAAGGAGAAACCAAGGAAATTTAAAATAAAGGATCTAAAATCTGGGAGGAAGTAAAAAACAAAAACAATGAGTGATATGAACCAAGGGAACAGAGCACTTCTGAGAGAAAAACAGGTAAAATATTTTTAACATTGTAAAATGTCTTGTATCAAAAAATTAAGAGAGCCTGTCAGGTATATCAATATGGAGACCCCGGTGGGCATACTGCAAAGAATTTGGTGCAATAATTATATAGGAATTGAGAAAGCAGAGACAAGCCCTAAACTCTTGTTTTGAAGTTGGAATGAGAAATGGAAGAAGCGATAGGGTGGAAACTAAAGGGGTTTAGCATTAAGAGATCTTTTTAGATAGACTGGGAACTGAATCAACTCATTACGTTTTATCACATTGCCAACATTATTTTCCCAGCTTGAAAGCAAAAAGCCATGAATACTCCTGTCTGTTTGCACAGGTAGTGAGTAACTTTGTTCAGAGAGTGACTTAAAGTGGCACCTAATTAAGAACATTCTGACCTTGGTTTGGGAAACACCTGAGATTTCAGCATCATCTTGCTTTAGATGTGGAGAACAAAGAGCACCTGGACCTCCTTCTTCAAACCATGAATCATCAAGCACATGGCTTTTATGAAGAATGGTGGCCAAAGTATCGTAGGGAATGAGTCTTGGGCTGCATCCTCGGAGGAAACAACTGAAACTAATAGAAGAACTGGCCGATCATGTCACAGTGAGGTTCTGAGCCTGCGGTTAACTACAGCCAGTTGGATATTTGATCTTTGTTGGGTTTGGAGAAAAAGAGAAATTCAGTAACCCACTCAGGGACATTCTGAAACTTCTGTTAATTAGATTTTAATAAACAAGGTCTTCTCTTGCCAAGCTTACGGCTTGGTCGAGAGTGAACCATTTATGATGCAGTCCAACTTACACAAATTAAAAGACATATAAATCCTCTCCTCAGAAGAGAGGTAATAAAAATCCATCACAGTTAATGGAGGGCTTAGCAATTATATCAAAGACAGGAATGAGGGGCCTGAACTCGTGGGGCTATGCAGATCTTAAACACGCACGACTTAATTCAGCAACAGTTTTAGGGATTGAATAAAGCACGTGAGTGTGTTTGTGTGGATTCATTTTTGTCCTGAGGACTGGAAGGTTGAAATCCCCACAGCTTCTCACGGGGAAAGGGAAGTGACCATCAAGTCTGTGACAGAGTAAACCATCCCATTTCCTTGAGGTGCGCCAAGTTCTGAGGACCATGCTGACCTGACCTTGAGATGGTTGGATTAGGCTGCCCTGGCTGCCACACAAGCCATTGCAGACTGTGTAGCTTTTACATTCTTTTCCTCACAGTTTTCAAGATGGAAGTCCAGATGCCAAGGGCTCTGGCTTCTGGTGAGGCCTCTTCCTGCCTGCAGAAGGCTGTACCCTCACAAGGTCGTTCCTTTTGTGCACATGTTGGGGGACAGGGGACACACGCACTAGCTCTCTGGTGTCTCCTCTTCTTGTAAGGGCACTAATTCTATTGGATCGGGACATCACCCTTATGACCTCATTTGACCTCAGTGACGTTCTTGGAAGTCCTGTTTCCTCATACAGTCACATTAGGGCTTCGGCCTTTCATAGATAAATTTTAGAGGGTCACATGATTCAGTCCATAAAGTTGTTTCAAATTTTTTATCATGGATCTTAGGCAATATTAAATCTGAAAAGTAATAATAAATTTTCTGGGGCGGGGGGAAGATGTTTGGCCTCCTAAGTGTAGGAAATATTCTCTATATTTTATATTTCACCCTTGGAGACCCCAAGTGCCCAGTTGTGTTATAAAGACTATGAGAATTCCTGCACTGAGTAAAACATATGTTGCTTTGTTTAACCCAACATCCTGGAAAAAGAACTTTCTTTCAAGAACGTATATTAACTGACATTATGGCAATGAGTGAAGCATAGAGTTTGGCATTTATTCTGTGGCTTCTCGAACAGCTTAACGGGAAATGATCTCTAGAGCTTTAGAATGTAACAAATGAGATTAAGATCCAGGAAGGTAGGGACATGGGCAAGTCCTTCATACCTCAGTTACGGATTCCATATCTGCCCCACACACAACTTCCCACCACCCAGTGTTTTTGCCTAAATCAGCAAAGATGTTCCAATTCTCAGGCCTCTATAATATAACCAAGCCAATTAACTTTCCTTCCTTTGGGGGAAAAAATAAAACAAAAAGCTTCTCAGCCCAAATGTCCATTGTCAGAGGAACAGTAAATAAATTGCGATATATTCACATAATGAATAACACAGTAATGAAATAAAAAGCTTCTGCCCAAATCTCTAAAAGGTAATACTGAGGGGAAAGTCAGACACACGATAGTTTATGCTCAGTGATTCTGTTTATCTGGTCAATCATTCTACTTATATGGTCAAAACTAAGCACAAATAACTAAAGTAATAAAGTAACAGAGGTCAGAAGGACAGTTATCTTTGGAAGACTGAATGGGAGAGAGTCAAAAGGAGCTAGGGAGCTGATGGTGTTATACAGCTTGATCTGGGTGGGGACCGCGTGGGTGTGCTAATTCCCAGTCTTGGTCCCTTCAGAACAGGAACCCAAGTGACCCCTTCAACATTCCGTGGGTCTGGGGCTTCCAGGGATGCTGGGTGTGATACAGCACTGCTCCTCACCTCTTGCCACAAACACCATCTACTATTGGTCAACACTGTTCTCCATCACACTTGTTTGGAGGGGGTCCCTTTTTAGGGGAGTCTTCCTTATTTCCCTGCCTAATGACCCCCACTCATCCTTACAGCCTTGTCCTGTTGTCATGGCTTCTCGGAGTCCTTCCCTAACCCCTCCAAGATGGATTAATTGCTTCCTCCTGTGGGCTCCCATGGCAATTTGCTTATATGGACAATACGGTTGTGGTTGACATAGACTGGAGGTTTCTCGGGACCTTCCTGGTTCTGAGTATTTATCTCTTGGTCTCCAAGGTCCATTCCTACTGGGTATCCTTGTTTGGATTGGTCTTGTGAGCAATAAAAATGTGACTCTAATGATACACCAGAGATAGATTTTATAATTCTCTGGCCTCCTAAGGGCAATGTGACTTCCTTGAGTAAAGATAATGTCATTTGTGTAGCCACAGAACTTGACCTTGATATTGCAGTCATAATTATCTCTGTATCTTATGTAAATGTCCCCTTTCTAAAAGCAGACACTTTGTATTGTGAAATAACCATGGTGTATATTACTGTCACACTTTTGTTGACATAATGAAGTAAATGGAAGGAAAAATTCTGATAACATCATTTACAATATTCATATATTTTTCCTGAGCATTCTGTTTAAGCAAAGAGTCTCTGAAATCTGAAACTATTCAGTTTTTAAATCTACTTTTTAAATTGGCATGTTCCCTAACTTAATTCCCAATTGCCTTAATTTAAATTTTTTTTTTTTTTTGGTGAAATTTAAGCGACTGATTGTAAGTTTCTTGGTACTGTGCTAAGCATATAGTAAACATTCAATAAATAGTAGGTTAAACCATATGAAAATTTCAATATTGTCTTATGTGTTTGACATACAAAAGTGGCACTTCATACAGTTCAATCTAATGCTTTAAGCTATTATTAAAATCATCGTCATCACTTATTTTTACAGTGTTCGTCCACAAACAGCTTATAATCATTTGCATTAAGAACTGAAAAGTTCAGCACATATTCAGTATTTTTATAAAGAAGGCTTTGGGTTTATACTTTCCAGTGATGAAAGATAAACTCTCTATATAACAGCAAATAGTTCACAATAGACAGAGGCAACATGCCAAGGCTCCTACCCTTTCCCTGAGCTGGGATACCTGCTGTATAGCTTCATCGGCTTCAAAATTAATTTGCAGAACACATAAAAGTGAACATTCTAAATAAGGGTATACATTCTAACTGGATTCAAATAGGAATCTCTTCAAATGAGAGAAGGTCAAAGAAGCTAGGGAGCTGATCGTGTTACACAGCGTGATGTGGGTGGGGACCGCAGGGGGTGCTAACGGGCAAACATGACTGAGGCCCACATTTAGGGTTTATATCTACACAAGATAGAACTTCAGAAAAGTTGTACCTATGAGCTGACTTAAAAAGACTACTCAAGAACTTCTTGATTTTCAGACAGAATGCTTCCTTCTTCATTCAACAAATATTTATTGTGTGTCAACCAAGTTCCAAGGCACTGCCATTGGTCTGCTGGGAAATACAAAGATTAGAGATTCCTAACTCCATCTTGAAGGAACATTTCGTTTACTAGGTTCTTCATGGCTTGCTAATTTTTCCATAACTGAACAATTAAATTAATATTGTATTACCTCACCATAGAGCACGAGAAATGGGCTCTGCTTATTTTTCTTTTTAAGACTTTTCTGTTGCTTTCCTCTGTTCCTTCTTTCTTACTATTGCAATTTCCCAGCTCTTAAAAAATAAAGCTTACCCTTTTGAATACTTTTAATCTCTTTCTTTCATTCCTTTAATAAAGTTCATATTCATCTAAATAGTTCCAAGCATTCTTAAGAGAATCATGCATTTTAATTATAATTAGATAATGAATATTCGATTACTGAGATTCTGAAATAAAAATTATAATGCCAGGGACGATAGTGCCCGCGATCTGGAGTCTTTTATTATGGTGTTACCAATGAGAATAATCTGCTGGGAATAACTAATTTGTTCAAGCTGGTTAAAGCAAGTGCATGTGGAAGTAAATGTTTCAATATCACTCAATAAAAATGTACTCTCTTGTATTTAATGTCTTTTATTGGGAGGCTGTAGAACACATTATTAATAATTCCATTGCTGAACACAATGCCCTTCTGAGAAGGTGGACTATGGTCTCAGTACACAGACCCCAAGGTTTAAGATGTGATCAGTGGCCAGTTGGGGAACTCCTTTCTCCAGGTGTCCTTTTATCCTCATGTGCCCCCTTTCACCTCCTGCTCAGGGTGTCTGTCAAACGACCACATTAGCTCATCCAAGGAGCAAACAAGAAGTACCTCTCTGATTGTCTAGGAAATAGCAAACCTCCCTGGTGAAGCAGGTGAAATAGGTCAAAAGGAAGCGCAACTAGGTGGGGGAAGGCAGGTAGAGTGAGAGAAATGCATGTTTTCACTCAGTTCACTCCAGGGAAAAGAGAGACATACTGTTGAGATAGGCAGAAGACGCAGGTCTGTACAGGGAATATCAACGAATTGTGAGAAAGAAAATCAGACTCTCAAGGACCCGGGCAGAAGACCCTGAATGTGAACAGCTCCAGTTGGTTTGAAAAGAAGACAGAAGTGTATAGAATAAAAGATGTTTGATTCAGAAGGCTTTTACAGAAAGGGGGCAGGTTGGACTTTTATACCCATATGCAGTTACCTCCCTGCATATAATTTATCTTTCACCTAAACAACTATGTTGTTTTGTTGCATCAAGGTTTGCCTGCATCTAGCTGCTTCTATCACCTTATTTCTGGGAGGGAAGGGAAAAGCTTATTTCTAGGGCTTCAGAAATCAGAGAGGACGAGCACCAGGCACTTAGGTACAGCATCTTTGGGAGAGAGAGTCCCTGGGTGCCATGTAGGGACAGCCTTCCCTCCACAGCCTGCTGTCCTTCATACCTCAGGATGCTGGACTCCTCCTGTTTGAAACTTGCTGGGATAGGAAATAATACTCCAGCTAATGCTGATCAAGCACTACCTCTTGTTGCCACCATTGTTAAATGTTCTTTTTCCGTGGGATATTTTCATATTTAGCCGTTAATTTTCAGTAATCCAAGATCTGGATAAGTTTTAATTGAATATAGCTAAGCCTTTAATAACACCAGTGCCGGGGCCAGTCCCACCTTGTTGGTTGACCATTTCACCATTCCTGCTTTTTACTGCTTCAAAATTTGCCAGTGGTGGCGTAAAGCTCCCTTGTATAATCCTGGCCTGTCCTACTTATTTTTCAGTTATGATGCTAATTTATGCATCCCACCATACAATTCATTTACTCTTCCTAGTACTCAATAAAAACTAGTTATTACTTTCTCTTTCCCATGCAGGAGCATGATATTGTACTCTCTGTTGGGATCCTAACTTCAGAGCCTGAACTATACCCACTCCGTGATTCTGATGGTTCTTCTGGGATTATTGTGGGAAGGGTAGGCAGAGGGCTGTATTTGTATAAAGTAGTCAGCAATCTTTTGAGCCTAAAGAAGAGGGTTGAAGGGCTGAAAGTTGTCCTTAGGTTAATGGATCAGGCTTGGAGAAAGGAGTAATTTTGAATAGGATAAGATGTCACCCAGATGGTTTCAAGTTACTGCTAAGATACTACTACAACAACAAGATTTAGATGACTGTCTTTGCTTGAAGTATTTGGCTGAGACCCTATACTTTGGGCATTGAGTATTCCACATCTGTCCTAGGCAGGTAACAGACATCAAAGTAGCAGCTGGATCAGAATAGACAGACATCAGCAGATGTCCAAGGGCAGCTGGAAAGCCTGGGTTTGGACTCACACACAAGCCAGTCCCTGGGAACTCAATGATTGAGTAGCATCTGAGAGTAGCTGAAGTTTCCAAGCTTCCTAATTCAGATGGAACCAGAGAATTGCAATTTGTTATATGACTAGTAAACGGACGTGGCATGGGGAAATATAAATCTCAATGACCAAAGAGAGGAATGGCTAGTTTTAAAATCTGACTTCTACCTGGGTTTTTAGAACCACAGTTTAACAAAAAAGTAGGATTTTTTTTACATATATATATATATATATTTTATATGAGATCCTTAGACTGGGTGCACAGCATCATCTGGGACCCTGTCAGAAATGCAGAATTACAGGCTCCACTCAAACCTACTGGAAAAGAATGTTCATTTATTAATGATCCCAGGAGGTTCAATGTACAAGGCATTGGACAAGGGGAGGCCAACTCCTGGTTAGGAGTTCATTTGGTCAGCACACAAAAATAGCAATTTCACTGTCTCTCTTTACAATGTATGTCTGACTCCTACAGGTAATTGAACTTTAGCTATGGTAGTATCATTTAGTTTGCAATATGTTGGAATTTGGATGACAATATTTTATATCTGTGGTGGTCTAGTAAGATTTTTCACTGTAGGTTCATGGATCAACCTATAATAGGAATTTCACGCTCAGGAAGAAAAAAGTATATACTGTGAAATCAATGCACACATCTATCTCTCAGACAGTTACTCTTAATCTCTTAGTCAAAGGGCAAATATTGCAATTCACAGTTATATGGGGACCTTTATAGGCCTTGATGTCCTATAGACTTGTAGCGAGGTATATGATACCTGAAAGCTCTAATTTTAGATCAAGAGATTCTGATCCTCTTCCTCCTCCCCCGACCTTTAAATAAACACATTAATAAAATCCAAAAAGTCTTTATAGAGACTAGAGTCTTCTATAAAGAAGTAATTTGTGTTTGCAATATTAAGCAATACTTGTTATTTAGTATTCACCTAAGTATGTTTTTTTTTTTTTTTGGAGGGTGATCATTATGATCAATGAATTACACTGAGGAATGGAAACAACACATTTGTGACAAAGGAATGAACTTCTAGAATCTAATTCACACTTCTCAGTATATAGATAAGGAAACTAAGATTTAGAAAGGTAAAGAAACTTTGCTTAAGATTCTAGCATCCACTGAGGTTTCTTTTTATGTCTCTAAATCCAATCTGACTTCTACATGATGTGCACGCACATACAAATCCGTGACACAATGCCTGGGCACTTGTGACTTTAATTTCGGTACAACTCTGCTGCTGATTTCAGAATGGCAACGTACTTGATCTCCTAGTAACTAAAACTGTGTGCCTGCCCATTGCACTTTTGGACCACAAGGACCTGTGGAACTCACATTTTCTTGACCATCTCATTTCTAATGATCTTTTCATCTAATGCAATTCTGCCATCTATTTTCATTGATACCCTTGCCCGGGTCATTATTTCTCCAAGTTTAAAAATTTTCATTATTCTAACCTTTGACCACTGCCACTAGTTCAATGACTCTGGTTCCTAAATCGAGTATTTCTTCTCCTGGAACCTTCCATCAATCAAGGCCCCCCACCCCCTCACCTGTGGCTCCCTCTTCCCTGCTCCTATCCTCACTCCCCTCCTCTCTTGGCTTAGACCCCCAAGTCTGCTGCTGTCTTTGCTTCTTCATAAACAATCACCTCAGCTCTCTCCAAGGCACTTGTCAGTAAAACACCAACTGGACTCAAATCTCACTCTTTGCTAAAGCAGGCACTTTCTATTCCTGGGCAATACCACTAATAGACCTTTCTCCTTCTTTCCTGTTTTCTTAACCAGCTCTTTCTTCTTTTGCCTCAAACTCCAAACACCTGTCCCTCCTGCCTCAGCAGGTAACTTTACCTGGAAAGCTAGCTCCTGGGAAATCCAGATATTCTTTCTCAGCAGTAAAATTTGGAGAAAAACAAAAGAACCAAAGGTGCTGACCAGCCACAATTCCATGTGGACCACCATATCTACCAAGTCCCCAGGCATACAGGATAGGCCAGCCCCCCCCCCCCCCCCCCGTGGATTCCACCTGCCATTCATTCTCTTTATGCCTCAACCCAGCAACTCCTCGCCTCCACACCTTAGGATCAGTTGGTAACTTTATCTCTGAATTAAAAAAAATGTAGAATCTAGTCCAAGTAGAATTCAATCATCTTCCTGACACTAACGCTATATCCGGGTCCATGTTTTCAGTTCCTTCTGGCATGATAGATAAACGTCCCTTCCAATGTGAGCCAGCCTGCCCCCCATTCAGCAGACTGCATCTCATCTGAATTGGGACAAATTATATTCCATGCTTTTTTAATTTTGTCAGAATGAAACCTCATGTTATGTATAACTTAAAAGAAGCAATAAAAATTTTTAAAAAGAAGCAATTCTCTTGAGATATTCTCCAAGAGTCCTTTGGAAAACATTATTGAAAATATACACATAAATATTTACTCACATATTTTGTGCTTCTTAAAATATGAAAAGTAACCAAATTCTATGTCATAAAATTCAAATTTAATAATGCATATTTATTGAGCTTATTCAAATATAGTTATTATTATTATGGTAGTTGAAAGAACTGGTATATATGAGCAAAGCAGGCAGCTAAGTAGGGTAAGTGGGCTGTAAATTCTGAATTGTTTTCAAGATTTGCAATGTGCAACCCATGATTTTCATTTTACTATGGAACTCTTTCTTGGGGGAAAAGTATTTCACTATAAATAGCTCCTCTATTAAAATATGGATTAATTATGATCCGTGACTCTTGGGCAAGTCTGTACCCTGATCTGTGATGCACTCTGGGGACTTCCGTGCTGGGGTCAACTCTACGTCTACTTCCTCTGCTCTTTCATCTGAATCTCAAGATCAGCCTGCAGCTCTCTGCTCTTCCTGTATTTCAGCTTGTGGCCTCTGGGTTCTCTTGCTCTGTAACAAGAGGGTTATCTGGTCCATGAGGCCAGAGACTGTGTGTCATGTGACGGCAGGTGGAGCAGGCCACCAAATTGCTGTGTGTGCTCTGATTCTGGTCTCACATGACTTCCTCCATGACACAAGAGCAAGTACTCACAACAGAGTCCAGAGTGCTCTAAACATTGTCCACGGATAACTACAGATCCTGAAGGCTTTCTAGAGAGTCCACCAACCACTGAACCAGACTATTATCATAATAATACTAAGACACTATTTTCCCTCTCACTCCCCTTTGATCATTGATATATAATAGAATATTCTGGAGGCTCTGTGGCATGTGCTCACAACACATCGAATATAAGAACCCAGCTGACATCAAGGACATGTGCAAAACTGTGCAACAACGGCACGTCTCACTGATCTTATTTTGTTGCTGTTGCTTGGGAATAATGGAGGGAAAATAGTGTTTTTCCTTAAATTATGTCATGGAAACAAGTTTTATTGTTATTATAAAGATAATTCTATTTTTAACAGTTTTATTGTTATTTTTAAATAGATGGATAAATATTTTAAAACATCAACTTAAATTTGTAATACATGAAAGACTGATGTGCAAATCTACCCCAAAGCTTTTAGGTGTCTCAGATTTATGACTAGTTGGGGTTTGGGGATTTAAATAAGATTTGATAATGATCTTGCTATAGGAATTCATCTTCATGTATGCACTTGGGTGTGCGAGACTGCAAAGGGCCACTTTGACAGGGCATTCTGTCATCTCATGAGGGGTGGGTAAGGCAGGAAATGCTGCACTCTGGACCCTCTCAGGGGGAAGAGCAAGGAGGGCGTAGCCATCTTATAGAAATCTTAGAGACTGCGTGGGGTACAAATGAGGAAAGCTATGAGAGATCACTGTGTGGAGGATCCTCCTTCTACAAATGTTTGGGGTTTCCTGTAGCCACGGTGACAATGGGCAGGTTTTCCCTGTTATCACATGTATCCATGGAGCAATAAGAACAAGCAGAATTTCTCCAGATTCTCCCAGAGCCTCTGCCTACAAGTCAGGGGGTGACACCGCGCTGTGCTGTCATACATAAAGGAAACGCAGGAACAGAAGAAGTAAGGCTGGAAGATGCCCTGTCCACTTGTACTTCCTTCATTTCTCATTTTCTGGTGTTCAGTTGCTACTCAGGGCCTTGCTGAAAAGATGCTGATAAAGGAACTCAATCTTTGGGGCTAGCAAATAAAACCTTATCAAATATCAATACACATTCCTTATCTGTTAGGAGACACCCGAGTGCCCCCTGAACCGAAGTGCTGGATTTTAGTCGAGGGCAGAGCCTTATCTGAACTTTTCCCAAACACCTGGGTAACCAACGGCCATGAAAAACATGTCCCGTGCTCAAATTATTTGCAGGGACAAGTTCTGCTCCTGCGGGATGGTTTAGATCATCTAAGATGCTGCCATTCTATGTGAATGTTCAAAGATGGTTCATTTATGTAGGTTTTTCCATATATATTTCGACCAAAAACATCTGCCCCTCCCACCTGCTCCAGGATTATGAATTAACATTTCTCAGGACTACAGCATCTAGAACAGAGTTTAGGAAATACTGTTTTCTTGCAATTGAAGAAAACTTTAATAAGATTTGTCATCAGAAACAAAATAGTGACTAAGGAATGTGTTTTCCTGAGTGGGTTTTTCAAACATTTTGCTCTGATCAATAGCTAGAAGGACACTGCTTTCTTGGGATCCTTTAATGCACACGCAAAATTTTACAACATAATGTTGACCCTTACAATGTCTGCGAGGCTCTGACATTTTATATATTCTCATTCATATTTTAGAATGTTGGTCACAGGCCACTAAAATGATTTCACAGTCCATAACTTAGAAAAACAATGCCTGAGATGACTTCACTGAGGAGTAGAACAAGGCCACTTTAAATCACTTCCATTTAGTAGCATGATCTTGAACAAAATGCAGGACACAATAGCTTCTTTATCTACACTTAATAGGTAATCATTTTACATGGAAGATATTATTACTAATTAATGGTGCTTTTATCTATGATGGATTTCCAAATAAAGGACTTCAGAAACGGTTGAATTTCAGGTAGACCAAAGAAACTGGAAGAAATAAAGTCGTGTGAACTCAGCTCATCTTCTTTTACTGAAATTGCCTCTACTCCTCAACCACTCAGTTTTAAATTTTTCTGTCTAGTGCAGCTACAGAAGAATTTGCAGGCAAGGATCTTGGGGTCCACTAAAGATGCGTCCCTGCTCTTCCCTCCTTGCCCTCTCCCGACAGCTTAGATCCCACCCCTGAATTTCACATTCTCAGCTCTGTGCACACTCCCCGAGTACTTTCCTTTTTGTTTGTGGGAATTTCCATTTATTGACGATCAGTTTCCTTTAACATAGAAACATAGAATTATGAAAAAAGAAAGCTTTGAAAAGCACAAGTTATTGTTTATAAAAATATTAATGATAGCTGGGCGCAGGGGTTCACGTGCCTGTAATCCCAGCAGCCCGGGAGGCTGAGACAGGAAGATCGAGAGTTCATAGCCAGCCTCAGCAAAAGGGAGGCGCCAAGCAACTGAGCAAGACCCTGTCTCTAAATAAAATACAAAATAGGGCTGGGATGTGGCTCAGTCATTGAGTGCCTCTGAGTTCAATCCCCAGTTCAAAATACACACACACACACACACATACACACATAGATAGATAGATAGATAGATAGATAGATAGATAGATAGATAGATTCAGTTCCCAATGTACTGGATGAGCTATATAACCTATTTTTAAATAGTAAATGTACTTTTCTATTGAGTAAAGTTTATTTAAAAATATAATACTTTTTAAAGTAAGTTTACTGCAATGAAAATTATCAATTCCTTGCTCTTTTTCAATGACATTTTTTAAAAGTAGAGATAAGCTTGTCATTTTATTATTTGGAACCACAAACATCTTCTAAGATTTCATATTGTACATGCACCAGAAAATTAACAGGGATAGTAAAAACAGAAATAATTAAAAAGAATTTTATGTAAAGAATTTTAAATATTCTCTGTATAAAGAGATGTCAGATATGTTAATATCTACTTTCTTGCTTTCAGAGAAACTTAGGCTGTGTATGTGTGTGTGTGTGTGTGTGCTCGAGCGCCCACGCGAGCACATGTATATGGGGGGGAGTTTAAGAAAACATTCCCTATCCCTAAGCTCATAAAGATATACAAATTTTTATTTTAGTATATAAAATCTTTTGTGCTTTTCCTTACATCTGTGTTTTTAACCACCTGTTAGATGTAGAAGCTGAGGATGACAACATCACCTTTAAAAACACGTCCTCAATGTGCTAACTTCCTGCCATTAGTCCCCATTATTTTTTTTAAAAAAAAATTGTTGGTTTTTTCTTAGTTATGCATAGTACAATTGATTTTGATAAAATCATACAGGCATGGAATATACCTTGTTTTAATTAGGGGTCCTTTTTTGTGGGTAGGCAAGTATTCACTTAGCTATTTTCATATATGTACATAGGAAAATTATGTTAGACTTATTCTTTTTTTTTCCTATTCCCCCACTCTTCCTCTTGTTCCTATTTGCATAATCTACTAAACATTTCTCCTTCCCCTCACCCACTTTATTGCGGTTTCGCTTGCACATATCAACAAAAACACTCAACCTTTGTTTATTTTGATTGGTTTAATTCACTTAGGATGATAGTCTCCAGATCCATACATTTACTGGCAAGTGTCATAAAGTCATTCTTCTTTATGGCTGAGTAATATTCCATTGTGTATATATATATACCACAAGTTCTTTATCCATTTATGGGTTGATTGGCATCCAGGTTGGTATTCTTAAAGGTTCCACTACCTCCCAATTGATCTATAAGCTGGAGATCAAATGTTCAACACAGGAGCCTTTGGGGGACAGTTTCCCAAACCAGTAGATCCCTACTTTGCCCCATATTTAAAAATCAATTCCAGCTCTTGGCAGATGGCAGAGCAGAGGAGATTGCTTTCCAAGCTGCTCTGTGGCATGAGACCAAGAGAGCAGAGAAACAGCTTCTCAGGGAGGTGGGTAAAAGTGGGATTTTACTGGGATTTAACACTGGACTCTCAGAAAAGCTTGTGAACTCAGACGGTTGGATACAATAAAATAAAGGAAGAAAGCCCACCCCTGGCACTGACCACTGCTGGACCTGATCCACTAGGGGCACAGCAGGGAGAGGGACTAGGAAAACCCACATTTCAGTGGCACTGTGGCACGTCGTGGTACAGAGAAATCAGAGATCGCGGACACTGCTGGCCTGCCTCACTGGGTGTGCTACACCACGTCCTTGTGAGGGACAGACACCATGCTTCCCCTGGTCGCCCTCTTTCTGCCACACTACATCAGGCAGCGACTGTGGGGTCTAGGAGCCCAGACCTGGGAAATCCAAGCTGGGTCTGAGCCACAGACCTGGCAGATGCCCACCACATGGCCCAGAGTGTGTCTAGGCGACTTGGAGAAGATTAGGTGAGGAGAGTGTTTTACCCAGGGGTACATGGACCCAAGAAATCCCCTTTCCCTTCCCCTCTTTGAGTCTGGCAGCTCACAGGACTAGCTGAGGTGGGTTGGAATTTGATTGGGTAGGGGGGAATGACTGTGAGCTTGGGGACTGGGCCAGGGAGCCCAGGAAGGGTGGGATCCATGGTGGTGGAGGGGGAGACGGATTGGCTCCTCTGCCTCACAAGTGGAACCCAGGGGAGACTTCTGGGATGCAGTCTCCAGTGTGGATTGGCAGCCACCAGGCTCTGAGGTGCACAGATTTAAATCTTCATCCCAATTGCCATTCATCAAAGCCCCTGGGGCCTACCTAGACCTAAACCCCACCTCAGGAGCTCCACCTGTGGGATCTCCTCTCACTGAACTCTACAGCAACCCCACCCTGAGTGGGGAGCAGACTCTCCACCTGCCCCACCCCATACAGCTGAGAAGGGAAGGCAAGATTTTTGAACTCCAACTGGAAAATTGCCGAGCAACACAAGAAGAGGAAGAATTTGACAGCCTGCGGCCACTAATCTTGTGAACAGTACCCATCTCAATAAAGAAAGACATTTGAAAACAGACAACAAACATATTCTCATTGACAATTTTAGACCACCACGTAGGAAGCTATTCATTAAATTTTCATCAAGAACTTTAAAAAATTATATACACCCACATGATTTCTTTTCTCTTGTTTTGACTCTGTGCTGAATAGTTCATGGGCATTTATACATATACACATTTCTCTCTCTTTTTTATTTCTTGCATTTTTGAAGGTAGTTATTTTTAATTACTCTGTCTTTTGAGGGTTATGTTTTTTTGATTAGTGTATTTTGGTTTTGCTTTTTTATTGTTTCTCACTTGTCTATATCTCTTGATTCTTATTTTTCTCTTTTATTCTACTAACAGCCATATTCTGTTTTTCTTTCTTTCACACATCTTTTATTTTTTTAATCACTTCTACATTCTCTCCTCTTCCTTTATAATCTCACATCCTATATCTCTTCTGCATCTTCCTGTTCACCTTTTGAAATTGCAAACACTTTTGCAATCATACTGTTTTTACTGCTAGTAATTGCACATCATACAATTTTCATTTATTATGTCAATTAATGGTTTGGTTATTATAGTAGGAACTATGTATTTAGTTTAATGCTCTTTATTGTTTGCATTGTTTATTGTTATCATTTGTCTTACCCTAAACCATGAGGTACTAGAAACCTTCAGGGACACTATAAGTTCATAGGGTAGAAAGTTTTCTGCCTCAGATTTATACTGATAGATGGGTAGACACACAAACAATATGAAAAAGCAAGGGAACAAACCATCCCAACAAACCAAAATACCTCAGTACCAAAACCCTTTGAAACCACAGTGGAGGAAATGTCAGAGAAGAATTTAGAAAGTTCACAAAGTGATATGCAGGGTAAAAGAGGATGTATTGAGTGAAATCAGAAAGAAAATATAGAAAGTGCAAGATCACTTCACTAAAGAGAGATTCTGAAAAAGAATCAAGTGGAAATCCTCAAATGAAGGAATCAATAAATAAAATTCAAAATTTAATGGAAAGCATCACTAACTGATTAGACCACTTGGAAGACAGAATTTCAGGCAATGAAGACAATATGCAATCTTGAAAGTAAAGTTGACCATGAAGAGAAGATATTGAGAGACCAGGAATAGAATTTTCAAGAAATATGGGATAACATGAAAAAGCCAAATTTAAGATTCATTGGAATAGATGAAGGCTCTGAAGTACAAACGGAAGGAATGCACAATCTTTTCAATGAAATAATATCAGAAAATATCCCAAACATTAATAATAAAATGGAAAATCAAATACAGGAGGCACACAGGACTACAAATATGCAAAATTACAACAGACCCACACATAATGTACATTATTATGAAAATGCCTAACATACAGAATAAAGAACAAATTTTAAAAGCTGCCAGAGAAAAGTGACTGGTTATATTCAGAGGTAAACCAATCTGGATTTCAGCTGATTTCTCAACCCAGCCACTAAGGGCTAGGAGGTCTTGGAATAATATATATCATCTCTGAAAGAAAATTGATACCAACTGAGAAGACTATCCCCAGCAAAATTAAGCTTCAGAATTGAAGATGAAATATAAACCTTCCATGATAAACAAGAGTTAAAAGAATTCCCAGCTAGAAAGCTTGCACCAAAAACATGCTCAAAAAATATTTCATGAAGAAGAAATGAAAAATAAAAATGAAAAGCAGCAGAAGGAATAACTATACTAAAATAATAATCAAAGGAGAAACTATTATTAATTAAAAACTAGAAATAAACGAAAATGACAGAGAATAAAAACCATATCTTAATCATAACATTGAATGTAAATGGCTTAGAATCATCAATCAAAAGACATAGGCTGGCATATTGGATAAAGAAACATGACCCAACAATAAGCTATCTCCTAGCAACTCACCTCATAGTCAAAGACATCCACAGACTGAAGATAAAAGGATGAGAAAAAACATATCATTAATGTGGATCTTCTGAAGAAGCAGGGGTTTCTATTTTCATATCAGCTAAAGTAGACTTCAAGCCACAGTTCATCAGAAGAGACAAAGAAGGTCATTTCATCCTTCTTAAAGGAATTGTACAACAATAAGAAATAACAATTATAAATATTTATGCTCCAAACAATGGAGCATCTACATATGTCAAACAAATCCTTCTCAATATCAAGAATCAAATAGACCACAACTCAATATTACTGGGTGACTTTAACACACATCTCTCATCAGTAGACAGATTTTCCAAATAAAAACTAAATAAAGAAGCTATATAACTAAAAAACATAATTAGTAATTTAGGCTTAATAGACATATATAGAATATTTCATCCACCAGGGACTGAATACACTTTCTTCCCATCAACAAAAGTATCATTTTCTAAAATAGACCATATCATAGGACACAAAGCAACTCTTAACAAATACAAAAATTTAGAGATAATTCCTTGCATTCTATCAGATCAAAATGAAATGAAAGTAGAAATCAATAATAAGAAAAAAAGTAGAAGCTACATTAACACCTGGAGATCAAGTTATCCCACTCCTTGGTTGATAAACAAAGGAGTTAAAAGCAGCATACTACAGTGACACAGCCACATCAATGTTTATAGCAGCACAATTCACAATAGCTAAGCTATGTAACCAACCTAGATACCCATCAAGAGATGAATGGGTAAAGAAATTGTGGTATATATACAGAATGGAATATTACTTAGCCATAAAAAGAACAATTTTATGACATTCACCAGTAAATGGATGGGATCTGGAGACTATTATGTTATGTGTAATAAGCCAATATTGAAAAACCAAATGTCAAATATATTCTCTGATACGTGGATGCTACCCCCTAACAAGATGTAGGTAGAAGAAGAGTAAAATTCAGTGAATTAGACAAAGGATAATGGAGGGAAAGAACAGAGGACAGGAATGAATCTGACATAACTTTCCTGTGTACCTATATACCATATGAATCTCAACAACATGTAGATCCACAAGACTGGGATCTTAGAATAAGATATATTCCATGCTTGTATAAATGAATCTAAATAGATTTTACTGTCATGTATAACTAAAAAAGAACCAATGGAAGAAATCAATTCCAGGTAGATTAAATTGAGGTTTTTGTTTGTTTTAATAGTAACGGAAAGCTAACTAAGGTCCATTTCAAGTTTTTCCTATGGATACCTGAGTGTCCTACCACAATTCATTTGAAATATCATCTTTCAAAGGTTCTCTTATTGGTTTGTGAAGCCCATTCTGTCAGTAATTAAGTATCATACACATGTGGGTATATTTATGTACCCCTTTTTCTATTTATTTTGTCAATTCATCATCTAATAATATTAATATGGTCAGAGGATCTCTTTAGCACATGTGTGTCAAACATGCTTTACTAAATGAACTAGAAGTACTTATAATATGTAAAGATGCCAACAATATAAAATGATTTTAAAAACAATATAATCTAATAGATGCATTGAAGAAATTTAGGCCATAATCGAATAAGTGTGCATATTCGTATCTATGTAAAGACATTCATTTATGCACATGATCCTATTTTTTCATCTTTTTCATACCATCTTACACCTTTTATATGATGACTTCCTCAAACACACACTTTGCCAATTCTACTAGACTCTGTCAACATAAGGGGTGTTGGGATTTTGATCTAAAACGCCACTGCAAATCTCAAGTGTTGAAGGCTAGGTCCCCCAGGCCGCAGTGTTCAGAAGTGGGGCCTCTGGAAGGAGCCTGGCGAGCCCCCTGAGTGGACTGATCCATTGATGAATCAGTGATTCAGTGCACTCCTGGGAGGTGGTGGGGACTGGGAGGTGGGGCTGGTTGGAGGGGAGGGTCCTTAGGCTGTGCCCTGGAGGGCTATCTATTATCTCCTGCTTCTCTCATGCTCTCTCCTGGCTGCCACAAGATAAGCAGCTTTCCCCTCTATGTGCTTCTGCCAGGCTGGACTGCTTCACTCGAGGCCCCAGAGTCACCAGGCCAATTGACCACGGACTGAAACCTTTGAAACCATGAGCCAAAATAAATCTTTCCTTCTTTAAGTTGATTTTCTCAGGAATTTTGTCATAGCCACAGAAATCTGACTAACACAAGGGGATAAAGTAAAGTGCCTAACATATTTTGAATATTGAATATATATTGCTAAGTAAACAAATAAATGAATGGCATTTCAAAGAGAATTATTAAATGGTCATCCAAAAATTGAGAAAAATTATTTAGTATTCAGATAGCAATTATTGGATGGAAATTACTATGCTTTTCTATACTAGAAATAAATATAATTGCTTAGTATATATGAACACAAGGTGCATGGCACTGAATCAATATTCAATAATTTACAAAAATTATGTAAGTACCACTACTCTATACAATCACCTTTCAGTGGTGCCAACAGACCATTATTGTCTTTTCTACTTACTGTTTTCTTTTTCTTCTGTATAATGCTAAGGCTCTGGTTAAAATGCAATGATATACTTTCTCCTGACATTAAAATTGGCCTTTAGTAAAATAATTAGCATTTATTATATTTAAATAATGCTAAGTCACTGATGAGCCGCTTCTGAAATACAACATCTGAAATAAACTTAAATCTGACTTGAATGAAGTCTTGAAAGGCAATTTCAGATTCATGGAAGTCTGTGGAAGAGGCACTAATGGGAAAAGATGGCGCAAAGCCAAGGGTGTCAGAGTCATCTACCTTTCCGTCTTTCTCCATGTTCATGGACCAGTCACTTCCCTCCTGTTCATGGCAATAATTCATTTGCCTCCCCTCATGTCTTATTGCCCATCTCTCTTCTACCCTTTTACCTCCATTCTCTCTCTCCCAGATATGCTCAGTTTCTTTTTAGAAAAGTGAATTGGTTTAGTTTCTCTTAATGAGTAGGATGTGTTCCCCCAGAAAGATATTTTCAAGTTTCAATCAATGGTACTTATGAACATGACCTTCTTTGGAGACAGATTCTTTGCAGGTGTAATCAAGACATATTTAAATAAGGTTGACTGTAATTAAATAACTGTATCCTGGATGACAAAGTCAGAGAGAGAAGGTCATGTGATAATCCACAGAGATTGGAGTGAGGCATCTATAAGCAAGGGACATCCAGAATTGCTGGCAACCACCAAAAACTAGAAGAGAGGTCATGTCCCTGTTGATACCTTGAGTTCAGATATCTGGCCTCTAGAATTGTGAGAGAATAAATTTCTGTTCTTTTAAGCTACTGGATGATGGTACTTTTGTTATAGCAGCCCTAGGATACTAATACAGCTTGCCTCAGAACTTTCAATTCTTTTTATGCTTATCAATCTGATTATCACAACCAATAGAATTGCTCTTCCCTAAAAGGGAGAAGGGGCATCTGTGGTTACTTTGATGTCAATATTTTTGTTCCACTCACATATCCTTTTGACTGGGTGACCATGGGAGCATGTCTTTCTAAGGATTCTACCATTCATACTACTCAGTTGGCTTAGGGGAAGTATAAATGAAAATAAGTTATTCTCAGAGAACTTTCAGTTTAGGGAAAGAGACAGGGAAGCATGATTAAAACTGAGTATAATTAGTGCTTCCCACAAACCTGAGACAATTCACAGTGAGCAAGACGAGTATCTATAGAACAACACTTACTTCATCAAATATGAGAGGTTAGGAGGACAATAATGTGACAGTTCATCTTGAAAACAGTGAAAGACTGGGGAGAACTCCCTGGGGCAGCACTCAAGCAGATGGGTATCAGCACTGCCTTGCTTTGTCACTTACTGTGTGGCCATGGGAATATGGCCTAAATCTCTAAATTCCCCAAGTCAAAAATGAGAACGTTGAACAGTTCAAGGCAGTATTTTTTTGCAGTGTATGTTGGGATCCATCAGTAGGTGGTTATTTCAATTTGGAGGACCATGAGTAGCAATGAGGAAAAAAAAAAACCCAGAAATATAAGAGGAAAAGGATGTGAAAAATAGGAAATGACAAGAGTGCATTTGATTCTGTACAAAGTACAGGTGGTATTATTTCAGGGAGCTTTAATTTCAGTTATGTGCGTGCCTGTAGCCTGTCTGAGTGCGTGGATCTCTATACTTGGACAACACTACACAACTTTCTTACCATAGGTTGGAGCCCACACTTGTGAAACACACAGCCCTGAGTTTCCTTCATGAGCTGACCTGTTAATAATCTATGATAATTAGCATATCTCCATGTTATGCTCATTGATAATTATGAAATGCATCTTTAGGTTATAATCTGATACACAACCAGGTGGACTACATGATCCTAGGTACACATTTGTTACTTAAAGAAACCTGATTGATTCAATGCACCAAAATATGGTTACATGGGAGCACTTAGAAGCAGTGAAAGGTGAGATTTAAACATCCCTGCTTTTAATTGGGATATTGTACACTTTGAATTAAAAAATGATATTAATTTTGGCATCAACATTAGGTTTTTGGTCTTTCTCTGAATCTTTCTTATCTACCTGGATTAAACCCAGTTCTAAAATAAAGACCATGCCCCCAAGAGTTCCCATAACAACATTACTCTTGATTTACATATGACTTTAGATATTTGAATCACTCTTTAACTCTTGGTATCATTATTTTAAAGTAAGCTTTTTATAGAAGTAGTCCCAAGCCATATGTGTAGTCCTAGCTCTTCCTAATCTGTTAGGTCAAGAATTGACCTGATTCCTCTCCAGCATCGCCTTCCTAATTTAGTGGAGAACTTATAATATAGGAAATAGGGTATCTGCTTTCTCACACAGAAGTTTGGACACCCTCTCTTCACTAGAAAGCCTGTTAATGGTTAGTAATGAATTGTCTTTTTTCTCCTTCCCTATCACAGAAAAAATGCCCCAATTTACTCTCCAGAACAGTTAGAGATGTATCCCTTGGTACTTTTTCTAACTATTTTCCTTATATATCCTCACATTCTCCCTGAGGACGTGTGCAAATGTCTTTCCTCCCTTCTGTTTCCCAGGTCCAATTGCTCATGTTTCAGGTTCCCAATTACAGTCATTCAGGGGGAGGCAAAACTTTATTTCTACTCTCCTAGGGGATCTGGTTGCACCTGAGAATCAAATCCATTGAAATTGTTCATCAGGAAAAAGGCATACAGACTTTTACATGTGTGTGGAGCCTCTCCGGAAAATGAAGAATCAAAGAAGCAGAGCCAAGTGCTTTTATACCCAGTGGGACAGAGAGCAGTGAGTTGTGAAAAGGTGCCCAGCCAGGGTCTTGGGTCCGGGCCACTGACTGTGAAGTGACACGGCAGAAGACCGTCAGTTCTCCAAGGCCTGCTTGTAGAGCCTTCTCTTAGCCCTGCTCCCCATCACTGGTGAGGTGGTGTCTGTCCTCTCCTGGGGATTCAACTCCTACAGTGACTTGCACAGGGTGAACTCCCTCCATGTCAGGGGCTGGGGTGAGGGTCTGTGCCCTTGTGAAGATTCCATAAGGGAATGAGGACGCTGCCTATTTCCCTATGGTGAACTGACTTTGCCCAAGGTGTTAGCGCACTAAGGTGCATTAGAGATCAGCTGAAATGCCAACAACCTTTGAGAGAGGACTATTAGCAATTCAACCTTGAAATGCCTGCACTTGTGATAAGCACCATGAATGAAACTGTAAGGGTGTTTTTGAGCCTTTCTAGTTGTACAGCTCGAACTATGGCATTAAAGCAGTTCTCATTGGACTGAGGATCCTTCATCAGACTAACCTGATATGCTAGTCAACTATGTGGATTGCATTCATCATAGCGACACAGGCACAGCTGAACAGTCTTCAGCCTGCACAGCTAGTTTCTAGAAAGCTCCTAAGCCTTCCTAACTGTACTTGTCAGTCAACAGTTTTCCATGGCCAATCTGAGTTTTGACTTATAAAATATCTTCAGGATTCTGCAGAGGTGTCCACAAAACCAACTCATTGCAAATGACTCTCTCCTCAAACCCCAGAGGGGGAGGAATTGGAACTTCAAAGGAAAATGTCACTTGTTTTTGGCTTCTGAAACTGGCTAGTTGGCCCTGTGTCCATAGTAAATGACTGTTTTTCTTCTTGGTTATTACTGCCAGCTCCAAGCACAGCTCTTTATTTCTTCTGGGCAGTGACCAGGAACTATCCAGTCAAACTACACCCCAGCTAAACGCTCAGGCCCTGGTGGAAACTGTAATCTTTGAAGCTTCTCAGGCAGAGGTTCCTGGAAGCCTGCTCACGTGGCCCAGAGCCAGCATTCAAGGAGGCCCCACCAACTTTCCTTGCTTCCCCCTGACCTGCACCTCTGTCCTTACCATGCTTTAGACTGTTGCTGAGGTCACAGGTTCTATTTCTTGCTAAAGAACCAAATTCCTCATGAACTCCCTTGTTCTGGGAGAACAATCAGCCAGCCTGGGCGGCTATTCATGTACATTTGTATATCTGAGTTATTGTTTCTTAGGATATCCCGAGACAGACAGCATTATTCTCATGCAACCATGGCTTTGGAGAGAGAACTTGTTCCCACATTAAAACCATGTAGACATGATGGTAAAGCACTGGTCTCCCAGTATGTGCAGACCCTAGGTTTGATCCCTAGTACCAAAAAGAAAGAAAGAAAGAGAAAGAAAAAGATATATGCTATGGTCATCTTATTTTATAAATTGTGATTTTTTTTGGGGGGGAGAGCTAAAATAAAATCCTAAATTCATCATTGAGGATAGTTAAAATAAAAAAAAAAATTCATAAAGTAACTTAAATAAACCATGACCAAATCTGAAGAAGCAAAGGCTTGGAGAAGAAGCGTTAATATTTAAGGTAGGTTGCTTCCCCCATACCTGTCTTCTTCTAGATGGTGAGGCAAATGAAATATTCTGTATGAAAATGAAATTTAACTTAATTACTGATCATTAAACCAAGAGAGAACATGCTAGCTCTTGAAAGCTTGACATCTGTAGGCATTATAAAGACCAAATGAATCCAGGCTTATTTTAAAGATAAAGAAACTGTTTTAGTCTGAGTTGGCTTTTTCTGATTCAGACCCTTCAAGATCCACTGGGGCCTTGGTAGGTCCTGTTCCATTGGATTTTCCTCCCCATACACTCCTGCACATGGCTAGCTTATGCTTTTTCTCTAGTGAAATCAAAATTGCTTATGCAAAGGGTTGCTAATCAACATAATAATTCCTCTCTCTTTGGAGAACCATCCTTGATCAACTCTTCCTGAAACCAGCTGAAACAGGACCCCTCTGGCTCAAGCCCTAAAGAAAACCTGTCAGGGCGTATATTAATGGTGCTCTGGTAGATTTTCCTCTGCATGAATCAAGCCATCTGGTTTACCTGAGGGAATGTCTTGGTATTTAACTTCTTCCTTATTCTTGACCTGCAATATCTCCCACAGTTTTTATTTGAATTTTTGCCCATGACTTATGTAAACACATGAGCAAGAGACTCAGCATAATGTAAGTGGCAGTCAGCCTTTGAACTGCCCAACCCCAGCCCCTCAGCATCAGAGTCAAGTGAGGAGTGAGGTTTGTTGATCCTGTTGTTGCTCTAGTCGGAAGAAATGGAAATAATCAAGAATGAGGCACGAAGATCTTAGCAGCAATATATTTGTGTAGCAAGTTTTGGGGGTAAGAGAAGGGACTTCTGGGAATGCATTCAAGGCACACAGGAGGGAAGAGGAAATTAGACTTTTCAAAGCATCTTTTGGAACCTGGGTATGTTTGTGAGTTGCTATGGAAAAGACTTTTGTTTGTTTGCTCTTCCTGGTGATACACTGTGCCTCACCACCACTCTGGTCTAGATGTTGTCCCCAAATTCAGGGTTACACAAATAATTGCTCCTCTTTTTATTATTCTTACGACAAGCAGCACATTTCCTTCTTCTTTTTGCTTCTTCAAAAAAAAATGCTTGATTTTTTTAAAGCACAATTTACTTTTCTTCATAGTTTTTCTACTTTGCAGTATGAATGATGGGTAAATTAGATACAAATACATATAAAGAAAAAAAATGATTACATTTTAGAGTTGAAAAGATCTAGGAAACTTAATTAACTCTTCTTATTTTTCATCTTAGTTATTTCAAATTGATTTTTAAAATCACCTCTTGGTGAATTTCCTAGATGTGTAAATTCCATGTTAAAATTCTACATTTACACTCATCATATTTTCATAGATTCAAATCATTCAATGACAAATAATATGAATGTTCTGGAAAATATTTGCTATGGACTGGCCAATGAAGCAGTAATAAAAAGCATTGCAAAACAATTTCTCAAAGAAAATAATTTTTTCTCATTGATTCTTTTAGCAATTTTGATATAATTCTATGCAATCTACTGAAACTGTGCATTGCAAAAGAAATATCATGCATTCCACCTTAACATATTTTTTTCCTGTGTATTTCAAGAACTGTGGCTGTTAGCATCAAACCTTAAATTATTCTGTAATTGGCAGGCAACAAATAGCAATTTCTAGTTCCAGGCAGTGCTAAGGCCAAATGGAAGAAGACTTTTACAATGACTATGTCTAAAAAAAGTGTAGCTTGAAGGATTATCTACAAAATGAGCTATAAACATAATGTGGCCAACATTGAAGAGAAAAAGGAGGAAAAAGAATTTGTTAACATGAAAGTATTTTACTTTGTAAAGTAGCTGAGTACCTGTCCCCTACCCCTTTCGACGTTCTGGCCTATCACAAAAAAATTACTTGGAATGAATGCTTAAGAAATTTAAAGCGTACTTTAAACAATGGCAGACCAGAATGGTAATTACTGATTTTAATTTTCCCCATTACGTGTAACGGCTGACTGTGAAAGAACTGGCAAAACACAGACACTTGTCAATTTCCCTCAGCTTGTAAACATGGGCATATGTCTCTTAACATTATTTTTATTTCAAATAAGATTTTTTTTAAATTGCCCACAGGCAGATGGTCTTGTTGGAATCACAAAACACAGCCTTTTTTATGTGCTGCTGTTTTTCTGCTCTTTAGCTTGTTTTAAAATAATAATATCTTACTTTACATATTTGAACATCTTGGAAAATCAGGAGTCAATGCAGAATAATCACACCACTCAAACATGGCATTTACTTAATGTGAGTGCATGTGGCTTGTATGTAAGCACAATTTAACATTGTTGTATTGTTTCTTTAGAATATAATTGCTATAATATTCTAATTTTCAAAATGGTAGAAAGAATAAAAAATGAGAAGCCAGAAGGTTATTCCCTTAGATAGAAGATCCATTAGTAATTAGAAATGAAAGGCAGGGGAGGGACTGGGACTCAGTGGTAGAGCACTTGCCTAGAACTTGTGGGACACTGGCTTTGATCCTCAGCACCACATAAAATAAACAGAATAAATAAATAAATAAATAAATGATATTGTGTCCACCTACAAATAAAAAAATTACAAAAAAAAAAAGAAAGACAGGACTCACAGCAGTTACTGTGTGTGGAACTGATAAATGAGGAAAGTTCTCTAGTGGGTATGTTTTCATTGCAGAAAAGCATTTAAATAAGCTATTCATAATGTCTTTGTCATGTTGGGACTGGCTGAAGGGTGGGGATACCAGCCTGTATTCCCTCTGCTGACTGAGCCGCTGGAGGGAGGTTTGTGTTGGTGTGTGCCAAATGTCTATTCTTGATCTTTATCTGCTCTGTATTATAAGCAACGACTTGGAAGAGAAAGCAGACCCATGGAATTTTCAAATGAACCAAATGTTGAGGTTTTAATACAGCTTGCACAAAAAGATTAATGTGCTCTAAATAGAATGGAAAAATAAGTCAACACTCCATAATCCAATAGGATAAAATTAAAAAATTGCTGATTTAAATTTAAAATACATAATAGAGATAAATGTTTGGACATAATTTCATGTAAACATGATTAGAAGACTTTACACAGAATACCATATATGCCATCAGTGAAAGGAATAAAGTTGTATAAAAAGTTAATTTACTACTTGCAAATATTGAAAGATCTGGTATCCAAAGAAGAGTGAAACATTTATATCACTACATATTCCACTCCCAATCAGTACATCTGTGAATCTGTGTGTTTCTTCCTGGTTGCCATGATTTGAAGGACATTGAAAACTAAGATAAAATTCAGGGGCAGGTGAGCTTCCCTACTATTGGAAGTGGAGGTATTCAGCCTGAGATGTCTTAAAGAAGACTTGATAGCAGGCATCATATATTACAAGCTGGGAAATAGAAGTGTGCACTTCTATAAGTTCCCTGCACATGAAGAATTGGGATGTCTGGATCTAAGTTATAGGAAGACAACTGTGACTCAAAGGAACAGGGGAGCCTCTGACACTAAGAAGTGCTTTTAATAATTGTGTGAGAGACTGAGCCACCCACAGGGGCCTGCAGGATAGCTGGTTGACATGGTATGGACAGCCTTCCAACCAAGGATGGAATGATATCAAATTATGCTTGATTTAATGATGTTCCAATACTTCTTTTCAGGCAACCTCTCTTAAGAGTTAATCAGAAAGCACTCACTCATTTTTTAAATTTTTTTAATATTAAATTTTTTTTTGTAGTTGTAGATGGACAGAATGCCTTTATTAGTATGTGGTCCTGAGGATAGAACCCAGTGCCTCACTCATGCTAAGCAAGGGCTTTGCTACTGAGCTCAGCCTCAGCCCTTTGATTTGTTTTTAATTTGCTCTAGAAGGAAGATTTACTTCTACAAGGAACTTAGCTAGTTCAATGTTTTTAAGATTCCAGATCCCATTTCCAATGGGAAACCCAATCCGTGTGGGTGCCCGCAGACATGCTGATCATCAGTAAGCCCTAGAAGCAGGTAGAGCTAGAGTCAGGCTTCTGCATGGGCCTGTGCTTCACTGGTATCTTTGTACTAGATTTTGACCTCTGTGCCACTTTTCTAGACCTGCTCCGAGCTCCACTGGACATCAATGATGCACTGAACCCCAGAAATAGCAGAAAGGTCTTGTGTCAGATTGAAGAGAAAAACTGATGCCACCCCAGTCAATTTAGGAGCAGATAAGGGGCTGGCTTGTGGCTCAGTGATAGAGCACTTGACCAGCATGTGTGCGGCATGGGGTTTGATAAATAAACCACATAAAATAAATAAAGAAAATAAAGACATTATGTCCATCCACAACTAAAAAAAAAAAGAAAAGAAAAGAAAAGAAAAACAGCAGATTAGTTACAATGGGGGAAAGCCAATGTTTAGTCACATGTGGTCAAATGGGAAACTTGATTATTGGGCTCTTCACATGATCAAAGAGCTTACTTAAATATGTCAGGTCACTGGTTTTGTCTGCAAACACGTGCAACAATCCAGAAAAATCTCTTTTAGATTAAAACTACTGGACATGCACTCAGGGAAGGGTGGTGGTTTGAAAAGCAGCAACAACTGAGCAATAAATGGTATTGCCTTTAAATGTCCCTTTTTTATGGGGACATTCAATCACAACTCATCATTTTATAGCAATTACTGAATCTTAATGTGTCACATTTGGACTCATTAAAAACATACTAATTACGTTTTAATTCTGTAATCAAAATAGAAGCAAACCTGGCATTTGAGCAAGTAAGAGCCCCGGCAGAGGACTGACTTGTTTGTGTACCCACTGTCATTCACGGGATGATTTGTTTATAAAGACACAGCTATTTTCTGTCTGCTAAGCTTTCCAGGGAGAGATGAATTCTTGGCCATGACAACTTTTTCTGTGAGTGCTGTCTAGAAATCCGGGTATGTTATCCATGAAATTTCAAGGATGGCGGGAAAGGAGGGCTAACCATTTCCTGACGTGAGGCGGATTCTGTGGGTTTGGCCTTTGCTAATGGGAACATTCTCACCCTCCACTGCCATTTTGTTTATCTTGAGTAATCTACACATGCAGCAATAGCCAGGGGCTGCTGGTCACGCTGCGCAGGTCTCCTCTCCACCCACTCGATGCCTCAGATTCTCGGTTATCTCCTGGTGTGGCTCAGTATTCCCTAGGGACACAGGTCTGCTTCTGTCCTCCTCATTGCAGCATCTTCTCACTACCAGGCCATGAGCAGAGATCAGAACACCTCAGAAGGTCTGCGTCTGGTTCCTGCCAGTACACTGTTGGCTAAGCCCACCTCAGAACACACCCTGGCAAAGGTATGTTTACTTGATGAGAGAAATGTAAGAAAACACGTAAGTTCCTCTTGCTGTCCTGCTGGCTTCACATATAAAGGGAGCTACTGTTGGCACTTACAGTTAATACTATGGCAATTTTTTTGTTTGAGTTTTTTTTTTTTTTAATGCTTCCTTTTATTGTTTCGAAACTCATGCTCCATGAAGTTGGATTTGAAGATTATATTTCTCTGTGAGTTTTACTACGCCTTGTTCTTCCCCATCTGAGACAGTATATCTAGATGTGTGTGTGTGTGTGTGTGTGTGTGTGTGAGAGAGAGAGAGAGAGAGAGAGAGGGGGGAGATTGGTAAATTTGGGTGTTAAATTGCTTCTAAAGTCAGTTTGAAGGCTCTGGTCTCCTTTGCTTTGAAGCAATTGCCTGGAAGAGCAAAATTTATAGGTTTGATGGACACTAAGGACGACTCAGGTTAAATAAATAACTTAGAGACAGTGGGGAAAAGTCCTTTTGAATGAGGTTTTTATTTTCTTTTCCTTACAAATTTATGGAGGGGGGTGGTGTCTGGAAAAGGATACCTACCTTTACTTTTGATCAGAATTTGGTCATATTTGACTTCTTTAATGACCAAACATAGTGCTTTCAACTGCCTCTTTTTATATTCTGAGTTTCATACAAGAACCATAGGCATGTGACCATGAACTTGTGTATGGACAGTCACTCATGGTTCAGATGGGCTTCCTGGTATTTTTCTGCCACATAGACTTAAGATTCATGGTTTTTAGTCAAATGTCAGTAAAATGTCATTGGTTTTCCTCTTTCTCATTTTTGATTCCTGATATATATATTTAATTATGTGATTATATTTTATGTTGATATCTTTTTATTGATTACCAAAAGTGTAGGCTGTGTGTGATGGAGAGGGCACTATTGTACATATATTTAGCCACTGAACATTAAAGTTAAATGAACCCTTGAACTAGGGAAAATGGGAATGTGAAGTGATGAAATCAAATTTTGGAAAGTATAACTGAAGTTATGAATCACCTTGAGATATTTAGATATTTATCTTGACTCCAGAAGGACTAGATGGTGAGTTGCCTTAATCTTCAAGCAGAGTAGGGTGTGGGATCAGTCAAGACCCTACAAGAGACAGTTGATCTTCCCATGTTGCTTTGTAACAGGAAAATTACAGACGGTGTTATTCAGGCTATTGGCATTTGGTGAAAAGTGAATAGGTTTGGAATCCGGGAGGTTCACAGGAGATCTACTTTTGAAACAATATGTCTTTTCTAAATTGGACAAGTTTAGAGTCATCATTAAAAAATAATCTTCCTTACCCCATTCACATGACCTTTTCTTAAGAGATAAGACTAGCCACACTTAAAGGGTGAAGGTGTGTGTTGAAGTGTCCTTGCCCCGGGTCTGTCCTCACCTTGACAAGAAGCCTCTGTGGAAAGTCTCACCGCTACATCAGAATTGGGGCTTCTGCAGCATTTGGGCTATTTTCATATGAATATGGTGCAGGGGAACCAAATCCCTCACTCTCTAAACATTTACTCTCACAGAAACTGGAAAAAGACTGAGAACAGAATGATATGTAATAAATATTTAACGGTAGGAAATCAAATACAGGGGCTATTAAATCAAAATATTACTTTATAATTTAAAGTTTAAGTGATTCTGATCAATCTCTATTCAGGTTTTCAATAATTTTTTTTTTCTATTTCTATTTTGCTCCTTTTCTCATCAGTAGGAGTTTGTTACAATAGCCTGGATAATAATCTTTTGTTGTATAATTATCTTCTTCTAATCTGTTATCTGTGTTTTAACTTAACCTGTGCTGATATTTGTGATATGAATATTATTAAATTCTGACAAGGTCAACCTTATTAATATTCTCTTGAGGGTTTGTCCTTTGCTACCCAGATTTCAAAAAGGTATTACTTGCAATTTCCTCTTTCTTTTTCTTCTTTCTTTTTTTTGTTTTTTTTTTTTTTTTAAATGGTTCTGGGGATTGAAGTCAGTGGCACTCCACTACTGAGATCCTTCCCTAAGGCTTTTATCTTTTTTTCTTTTCAATTTGGAGACAGTCCCTCTAAGTTGCTGAAGCTGGTCTTGAAATTGCAATCCTCCTTCCTCAGCTTCTTCAGTAGCTGGGATTACAGGTAAGTGCCCCAGCACCTGCTTCCTCTAATATTTTTAAAGTTTTGTCTTTTTTATATATTTAACTCTCTTATTTTCTTTTCATTGAGGTTCATACCCTTCTGAATATTTTTTTTTTGTTTAAAAAGGGTGAATTTATTTTCTGTTTTCAAATATTGAAATTCTATTAATGCAACATCATTTATTTCCTTCTCCCTATTAATTTCTCATGTTCTTCTCTAAAACATCAAGTTCTTTTATGTGTGGATCTGTTTCTAGACTATCCTACACAATGCTGGTCTTGCTGGTCCTAACACTCCCTGTTTAATCCCTGAGCATTTGGTCTTAGGATCTGGTGCAGGCTCTTTATACATGCATATCTAGTGGTAGTTGGCCCTCGTTTTAGAAAATGTCTTTTGATGCAGGAAAAGGAAACAAAGGTGACAGCTCACACTTTCCATTTTACCTGGGAGACTGTCAGGAATGGGGAAGTGAGTTGGATCATGGACGACCACTCTTCTTTGGAATATGCTTTGACAGGTGAATGTATGTCAGTAGGAAGCTGAGAAAGGCAGGTACAGCTCTCTGTGAGGAGTGTAAAGCTCATGGAAACTTGTTGGAAAAACTTGAATTAGAATGAGTAAGATCTAAAGGTAGCAGACCACAAGATTCACAAACTGACCAGTCTTGCTTCTGTCCTCTGACTTTTCCCATAAGCCAGGCAACCCTGAATGGACTGTCATGTCCCTCTTCTCTTAACATAGGCAGTGAAGACTCTAAGAATAAAGTCCTGGAGAAAAATTAGGCAGACAGGAAAATCCTGGCAAAGACGGAAGGCAGGACTTGCTCCACGTGGCTCCCCACCCTACGCCATCGGCTTCAGCATTACTAATGGCCGCCAATGCAAGTGCCAACTCATTTTTCCTTTCCTTCGCCTGGCTCCTCATATTAAATGATCATGGACAATGGCAGAGCTTCCTCTCTCAGATCAAGAGCATAGACCAAAGGAAAGCAGTCACCACTGTGCTTGCTATTTTGAGACTGTGTCCCTAAATGGATGTATGAGGGTCCAGCAAGCTCGACTTAGTGATTCCATGCAGGTGATCAAGGTGGATGGTGGTGAACATTGTTTTTGTCTATTTATTTTGTTTTAAGAAGAAGGAAGCACTGAAGAAAGAAGAGGGAAAGGAGAAACACTTGTGTTTATTACAACGTCCAAATGAGGAAGGGAGAGATAAATGAACGCATGGAGTCATTTCATAGTTGAATGAAGCAAAACCAACTCTGGGAGGCTCCCTCGACAGCATTCTTTATCATTTCATGTTGAGCTGTTCATTCTCCTTTGCATTATATCCCAGGTCGCTGAATAAAAAAAATTCTCCCCTTACCAATATATCAGCCCCTCTGCAATTACTCTTCCTTTGTCTTTATATTAAGCCATACATAAGGAACCACCCTTCTAGAAATACCGACCCACTTATTCTTGATAACAGGTGGAAACCCACTGGTCCCTAGTAGGTAGGGGTAAAAAAAACCATGTACAGTACACACATCTAGAAAACAGCCTGGACCCAAGTCAGTGAGCTAAAATCAATTCTTTTTTATTTTTATTTTGGTTCACTATTAATAGGACTTATTTTCTAATCTAATGTGTTAATATACAAATCTTTATATTTAGTGATTTTAGAGGAATTTAAAAGGATATTGATAGATATTTTAAAGAGTACCAGAAAGGTCTAGTTACTTAAATATAAAATTTCTTTTTCTTGTCCTCATAACAGGCACACTTTGAATAGATCTTCAACATAAAAGCAGTTTTGAATTAAGAGTTTTATGAAACGGAGGACTGATAGCAAATACATTTTGCATGGTTTGAAATATGTCACAGTGCATGTATGATTTACAGATAAACATATCTACAACGAGGAGGAAAAAATATCCAAGTAGAGATAGCAAATATGTGGTAGGTGTATGCTTTTCCAACAGTTTTGAACAAACAAAATAGTACACTTAATATTTTTCCTTTTGTAGTAAATGAAATATAATACTATTCTAAAATAAAGCTTGCCTTTTAATCCTAAATTACATGACCAGGAGAAGTGGGGCAAGAACATTAAAATAACAACAATGATAACCACAACCAGTGTTTTTTTTTTTTGTTTTTTGATTTTTTTTTTTTGTACTGGGAATTGAACCCAGGGGTGCTTTACCACTGAGCCATATCCCCAGCCCCTTTTATTTTTAATTTCAAGACAGGGTATCACTAAGTTGCTTAAGGTCTCTCTAAGTTGCTGAAGCTGGCTTTGAACTTGCAATTCTCCTCCCCCAGCCTCCCGAGCTGCTGGGATTATAGGTCTGTGCCACTGTATTGGCTAGATATTTGCAATAGTTCAAAAGAACTGCAAAAATATGAGGATATAATTTAATCTGTGACCTTGAAATGTACTTTAAAATACATTCAATTCTGGTTTAACATGATTTTGTAAACAATTTCAGTTATTCAATTTCAACTTATAATTGACCAAAAGGTGGCCTAAAATTCAATTTTTTAGCTGATGTGAATAAATACAGAGTACTAAGTTCAGCTTCTATATTTTTTAAAAAAATATTCTTTTAGTTGTAGATGGACACATATCTTTATTTATTTATTCTTTATGTGGTGCTGAGGATCAAATCCAGTGCCTTACACTTACAAGGCAAGCACTGTGCCACTGAGCTACAGCCCCAGCCCCATCAGCCTTTATAGTTTTTTAAAGAAAGATTTAAGGAATTTGGAGCCCGACCTCACAATATGTAGATCGGAGCCAACTTTTTCTTCTATCAGGAGCAGAGTCTCTGATTTGATATCAAGCTCTTTGATCCATTTTGAGTTAACTTTTGTGCATGGCGAGAGAAAGGGGTTCAGCTTCATTTTGTTGCATATGGATTTCCAGTTTTCCCAGCACCATTTGTTGAAGATGCTATCCTTCCTCCATTGCATGCTTTTAGCCCCTTTATCAAATATAAGAAAGTTGTAATTTTGTGGATTGGTCTCTGTGTCCTCTATTCTGTACCATTGGTCCACCCGCCTGTTTTGGTACCAGTACCATGCTGTTTTTGTTACTATTGCTCTGTAGTACAGTTTGAAGTCTGGTATCGCTATACCGCCTGATTCACACTTCCTGCTTAGAATTGCTTTTGCTATTCTGGGTCTTTTGTTTTTCCATATGAATTTCATGATTGCTTTATCTATTTCTACAAGAAATGCCATTGGGATTTTGATTGGCATCGCATTAAACCTGTAGAGAACTTTGGGTAATATCGCCATTTTGATGATGTTAGTTCTGCCTATCCATGAACAGGGTACATTTTTCCATCTTCTAAGATCTTCTTCTATCTCTCTCTTTAGGGTTCTGTAGTTTTTATTGTATAAATCTCTCACCTCTTTTGTTAGGTTGATTCCCAAGTATATCTTATTTTCTTTGAGGATATTGTGAATGGAGTGGTTTTCCTCATTCCCATTTCAGAAGTTTTGTTGCTGATATACAGGAATGCCTTTGATTTATGCGTGTTGATTTTACATCCTGCCACTTTGCTGAATTCATTTATTAACTCTAGCAGTTTATTTGTAGACCCTTTTGGGTCTGTTAGATATATTATCATATCATCTGCGAATAGTGATAATTTAAGTTCTTCTTTTCCTATTTTTATGCCTTTAATTTCTTTTGTCTGTCTAATTGCTCTGGCTAGTATTTCAAGAACTAAATTGAATAGAAGTGGTGAGAGAGGGCATCCCTGTCTTGTTCCAGCCCAAGAGTTAATAACAAGAATAAACAAATGGGACTTACTTAAACTAAAAAGTTTTTTCTCAGCAAGAGAAACAATAAGAGAGGTAAATAGAGAGCCTAAATCCTGGGAACAAATTTTTACCCCTCACATTTCAGATAGAGCCCTAATATCCAGAATATACAAAGAACTCAAAACAGTAAACAATAAGATAACAAATAACCCAATCAACAAATGGGCCAAGGACCTGAACAGACACTTCTCAAAGGAGGACATACAATCAATCAACAAGTACATGAAAAAATGCTCACCATCTCTAGCAGTCAGAGAAATGCAAATCAAAACCACCCTAAGATACCATCTCACTCCAGTAAGATTGGCAGCCATTATGAAGTCAAACAACTACAAGTGCTGGCGAGGATGTGGGGAAGGGGTACACTTGTACATTGCTGGTGGGACTGCAAATTGGTGAGGCAAATTTGGAAAGCAGTATGGAGCTTCCTGGGAAAGCTGGGAATGGATCCACCATTTGACCCAGCTATCGCCCTTCTGGAACTATTCCCTGAGGATCTTAAAAGAGCGTACTATAGGGATACTGCCACATCAATGATCATAGCAGCACAATTCACAATAGCTAGACTGTGGAACCAACCTAGATGCCCTTCAATAGATGAATGGATAAAAAAAAAAAATGTGGCATTTATACACAATGGAGTATTATGCAGCACTAAAAAATGACAAAATCATGGAATTTGCAGGGAAATGGATGGCATTAGAGCAGATGATGCTAAGCGAAGCTAGCCAATCCTTAAAAAACAAATGCCAAATGTCTTCTTTGATATAAGGAGAGCAACTAAGAACAGAACAGGGAGGAAGAGCATGAGGAAAAGAGTAACATTAAACAGAGACGAGTTGGGGGAGAGAAAGGGAGAGAGAAGGGAAATCGTATGGAAATGGTAGGAGACCCTCAATGTTACACAAAATTACATATAAGAGGTTGTGAGGGGAAAGGGGCGGGGAAACAAGGGAGAGAATTGAACAACAGCAGATGAGGTAGAGAGGGAAGATGGGAGGGGAGGGGAGGGGGATAGTAGGGGATAGGAAAGGTAGCAGAATACAACAGTCACTAATATGCCATTATGTAAAAATGTGAATGTGTGACCGATGTGATTCTGCAATTTGTATTTGGGGTAAAAATGGGAGTTCATAACCCACTTGAGTCAAATGTATGAAAGATGATATGTCATGAGCTTTGTAAGGCTTTGAACAACCAATTAAAAAAAAAAGATTTAACTGAAACTTTTATTGAAAAGAATGACTTTACATTAGATCATATGTCAGTGTAATTTTTAAGCTGTATGGCCAAAGGATGTACCCGGAAGTTCTACCAAAGTCAGCTCTAAAATTCATTAAATTAAAAAAAAAAGTCATTGAAAAAAAATCTTCTGTCCTGAAGTTTAAATGCAGAATACACAGGGGGAAAGTTTTAGCAAATAAACTGCAATCAGTCTGGATAAACTGCCAATCTGTATGTATTTGTGGCACTCAAGTACAGCCATCCACTGGGGCCCGGTTCCAAGACTCCTGTGGTACCCAAATCTGTGGATGCTCAAGGCCTTTATATAAAATGGCCCAAATCAGATGAGCAAAGGGAAAGGGTATGCCCGTTGTCATGTCTCCTCTCTGATTTCTGATGATTTTATTTATTTGAGTTTTCTCTTTTTTCTTAGTCTAGTAAAGGTTTATCAATTTTATTTACGTTTTCAGAAAACCAACTCGTACTTTCCTTGATTTCTTTCTATTATTTTCCTATTCTTTATTCAGTTTATTTCCACTGTCATCTTTATTACTTCTCTCCTTCTGCTAACTTTGGGCTTAGCTGGTTTTTCTTCATTCTAGTTTCTCGCAGTGTCATACGAGGTTGTTGATTTGTCTTTTTTTTCCCTACTGTGTTTATAAATTTCCCTGAGTGCTGCTTCCACCGCATCCCCTTAGTTCCGCTGTGTTTCTCTTTCATTTTTCTTAAGCTGTTTCCTAATTTCCCTGTCAATTTCTTCTTTGACTCATTGATTGTTCAAGAGTGTGTCATTTAATTTCCACATAGTTGTGGATTTTCCAGCTTTACTTCTCCAATTAATTTTCAGTCTCATTCTCTTGGGATGGGAAGAGATACCTGAAAGCTTCCATCTGAAATTTGGTAGGACATTTTTGGGGTCTAACATGTGGTCCATCCTGTAGAGGGTGCTGCATGTTCTGCCGCTGTTGGTGGGTTACTCTGTCTAATCTGTTATTTGGTTTATCATTGTTCAAATCCGCGGTTTCCTTAGGGATCCTCCTACCTGGGTGGTCTGTCTACTATGGCAGGTGAGGTTTGGAAGTCTCTTACTGTTATTGTGTGGCTGTTCATTATTTTCTTCAGCTCCACCAGTGTTTTATAAATCAAGGTGCACTGATGTTGGGTGCATGGATTGATACCTGTTGTGTCTTCCTGATCAATTATCATTATATCATATTTGCCTCTCAAAGACAGTTTTCGACTTCATGTCTATTCTACCTGATGTGTCTAGTCCTGGTCTCTGAGGGTTAGCATTTTTTTTTTTAATCCCAACACTTTCAGCCTAAAGTGTGTCCTTTGGTTTACAGTGAATTTCTGATAGACAATGTATAATTAAATCTTGTTTTTAAAGAAAATCCATTCAGTCATTCTGTGTCTTTTGATTGAGTAATTAAATTTGCATTCTATATCTTTTGATTGAGGAATTAAATTTGCTCATATTTAAAGCAATTACTGGTAGACAAGGACTTACTCTTGCCATTTGGCTCTTTTATGTCTGTCTTGTGGTTCTTTTAGTTTGCTATCTTCTTTTGTGTTTCATTAATTTTGTTTTAGTAATATGCTTTGATTCCTTTATCTTATTCTTTTATGCATCTTCTGTAAGTATATTCTTTTGGTTGCTGTGGAACTTACATAAAAGTGAGTACCCATCAGAAATTTTGAAATAGAATAGTTTAATTTTCCTATATTTTGGTAAAATATAGGCATTTTTGGACATTTATCAAAGTTAAGACTTGCAGCGTGAATTCTAATCTGCTATTTCAAAATACCAGGGTTTAGTAAATAATGCATCACACATATATTATTGATCTATTTCTAAGTGACTGGACTTACACTTTGTGTTCTGAAGCTATACCCCCATGAGTCTTATTTAAACTGCAATTTTTCATAATAATTCCATTGTTTCATGATCCTGTCTAAAAGATTGATAGTGGAGCCTGAGTTTATAGGATGTTCTTTTCTGAAAGAAGATGCGGCATTGGATGGTATCTGGACAGCTGTACTCCTGGTGGGCATTAGGGTGACCCCTTCTCCCACCTCTGTGTTACGGTTTGTGCATATAATGTCCAGTTAGTGTTTAAATAGTCGTGGAAATAGCATCTTCTTTGCATCTTACTAAAGTTCCACGTAACTGAGATTCAAAGCAGCTCATGCCCCTCACAATTTTGACTGTGCTACATGGCCTCTGAAGGCACATGTAACCAACAAGGGCACAACCCATACATAAATGGATCACATAATATGAAATATTTTGGGATTTTTAAAAAAATCTGGGAAGCATGTTTTTAGAGGAAACATGTCATGTACTGTGGTTTCTAAGTTTCCCCCCCCAAATGCCCGAGCAGGTAGACCAGTTGGAAGTGTGAGAATAGAAGACCCCTACTTCAAATGCCATCTACATCAGGTGACACAATCTAAGCTGATACCAGCCTGCAAAAAGGATGACTTCTCTTGCCCTGGCTCTGACTCACAGGTAGACCTTTGCCACCATTTTTACCCAGTGCCAAGAGTCTTCTAATGTTTCTGAGAAAAATCATAGCTTCTAAGTTTTCTCCTATGGAGAAGAAAAAGAAAGAAAGAAGCTGCTGGTGTCAATAGGTTCTCTGTTTCTTTAACTGAACACTGTAGACCAGGCAATCTGTAAAGAACTTATTTAGTTCCAGTTCTGCTAAAAAATAGTGGGTGCTGGTCTCTGCTCAGCATTGACGGTGGCCTTGTTGGGTCATGGCAGGCAGAGGGCACCACAGAGAGAGACAGGATGGGTGTGCTAGCTCTGTGCTAGTATCTCTTCCTTTTCTTATAAAGCCACAGCTGCAATCATGGGGTCCCCCTCTCATGACCTCATCTAGTTCTGGTTACCCCCCAAAAATGCCACCTCCAAATACTATTATCATGTATGTGAATTTGGGGACGAGGTTTCTAACACATGAATTCTGGGGGAGATACCCAAACCATAGCAACACCCATGAAGAGCAACAGAACCTAACAGTCTTGGCCACTTGACGTGTCTTACACTTCTTTCTTTTAACCCACAGAACAGGAGTACCTAACCGAGCACCTTCTTCCTCAACCTCACTCTGCTAGTCTCCATTCTTCACATTAAGATACCAAGGCTTAGGCGGGTTCTAGAATTTTCCCAAGACTGCACATCTCATCTAACAGCTGGTAGACAGTACTCAGAGAAAACAACAACAACAACAAAACCCAGAGTCAAGTAGCTGGCCACTACACCACTTTCTCTTTAAGGAATTTCCTAAACTGGTCACATTGTTGGTCATTCAACATGGCAAAGAACAAGTCATCTAAGGAAATACATTTGAATTGGCAAAGTGTTTTACTGAATTTATGTTAAATATTTAAAGTTTATGGATGCAACATGGCTTAAATGACTCCATAAAATTCTGAAGCTATTCCATGTATACAAAGCAATGCTTGGGTTTAGACATTTAGGAGGTTGATATTGATCAACTTACTAGTCTTTTCTGCCAATTCTTTTTTTTTTTTTTTTTAATTTATATGTGACAGCAGAATGCAGTACGATTCTTATTACACATATAGAGCAGTTTTTCATATCTCTGGTTGTATACACAGTATATTCACACCAATTCGTGTCTTCATACCTGTACTTTGTATAATAATGATCATCACATTCCACCATCATTAATAACCCCCTGCCCCCTCCCTTCCCCTCTGACCCCTCTGCCCTATCTAGAGTTCGTCTATTCCTCCCATGCTCCCTCTCCCTATCCCACTATGAATCATCTAAACTAAAAACTTTCAACTTCTTCCACTTTGTTTGAAGACCTATTCAGTCCATTTTCCTAAGGCTTAACGTGTCAGACTTCTTTCTTTTACCCTCACGTTAGCTACCAAGATCTGAAGTATTTCAATTATTCTAGCCAGACCTGCAGAGGTTTTCCCAGTATTATAGGGATTGCAACTGCCACCCACTGGAGTCGTGAATGGTAAGGGACAGGTGTGGTGGACAGGACCATAACAGTTTTGGGAAACAGAATATCTTCCATTATATTTGCTTAAAAAATTATCCCCAGGAGATGGGAGTTTTTAAAATATTTTTTCTTCATCAATTCAAACTGAACATCATAAACCTATATTATATTTATTCCTTTACCTTTCTAGTAGACTATAGTTGTTTTATTGCCTTGTTGTGGTAAATATTAAATCTTGAAAAATCTGCAGTGATGATGTAGGAGTTGAATTTGGAGATGAATGTCAATTTAAATTGGTTCCTCTGCCATTTGTTAGTATTATAATTTTATTCTGCATAATTATGAGATTATAAATGATTCAAATTAAAGAGGAAATATAGCCTTCAGAATCTCCACATCACATTTTAAATGTGACAACCTGTCTTAAGAATCAAAAACTCCATTGTCTTGTTACATAAATTCAAATCAATGAAGTAGTTTGAAAACATTCCTTGTTTTTTTCATGTAGATTTCCTCTATGTCCTCAGTTTTCCTTTATAAAATATTTTTGCCTTTCTCATTTTTTGACATTTATCCTAAATAAGTGTACAGAAGATAAATGTTGGTGGAAAGGTTGGGGAGACTTTTCATGAAGTATAATCTGTATGCCAGTCAATCAAACTTTAATTTTAATTTGGAGAGTGTGGAATTTCATGTAGATCATACTGTTTTGAAGTGTTCGACATATAAAAAGATGTTGACTTTAATTTTCCTTGCATTTTGATTATTAGCAATATCTTCGGTCTACAAATATCAGATCTTGAAAGAACTCAAGGAAATATATTCCAAAGGATTAAAAAGCATAAATCAAATAGATCAGATGAACTCTGACAACTTTATGAACTGCTTTTTACACTTTGTTTCGAAAGAAAAGGGCATTTTCATTCCATTTCTATTATGGATCCACTAAATATTTAAAGTTCTAACCTCTGAAATTTGTAGTTTTAGTGCTGAGCTTCCACATGCACTGGAATTTCTAGAAGTCTCTGAAGGGTGGAGGGATGTGTGGAGGTGGTGGGGCTCCTGGCCTCTCCTTCCTCCATCTGAAATACACATTATAACCTCTCTTCATATTGAATTTACAACTACAGTTTCATCTGAAGAAGATACATGCAGCTCGAAGAACATGAGCATCTGATTTAAACAAATCCTAAGGAGAGTATAATTAAACACATTTGTTTTCATAACGTCACCATTTCTAAATTCTTCCTGTACAATTGAACCTTTTTTTAAGTCTTTAAAATGGAATTTTCTCTGTCTGAAAAGGTCACACACTCCATGATTCCTACCATGACATTCTAAGAAAGGCAAAGCCATGCAGACTTAAAAACATCCTCAGCTGCCAGGAGTTGGGTGAACAGGCAGGGCTCATGATTTGTGGGGCAGTGACACTATTCTCTGGGATCCTACAGTGGGGCATGCAAGTCCTCATCCTTATCAAAGCCCACAGAATATACAACAAGAGTAACCCCTACAGTAAACTGTGGACTTGGCATGACAATGACGTGCAATTTATTTTATAACTTGAGACAAATGTACTCTGGTGAGGGAGGCTCTGTGTGTGTGCGTGTGGGGGGTGGTCTTTGCACCTCGCACTCAATTTTGCTATGAACTTAAAACCACCCTTAAAATATCTATTAGGAAAGGGTGGAGCACAAGACTTCTTAGAATTTACTATATTTCCAAAAGGTTGTCAATGACTGATTGACTTATGGTTTAAAAACAACAACAACAAAAAGCAGAAATGGTCAAGTAAGATTCTGCAGAGCAATTGCAGAGAGCAAGAACTGTTGCAAGGTGCGGGAGGGGAGCTGCTGGTGACATCCCTGGTGGCTCACAGGGACAGGGGCCATCATGCTTCCAGCTCTGGTGGAAGAGGAAGCTCAGCTGGTGGTCGTGGAGATTTGGTTTCTGGGGTCCTCGTTGACATGAACTAGGACTTAGAACCAGGGAAGATGGGCTCCTGGAAATGGCCTGGGGAGGAAGATCTTTATCCCAGAGGGCATGGGGTGGGGGGCTGCGATCCCAACTACAGAGCCTGGCAGCTCTGTGCAGGAAAACGCAAGTGACAGAGCAGGAAGTTCGGCAATTTCCAGATGAAGGTAGCCAGAGACTGGGGAGGCAGGTGTGCACGCTCCCCAGCTGCTGGGCGGAAGAGAGCCGAGGCAGGAGCAGCAGGGCAGGTGGAGGGAGTGGACGTCTCGGATGTTTTACACTCACTGAAGGGACAGTTCTGGCCTGGTGAGGGCAACAGAGATGCAGTCTTGTGCATCTGAAGAGTGGCTTGGCCTGGAATAATGAGTTTTTCTTACTCTCCCATTCTTTCTAAAAACTGTTTTGGACCTTGCTTGCCAGGCCTGAGCTCTACACATTATGTGCCTCTTTCTGATCTGAGAGGCCCCTGCTGATTCTCCCTCTGTCCACTCTGCATAGCTCAGTCCTCACTCTCTGCACAAGGATGGGCCGAGGCTGTGTCTACTTCTTTCACTGTTCTTGATTTTCCTCTGCATCCTCCTTCCCTATTCTTAGCCCCTTACCCCTCACATCAGCTCCCCTTTCTATCAGTACTATAACTGCTCCGGATCCAGTTCACCCCATTCGCCCCTCCCTGGTTGTGTGGTCTTGGGCCAGTAATCAAGCTCTCCAAGCCTCCGTTTCCTTATGGGGCTGGACTAACAGTGAAACTCTGTAATAATCTCATAAAGAAATGCAGATGAGGTGCTGAGAGTGTGCCCCAGCAGTTGGGAAGCCTTCTGCGAATGCCCAGAGGTGTGCGGGTGGAAAGCACACTGGCTGGGGAGATCGTGTGCAGGTGGAGGTGAATGGTCTCCTCTGTCAACAGTGCTGAGTGGACTCATTTCCATGGCTGCCATAACTAAGTCCCACAAACCAGGTGACTAACAATAGAAATTCACTCCCCCACAGTTCTAGAAATCCAAAATGATGGTCTCTGCAGGGCTTCACTTTCTCTAAGGGCTCTTAGAGGATCTACCCCATGCCTTTCTATTAGCCCCTGGTGTGGCTAGCAGTCCCTGGGACCCCTTGACCGACAGCCATATCCTCCAGCCTCTGCCAGGTCCCACATGACACTCTGCTGTGTGTGTGTCTTTGTGTGGCCACTCTGCTCTCTACATGCATCTACCTTTGTGTAAGGCCAACAGGACTACTGGACTAGGACCCCCACCTCAGCGACCTCATCCTATCTGGAGTACCTCTGCAAAGACCTTGTGTCTAAACACATTTGCATTCATGGCACATCTCCTGGGGGGCGGGTCACAATTCAACTGTTAACACTGGGGAAAGGGTTCCTGCACTGGGTGATGACTTGCTTCTTTCTCTTCTCCCCTCCTCCTTTCTTCTCTTCCTTCTACTTCCCCCCTAGTTGTTCTTTGTGTCGAACACCCCTCATATTCCCTGGCTTGATCTCCCCTGTTCTGGTTCTCTGGTACCATATACAATATTTGCAGTGGGGTCTAACTGAAGCTGCTGTAAACTCCCCTGATAGGGACAATTGACTAAGGTGACATCAAGAGTTTTGTTGTGTATCATTGATGCCTTATATTGAATATGGGATAAATTGCAGCAAACGAGCTGATTTTTGCATCTGCTGTGGATTGAACATGTCCCATCCAAAGTTCAACTGTCGAAACCTTATGGCCAACATGATAGTCTAAAGGGTGGGGCTTCGTCGAGTGATTAGGCCGTGAGGGCTCCTCACCTTGTGAATGGAGTAAGGTGCTTATGAAAGAGGGTTCACACACAGTCAGCCCTCTTGCCTGTCAGTTTTCTGCCACCTGAAATCACAGCATCCCCCCTCATTCCTGCAGGTGGACACAGCATCCAAGGACAAGTGGAGACAGATAGGATCCTCACCATACAATGAACCTGCCAGGAAGCTGACTTCCTGCACTCCAGAAGAAATAAATCCCTTCTCTGGATAAACTAGCCAGTCTGTGGTGGTATTTGGTTATAGCAGCACAAACAGGTGAAAGCTGTACCCTCTCTTACTAACAACCCGTCAGCATCTCCTGCTCCTCTTTACCTGTTTTTCTGATTATGCATGAAGACTTGAGAGAGCTGATAGAGATGACACGGTCTCACCTAGAATTATAATGGACGGGCAGTCGTCAGAAATTTGGAGGACATTTGAGAAGCCTTTAGATGCTTCACACCAGATCAGTTAGCCTGGAACAAGCACCTTGGGGTGAGCCAACAGTAGGCCAGACACACTGTGGAAAAGTAACCCATCACTAGAAAAAGAGACGCTTCCGTTGCATGTTATGGCAGTCCCTGCAGAGATGAGCTCCCATCACAGGGCAGGGAGTCCCAGGACCCACAGAAGACTGAGCATGGGCAGTGCCCCTTCAGAAGCCCTGGGGTGACCTTCAGAAGGGTGACCTTCAGAAGCCCTGGGGTGACCTTCAGAAGGCTGCCGTGTCAGTGGCAATGATGAATTTTTCTCAATATTGAATTTAAGTCGTGAGCAGGAGGCACAATGAACTCAAAACCAACACTCACATTTAGAAATGAGAAGGCTGCTCTTAACAAGAAAGATTGGCTGTTTTATATCATTGTTTTTCTTCTCCTCAGAGCATTGCTTAATTTATTTTCCTTCTGTCTTCATTTTCCTTTCAATATTTGTAATTTGCATTGGCATGCATATTTAAAATATAACCAGGATTAAATGTGATCATTGTAATGCTTTCTATACTAGAAATATATACTACGGATAGTCTACAATGGGGATAATTTGTATGTGGCTAATTGGAACTTGACAGAATCATTCTTAACAATTTCCATGGAGGTTCTAAGAAGTATTTACAAGTTCTTTTTCATTTGTAAAATATGCATTGCAAAATCCCACTCTGGGTCTTAGTGTTACTTTGTTTTCTCACCATTGAATTTCCCTCCTGCAATGAAATTCAGCCTTTGTGCATAGTAAGCACTCTATAAATGTTTGCTGAATAGACCTGACTCCTTCCTGGTCTATTTGGCCCACTGCTTTCTCATTATTAGGCTTACAAACTCCAGAAATACAGGTCTAAGAAAACAATGCATATATTGCATAGAAATATGAATCTTCACAAAATCTTAGGGGTGGGGAGTAGGGTTATTCACATAGGAAAGCTAGAGAAACCAAGAGGGAAGTTCTTTCTCAAAGTCATGGCAGGTACTTGTACTAAGTAGCAACTCTTGTCTTTCATGGTCACAGTGCTTGTGAAGAATGGGGACTCAGTGAAAAAATGGTTCAGTGAATGAATGGCATGAATAACTCCAGAAAAGTCTGCTTCATCCTTGACAATGGCATCAGCACCCTAGGAGGTAACACAGCTTCTGTGCACAGCCAGGATAATAATAGAAATATTAGTGCTTGTGGTTTTCCGGTACCCTCATAGCCAGGAAGCCTCCTTGCTAATGGAGTGGGAGTGTTTGGATCACGAGGTGCTCAACACCAGGCTCGACAGAGAATGATGTGGAATTAGAATCAGACGTGCTGGAACACCCAGAACAGTCCTCCCTAATTCATTAGTTATGAAAATAAGAAAATGGATTAAGCCCTCATTATTCGATTGTTTCTGTGCCTGTCTATTAAAATCAAAAGAGGCAGGAGCAGCTGCAGGTGTGTGAAATTATAACCCCAAAGGGATCCCGACTACCTGTCCCTAAATCTGCCTTTTAGCAGGAGCCCTGAGCGTTGAAACCTCCCACCTGGCCTGCGTTTCCGGGGTCCACGGGAGGGTCTAGCATGGTGCTGAGGTGACAGCAGGGACTTGTGGGGCTGGATGAAGGGATGCCTCTGGGGACATTCAGAACTTTCAAAGTCTCTGCTGACAGCTCTGCACCATCTACCTGAAGGAGATCTGGCCACAGGTAAGAAGCTCCCAGTCCTTGCTGGGCAGGGGTGGGGGGCAGGGGGGCACCAGGAAGGCCTGCAGGCCTCTGCACCGGTGGAAGGTCCTGCGAAGGCAGGCCAGAGACCCGCAGTGGACGTGGCCTGGGTTACAAAGGACTTCTGTGGACAGAGTTTTCTTCCAGGCTGTTCTACCAGCCCGTCTCCCTCTATACCCACATGAGGAAGAAAAGTGTCACGGAGTCTTTCCAATGACGTTACCACAGCAGAGAGGAAACCGTGGGTGTCCTGCAGCTGTCACAGCAGATCACCACAAACCAAGTGGCCTGAATCCGCACAAGGGTCGACTCACAGTTCTGTGGGTTAACATTCCCACAGGGGCCTTACTGACCTAAAAGGAAGGAGAGTCAGGCCCACGTTCCTTTCTGCAGCCTCCGAGGGACAGGCCGGTCCTCATGTCCCTGGCCTCAGTAGGACACCTGCCTTCCTCAGTGAGATCCCTCACTCCATCTCCAAAGCCAGCAACAGGGCACCTCTCTGGCCTTCCGCCATCTCCCTCCTCCACCACGGCCAGGAAAGGGACACCAAGGGAAGCACTCAGGGCACTGGGGGGTTGCCTTGGGAGTGCTGGGCCGTCTCTCTGCCTCGAGGCCTGGACCTCGAGGTCCATGGAATGCATGGGCAAGGGCTCCTGCCAGGTGAGGTCACGGCCAAGGGTTCTGAGAATTAGGACGTGAACATCTGGGGATCACTGCTCTGCCTACGTTCCACCCTGTGGTCGAGGCAGGCCTTCCCCGTGCTGAAGAGGACGGAGACACTTCCCCACACCCTGTGCTGCTCCTCCTGTGGATCACCTCACACGTTTTACCTTCAGACAAGGCTCTAAATCAGCCAAAGGTGACCACAGCCTTCTAAAAGATAACAAAATCATCATACATCACATGTAGTAATACAGGATACACGTGTAATACATACGAATACACACACACACACATACATGCACATGTGCATGTGTGTAAACTATATGACTTTAGATATATATCAGTACACAGGTGTCATTAGCACTTCTGAAACCATCTTGGTCAAATCACATAGCTAGATAATATAAAATAACTTTCTGATTTTTGCAGTGCATGGTTAAAATTTACATACAAAGTGTAACATGGAGGTAGGTGTGTGTGTGTGTGTGTGTGTGTGTGTGAAAGAGAGTTTGTAACTCATGGCAAAAAGCAAGTTTATAAATACTAAAAGAAATAAATAAAAAAGAATAAAAATCTGAATTGTGAAAGTGCTACAAATTTAAACCAAATGCCCCAAATTGTTGAGTAGCTGCTGAGTGGCGGGCACTGAGTATTCACAAACACCCCGAGGCCTTGTGCTTGGTTGGTCTCTCGAAGCTGCTCCTGTGAGAGAGAGGACGGCTTTCTAGGCAGTGAATGTGGGTAAGACTGTTCGCCCCAGGAAGAGGCCTCTGGTGCGTGGGTTTCCTGGTGGAGCTCTGACGCAGGGTCCTGGGAGCAAAGGACCTTTAGAAGGCAAGGTGAGAGGGCCGCTCCAGGTGCAGGCAGAAGGGCCACGATGAGGAAGGGGGCTGTCTTCAGGTTGGCAGAGTGAGGAGAGAAGGAGAGGGGCACAGGAGGTGCAGGGGGACGCCCTTCTGACAGAGCAGAGCAGTTTGGACTTTCCAGGAATGTTTTATTGAGATGCAAGTTGAGGGTAGGTAAAATCTTCACAGTGACTGAGGAGTAACTGAAGGAGGGCAGACTTTGTCCTGGAGGTAACAGGGAGCCATGGGAGGTGTGTGAGCAGGGGACTAGCAGGGCCAGTCAATATTTGGGACAGAGACTGTTGGCTGTCTCCTGAGGCTCACTTTCCCCTTCTTTTGTAACAGAAAACTTTATTCTCAGTGAAGCCCAGTCACACCCAGTTGAAGGCCACAGAGCCTGCCACCTTTGCTGCTAGTTGTGGTCATCTGATTAAAGTCAATGCTATGTAAATGGAAGTGATCCTAAAAGTCATTTTCTAAGAGGGAAAAAGGGGACATGTCCTGTGTATGGTCTGTATGTGAGGTGTCCCCCCAAAGCTCACATGTGAACATTGCAAGAAGGTTTAGAGATGACAGAATTGGGTTGAGAGAGCCTTAACCCAATCAGTGAATTAGTTCCCTGATGGTATTAACTGGGTGGTGACTGGAGGAGGTGGGTCGGGGGGCATGGCTTTGGGGTTTGAATGCTGATTCTGGTGCGTAGAGTCTTTTTCTGCTCCCTGATCATCACATGAGCCACTTCCTTCCACCACACTCTTCCGCCATGATGTTCTGTCACCTCAAGACTGGAGGAATGGAGCCAGGAAAGGACCGAGACCTCTGAAACCATGAGCCCCTAAATAAACTTTTTTCCCCCTAAAGTTGTTTTTGTCAGGTCTTTTAGTCATCGCAGTGAAAAAGCTGACTCAAATCATCCTGTTTTCTTCTCAATCTTCTATTTGGAACATGAATGTGATGGCTGGAGCCCTAGAAGCCATGTTGGATTCTGAAGATGACGTGAAATCTGAGGAACATGAGAACAGAGAGCTCAAGGGGAACAGGTTTCTTTTATATAAATGGGAAAATAAATCCACATTGTGTAAGTACTCTTACCTACTTATAGGCCTCTGAATCTGCCCCTAAATCAGCGGTTTTTAGCTCTGTCTACACATAACAAACCTCAGAAACCTGGTGATTCCCACGTGAAGCCAGTAGCCACGGGGCAGAGAGTTGTGTTATGGGGACATTTCAAGGCTGGGAGTTATTTTGGAAGGTCACTGCAACGCCACCACTCAGATTTAGAATGGAAAGAAAGGCAGTGGTCACAGGCGGTCAGGTGTTTGGGGAAGGCCAGGGGAAGGCAGAGTCCGTGGAGGGAGAGAGGTGGGAAACGGCTTGTATGTAAGGTGATGGTTTATGCTTAGGAAATCTCAGGACCAGGCACAGGGTCCTGCAGAGGGAGAGGGTGGAAGGCATGAAGAGGGGCTTCAGGAGGAAGGAGCTTCCGTTTCCAGTGGACACCCAGGAAACGGGAAGGGCTGCCTCCTCCTGCCCACCGACCACAGGCTTCCAAAGCCTCCACCTTTTCTTTAACTCAAGGACGTGCCTTTCATTACCATCCTTCTGCATGGTGGATTTTTGGGGGGAGAATGCAATTGTTTTCCAGAAAATCTAACAGCTCTCCCTATTTGTAAAGCCTGTGACGGAGGAGAATACCCACAGGGAACTCAGGGCTTCCCCCAGACGGCTCCCGGGACCTTCTGTCTTCCTCAGAGGACTGACTAGCCTGTTCTGTTCAAGTCCTTCACCATCCTGTGCGCAGGCTGCCTCTATTGGGAGCTGGCAGCCCTCTCTGAACCTCGGACAGGCTCCCACCTGATGAACCTCTGTCCCTGCTGTCATCACCATTGTTTGGGGGCAGTGGTCAAACCGTATTGACACTTTGCTGACACCCTTTCCCGGGCCCAATTACCTTTCTGTCGTGATACGATCCACGAGGTGTCAGGAGGGTTCCGTGCCACGCCAAGCAGGTTGGCGCCCAGACGTCCCTCAGACACAGACAATAAATCATTTTCATGCTGCTTCTGGAAATGAGGAGAGACGCGCCCCATCCGCATCCCAACAGCTCTTTCCGCTCAGCACAGGCCACCCAGGGGGCTGCGAGGCCTGAGCCACGGGCCCCGCCCTGCCCTGGCAGGGTCCCCAGTTCACACTCCAAGTTGAATTCCTGAGGAAAGAGACCCAGAGCTCTTGCCTGAGACCCTGAACCTTAACAGCAGATTGAAAAGTAGGTGCCTTTCCGAAGAAGCTGAGCTCTTTGGACTTTCCAGGAATATTCTGTTGAGATGCAGCTTTAGGGTGGATGAAATCTCCATAAGAGGAAGCATAATCAGTAAAACAGGGGCCATGCACCCCTCCTGAGAACACCCCAGCCCCGCTGGGGACGGAACACAGGCTTTGGGGCTAAATGGGGTCAAGATGAAGAGTCTCCTTCCCCTCCTCTTCCTCCTGACTAAACGTAACAAAGCTGGCCCTCATCCCACCCAAAGGGATCTCCACGGATTCACCTGATGGGAAGCTTATGTTGAACGGTCCATTTTAACACTTTATACACACGCACGTGCGCAGATGCACACTTAACTCTCACCTCCGGCCTGGCCCATCTAGCGCCGATAACTCACACCCGTAACTGCTGACCATTTATTCGACCACTGAGCCACATCCCCAGCCCTATTTCGTGTTTTATTTAGAGATAGAGTCTCATCAAGTTGCTTAGTGCTTCACTGTTGCTTAGGCTGGCTTCGAGATCCTCCTGCCTCAGCCTCCGGAGCAGCTGGGGTTATGGGTGTGCAACACCATGCCTGGCTCATGCGGGCTACACTTCAACTTGCTGTTTGCATCTTCATCTTTATCATCTTTCTATGCAAGTTGTTTGTTCCTACTTTCTTCCTTTAACCATCTTGTAACATTATAATAATCTGAAACTCTAGGAAGGGACATTTGTGTCCTTCATGGGTTGGTCCTTTGGACTGATACAAAAAAATGAAAAACAAAGTCTTGGCAAAGTTGTCTGTTCAAGAGGGCATGTACCACAGGGTGAGGGAGCCCTTCAAAGGGGACAGTGTTAATGTTTTGATGGTGACTTCCAACTGCCCTCAAGCAGGTGGCTTCAGTCCTGCATTCCTAACAAGACCATATCAAGCTGGGTGCTTGCAGCTCCAATGACAATGATGGGCAGAGAGCCGTGCTTTTCTGGCTGTGGGCAAATGTGTGCCACCATGCTTGACAACATGGTATTCATGCACTTCTTGATAAAACAGTCACTCTACTTTATAATGAGGAAACTGAGGCAGAGGGGTCTGCCCCACTGGCTGAGTATTGGAGCAGGGACAGAAGCACAGATTGCTCTTGGCTGCCAGCCCCAGAGTGACCTCTCCCTCCTACCAAGGTTTTTTTTTTTTCTTTTTGGTACCAGGGATTGAACCCAGGGGTGCTTCACCATGGGCCATATCCCCAGCCCTGCTTATTTCTTTAATTTGGAGACAGGGTCTTGCTAAGTTGCTGAGGCTGGCCTTAAACTTGCAATCCTCCTGCCTCATTCTCCTGAGTTTCTAGGATTCCATGTGGAAACCACGGCTCCTAGATAGCACTTTTCTTTTCCAAATGATTTTAGAGAATGTCTTCAACTTTTTAAAAGTATAAAACTAAAGCTGTACAAACTGTTTTTGTTTATTTGTTTGCTTGGGGGACTGGGTGGGGTGGAGGTGGTGACTGATTTCTTCTGCTGTCATTCGGTGGACTCTCCAGCCCCTGACTAAGCACTCTTGTGGGCTGGCATTTGAGGACCTCAGGTGATATTTTTCCATTTAATCCTGTATTTAGCAGGACCTTGCCCTTGTGACATTCGTGGTCGTCCCCCACTCCCCCAGCTGTGGCCAGCAGAACAAGAACCTCACAGGGTGCCGGGGGTGGCAATGAGGCCAGAGAGGCAGAGTGGGGTGTTGACTAGCGCAGGAGGTAGAGACAAAGACTCTGGCTCTCTCTCTCTCTCTCTCTCTCTCTCTCTCTCTCTCTCTCTCTGTGTGTGTGTGTGTAGCTTCCTGGAAAGAGTGACAACTACAGTAGATGTTTGAGCACTTATCAGTGCAATATGAAAGTGCCTTCTTGCTTATGAGAATCCTCTCTTTTGAGCTCTCTGTGGGTGTCTCGTAACTATTTCAACTTGGTGGTCCTGGAAGCAGTCTTGAGGAGCTTTTACAATCTGCTACAGGTCAACAGCTAGCAAGCCACTCAACTAGGACTCAAAACCGGGTTACATTTGGAAAATAATTTGAGCTGGGTGTGGTGGCACATGTCTGTAACTCCAGCGACTCAGGAGGCTGAGGCAGGACGATCCCAGGTTTGAGGCCAGCCACACCAACTTAGTGAGGCCCTAAGCAACTTGGCAAACCCTTCCTAAAATTGGAATTAAAAAGGGCTGGGGATGGGGCTCAGGGATTAAGATGGGAAGTAATTCAAGCCTATTTATCTTGAAGAATACTTTTAGTGTAAAATTAACAAGAGCTTTGTAAAAACGAATTCAGGAGCACAGTGGACATTTGTAAAAGTGGAAACTACATAAAGTGACAGAGCCATGTTCATGGCAGCCGTCTTCACAAAGTGGAAATTACCCAGTGTTAACAGGCCGGAGGGGGAACCAACAGGTTGGTCTGTTTCTATGAGGGAATATCATTCCATCTTAAAGCAGGAAGGACATTCTGACACAGGACACTAAGTAGGTGACCCTTAAGGACATTATGCGGAGGGAAACTAGCCAGGCACAAGAAGACAGTCCTGAAAGATTCCATTCCTAGCAGGTCCTTGTGGTCCAGGGGCTGGGGGAAGGGCACAGGGAACTGGTGACTGACCGGCCGAGAGGTGTGGTCTTGCCAGGTGAGAGGGGCTCTGAGGATGAACGGCGGCTGCGGATGCCCAACAAAATGAATGCACTCAGATCACTGAATCGTGCAATTAAGAGGGCTAACATAGTAAATTTGATGTTATTTCTGTTTAATCACATAAAAAGTGGAAAAATTCTGCTCTGTAGAGGGCACATGATAAGAATGCATGCAGAGCTTATGTCTTGTTTTGTCATGTCTAAGCATGATTCTGGAGTTCAAATCTCTGCTCCACTACTTATTTGCTGTTTGCTGGGGGAAGGGATGAACCTCTCTGGAGCTTAATTTTTTCATCTGTAAATTAGGGATAAAATAGTACTTTCATCTAGAATTGACATGAAGCTTAAATGATATGATACAATTAGGCACACGGAACTTGCCTGGCATATAATTAACACTCCATGAAGGCCCAATGGTGTTATCTGGTCAACATGGTGATACCGCATACCTAAATACTTCACTTTGAGTAAAAGGTACTCTGAAAACTTCACGGAAAAATGTTTCTAAGCTATTAGATGGAATCATGTAAAATGGAAAAATGTAGATGGAAAAATGTAAAATGGTTACTTTTTAAAATATTCAAGATACTTGGGAACGAGTCGTCAGTGGCTTTGAAACATTCAAGGAATTCTTTGGGAAACTCCTCTCTAAGGGAGGCTAAGGGGTCATTGCTGGCCTAGGAGGAAAAGTCCCATAGCCAAGGGGGTTCCCTGCAGGGTCAGCGGAGTGGAGCCTGGGGGTGCGCACTTGCCTGGCCCTCTTCAAAGGACGTGGGACTGCTGACTAATTGTGGCACAAAGTCCGAGCTTGAGGCTTCCCCCCTCACTGATTCCCCACCGTGTCCTTGCTCATCTTGGCCAGGACACAGCGAGCTGGAAATTCTGCAAGGAGAGCAGCACGATGAGAGAAGTGGGTCCCCCCCCCTGATAATCTCATTTTGGAATTGCTAATTTCAGATGTGATGATGGAGCTCACTGAGCCAGGCCGCGAGAGACCAGGCATTACTCAGAGGTGGGCACTTAGCGGAGACGAGGCCCCCTTAATTAGGATTCTGGCACCGTAGGTGGGAATGTTGACTATTGCTGTGAATAGTAAATCATAAATGCTAAATTACATCCAATCTCAGAAATAACTGTGCAAAACTTCTCACAGCATAGATAATCAGGCAATTATTGAGATGGTTACAGCACACACAGGCCACGGCAACTTTGTTGTGAGCTCCCTCATCCTCTGAGGTACAATCTCATTTATCCCAGCTCCAGTTTTATGTATTTTACTCTGGTAAATAAGAATGAATGTTCAGTCTAAGTTTTAGACTTTTTAAAATATGGAACACATAACGTGGTCCACAGTTTAAGCCTTAAACTTATAAGTTAAAACATTAAATGAATGTACCACTTGTTCAAAAGACAAAGATGATGGAGGAATCTTACTTGACTATGATCTCAGCCAGGGGCTGGGCCTACGTGTGTTTTTAATTTTCTCTTTGCTGGTTTCCAATGTAATTTTTGGAAAATAAAAATTTTCTGAGCCCCCGTTTGTGCCTGTATAATTTAGAGAATTTGCAATGATTTTAGCAGGGCTCTGCCCAACACTCAATTAATAATAAAAATAACAGGACCTCTTGTGATTTTAAGCATGCATTTGTGGCATCCCTGTAGCAAGAACTTCACGCAACTTGGGTCACGTTGTCGACCTCTATTTTGCTAATCAAACGCGTAGAGGTCAAACATCCTATGTCAGGGGGCACAGAGGGGAAATGGTACCATGTACCTTGCACCCATTTTGGTCTCAGTCCATGCTGATCACATGATTGTTGGTGACTGAGGGAAGACGTTGGAAGAAGTAAAGAACTTGCTTACTGGGCACCGTCTGAAGGCACAGATTCCACAGAACCATGACGGCACCCTTCAGTCACAAACGTGGTTTTGCAGGTGGATTTTGCCTGGTCACTGGGCTTGGCGCTTCCTCTCCCTGACTCCCGCCAGCAGGGGTCACTGCAGAGCGCTCTAGGCTGCTGATGGACTGGTGGACTCTCTGTCCACCCCGTCTCTCCCCTAGTTGAGGAGGCTGTGGAAAGTCAGCCTCCAGAAGGGGCCCTGGCTTCCTCCCTGTCCTCGAAGGGGACAGAACTCCCAGATCCCAGGAGGCCTACTTCCCACTGACAAGGCCTCCTTGTGGGATGGGGAGGGAGGCCAGCGGGGCTTGGGTGGGTTCCACAGAATGCTGAGCTCTCCAGCTCTTTCTGAGGGATGGTGGGGCTGGGGTCTCGCATCACACTTCCCTGGGTAAGTACCAGTCTCTGAGTTTCTCCAATACCCTATACCACAGCCTGCCAGGAGGAGGAGTGGAATTCCACCAGAGGCCTGCTGATGGGAAGGGACCCACTTCCCGCAGTTGGATGTCACGTTAAGATTCATTTGAAGTCATCAAGAATTGCACCAAGAACTGCATAATTAGGAAGGCAAGTGACTGCGCGCCATGCTGTATGATTTACAGAATTCTTCCCTTTCTAGATTCTGTTTAATTCCCACAAACTGAGATTTAGTCTTATTGTGCAGACAACAAATCTAAGTTTGAGAGAGGTTAGAATCCTCTCCTCCTGGTGGAGAATCCCCACGTGACGGCTCCCATCCTCAAGCTCAGTTCTCTCCACAGACACTGAGCACTTACAGGATGTCTCTAGAAGCAACTCCATTCATCTCAAGTATTTAAAGCAGCTGTAGGGGACCCTTTGCCGGGGCTGTTGTATTCAAAGACCAGTATGACATCTCCAAAAATTTTCTCTCTTGTGCTGAATAGAGAGGAACATTTTAATAGCTACTTATTATAATCGTGTTCATTACACTATTCAATTTGCCTAAAATGCAGGGCCTGTGTTAAAAGATGTGAGACAAACTTTACAGAAGCAAAGGGGTGAGGCTGTCTCAGCTGCTCCTCAGCCAGGAGGGAACGAGATCCCAGAGGTGACAGAGTCCCTGAGCAACTGTGAAGCGCTGCAGCCGCAACCCAAGCTTGGCAGGCAGGACGTGTGTCAGGCTGGCGCAGGACATCTGTCCCCAACAAGGTTTTGGCTCTGTGATCTGGATTCTGTTTCATGTTTCAGAGGCAAGTTCCTTTCTCTGAAGTCTACATTCTTTCCCTGCCCTTCCGCTAATGGTGCCTTCCAGATTTAGACACCCGCGTCAGGTTGGCGCCCCACACTTAAGATCTCCAGAGTGGACCAGATTAGCTATCTTCTCACACCATGATTCCTCAATCTGCCACTGGACATGCCTCCACTCCATCTCTAGGTGTCTCATTGTAGGCCTACCTGGACTCTCTGTCCACTCCGTCTCTAGGTATCTCATGATCCACAAGGCCCATCTTTGTATCCCTGCATTGAGATGGTGCCTGATAAAGACAGCTTTTGCTAGGGTGCATGCACTAGACGTTGCTGTTCTTGGAACACCTCTGTGGTCCTCCGTGGCAGGAACTCAACAGTAGCAGGCACTCGCCTGGATGAGGAACCCCCTGGGGCAGCGTTGCCACTTCTCCTAGTTAAGGAGGCTACCTCTGCATCAGGCTCCTGCAGGGCCAGGAAACCAAAGTGGAACAGGCAGAGTCTCTGTGATCTCTCCAATCCAGAGCTGCCTGTCAGGCTTGTTTAATGACGTGTAACAGGTGAAAAATGACAAGAAGAACATGAGTCAGGGCAGGGATTCCTATTCATGACATTCACTGTTTTATCCCCAGAGCCTGGAAAAATTCCTGGCACACACGTGTTCAATCAATATTTTGTAAATACATGACTGATTGGGAGAATGACCGACTGAATGCATAATAGACTAACCCAGAGCCACTGCCCTCTCCTTCCCCGACTTCCAGTCTCTGTGTCGTGCGACAGTGTGTACGTATGCAGATGGATCTTTCAAACAAATACAATCAAAAATTGAGTATCATGATCCTCTCTTTATAAAAAAAAAACAATTTAAGTATGAGGATGGCTATTTACAAATATTTTACACACAGACCCACAGACCCTAAGCTACTGTAATAAAGAGCTTTTGTAATTTGTTTCAATGTAAAAAAAAAAAAAATGCACAGGTCTTGGGAAGTAAACAGATGTCCTACCTGAAAACCAGCAGCTTTACATTCTCAGGATTAGTTTCTAAGCAACTGGTGGAAAGAACTGGTCTTGTAAGTTGCCCTTGAACTTGGGGTAAGTCCACAGGTGTGGTTGGAGGTAAGAGGAGGTTCAGAGCTTTGCTCTGTGCCAGGTGCCCAGCAGGACCACAGCAGGGTTCAAGCCCCCTATGCTTGCAGAAAGTAGCACCGGGGATGTGCCCTGGTTTGCAGTTTGGCACCTAAACATCTGGGCGCTCTCGCTCTCGCCCTCGCCCTCTCTCTCTCTCTCTCTCTCTCTCTCTCTCTCTCTCTCCAGAGAATGACAGCTGATTTTATCCTTACCCATGATTGACACAGCCCAGCCATTCCCTGTGAAGCAGGACACAGCCAGCAGAGGGGTGAAGGCAACCCCAAACAGACCTCTCTGGGATGGATTTGTATCAGGGTCGTAAAGAATTCGAGGTGGGAAGGGAAAAGCGCTGGGCAAGCACTTGTTGGAGACGGCAGCAAGGAACGTGTCCCCCCTCCCTTTTTTTTGTTTTTTTTTCCCCATCCCTCTTTGTTGTTTGTATTTTTCGTTTTCTTGGTCCAGTCCCCTAAAGCACACTCGGGGAGTTGATGGTTTCCAGCTTCCACGTGTAGGCACCTGGGCTTCCCGCCCCCGCCTGCCCCTGTTCTGTCCCACAGCCCATTTTATAATGCGAGTCACCACCAACAACATGGCTCTGAATAAAAGATGAACACATCAATTATGAGTCAGCCTGTTTCTAATGCGTACCCTTGTCACGCTGACCTCTTTCTGCTTTTATGTTTTTCAGTACCATCCTGACATTTGCCAACTGCAGCAGTTCCAAACCTTTCCACCCTATGATCCTATTATTTTAGCACTTTTCCGACTCTCCCCCTGTCTAATTAGTTTGACCTGCGGCTGTGGCGCGGGCAGGTACGGGCTCCCGGGATGGCACTCACCACTGTTTGTAGTCTGCGTCACAATTGCAGTAGTACTTGGGGTCCGTGCAGTTGCGCTCGATGCCACAGGCACACTTCTGAATCCCAGGCTCCGAGCCCCCCCAGTAGTAGTGCTTCTCGTTGGCTTTGCCAACCCACCACGTGTAGGGACTCCCATCTGCAAAAGAGGGAAGGCACGTTGAGAAACAGGTCTGCTCAGACGGGCGAAGTACTGCCTCCTCCAGGTGCTCAACCCTCTTAAAAGTACATTCAGTAAAAAAGAATTCGAGGGAACGGTAAGCTCAAGCTTTGCCACTGGTACGTGGACGTCTTTCCCCAAAGAAACGTGTTGGTCCTAACTTCTACAACAGGAGTGGGATTCCTAAGTTGTTAGCTCAGCTGAGACCAGTCCACGGTGGAGGGACCTGGGCCAGGAGTCGGTTCAGTGACACACAGCTGACTTCATGGCTGCTCTGACTTTTCTGTGAGTAGATAGTCCTGGGGGTGGGGGACTATTAGAGCCAATGTGGACTTCCACTTTTTCTAAGTCTGGCCTCTTACTTTTCTTTTCTCTCTCTTTCTCTCTCTCTCTCTCGCTCTCGCTCTCTCTTTCTCTTTTTCGATACTGGGGATTGAACCCAGGGATGCTTAATCAATGAGCCACATCCCTAGCCAACCCCTTTAAAAATATATTTTATTTAGAGACAGGGTCTCCCTGAGTTGCTTAGGTCCTTGCTAAGTTGCTGAGGCTGGTCTTGAACTCACCATCCTCCTGCCTTGGCCTCCCAAGCTGCTGGGATTATAGGCATGTGCCACTGAGCCTGGCTGGCCTCTTAATTTTCTGAATAAAGAAACTCACATCTAGAAAGTTCAAGCAGTTCTTTTAACCTCCCAGCCAATTATCTCCAAATCTAGAATTCTGACCCAAAGTAGGTACATGGGGGTGACACACTGTACAACTCTCTCTATACAATCTGACCTTTGTATTCACAGGTTTCTACCCTTGGAATCAACAATCTGTGATTCTAATATATATTTTTTAAATTAAAAAAATTTAGAAAATTGTCTGTACTAAACATGCCTAGACTTTATTCTTGTCATCATTCCTGAAACAATATAGTATAACAAATTATTTACGTAGTAATGTACTGTACTAGATCTTAGACATGATCTACAGATAACTTAAAATACACAAGAGGATGCCCATGCATAGGTTATACACAAATATTGCCCTATTTTAATTGAGCATCTGCAGATTTGGCATCTGCAGGAGTTCTGGAACCAACCCCTAATTACTTTCCTTTATTATTTAGCCGAGTAGTCACTCATTTGTTCATTCATTCATCCAAATCTCAAACATCTATTGGGTTTCCTTTATGTGCCAAATAAAAGTAACCCAGCCAAACAGTGGAGGAGGAAGATGCAGATTGGGAATACAGTTTAATAAGCATTCTGAACATGGAAGAGGGAAGGAAGAGAGGTCATAAAAGAAGCTGTCTCAGAGGAGGCAGACCACACACTGTGTCCTGAAGGCAGATGGGCATTACCCAGATAAGCAAGGACCTAGGATAGGTGAGGGGTCTGTGCAAAGGGGGCAGGGAGTTAAGATGTGGGGGAAAGTTCTCTGTGCAGAACATGTGCAGGAGCACGTGCATTGGGGTGGAAGAGGCTGAGGGAGGGTAGCGGCCACAGTAAGGGCCAGCCAGGAGGGCCGGCCTGCAACAACAGCAACGACTCTGTCCAGGGAGGCACTGGTCTATTCCAGCTTTTCAATGCCCATTTCTCCTCCATTTTAAAGAGTTTGAACTTTGTACTGAAAACAATGGAAAGCCATAAAGGAGGTGCAGCTGAGAATCATCACGGTCAAGTTTGGGTTTCAAAAGATTGACAATAAGGGAAAAGATGGATTTCTGTGGGATGGAGGAAGGGAGGCCAGATATGATGCCCCCTTGTTAACACAGAAGAGAAATAATAAATAGTCGTGGAAAAGGAGAGAAAGAACTAGACAGCAAGAGATTTGGGTGGTGCACCTGGGCTGGGAGATTGGGGTTGGACAGTGCGGGAGCAGAAGGTATTGTGGATTAGTCCACAGCTTCTGGCCTGAGTGACTAAGGGCGGGGAATAGGGAAGGAGGTCAGGAGTTTAGGGAATGTTGGAAAAAGATGATGAACTTGATGCATACAACAGTTGACTGTTCGTGTCTGTATCTCAGGAGCATTTTCTGAGCGGAAAATTCTGTTTCAGAAACCATCAGGGCAAACCAGAAAATATTGGGAGTGGCAGAGATACAGCTGGAATCTTTCAGATCACAAAGCTTTCAAAAAGCCGCAGAAGGAGATGACCCCAGTCCAGGAAGAAGGCAGTGAATGGAGGGAAAACGAAGGAAGGATTTTCAAAAGAGTGGAGTGGCCAGCATTGCCAGATTTCATAGCAAAATCCACTAAGAGGAGGATATACAAGTTTTCTTCTATGTGACAGCAAGGAGGCCAGGGAGACTTTATTGAGAGGGGTTGCCAGTGAAATGGGGGAAGGAAAGCCCAGAGAGAGCCAGCTGAGAAAGGAACAGAAGGGGGACAAGGAGGCCCGACAACAGAGGGCTGTTTCAATTTTATTTTACTGTGGTAAGAGTACTTAGCATGGATTCTCCCCTCTTCCCAACTTTCTAAGTGCACAGTTCAGTATTGTTACAGGTGTGGCCTGGTCCAACAACTCTAGAGCCCACCCACCCTGGGGAACTGAAGCCCCTGTGCCCTTTGGTTAATAATGGCTCATTCCCCTCTCTTCCCAGCTCCTGGGACTTAGTGTCACCATCTGACTATTTTAGATACCTGCTATAAGTGGAATCCTGCAATTCATGTGTATGCATTTTGCTTTCTCTTCCTATCTCTACTGCTATCTTATTATTTCTCTTCCAAAATAGTGTTATTTTCTACAAGGAAGGAAATTCTGCCATACATAACAACATGGCTGAACCCAGAGGCCATATGCAGAGATCAGATCACCCTCAGAGGAAGCTGGGAAAGAATGGACTCCAGTGGAGGTAGTGCCAGCCGGGGAGGCTAAGAGGCAAGTCCACTGAAATCTCCAGGCCTCTGGGTTGGAATTCCATCATGTTAACTCACCTTCCTCCCTAGATGCTAAGTGCACACTTGTGTCTGTGTGTGCTCAGAAGAAAGATGTGGAGAGTCCTGCACTCATGAATTCTTACTTGAACTATCACAACATCTAAATAACACAATAGAGTAAGGGTGGATCATAATGGAGCTACGTAAAAGCTGACATGGTACCTTCTCTGGTATCCCAGCAGCTTTCAAGAGCAATTTTGTTAAAATGTGGGCAATTTAAAGTCACTGAAAATGGATGGGGAATATCATGCTCCGTGTGATGGGATGGTGGAAGTTCTCATCCTGGAAATGCATTGTCCATGTATTCTCCTGGTGGAGAGAAATTGCTAGATTTCACTTAATTGGAAAAACTGACTCTTTTTCCTTGGAATGAGCCTTTCTAGAATTTCAGAAGACATACTGGACTTGATCTGATAAACAGTAAAGAGGGAGATTTCCGTATTCTATTCCAGAGATAAATAAGCCAGCTCTCTGAGATAAGGTCTACTTTGAAGCCATGTCTGCTGCCCATCTGGGCCTTTCCCAGCACCTGGGGGGGCTTGTGTTTGCTTCCCACATTTATTATTTTGTTTCTCCTTTCTCTGTCAGGGTAAAGGGCAAAACACCCAATGTTTTATGCTTCCCAGTATTGAAAACATGACTAATAATACACTTTTGATTCCAGAGTTTCAAAAATTAAGGCTTGAAAAATACCACTTATGGCAACTGTCTAGTGTGAGCCATCCCCAGAGATGTCTGGGTGATTTGGCCCCAGAACTACTCCAGGTTCATGTGGGATCCACCTCTGGCCTTGTTACAGGAAAGAACAAGGTGAAAGTCCAGGCTGATCTGGCAGAAGGCTCATCAGGCCTACCAGACCTCAACTTGACCCCATGACACAGAAACACCACCAGGTTGGTTATCAGATCTATTTATGTATTTATTTATTGCCTACCAGGGATTGAACCCAGGGGTACTTATCCACTGAGCCACATCCCCATCCCTTTTTTATTTTCATTTTTTTAATCTTAGGACAGGGTCTCACTAAGTTGTTTAGGGTCTTACTAAGTTGCTGGCTTTGAACTTGTGAACCTCCTGCCTCAAGCTTCTGAGTTGCTGGGATTACAGGTGTGTACCACCACACCTGGCTTATTGCATCTTTTCAGGTTGACCTAACTCTAAATGCTTTATTCCAAAGGAAAGTTTGGTTAATATCATTGTTTTTTGGAAACTGTAACACACTTAGGAGAAGGAAAGAAATAGACCAGACACAGGTAAAACTGGAGTTAATGGAAGAGTTATGTATCTCAGTGTCTCAGTTTCCTTTCACTGAGTGATTGGAGGCACCTAAAACATGTTTCTTTTCTTGTCACTTCTTATTCTAGTCTTTTAAAGTCTTTCAATTGTTATTGCTTTAAACTGCTTTTCTCCAAAGCCAATTAACAGGTAAATAATAATTTGTAAAGCAACAAACAGCACTTCATTAGCACAGCTCTGGAGTAAAGAGGTTCTTCGCTCCAAGTAAATTGAACTGTTCTCCTCTTCCTGAATATAAAATATACACCAAATTAAAAATTAATTTTAGTTATAGTGATTTAACCAAATTAGCCGGTGTTAAACACAAAGGGTAGAATTGGCATTTGCCCCTGTGCTACTGAAACAGTTTGCTATTGGCAAAACATATCTCCATTATAGTCAGTGACAGTGATTTGCATGAACTAAAGAAGCTCACATGGATCTACATTCTTGGTAAAAATCAGAACAATGTCAGTCAAAGGGGCAAGACAATAATCAGCATCACTTTTAGGATGAGACCATGGCAAATGCAGATGAGAGACAGCTAGTTCCCAACAGCACTTCAGGAAGCACCCAGCCCTGGAGAGAAAGCCTCACTGTGAAGTTGTCTGGGCAGCTTGTGCCCAGCAGGAGCCCCAGCACAGGGCCCAGGGTCTGCTAAGTTGCACTGCAGACCCTCAGTTCACTGTAGGCATGGGCTCTTGTTAGACACCAGGGGGAAGATCTGCGATGACATTTCCTCTGTCGATGGTGACGAGGTGACACGCCAGTGACTGGATAAGAGTGGCCTGGTTTCTCAACTCCTTCTCCCACCCCCTGTATTTCTCTCACATAGTACTTTAGTCCTCATGTAACTAATGCTCCCAGTTAGACTGATGCAGAATTTTTGTTCTTCTCATGAAAACCAGTCAGGTGCAGCACAAAGCCCACAACTTTCTTATCTGCCGTGAATGGAAGAATGCCAATACGAAATATTCCAGGGGAAAAGCAAATTGTACCATTGGTTATTAGCACTGGATTCTTCAGTTAAATCACTATAACGAAAAATAATTATGAATTTTATTAATTAGCATTATTTATTAATATTTTATATTCAGGAGGAAAATGGTTCAATTTGCTTTGAGCAAACAATTGCCTTTCTCCAGGGCTGTGCTAACGAAGTGCTACTTGTTACTCTACAAATCATTATTTACCTGTAAAAGGAATAATGCAATAAATGCAATAATGCAAATAACTGCAATAACTGCTTATTGCCATTAAAGCAATAAAGATGGAAAGACTATAAAAGACAAGAATAAGAAGTGATGAGAAAAGAACTAATTATTTGTCCAAGAGTTCAAGAACTTCTTTAACTTCAATATGAAGATTTTAGTTAACAATATAAAGTAGTTGTAATCAAGTATGATGAAATGAGATAATGATGAACCACATTCTCATAGCTAGAAGCTAAAGGATCAAAATGGGGCATATTGAATTAAAATAGCCCAATATGGGCTGAGTTAAATGTAATCACTACACTGTTAGACTCACTTCAGATCAAGCTTTATTAAGGTGAAGCGTTTATTAGGGTTTGGATGATTAAACTAGGAAAGGGAAAAGGAAAAGAGGATACATGTTCTCGAAGACCTAAAGAAACCAATGGATCTCTCTTATTTTTGCCAATTACTGTTCCAGAAGCATGGGACAAAGGCAGGGAGACCTCTTGAAAATATGGTTCAGATGTGGGCTTTTCAGAATGTGTTCTTTGGAATTTCCAGGCCACACAAAGTAACTGAATAGGCTGCTTAAGTAACTGTTATCCTAGTCACTCTAACATGAGACCCTGGACGGTCACTGCCACACTTAATGACTTCCATTACCTACTTCTACAAGATATTAAAGACAATACCGCAAGGGTTTATAGTCTCCAAAATGAAAACTTAGAAGCAATTTTTTAGCTTGATGAAACCTAGCTTTATTATATCTCCTATTACTGTTTAACTGCAAACTCTGTCAGAGAATCACAGGGTATTTTTTTTAGCAGAGCAAACATAAGTACGACTGGCAGCAGAGACACACTGGTGCCTGGACGCTCAGTGCCCCTGTGGACAGCTCCTTTGCAGATCATCCCAGGTGATTCTGCTCTTGGGGAACATTCTAGATGCTCAAAGTCCACTAAGGTATAGGAACCCCCCCCCTCTTAATTTTATTGTATAATTTTGAAGTTTACAACCTGGTGTTAAGGCATTTATACATAGAGCTTGTGGAACAGTTGTTACAGATGGAGCATCGATGATCTCACACAGGGTCCCCCTAAGTGGCTCTGGACAATTGCCCACTTCCTCTGCCTCCATTGTTACCCCTGCCCTGCTGCATTGCTCTTCTTCCAGGTCATCGGTGTGTCTCAGCTGCCCTTTTGATGGGATCACAACAATTCCTATCAAGGTGTGATGACAATATGCTTACTAAGCAAAGACGACCTTAATGATAGTTCTGGATCGGATGTGCAGAATATCGAGACACCTGTGAAAACCTTCCTAATACAAATGATCTAGAGAAGAAGGCAGGCAGAGAGCTCCAGCCTGGCCGGAACAGAGGGAAAACTCAAAGTGCTGCAGCTTCTCCGTTTTCTCCCGTTAACCTGATGTTTGCGGTTGGGATGATACAGCAGGCAGGAATTCCCTGCTCCTTCAGAGTGGGCAGTGCACAGTCAGGGATCCAGGGACGTAAAGCCAAAGGGGACAGCCTCCTCTGGCCCCAGGTATAGGAAGAGGGGATAAGCCAGTAGTCCTGGAGCTCTCTGACTTTAAAATAGAGACAGCCTCTCCCCTTTAACTGGTAGAATGGAGTTAGTACAATTGTGTCTAAGAACTGGACCATGGAGCCCAGGCTCAGATTCCCATAGCAGCATGAGGGCTGGGAGGTGAAGCCACAAAAGACAACTTCTGTATTTTTTTTTTAACTTAAGATGAAATAGGAGTAATAGAAGATTTACAATGTACCTAAGATGCCTATAAACAACATAGACCCCCTGATCTATTGACCAAAAAGTCATTGGAATAAGAATCTCAAAAGGAAACCTTGAGCAGTGGCACATACCTGAAATCCCAGCAGCTTGGGAGGCTGAGGCCAGAGGATTGTGAGTTCAAAGCCAAGCTCTGCAACAGCAAGGCACTAAGCAACTGAGTGAGACCCTGTCTCTAAATACAACACAAAAGAAGGCTGGAGATGTGGCTCAGTGGTTGAGTGCCTCTGAGTTAAATCCCCGGTACCCCCATACCCGCTTTAAAAAAGGAAAACTTGAGAACTGATCCTATCATCAGACAGGGCTGTCACATGTTGACCTGGGGAGAGGACAGTGATGGATTTAGCTCACTGCACACTTGGGAGCATATGTAGAGAAACTGACTCCCTTTCTTTGGGTCAGTGCCTGGATCCCATTGAGCTACCTACCGAGGACCCTGTTTACTAGGTAGGACATGAAGAGGTGACAGTGAGGCTTAGTACAGAAATATCTCCATTTAATTATCAGCTTTCTTCTGAATAATATAATCATGTAACTCTTTTCTTTTTGCAATTTCATAACCGTGATCCTGAGTCCAAATGCCTGTTTTTTTTAATATTTAAATTAAGGATTTTAGAAAGAAAATTAAAAATCATACATCTTGGCATTCTTAGACGCAAAAGACAGTTCTCTCAAACTACCTATAATTTTTGAGAAATCAACTCATTAAGTTCATTTCCCAGTCATCTAATTCTATGTTGTCCTATGTTCATATAAAACCAAATAAAAAATGAATCCCCAAAAGTCCTGCAGAATTTGTGCTGCAGATAATGATGTGAGGATGGGAAAAACTCATAATTTTGAATTTCTAATGTAAACAACCAATTTCATAGTTAAGGTGAACGTTTTATCTTTCTGTGATTGAATGTCTTGAAACTCATCTGATTAGGGATGAATAGAAATGAATGCAGTTGATTAGCTTCGGGTTGTATCTTTCAGAATTACACTGGATTCTCCTATATCCTATTGATTTGAGTATGGGCTAAATTTAGAAATGTAGAAGTAAAGTTCAGATTAAAAAGGACCTGAATCAAAATGTTAATAATTAAAAATTAATTTCACTGCATAATATTTAAATTTATTTTATTGAATTGAACTTAATAGATTTCAATCAAGGACTAATTCCACTGAGCAAAATTTGATTCAGTTGAATCAAATCAGTTTGAATCCAATTCAAATGAATTAGATTTTATTAATTTGAAATGGAATTGGAGTGACAGATTTGATGAGTTTGTAGCTCTGAGCAGTATTAAAGAGTAGAATAGGCCGACACACTCCAGGTGCCCTTGACTTTAATCCCTGCTGAGGTCACTGGCACTGCTGCTCCCTGGGAACCATGGTTGGTTTCTTTGTACCACGGTCCCTGGGAGCAAAAGTGACCAATTATAATACCATAGTGATGGGATGGAACTGCAAGGGGTTGTTTCTTTGATTATTTTTGTTTCTCTAAATTCTTTTACAGACAGCTTGCTTCTTCCTTTCCAATATCTTTCCACTCAGACTTTCTTTCCTGTCCAAACGCAGTGACTTGTATCCACTGTGCATTGCTAAACTCATTTGTCCATGAGGGTCTTTATGCGCTTCTGAATCTCAAGGAAAGTTCTTTTAATGTTGAGTTATAAGTAGTGATGTTGCTGCCGTTTAAAAATAGTTCATCTTCATGTTTAAGGCAGTTCACTTCCATCTATCATCTGCTGAGACTTTTGAAAATATGAATTGATAGTGAATTTTGTTCAAGGGTTGGTCTGCTCTTATTGAAGTTATAATTTTCTCTTTTTTTTTGGTACCAGGGATTGAACTCAGAGGCACTCAACCACTGAGCCACATCCCCAGCCCTATTTTGTATTTTATTTAGAGACAGGGTCTCACCCAGTTGTTTAGTGCCTCACTGTTGCTGAGGCTGGCTTTGAACTTGTGATGGATCCACCTATCTCAGCCTCCCAAGCACTGGGATTACAGGCATATGCCACTGCACCCAGCAAAATTATATATTTTTTTCCTTTTAGCATTTCTAGATTTTTCTAATGATAGTGTAATTTAAAAACTCACTATGTTGTGATAAATCTTCACACACACACACACACACACACACACAAGTATATTGTTAGATTTGTTTTGCTATTTGTTTGGGATTGTTGCCACCGTGTTCATGAGTAGCACTGACCTATGATTTTTCTTTTGTTGGACTCATCATTATTTATGGTATCAAATTAACATGGCCTCAAAGAATGGATGGGGGACTGAATAAGCTTTCAATTATTTGGTAAACTGTCTGAGGCTTACATAATTTAATCTTTGTTTTAAGATCATTCTTATATCCATTTATGTATGTTTATATTCTTAACTATTTGTTGTATCCATTTATACATTGTTTTTAAATGAACTTGTCAACTGCATCTTAATATTTAAATATACTGGTCAACAGCTGCACTTGTGCTGTTGTTTTTATTTCTACTCTTCTTTATCTCTTTTGTCTGACTAATCTAGTTCCAAGTTTATTAATTTTATCAGACTCTTCAAAGAATCAATTTTGCAATCTTACCAAATGTTTGATCTCTAGTTCATTTTTCCTACCTTCATATTTATTTCATTTTTCTACTTTGAATGTACTCTAGGATCCTCAATATCTTTTTAAATTTTTAACTTTTAACTGATGAGTAAAAATTTTCTCTTGTGCAATATGACATTTTGAAATATGTATAATATGGAATGAATAAATTGAGCAAGCTAATGTACTCTTGGTGATTTTTAAAACACAGCATTGTTATTAACAACCTTCACTGTGTTGAAAACCCCATCTCTTGAACTTATTCCTCTTATCTAACTGAAATTTTGTATCATTTGACCAACATCTTCTCTATCCCAACCACCCAGTCTCTCGTAACCACCATTCAACTCTTCTTTAAAATTGCACATATAAGAGAGACGGTGTGGCATTTGTCTTGCTATGCCTGTTTATTTCACTGAATATAACGTCCTCCAGGTTTGCCCATGTTGCTGAAATGACAGAATTTCCTTCTTGCTAAAGGCTGAATAGTGTTCACTTGTATATATATATATGACCTTTGTTCATTCATTCATTGACGGGCACTTGGTCTGCTTCCATGTCTTGGTTATTGTGAATAGTGCTACTGTAAATACTTTATTGTCTAAAAATGACTTTATTTAAAGATATTATTTTTATGGGTGGAATATATAAAATTGATTTTTTTCTCAAAAAATTTTAAAAACATAATTCTAATGCTGTTATATTTCTATTATCAAGACCTTTATGGTCAGTTTAATTTCCACTCTTCTATAGGTTATTTTCTGTCTAGCAGGGGAGTTTCTTTCTTGTTTTGATCCACTGTGATCTATTAATCTGCGTCTCCATCTTAATTTGCATGTTTTCTTTTGTCATGGTTTGTTCTTAACCATGTGCCCTAAATTTATGAAGTCTCACCTCCTTATCAAAGGTCCAGTTGGAGACAGGTTGTATACCTCTGATCTAATCTCCTTGCTCTGAATCGCCTCTCCATATTTTCCACTCTTTTTCTCACTGGCTGGTTTTTGAGATATTCTTTCATATTTCTTCTCCCTTTCAGTATCTTCACTTTGGCTAGGTAGAAACTGCTATTTAACTTTTCCATTAAACTTTCAGTTTTATCTATGACTTTTTATTTCTACAACTTTTATTTGCTTCTTTTTCAAATGCCACTGTATTTGATAACGTCTTCCTTAATCATATCTTCAATTTCCTTTTTTTTTCCCTAAGAAAACATTCTGATCCAATAATTTTAATATCTGGGGTTTTTGCAGGATTACAAACGCTATTAGCTATTTCTGTTGATTCACAAACATGGTATCTGGCTTCCCCACACATTTCATGATTAGTTTTTCCCTGAGGTCATATTCCTTGGAAATATATCTATGAGAATTCTTTGAGGTGCAAATGAAGGTATGTCCCTCTCAGATATTTTGCTTTTGCTTTTATCAGATACCTGTAGATATTGCTAACCTGGGACCTCTTTAAAATATATTTTCAGCTTAAATTGTTTTCAACCATCCAAGTTAGTATGAAATTATGCTGTAAACATACATCAGATCTGGCTTTTTAATGAAACTTCAAGGGATAATTTCTTTTTCTCTTTACCTTGAGCACAAGTTCAGATGGTCAAAATTCCTATGCTGTCTTCTTGGGTATAGTGGGTTTTGACTTTTCAATTTATTTCATTTTGTTTCTCACTAAAAGTCTAGCCTCTTGGATTCTATTTTTCATAAAAGGAGATTGGATATAGTTCATCGTGTAGCACAAACCCTTCTCCATGGGTTAGGAGCACGGGAGCGGCAGGTTGCAGGGGCCAGCAGCAGCATCTGGTTTGGCACTCATTCAGGACCTAGCTTCACGGTTTCCCTTCACTTGACTTCTCTAAAGAGCTCTCTCTCTCTCTCTCTCTCTCTCTCTCTCTCTCTCTCTCTCTCTCTTGCTTTCAGGCTCTCTCTCTCTTTTTCATTTAAAAGTATTTAAAAATATTTTTGTTCATTTTTAAAGTTAAAAAAGTATTTATGGGGGAGGGTTTTCATGATATCACTTTGCCCTTGTTCCTATAGAAGCCTGTTGCTGTGTGTTTTAAAGCAGCCAGAGGCACGGAGAGTGGGATGCTTTAGGAGAGGCCATGGGGAAAAGACCGGAAAGAGACTACAAAGGAGGTGATGGAGACCTGGAGTGACATGTCCATGGCAGGTTCTGTGCTACAGCAGAGGTAAAAGGTACTCTCAAAGGACATCATTGGGATTTGGTGACCAGCTAGGTCAGCTAGTTGTGCCCCCTTGGTTTTCAGGTTAGACACAGGAACATTTTGAAAGAATTTTCAGATTCAGAGGAGAGTGTTGGTTTAGGGGAAAGATATTCAGTTTAGTTTTATAGAAGGTGAATTTGAGGTGATAATGGGTCCTGGGGTGAGTGGCTGGTTCTACCTCCTCGGGTACGATCTGGAAGCATTTGTAAGGTGCAACTGGTATTTAGTGTCCAGGGTCAGGGATGCTGACCTGCAGTGTTTGCAACAGGCTGGAACAGCAAATAACTATCCCATCTGCTATGCCAATAGCACCTGGGCAGAGGAGCCCTCTGACACAGAGGTGTGGAAATGGGCCTTAAGAAAGGCCGCTGCCAGGTGGAGGAAGAGGAAGAGTCATCTGATTCCCTGACATTGCTCTTCATCATTCCCAGGGCATTCTGTGTCCCTGCCTCCCGTGTTGAGCTGCCCTTGGGGCAGAGCGTCATGGCCGTGCCCCTGCACTGTTCTGCACGGGTTTACCTGCTGTCTCCCTACAGCTAGGCACTGGGCCAACCCTCTGCACAGTCCTAGGCAGAGAGCAGGGAAGCAAGGGCTGAATGTTCCAGAAAGGGGGAGAGGAAAGCTTGACAAGCACCACTTGATCTGAGGATCAGGGGATCTGTTTGAAATAAAATTTCAAGAGGTCAGGGAGATGAGGATGTTAGGAAAGAAATGTGAATGCTCAAGACAGAAAAGCCCCCCTGGTGTAAGAACCAAGTGATGTGCAGGAAGGAAGTGTGGGTTCTGCAAGACGGTGGGGCTCGAAACATGTTTGTAATCAAAAGTAAAAGGAATTAATGACTATGAAAAGATCAAGGCTGCGATGATTGGGCCAATATTGGTCAATAACTACATCTCTTACGGTACCAATTGCAACTACCAACTCCTAGGACTCCTGATCTTTCTAACTCGCTGAAACCTGAACCACGCTTGAAAATCTCCAGCGTGAGCTGTTATTTCAACCCCTCTGTTGAAGACATGATGAGGGGTCCTGGAAAGCATCAAAGGGGAGGATGATCCCTAATGTGAAGCACTTTAAATGGATCCCTTCATTTCTACTCTTCAACAAATTGAGCAAAAGTTAACCCAGAACCCTGATGACAGTAAAATGGTCTTGACCTTAATCCTATCAAACTTGGTGCTCTCAAGCAGCCTTGTGTTACTATCTGAGAAAGTGCATCTGTCCTTCAAAGCAGAGCAAGACGCTGCTGCTTATGTAACACAAAGCCTGAGGTCACTTATCACGCCTGCTGCTCAGTGGGGGCAGCCACCCTCTGTAGTTCAAGCACGGGATCCATCCATGGCTTCGTCTTTCCCCCAGGAGACAAAAATGCTAGTGTCTCTTTCCATAGCACAAGCAGTTAATAAAAGTGGCATAAATTCGAAGTCCTCCTCGCTCACAGAAGCACAGGGAGATGATGAGATGTTCAGTAGCTAGGATAAGTGGCAGATTTTTCAAGTGGGTAAAAGGGACAATTATTTAAACAGTGAAACCACTAAAATTAGCCCATATTTTCCCCCCTGAAAAGAAAAGAATTGCACACTAAAACACAGAGTAAAATTTCCCTTGTATGTTTAAAACTGAAACTGTTTTGTTGGCCTGTTGATTAACCTGCTGATATTAATTGAGAGTCCTCAAAGCCATTCACCTCACGTCAATTAGTTGTGCTTTTCTTCGGGCAAGGCAACTGATTTCAGTCTGATTATAATGAAAGTAACAAATTACATGATATTCAGATGTGCTTTTTAGTTTCTATTACCTTGGAGCTTTGGGTGAATAACTTTATCAAGGTGGCTATTGGGAAGCCAACTACTAAACTTACCCAAACTGCCTCTCTGATTCTAATCATTCCTCTTTATCAGAACTGGGTCTACTGCTCCACTTGGTGTTAAGAATACTCTTCTTTGTAAATAAAGTATGTTCATGCCAATTCATGTCTTTATACATGTACTATTTTTTTGCACTACCATTCTTATTACACATATATACCCCAATTTTTCATATCTCTGTTTGTATATAAAGTATGTTGACACCCAATTCGAGTCTTCATACATGTACTTTGGATAATGATGTCCATCACATTCCACCATCCTAGCTAATCCCCTGCCCCCTCCCTTTCCCGCCCACCCTTCTTCCCTGTAAGAATTGTAATGCATTCTGCTGTTGTATTTAAAAAATTAATTCAATTAAATAAAAAAAAATAAATCTGGAGATGAGTGTGACAAGGACAAAGAACACTGTAGCAAAAGACAATTCAATTAAAAACTATCAAAAGGTTAACATGGTTCTCCAAAGATAAATAACCAACAGCACATAAAAAAATGCTCAACAATATTCATCATTAGAAACCTGAAACTCAAAGCCATGATGTAATACTATTTCCCATGAATCAGAATGGCTAACATAAAAAGAAAATAACAAGTCTTTGTGTGTGTGTGGGGGGGGGAAGAGTATACTTGTTTCTAGTGACCTCTTTCCTGGCTCAGGGCTTGTGCCCAGGCTCTCCCACACTCCCTGTCCACCCAGCTGTTCCTCATGTGTCCAAGCACTTTACCACTTGAGAACAATAGTTGCTGTTTTTCTGTTGGGATCCTCTTCTCCTAGTTCCCACAAGGACCTCTCCCTCTGCTTCCTTGGATGCTGCTGCAATGCCATCTCTTGAAGGTGGCCCTGTCAGTGACCTTCCTGACACAGCAGGCTTCCTCCCCACCAGGTCCTACCCTGCATTCTTCAGCCATTTGCAATGATCATTGCCTGGTTTGTTACAGACTCTTCTGCTTATTATTTACTGTGTCTCCTCCCACTAGAGCTTAAGATCCCGGAGAGGCAAAGCTTTGCTTTTGGTTTCTGATAAATGTCATTGTCCACAGGTTGTGCCTGGTAAATAGTTTTCAAATTCACGAATGCAAGTTTTGGTTTCTACTTCTTTTTTTTTTTCCTGTCCATCCCATCCAGACAAGTAAAAAATAAAAACAACCAAACAAACAACAACAAGAAGAAAAATCATACACACATTCTGAAGTCTAGTGTTTGGGGTTTGGTTTTGTTTGCTTTTTTAACTTTTGCTTTTTTTTTTTCTTTTCTTTTTGCATGCTATCCATTGAAAGCGGTTTTCACACAAGGCAACTTGATCATATCTAATCAATACCACCTGGCCTCCACTGAGCCAAGAATTGCAGCAATTTGTCTCCGTGAAACTCACAGCTCACGCATCCACCTCTGATCACGGCTTGCCAAGTCCATGTTGGTGTTCATGATGGGATTTACCTTCGCTTCAGCAGGGGTCTTATTTGTACCCCTGTATCATCCCTTGATTAGGCGTATTGATGGATATCCTTCTTCTTAGCAGTGCCAGAATCAAATTTTAATTATTCTGACTTCATGTATTTTTTTTGGTGTGTGTGTGTGTGTGTGTGTGTGTGTGTGTGTGTTTGAGGTACCAAGGATTGAACCCAGGGCCTTGTGCATGCAAGGCAAGCACTCTGCCAACTGAGCTATATCCCCAGCCCATCAAATTTTAATTTTTCTGAATCTGGCTTTTTGGAAAATGTCATAATCTACTTGTATCTTATATTTCCTTTAAAAAATAAAAAAGGGTACATCAAAGCCTGTTTTGACAGTTCACTCACAAGATACAGTGGTACAGGTTAACTTGAATGGGCAAGTTGGAACCTGTGGTCTGCATGCCAGACTGGGCAAGTTTACCATTTGATAAGTAGCCACAAGCCCTCTGTATTCTGGGTGACCTGGTGTAGGGAACAGTGAGTGGCCATTCAAGTTCAGCAGAACTGTCTACACCGGGTCTATGTGTCATGCTGTGCAGTTACATCAATGTTGAGAATTTAGACCAGAGGAAAGACAGTTTTACTGAAACACGAAATAAATTTAAAACTGTATGCAATCTATTAGATTTACCAGGGCAGACAAATCTTAAACAAATCAGCAAACAAAAAAACAAGAGATTGCTGAATATATTTGTGGAGACAAATTGTTTTCTATTAAACCTTTATTTTACAAGAAAATTTGCTTTGGGGAACATTGGAGTTCCTGTGTCCTATCCTTTGTTCCTATACTTTCGGGTTAAGGCACAGCACAACCAAGGCTGATATCTTTTGACAGGATCTTGGGAGACTTCTGAGGCATGTTCCATGAGAAGGGGTGAAGCAAGGATTTTGTTCAGAGGCTGACCCAGGTGCCTGCCTCTCCTGTGGACATCTGCCTGCCTCCGCTCTGGTTCTGCTAGGTTGGCAGTTATATCTCCTAACAAAATTCTACAAATGCTAAGTCCTGCATAACTTAAATCTTACACATCTGCAGGGGGAATGGTGACAGCCCTAGAGACCCCTGCTGGGTCCCTCTGTCCTCCACCTGTGGTTGTGAAGGCGGAGGCTGAGCATCCCTTCCTCTGAGGCAGCTGATTCTGATGCTGGCTACTTGTTGAGTGGAGCCCAGAGAATGCAGTCCCTCCTGTACGACATCCCAGACCCTACGGTTTCAGCCAGTGAGGATTTGGCTGCAAAATGGAGATATTTGGGGGAGATGAATACTGAAACCTGAGCCAGGAGAGCCGGGTTCTGGTCTATCCCATTATTTCCTAACTGTTCCATTTCTTCTCTTGGGCTCTTTCTTGCTATGTAACGTGGGGGCATGGACTTTGGTGGCCCTTTCTGGCCTTAGTATTTCATGATTCTGTTTTTCTGTTGATACGCTCAGAAGTGGCCTCATGGGGTTGTTCTGCAGCGTCCTGGCTTGTGCTGGTTTCTCATTCTGTAGCAACATTCCTCCCACCACCTCCCACTACGGGAATCGTCCTTCTCCTTCGCTTAGCCATTTACTCCTGCTTTCCCTTTCACACACTATTTCCCTACTCCCGGTTCCTCGGAGTCTCACTGCAGACCATTTTCACACAAATGTTTGTGGGACACCTGCCCTGCATGTGAGGACCTTGTCATGGTGCATCACTGTTGCCTGCTGAAATGTCAGCTTCTTTCTAGGCGAGCGCATAGAGGTCAGGGGCCACCTCCCCGGACCTTTCCCTTCTCTGCAGCTACTAATGTTCACAGTGGAAATTCTGCACGTATTTGTCAACTGGCTGCATGAACCCAATCCCGTAACTTCATCACACACCTGCCAAGGCGTCTGCCCTCCTCCCTCCCAGCTGAATGTCAGCCCTATATTCCTGATAATTCAGTGGCTCTCTGCTCTTGGTGGGTACCACAGGGACCTCAATCCAAGCCTGCCTGGAGATTCTGCCCTTTGCCGAAACATGCATTTCTTTCTGTTTGTGACTTAAGAACTTCCTGCTCATTCTCTGACGACTGACCCCACTTTGTAATTCACAGGGACACAGGACACTGGAGAGACACAGCTTTCTGCTAGCAAACACAAAAACTTGTCCTTACAAATGCCATCCTCACCTGTCTGCTTGAGCAAATTTTCCCCTTTGGTCACTTCCTGGTATTATGCTGAGGTTCCACCATTTCCCCAACTTCTCTCCTTCCTTCTTTCTTTTTTCTAGGGGTTCTTCTCACTGGCACTTAAGGCTGGTGATCTATTAGATAAAACCAGCAAATAAGCAAACCAATCTCCATTCCTTCAAGGCCCCTGTCACCTTCCAGCCACCAACCTGTTTCCAGCCCTGAAAAACAAAGATTCTTGCAAGAGTTGTTGACAGTATCCAGGATATTTTTATTCTGTTACCTCCTGTTTGCTTCTTGATCACCAGTACGTGGAGCAGACTCTCCAACCTCTTTATGAAAACAGCTCTTGCTGAGGTCACTCCATCCTCCACTGAACCACAACCAAGGGCCCTTTCCAGTTGTCCATCTGCCACACCCTCAGCAGCCTTGTATGCTCCACGGTGTTGCTGTTCTGCTCATGCCTTCCAAGGGTCCTACCACTTAAGCTGTGTCATGAGACCTGGTCCTCATTCTTCCTCCATGTCTGGTTTCCATTTCTGTCTCCTGGCAGTCTTGACTCTTTTCTATTAAGAAGTTAAATGTTGTGTTCTTGAAGGCATTCCCTCTTGTCGCTCTTTCTCTGCTCCCTCTTATGTTTGGGGTGCGATCTCATCCCTAGCCCTTCAACAGCCACATATCCTCATTTATAAAATTAATCCAGCTTTCTGGCCAGGGCTGCAGCTCAGTGATACAACACCTGCCTAGCACGCCTGAGGCCCTGGGTTCCTTCCCAGCACTGCTAAATTAATTAATTAATTAATCAACCCAGACTTATGTGTCCGGCTGTTTATTTGGCACCCCCACTTGACTGTCTCAAACCAGCCCAAATGCTTACAATAGTCATGATCCTCCCACCCAAACCTGGTTCTTTTTTTGTTGTTGTTGCTGTTAGAATTTAGGGTCTTAGTTACTAATCCATGCCTATCCACATTGCTACCTGAGCCACTGAGGATTGTCATGCACAAAACATTGTCCCCATTTCCTTTGCCCATGTCTAGCCCCATCTGTCATGGAGCTTGGATGCCTGGCCATGGTGAATGAAGGCCTAGAGGAGGTGTGAGATCCAATCCTGGTACCCAGGAAGAGCAGAGCATTTTCCAGAGCATCCTTCTTGGTGGAGCTGAGAGGGCCAGGGTGAGCGCTGGAGCTGCAGAGGGGAGACTTAGCCCATTAGGGAGAGGAATGCTGGGGCACCAGACCTTACCATCAGCTTTTTATGCATTGAGATCTCACTTTTTCACACTGTGTTTCAATAACAGGCTTTGGCTTTTCCTGTGCTGTCCTGACCCACCGAAGGAAAGGTGCAAGGATCCATGTCTAGCAGAGGGGAGACCCCACATTGCCACACATCTCTCATGGGGCGTAGGCCCCTCCTCCTTGCGATGACCTCAAAGGGTGTTAGAGCGGGAAAAGCATTTTTCTACGCTATATCCTCCTTTTACTTTGGATCACAGTCCTCCCCCCATTACCACTCATCTCAATAATATACAGTTTCAAAGACGTGATTTCATGCAGATGCGGGAGAAACAGAACAACAAATTCAAAGCTCCTCTTGCCATCAGTCTTTTGATTAAAGTGCCCTTTCCAGGGAGGTAAACATGACACTTCTCTCAGCCCCTGCATGGACTTATTGCACAACTAGATTGCTGCATTTTTATTGCAGGACCATCCTGCCCTTGTTTAAAATTGTTTTGACCTTTGGATGAGCATGCATTTAAAGAAAAAAAAAAAAGAGTTCCATCTTTCTCCAGAATTAGTAAGCAATAATGAAAACAGGAAGGCAAGTTTGTCATAGCTGAGTGGCACCCGGCAGAGTCACAGCAAATACTTGCTTGACAACTTCATTTTGCTCCTGGAAAGAGCTTCTTTGTGACCCTGCGTCCGAAAGTCAACTGGGTGTAAATGAGGCCTTCCCTGTCAGAGTCCAGCTGGCGGCTCCTCTGGCCAGCCTTGCCTCCTTATCTCACATGGAATCTCAATCGCAGGAGTGACATTTGATCTGAGGAAGGAGCTGTCAGAAATCCTTGTGTGTATCAATTTGCTACTTTGCAAGTTGAAAGCACCTAGAAATTACCATGTTCAGAAAGGTACCATATATTGTATTAGGGTGAACTGCTAAGGACCAGGAAATTACTGCTCACTAGACCGTTGAGGATGAGAACGGGTCTCCTCAATAACAGTTGTGGTTACAGTAAGCTCACGCCAAAGTGCGTTACGGTGGAAACATCGACAGAGTCAGCTCCAAAGAGGGCAAAACTATCTCGATTGCAATGGGCAAGGATATTAGCTAACATCCTGATGGAGCCCTGTCAGAAGAAAGCAGTCAAGGGCCGGATTAAATATAACACTGAAATAGAGCCGTAGGGCATCAATTTGGTAAGAATTTATTTGGTAGTATTGTGGTCTGTCACCATAAAATGTGAAAGAAAACTGTCTAGTGTTGTATATTCTCAAGAAGTTTTACATATGCTGCCATGTTCCTCCCAGAATGAGATCAGAGTGACTTAAAAAGAATCTAAAGGGATTTTTCCTCCCCATAAAAAACCAAGAAAGATTGGGGAGTGATAATAATGGCCAATCTTAACTCATTAAACATGAATGAATTACTCTCCGAATCTACCAAAGTATTTGCTAAAATGATGAAAATAAACTTAAGAGTTTTCAGAGGGAATAAAAACTCTAAAGGTTACTATAAACAGGATAAATAGCAAGTAACAAATTCCTTTCAAGGAAAACAAAAAGCATTAAAAAAAAAAAAAACCTTCAAATTACTGCCAAATGATTTGCAAGGGCAATTGGCTTGTGGGAAGATCGAGTCAAACATTTCTGTGTCAGGGCCTAGAGAACAAGAGTCAATTTAACATTGTCCCTGATTTGAAGATAAAATAATCCTGCTCCTAATCAACATTTATTGAACCTTTACTAGGTATCCACCTCTGCTTTAAGTACTGTACACACATCTTCTCTTCTAATCTTTCAGAAACAGCCTGGGAGATATGTGTTGTTGGAGGTGTTCAGAAAATAATGTCCCCAAATATGGCACCTTTTATATTTCAGGAAACAATAGAAGTAAGCCACAGAAACTAGAAAGAATTCCTTTTCTCTTATCTCCTGAAGTGAGCCAGAAAATATACCTGAACTTCTCTTGACAATTGGTCAGAAAACTGCTTTTCCAGAGGTGTCCTGCCTTTGGCCATGTCACATAAAATTTAAATAAATGTATGTGCTTTTCTCTTGTTAACTCTCTTGTAATTATTGGAGCCATAAACCTAGCAATGGGTGAGAGAGGAAGTCTTTGCTCTCTTATGTTATCATCACCATTTTAGAGATGAGAATGCTAAGACTGAGAAAGGCGAGGGGAATACAGAGCTGGTTTCTGAATGACTCCAAGGTCTTAGTTCTTAAACACTATGCAGATGCTCCATAGCTAGTGGAGTGCTCAGACAGATCAGCAAAGGGCCATTATGCAATATGATATGTGCTACAGAAAAGGCATGCAGAGCATTTGTGCATGGAAGAATAGTAGCTCTACGTCAAATTTCCAATGAAAACTTTTATTGGAACATTATCTCATATAGATCTTGGAAAAGGCAAAGATTTCCAAACAATATAAAGAATTGGATTGTGGCGATGTTTACACAGGTCTATAGATTTACTAATTTACACATCTATTTTTAAGAATTAAGGACTGCTGTCTGTAGAAAGTCACCATTAAGGATGAGAAGATGATGAGCATTTCTAGGCAGCAACCCTTGACTCCTTCACAGCCCAGGATGGAAGAAGTGAAAGAAGAACTGATCGGAGAGGTGAGTGACTGAGTAAACTCCCTCAAAATCAATACGGGGCAGCTGGAGACCTGAGGGACCTGGGATTTGATCACTGGAGCATAAAATAAAGAAAGAATGCCTTGACTTTGAACCCTGATCAGGGTTGGGAGGAGGAACAAAGAGAGAAAGAGGGAGAGGAAAAGCCAATATGTTTGTTTCATTAATGACAGTTGGAAAGACAGGTTGACCAAGTGAAAATGGGAAAGTAGCAGCAAAGCCAATGAAGGAGATCGCACAGTTTAGCCCAAACTGCTGGGGAAAAAAAAAAAAAAAACGTGTCAGGCAGGTCCGCCAGTTTTTAAGTACCACAGCCAGTCTCCTTAGAAGAAACGATATTACTACAGCATCTCCTCACCTACAAAAGTAGTGAATAAAACCATTGGGAATGCCTCCAAAATGGGTCACCTCAGTAATTTATCCAGGAGGACCTTGTAGAAGGATGGCTGCTAGCTGATGCTCACCAAGAGCCCCTCCCTCTCACTGTAGACATGGGGAGTGGGGTGGAATGGACCCCAAAGCAAGTGACACCCAGAGAGTGCTAACACCTACCCAGCACTCTGCACAGCCACTGGCTGCAGAAGCTCACTTGAAGGCAGGCCAATTGTAACTTCACCCTCACGACAGAGATGGGTAAATCCCCAGTGCCAGGGTGAGGCTTCTGTGCCATGGACCACCCATGGAGAGCCGATACTCACAGATGTCACAGTTGCAAGCAACCACCAAATGCTTAGATAGGGCTGCTACTAACAAGCCATGGTGGAGGGGAGCAGGCATTCAGTGGCCCACAGCAGCAGCCACAGCCCTGAGGTCTGCACTCCTGCAACCAACAGATAAGGTCAGCACATGCAGCACCCTAGAAGAACACAGATTTGGGCCTCTGGGTTGACTAACAAGCACCAGCAACTAGCAAGAGAATCATAGCAACTAGACAAGTGGCTCCTGGGTCCCACAGGGTCCATAGCCACAAGTCCCAGAGTTGCCAGTTGACTCTTTTCCCTATGGCATTACCTGTTCCTTTCCCAAATCCCCTATTTCCTTTTTATTTTTAATTTTAATTTGTATTATTTTTTCTCTTTTCTCTCCTTTCCCCCCATGTTCATTTTTGCTCTTTCCTTTTCAATCCCTTTGTAATTTAACAGTAATTTTACTATCTTTAATAACTATTTTCTCAACTTATTTCAGAACATATTCAAATTTTATGCTTGGGTTAGAGGAATTGTGGAGAATATTTTTAATAAGTTTCTTCTAAGGTTTATTAGTACATGGCTTTGCTCTGAAGTGACTGAAGTTAATGGGGCGTAGTATCTTCTCTCAGGGTGGTGCTAGTTACTGGGCATAGTAGTGGGTACAGGCTGAGTGGGAGTATCAGCACTTCACCTCGCCTGGAGCATTTAAAAGAAAGAAATTCACTAAATAGTCCCTTGCACAAAAATAGAAGAGATGATCCTTTAGTCAGATGGGTAGAAATACAAACAATACAAAAAAGGCAATGGAATGAGTCAGCCCAAATAACCCACAACACTCTAACAACTGATCCCATTGCCACTACAGTGGAATAAAGAATTTGGAAAATTCATAGCTAAAATGATCAGTGAACTAAAATAAGACCTAAGGAATAAACTAAGAGAAGAACTATAGGAAGTAAAAGAACACTTCAATAAAGAGAAATTCCGAAAAAGAACCAAATAGAAATCCTGGAAATAGAGTATAAAAAAGAACTCAAAAAATTAAACAATAAGAAAATGAATAACCCAATCAACAAATGGGCCAAGGACCTGAACAGACACTTCTCAGAGGAGGACATACAATCAATCAACAAGTACATGAAAAAATGCTCACCATCTCTAGCAGTCAGAGACATGCAAATCAAAACCACCCTAAGATACCATCTCACTCCAGTAAGATTGGCAGCCATTATGAAGTCAAACAACAACAAGTGCTGGCGAGGATGTGGGGAAAAGGGTACACTTGTACATTGCTGATGGGACTGCAAATTGGTGCAGCCAATTTGGAAAGCAGTATGGAGATTTCTTGGAAAGCTGGGAATGGAACCACCATTTGACCCAGCTATTCCCTTTCTCAGTCTATTCCCTAAAGACCTAAAAAGAGCATGCTACAGGGACACTGCTACATCGATGTTCATAGCAGCACAATTCACAATAGCAAGACTGTGGAACCAACCTAGATGCCCTTCAATAGACGAATGGATAAAAAAAATGTGGCATTTATACACAATGGAGTATTACTCTGCATTAAAAATGACAAAATCATAGAATTTGCAGGGAAATGGATGGCATTAGAGCAGATTATGCTAAGTGAAGCTAGCCAATCCCTAAAAAACAAATGCCAAATGTTTTCTTTGATATAAGGAGAGTAACTAAGAACAGAGTTGGGAGGAAGAGCATGAGAAGAAGATTAACATTAAACAGGGGTGAGAGGTGGGAGGGAAAGGGAGAGAGAAGGGAAATTGCATGGAAATGGAAGGAGACCCTCAGGGTTATACAAAATTACATACAAGAGGAAGTGAGGGGAAAGGGAAAAATAATACAGGGGGGAGAAATGAATGACAGTAGAGGGGGTAGAGAGAGAAGAGGGGAGGGGAGGGGATGGGGGTTAGTAGAGGATAGGAAAGGCAGCAGAATACAACAGACACTAGTATAGCATTATGTAAAACAGTGGATGTGTAACCGATGTGATGCTGCAATCTGTATATGGGGTAAAAATGGGAGTTCATAACCCACTTGAATCAAAGTGTGAAATATGATATGTCAAGAACTATGTAGTGTTTTGAACAACCAACAATAAAAATTAAAGGAAAAAAAAAGAAATCCTAGAAATAAAAGACTGAATAAATCAAATTAAAAATTCAGTTGAAAGCATTACCAATGGATTAGAGCAAATAGGAGACAGATTTTCAGGCCTCGAAGACAAGATGTATAATCTTGAAAACTAAGTCAGCAGTAAAGAAAAGATGATAAGTCAGAGACGATGACCAGAATATCCAAGAAATCTGTGAAAATACTAAAAGATCAAATATAAAAATCAGTGGCTTAGAAGAAGTCATTGAAATGTAAATTAAGGGAGTGCACAACCTTTTCCATGAAATAATATCAGAAAAATGTCCAAAACTTGGGAATGAAATGTAAATCAAAACAGATGAGAAATTTAGAATCCCAAAGATCAAAAAATGTCATCCCCAAGGCACACTGTAATTAAAATGTCATATATACAGTACAAAGATAGAATTTTAAAACCCACAAGATATCAATGGCAGGTCACATTTAGAAGTAAGCCAGTTAGACTTTATGTGATCTTTCAGCCAAGACTCTGAAAGGCAATAGTTGCCAACCAAAATTGCTGTATTCAGAAAAGCTCTCCTTTGAATAGAAGATGAAATTAAAACCTTCCTAGATAAGCAGAAATAAAATAATTTCTAAACTAGCACTAAAGGAAACATTTAATGAAATAATACATGTAGAAGAAATGAAAAACAAATATCAGAGTCAGCCACATAGTTGACTTTCAATAGAAGAATAGTCAAGTAAAAGACAATCAAATCTGAATTAAATAAATGACAGAAAATAAAAACATCTTTCTGTAATAACATTGAATATAAATATTTTTAAATCTCCAACTAAGAGGCAGAATGGCAGAGTGGATTAAGAAATAACACCCAAAACATATGTTGTTTATAAGAGACTGACCTTTTAGGAAGAGTCATCCACAGGTTGAAGGTGAAAGAAGGAAAATGGTATATACCATGAAAAAGGAGACTGAAAACAAGCAGAAACAGCTGTACTCGTGACTGACAGAGTAGATTTCAAGCTGAAGTTAATCAGAAGACACAAATAAGATCACTTCATATGGTTAAGTTGGGAACTACCCCAAAAGATAATTATTGTAAATATTTATGCCCCAAATTTCAGTGCACCTACTTTCATAAAACAACTCCTACTCAATATAAAAACTCAGACTCAAATACAACTCAGAAAACTTGTATTTCAAAAAATTATAACACTTAGCATATATTGACAAATTTCTAGACTACATGACCTACTTGAATTGAACCAAGAAGATATAAAAAAAACCTTCAACATATCGATATCAAGCAATTAAAAGTCTTACAACAAAGAAAAAGCCAGGACTGGATAGATTTTCAGCTGAGTTTTTCCTGACTTTTAAAGAAGTAACGCCAACACTCCTCAAATTATTCCATGGAATAGAAGGAGAGAAAACTCTTCCAAATTCATCCTATGAAAGCCAGTGTCACCCTGGTATCAAAACTACATAAAGACATATCAAGTGAAGAAAACTACAGACCATTATTCCTGATGAAAATAGATGCAAAAAGCCTTAATAAAATATTAACAATCCACATTCCAAAACACATTAAGATTTTACAACATGATCAAGTTGGTTTCAACCCAGGTATGAAAAGGTTGGTTGAACATATGCAAATTAGTAAATGTAACTCACCACATAAATAGAATTAAGAACAAAAATACATGATCATCTCAATAAATGCATAAAAGAACTTTCAACACAACTCAGCACCCACTCATGCTAAAACCACTGAAGAAACTAGGGATAGAAGTAATTCACCTTAACATCATGAAGTTTATAAATGAGAAACCCCAAACCAACATCATATTGAACAGAAAAAAAAATCTAAAAGAATTTTCTTTAAAAATCAGGAAGAAGACAAGAAGTTCCACTCTCATCACTCCTGTTCTATATTGTTCTTGAAATCTGGCCAGAGTAATTAGACAAGGGGAGGAAACAAATATGAAAAGTTGAAGTCAAATCATCTATTTTCTGATGATATGATTGTATACTTAAAATACCAAGAAATTGGGGCTGGGGATGTGGCTCAAGGGGTAACGCGCTCACCTGGCATGCACAGGGCGCTGGGTTCGATCCTCAGCACCACATAAAAATAAAATAAAGATGTTGTGTCCACTGAAAACTGAAAAATAAGTATTAAAAAATTCTCTCTCTCTCCTCTCTCTCTCTCTCTCTTTAAAAAAAATACCAAGAAATCCCCACTGGGAAAACTACTAGAGTTGATGAATAAATTCAGCAAAGTAGCAGGATACGAGCTTTAACATATAAAAATTAATAGCTTTCCTGTATGCTAATAATGAATCTACTGAGAAAGAAAAACAATTTTATTCACAATAGCCCCCCAAAACAAAACCAACAAACAAATAAAAAAAACACACTACAACAACAACAACAAAACCCTTTGGGAATAAATTAAACCAAGAAGATGAAAGATCCCTACAATGAAAATTACAGAACACTGAAGGAAGAAAGTAAAAATAACCTCAGAATATGAAAAGACTTCACATGTTTTTGCATAGGTAGAAATAATATTGTCAAAATGACAACATTACCAAAAGCAACATACAGATTCGATGCAATTCCAATGACATTCTTCACAGAACTAGAAAAAATAATTCTAAAATTCATATGGAAGAATAGAAGACCCAGAAGAGTCAAAGCAATATTGAGGAATAAGTATTAACACAAATTTCACACCCCTCCAAAAAAGAAAGAAAAACAAATAGCTCAATTCATAAATGGGCAATTGAACTAAACAGATGTTTCTCCAAAGAAGAAATACAAATGGCCAACAAATATATAAGAAAATGTACAATATCCCTAGGAAGCAGGGAATTGCAAATCGAAACTACACTGAGGTTTTATCTCACTCCCGCTAGAATGGCAACCATCAAGAACACGCATGACCATCAGTGCTGGAAAGGGTGTGGGAGAGAAAGTACACTTACAGGTTGTTGGTGGGACTAAAAATGAGTATTGCCACTTTGGAAAGCAGTATGGAGAGTTCTCAAAAGACTCCTTTCTCAAAAGATTCCTTTCCTAAAAGGAATCCCCACATGACCCAACTACCCAATCTTTGGTAATTAATAAAAAGAACTAAAATCAGCATACCATAGTGATGCATACCAATATTTAAAGCAGCGAAATTCACAGTAGCCAAGTTATGGAACCAGCCTAGGTGACCCTCGGTAGGTGAATGGATAAAGAAAATGTGATACACACACACACACACACACACAATGGATTTTTACTCAGCCATAAAAAAATGTGATTATGTTATTTGTTGGTAAATGGATAGAAGTAGAACATTATGCTAAGTGAAGCAAGTCCAAAAGTCAAGGGTTGAATGCTTTCTTTCAGAAAGCATTACATGATGCAGAAGCTAGAGAGAAATAAGGTATTTTAAGGAAACTGAAATCTCATAAAAATAGAAGGGAGAATAGTAGAGAGTAAGAGGAAGGGGATTGATGGGGAGGGAGGAAGGATGGGGAAGGGAAAGAACTACAGAAAATAAAATTGAACAAAGTATGCTATGTGTGGGTATAAATACATATCAGTATGAATTCTACTTTATATAGAACTATAATGTTCCCGTTCAAACATTAAGTTAATAGAAGTTAATAGAAGAAAAGTCAATAGAGTAAAGTAGAAAGGGAAGATGGAGAGAAAGAAGTACAACAGGGAATTGAAAGAAAGCAAATTATGTTACATCCATTTATAAATGTATTAAAATGAACCCTACAATTATGTGAAACTATAATGCACTAATAAAAAATATAAATTAAAATGTCACCATTAAAAAAGTGAAAAATGCTAGTCATAGATGTGGAGAAGAATTTGCAGTTCATGTACTTGGTAAAGGACTCCTATCCAGAATACATTAAAAGCTCCCATGAACCCATGAGAGAAAGATGAACAACCCGGTCAACAAACAGGACAACATTCAAATAACCATTTCACTAGAGATGATATCCAAATGCCCAAGAAGCTTAATGGAAGGTACTCAACCTCATCACTCATTAGACAAATGCAAATTGCAAATAAATGGATACCATAATACTTCTGTAATATTAAAAATGATCCAATGTTGAGTGTTGGTGAGGATGCAGAGGAACAACATTCATACATCACTGGTAGAAATAGATCCAACCTCCCTGGAAAACTGTTGGCAGGAACTACTCAACCAATCACGTCTCAACCCAATATTTCGTTCTGGATACATAACCCAAATAAAGGAAGGTCCAAGTCCACAAAAAGATAAGTACAGACATTTTAATTGCAGCTTTAATTCATAATATCTTTAACCTGGAAACAGTTTTAATACCCATCATAAGAAAGCGAGGTACATTAATAAAAGAGAACTCTTCAAATCAGCCAGGAAGAGTACTTCATGCATGAATGACTCTCACAGATACACTGAGTGCAGAGGGATAGATAAAGGGTATGTACTGCATTATTCAACAACTTGTATGCATTTCAAGAGCAGGTGAAACTAACTTAGAGTGACAGGGGTCACAACAGTGGTGGCCTCAGGGGATAATGATTGGAAAGGGACACAGAAAACTTCTGGCATGTTGGAAACAGTTCTTAACTTCATCTGGGTGGTTGGTGTGCCTGTATGCATATGGAAAAACTTATTGGGCTCTACTCTTAACATGAAGCTACCTTATGCTATGCACCTTGTGTTTATTTATATACCTTATGTATGTATGCATATATAGGCGTGACCATGTCACTTACACCTTAAAAAATAAAAACATAAAATGTTGAGAAGACTGACACAAATGTATGCATAATTTGTATACACATTCAGGTTCCAGAATATTTTATAGCAATAAAGTTAAAATAATTCATAAAATGTATAGCAATAAATTTACAGACCATAAAATTAACCCATCTTAAGTATGTAATTCAATGATTCCTAATGAATTTATTGAACTGTGAAACTAGTATTTGAATATTTCCATCATCCCCAAATTCCCTCTGGCCCATTTGTAGTCAGTTCTTGCTCTCCCTTCCCTGAACCCCAGGGAAACACTGATCTGCTTCCTGCCCCCACTGATTTGCCTTTTTTAGACATTTTATGTAAATGAGCTCATATGTATGGCTTTTGGATCTAACTTTCTTTCACTTAGCCTATTTTTTTTTTCAGTTCACCCATGTTGTAGGATGCAACTATATTTAGTTCCATTTCATTATTGAGCAGCGTTTCACTGTATGGACAGTTTTCTCATTCATCCACGGGCCTTTCTTTATTTTTTGCTATGAATTTTAAACCAAAAGTGGTTCATTATTCCTGTTAGGGATTCTATTCTTTAAAATGAAAACAGAGCAATCCCATAAACCACCTCACTAAAAGAAAAAGGAGGAAAAAAACCTGGCTATGCTTTCCACCTTAAACGCCATTGAAAAAGAAATTCAAAAATGGCTGGAAAATGTTATAACCATCTCTGCGGAAAAACATCCTCCAACATGTAGCGATGAGATGGCTCAGTGTAGGGAACAGCACAGGTGACAGCCAGCACTCAGCTGAACCTTGCTAATGGCCAGGCCTGGAACTCTATAAACAGACTACGTCATGGTAACTGATAGCCCAGCAGCCACCAAACTCCATATGAGCCTGTCAAACCTTCCAGCCAGTTCCAACTTCTCTCCTCACGTTTAAATTCTTTTGCTGATATCACTAAAGCTTAAAAGCAATAAACAAGGGCTTAAACCACAGAGTCAAAGGCCACACAAATTTTAGCGGCTACGTGACAGAAGTGGTGGTGGTGGGGGATGACTAATATCTCTAATTTATAATTAGGAAAAAAAAAAGCTCTTGTCAGGGGTCCATCACTGTAGTGTCTTATGTTTATCTAGGAGGAGGAACAATTTGATGAATTATTTATAAAAAATGCACTATTTTTTAAGAAATGAAGTCAATGAGCAGTTTTACCAAAACTTTTCATTAAAACTTTCTATGGATTAAGATTGGTGAGTGATGGGATATTTTTATCTATTTCAAATTTTAGTTAAATATTCTCCAGTTCTGTTCTTTTGCAATACTTTTTAATCTTGGTGTTTTATTAATGAGAATTTCTCCATTTAGTGTTGAGAATGTTGAACCCAGTGCTGGGCGTCTTAGCTACTATTACGCATGGATTGACCGGTGGATTCCTTCTCTTTTACTCTGGAATGTGAGAAAGAGAAGGAAAAGCACCGACAGAGGGCAGGCAAGCCGTGGTAACCGCTGGGCTCTGGAAGTTGGTACAACTTCAACAGCAATCAGCAGGTATCAAGAAGTTCCCTCCATGAACCCATCAAAACAGGGAGAAGACAACTTCACGTTCCCCCCCCAAAGAAATCTGTGTGACCACAAAAGTCACCACATGGCTCCCTCTTCTGGCTAACATGAGTGACTGCACTTCTTCCCCAGTAAGCAACACTCCTTTGACTTCTGCCTCCTGGAAACAAAGTATTCCAATCTGTACTCTCCGTGTTGAGGGAGATTTCTGCTCACAGTCCCTTAGTTGCCCGGAGACCACTTAGTGTGACTAACTGTAATGAAAAGATCCCAGTGTAGAACAGATTCCCCTCTACAGGATAGACTTTCACTGCTGTATCTTTTACTAGTGTGCCATCGAGCACCATTAATTAACATTCCCGGTAATCTAAGTGAAACTGAGATTTTCTCTAGCAGTTTTACTTTATTGACTGTTCATATATAGGTTTTGGTCAGCACATTGAGTATAATATTTTTTGCTTAAATCTAGAGAAATTAAATATTTTTTCACTCAATGTTTTCTAGTACATACTATGTTTAATTATTTGTTCATTTTTTCTTCTTTGATAGCATGACTCAAAATGAGATTAGTACTTGGTAGGAATATGTGGAAGACAGAAACTTAGGCTCAAATCTGCTTCTGTGTGAGGGGGGATTGCGGAAGGCATCTATGCCAGAAAGGGTTTTTATTTTTATTTTTTGGATAATTTATTGTTTTTAGAAATTTATAAGGAAAAACTTCACAGTATAACTAATACATTGAATCAAGATTCACTTTTTATTTTTGCACTATTTTGTGAAGAAAAATGTGTGAGCATTTTGAACTAGGAATGTCACGTCCAAACCACCAGAATGCCTTCTATAAATCTCCTGAAAGCGCTCCTCCCAACACCTGCCTGCCTTGCCTCAGCCCTCAGAGGACAGACTGTCAAGGCTTTAGATCGCTAGACAAAGGCAAATGTGCTTCACAATTTTAAAATAATGACATCAAATCATATGCAGAAGCTAAGTAATATTTATTCTCCTGTTCACTTCTGTAGTTTTCTGATTAACAATGAATGAGGTAAGACTTAAGTTGTTCCTACAGTGGGTGCCTGGAATTTCCAACACATGATCAAGTGCTCAGAATAAGAACTACTAAGTTGAATCTGCTGTGAGAACACAGGAAAGAGAACAGGTCCAGAAATCCATGTCAGGAGAACACCAGAAACCAAGAAATTTCAAGAAACTCAGAATCATGCCTCATAATATTCCAAATACCGAACACATGGGGTGGGCAGAGTGCTTTCCCCAGAGCATTTGTGGTAGGGAAAGAGCAGAGGGTGGACGGTGTAGGAACAGATTCTCTTCAGCTCTACCATTGGCTTTTACCCCTAGGGCAGTGGTGATTTGAAAATCACTGTCATAGGAATGAAAAAAAATAAAATATGTAGAAAAAAAAAAAAAACAAAGCACAGGGAAATGTTGAGTAGCTGTTCAGATTCAAATGAGAAATCCTCAGCAGAATGAGCATCACCTGAACTTGGAGGATGAGCCCGGCCTTATAGGCGCTGGCCTGTGGCCTGAAGTAGGACGGCAGAGGCTGGACACCTGAGGAGTTTTTAGGAAGCAGGTTTATTGACTACAGGGTTCAGAAGTGGCTCTTGCCTAAGAATATTTCCTCTGAACAAAAATTTTGGAAATTCTTTGAACTTTGTACTCAATGGTGGTGGTCGGGGGCAGGGGTTGCTTGGAGGGTCACATGACAAGGGCTCTCTGTTCCATACTCTAGATCAGACATGGGTTTCACAAGGTTTTACCAAGAAAACAGATATTTTTGTAATATCTTTTTGTACAACAATGCGGACTAACTCCGTCACACCTTTTGTGTGCAAACCTGGCATTTGTAAGAAAGAGGAAACTATCAACCACAATAACCTCTGTGGAGTCCTGCTGATCTGACAGGAGGAGAGGCATCATTATGGCCAGGGTCTTTTGGGTGGGCGTCTCTGGGCTGCTTCAGAATAGTTCCTTAAAATACTCTTCCTTATTCATGTAAAGTGAGGAAGAACCCATAGGGACAGGGGTGCCTGTGCCATGGAGGAACAATACAGCAGGAACGAGATTTTGGGCCAAGTACTGATTAAAAATCATGGGAGGCCACTGTTCTGGGTGACACTCTTGCACGGGGCCACGACAGACCAGGCTAAAATTGGAACTGGGGCCATCCATGCTAAAGTTCCATGTCACCAAACCAGAACTAAGTTGTTATCTGACCCTGGGAAAAATGAGAGTGGGAGAGAGCCAGGTTTCCCCGCAGGCTGATGCACATGACAGCGAAGTCCCCTCTGCTTTAATTCTTTAATCCTTCAGGAAGTAACCTGAGGTCTCTGACGTGAACCAGTCTGTGACTTTCTGTTGATCTGTCTCCCTGTCCCGGGCTCACAAGGAAAGTAAGTGTGACCGGCCTGCTTTCCACTCTTTGTTCTGTTTTCTTCAACCCCCTTCTCTCTGTGAAGCCAACCTTCTTTGCTGAGCCCATCTGGGCACTTACTGTACTTTATGGAAGGAAATGTTGCCCGACTCTAGAATCACAACCTAAAACCCATTAAGATCTTCACATGGAAGACCTCGAGCCAAGGTCTGAAACAAGTCAGAGTCAGACAAAGAAGGGAAAGATGTCTTCTTCCATTTGTGGAAACTAGAGAGTAAGGGAAGACAGGAATTAAACAAACAAAATAAAGGAGATGTCATGAAAATAGGAGGAAGGAGACCAATAGAGTAGAGGAAGTGGACAGAGAGGGAAGGAGAAGGGGAGGCATGGGGAAACATAGGGGAACAAAATCTACCAAACTATACCATGCCAGTGTGCACGTACACCACAATGAATCACACACACAACACACACACACACATATGTATAAAATTATAATGGACTAATTAAAATGATAATAGTAATAGAAGGGAGACCAATGGAACAGAACAAGTGGATCAGGGGGAGTGGAGGGAAAGTAAAGGTCCTGGGGCTGAGATTTTGTATTACGTGTGTGCACTAATACGGTACAACAACTCCTACAATCATAATGCACCAGTAAAATAATGTCAACCCCCCACAATTTGGAGAATTGGAATCCCAAGAAACACTCCTTATTTGGACTCAGGATGGAATCTGATCATTCATAAACAAACACCCCAGTGAAGGGCATCTCCTTAAAAAAAAACTTTCCATTGTTTTAATTTTGTCCTTTGACAGAGGACAAGACAGACCAAGAGGTATAAGAAGAACAAGGAGAGTAATGGAAAGAAGTCTGTCTGCACTGTGGTGGACAGCTCTAGTGGGAGGACCGTGGCCTGGTGTAATAGCCTCAGTAGAGGATGATGACCTTGGTGAGGGCCACAGAGGAAGGGGAGGGCCAGCAGGGGAAAGAACCAAGGGACCTTCTGCCACTCGATGTCATTAGGTCCCAGAACCCTGTGAGGTGAAAGTTACATTACAGTTCAAATGGAGCAGCACATGTGAAATCCCAGGAGCACAAAATACCTGGGGAAGGGATCTTTGGGGTAAAGAAGATGGCCTCAGGTTAGACTTAATTTGAACCCTGCCCTTACCTGCAGGACTTTAGACTAGTTCCTTCATCTCATTGACATTTTTCCTCTAATTCAAATAACCACCACCACCCATCATATAATTAAATATCTAGCAAATACTCCAGGATATATCCGAAACACTTTTATATTCTTTTTCCATTAAATAAAGGCAACTTACTTTACAAGAGAAGACAAGACAGATTTCACAGAATTTTTTCTTTTTTTTTTTTTTTTTGATGCCAGGAATTGAACTCAGGGGCACTCAACCACTGAGCCACATCCCCAGCAATATTTTGTATTTTATTGAAAGACAGAGTCTCACTGAGTTGCCTAGTGCCTCGCTTTTGCTGAGGCTGCCTTTGAACTTGTGATCCTCCTGCTCAGCCTCCTGAGCTGCTGGGATTATAGGTGTGTGTCACTGCGTTTAGCAGACTTCATATAATTGTGTGGGGGTGGGGGCGGGGGGTGGGGTGGCTAGTGATTTTTAGTCTGTATTCATGCATGTCTGGAAACCATAATTACTCTTAAACACTCTCTTTGCTTAGTCCAGCCAAAAGTAAGAGTATGCCACAAAGCCCCCTTTTTTCTTCTGTGGGCTCAGATAATAGCTGTTAGATTAGCTCTAGGTAAAGGAGGAAACCTGAGAAAGGGAACCCCCATCCTCAGACAAGGGTGTAACCAAGAATCTGTCTCTTCTGATTGTATTCATAGTGTCTCTAAGGGTGATGGGGATCCCATTCTCAGGCTCCATTGTCCACCCCGGTGATCGCTACTCATCCTCAGGGAAGAGAAGCACCACATTTGCCTTGGATGTTCTAGCTCTGGAACAGTAGACACAGATTCCAAGAAGGAAAGGAAATTGTGTACAGCAATAGGGGTTGCTACACAGAAAAGCTTGCATTCATCTTCTGATTATATACAGATTACCAGGCTCACTGTGGCACAGTGATCAGGCATGTGCACTGTGGCAGAAGATTTCTGAGTTGAGATGTTAGCTGCAGCATCACTAAACTGACCTTTCTGCTCCTCTGATGCTGGGCAGGCCTCTCACTGATGGCCTGGCTACTCTGAGGCCACTAGGCTGCTCCTGTCATCATGGAGTCAGGCAGGGAAACTCAGATAGGCCTGTTCCTTTAAGATGTGGGATGACTCAGATGGGCACGTCCCCATGAGCCCTGCCAAGACTTTCTAGAACTGTACCATAGTCTAGGGATTTTCCTACCCAACCCTCCTTCCTTCCCTCTTCCCACCACTGGGGTGGAGCTGCTTCATGGTCTCAGGGTCTCTCAAATCTCCCCAGGTCCCTCTCCTACTTCCCCTTGTACACACCGTCAGTTTCTTGCCCATCTGATTCTGTCTTGGCATCTGCTTCTTGGAAGACCTGAGCTAACGCAGCAGCTCTGTCATTTGCGAACTGTGTGGAACTCTAGGCTAAATTGTAAACTGATGCGAAACCAGATCCAAGCAGTCAATCCTTGGTACAAGCTTCTTACCTTCAATCTGTGATTTCTAACATGCTGCAGGCTCTTGGCCCATGCAGAGACCACAAAAGCAAGACCATAGCAATAGTTATTACTTAGGAAGACTTACACACCCCGTGGATCCAAAGCCAGCCTTTACACTACCGTTTATGTTGTTCCCATCCCTCCCTTAATCATTTTGAAATTGCCACTTTCTTGCAAGCTGCAATTAATAACCCTGTATCTTTCTTCTTGCTTTTCTTGCCTGTGATGTGCTGATTTCCCCTCCCCTAGGGCTGATTTGATTCTTTTTCACTTTGCGTAACTGTGGCTCTTTCAATAGTTCTACTTTGAAATTCTCATTCTTCTAACACACTGTTGTCAACTTAGCTTTTCCCTTTTATCACATTCTCCAGCTTTTTTTCCCCTTCTACTAAATTTGCACTGCTTTCGGATCTAATCTGAAAGCAAGACCTCATGATGAAGCTGTGCGCTCTCCTCCTACTTTATACATTTGATGTGCACTTTAATAGACTTGTTTTCATTTTGAAAATGACATGCTGATGTAGCAACAACTTGAGAACGCACTGTGTCACATACACAGCAAATTACTCCAGGATCACCGCCGTAGGAAGAGCTGTTTGTTGGAAGGTTTTATGCTTTTCTGCAAAATTTCAGCTTTAAGAGAACTGCTGAACTGGCTGTATTAAAATGGAAAGATGCTTGGTTTCTCTTATAAATGGTTAATTTCTGGGATAATACCTTTGGAAATAGTTTTCTATCATTGGGTTATTTATACTGTCAGTGTTTTGATCATGAATTCCTAGAAGTACCTGTATTGTGTACAATCAGTGGTTGAAGGACGCTTGAAAAGACATTGATAGTATACATATTTTTTTAGAAGTTCATTTGCTTTATAATTAGTAGCAAATATATTTTTACAACGTAATTTTTTTTTTTCCTTTTGTTAAATGAAAGAATGGGCCCAGAGATGCTGAATCAACTATTATGTTCTGAGCTCAGTGCTGGTCTCAGCTCAGTGCTAAAGGGACGGATCCCAACTGCAAAGCTTTGCAACTGAAGTAACCCATCCTAAGACATCTCATGTTAGATTTTCTTCTGAGTCTTCTCTAATACTAGAGATTCAATAAAGAACTAGGTTGTAGGAAATTAGAGCAAATTATAAATTGTTAGCATTCATTAGTGTGTATACAAAAGATTCCTGTTATAGCAAATTTGTGCTGTGATTTCAGGTGGCCTCCATGAAGTTATCTTGGATATACTATAAGCCAACTGGAATGCTTGAGAGAATGCTCGGGATACGGCTGGAATCGATGCAAATGATTAGTGACTTGAAGTTGGTGCTCATAATCTCAAGTTTTCCTAGTTGTATTTTAAACCTCTATCGTCTGAATCATGGTGATGCCTCATTTGTAACCCATGATGTTCCAGGCAATATATGTTTTGATGATTGGGGAGGCCAAAAGGAGTATATTGATTTCCAATGCTGCCTTGAAGTAGTTTTCTGGAAGATACTCACTGGTGATTATATTATATCTGCATTACTACAAAATTCCATACTTATTAACTCCTGTCCTTCATATTTTAGTTTATATACAACTTTAAAGAAATCTCTGCTGGACCCCGAGATTGGGCTAGGTATCCCAGATATTCCTTCCCTTGGTATTTGGAAATTCATATACCATTGCACTTATAATTCAGTAATACAATTGATGATTTCAATGTCTTGTTCTCCCAGTTGGATGGTGGCTTCTCTGGGGTTGGTAGCTGTCTAAATCTGGTTAAGTTTGCATCATTAGTTTTCAGATCAAATCAGTAGATGCACAGTGGACTTGTGGAATGTTCAAGTCAGTGAACCATCATGGAGACTTATCTCTAATATTATTTTTCATTTATACATGAACAACACCTCTGCCCTTTGTTTTATGAAACATTTAAAGGCATGGGATGGTTCTTATCTCGGCGTCCTCCATTACATCTAATATAATGCTTCAAAGAAAGTAGAAGTTCAAGTATCTGCTGAAAGAATGCATTGATGACTCAATAGCTACTGCTGTGCTAGAAAAGCACTTGACTGAGTTTCCTGGGGCCATATTGGTGGCCCCTCTATGACGGAAACCATTTGTTCTTTGGGATTAGAAATTTAAGTTATTTTTTTCCTTTTATGTTTCTTTCTTTTTCTTTCCGTCTTTCTTTCTTTTTGTTTTTTTGCAGTAAAGTGCTCTTTTCATTAGATAAAGTGCAAATCCTTATCATATACAGAAGCAGCATAATCGAGGTAGACATTACGATGAGGGCAGGTGATGTTAAAAAAAGAGTTCAAATGAAAAGACTCATTAAAAAGACAGTGATTAGTCTTCTTTGCCTGTGAGAAATCTACCAGAAAGAAAATAGTGTGTGACTATCTCTCATCCGAAGTTGTCACCCAAATTCCTTTGTCACCATCCTAAAGATGCTTGATACTAGAGATAACAAAAATAGGATTTTAATTCACACTTGGTAATATTTGAATATATTCTTACATAGAGCTTTCGAATATTAAAGACATTTTTATGAAATAAAACCAGTTGGTAATATCTATCAACCTACCTACCTGTCACCAATTATCTATATTTATGAGAAATATATAAAAATAGATAACATGATCTTTATCACCTAGTGTACCACATTCAGTCTTTTTTTCTAAATATTGTTTTAGTTTAGATGGACACCATATCTTTATTTTATTTATTTCTTTTTATGTGGTGCTGAGGATCAAACCCAATGTCTCACTCTTTTTTTTAATATTTATATATTTTTTAGGTGTAGATGGACAATGCCTTTATTTTTATGTGGTGCTGAGGATCGAACCTGGGTCCCACCAGTGCTAGGGGAGCACTCTACCCCTGAGCCACAAGCCCAGCACCCCCCCATGCCTCACTCTTGCTAGGCAAATGCTCTACCACTGCACCACAACCTCAGCCCCCAAATTCATTCTTTAATGGATAATTTAGCTAGAACTGATACTGTAGGAAGGATTTACCATCTGCTTTATTTAACTTACTTTCCATGAATTTTACTTAAATGTATCTTATTCTTGACAACAAGCTCCACTACGTTAATATGTTCTGTGGAACCAACTGAGAACTTGAGAGATGGGGTTGGAGGAGTTCAGACTTGACCACACAGACACCATTACTGAGAGACATAGTGAGATAATGGTATCTCAACTCCAGTAAAGTTGAAAACAAACTGTCAGTGAGAAAAATTATCCTCGTCACCTTACCCTCTGTTTTCCAAATAGCTCTGTGGAAAAAATAAGTATCACCTTCTTATGAGAAATCTTGAAAACTCGCACCATTGGCTGCACTACAGAGACTCTGTATATTTTTTTCTCTTCTCTTGATCTTGTCAGCACATCATTAATTTGCTATTAAACTACCTGCTTTACAAAGTTTATTTTGCCTCGCAGCATGCCTTTTTCTCTCCTTAGCGATCTCCCGGGACAACAAATTACTATATAAAATAATGAATGACTGGAACTTGGCATATATAATATTTCTGTTGTTTTCCCTCCTTCCATTGAGATGTCCTCAATCCCTAACAGCATTATAAGAACAGATGGCTAATTGTTACAAAGCTACATACTGTTGATGCTGAAACTTGCCTATTTCTCAGTAACATATGGTTTAAAAAATAATCTTAGGGCATTTTATAAGGCTCATGCCAACCCAACACTGGTTCTTAAAGAACTGGGAGGACCTTCTGAGATATTTGTGCATTTACATCTCTCATTTACTTAGGGAAAGAAATCTAGTTCCTAAGAAGACTTTGGATATGGCCCTGCTTATTAGATTCCTAGGGTTGCTGTAACATATTACCATAAACTGTGTGGCTTAAAACAATAGAAATTTATTCTTTCACAATCCTGGAGGCTAGAAGGTTGACATTAAGGTGTGGGCAAGGCCATGATCCTTCTCTGAAAATTTTAGGTGATATTTCCATGTCTCCTCCTGGATTCTGGTTAAGGCCAGCTATCTTGGTGCTCTTCGGGATGTAGCTGTCTCAGTCTCTGCCTTGGTCACTTCCTGGTGTTCTCCCTATTTGTCCAAGTTCCCTTCTTATAAGGTTCAAGATGTTGGATCCCTAGGGTTCACCCTACCTTCACATGAACTTGATCTAAATTCTAAATAGGCCACACTCACTGGTCCTGGGATTAGAAATTCAATATATTTTGAATTTTGGGGAGGGCTACCATAATTCAAGACATACACCCAGGAACTTGTTAAAAAATATTCCAATAACACTGTTCTTCTTAGTGTAGCTCTTCTGTCCTGAAAAGGCAGTGGGAATTCCTTATTGTCATGTAGCATTTGTGTCCATTATTTGTCCTTGAAAGCAATACCTCCCTCAGTTCAACATATGTGAGACCCAAACAGGAGCAAAGTTTATTTTTTATAATGTTCTGCATAGTTAGAATCTGAAGGTTTCTCAGTATACAGTTCTGAAGAAAATCAATGTTATCTGCATTCTTGAAACTCTCACTACTTAAATATTAATGATATGCCTAAGAACTGACTCCAACAGATGCAAATCACCATTGCTTGAGCGTAATTTGTATTAAAGAGGCACATTCACATCAGAGATCTGCTGATTTCTGTAGTGCTCTGGCTTTACTCTGTTGAAGATTTATTATGTTGTGCCAGAGCTCATTTCGGAGCATTCGCTTCTACATGGTAAGCATGCTTTGCCTGTTAGGGGCCAATATCCCTACATGTCCTCAGGTCACCTCCTCTCGACAAGCATAACCCAAAACAAGAATTTCTTCTCCTGACACCAAGTTCTTGGCCACTTATTGTCTGGCAAATTCCAATGCAGCATCACAAAACTAATTTTACTCAATCTCATCCTAACAGTTATCTGGTTCATTTTCATAACATGATTGGTGAGAACTTTGAGTCACCTTCATACTGGCTTTATAAAATGTACCCAGTTTTTCAAATTGAGTACACAGTATTTGAAGCCTTTTGCCAACAGTGTAACATGCTGCATAAATAATGTGATGTTTAGCTATTCCAATGTTTTAATCTTAGAGGAGACTGGGGGAAAGACATCTTAAAACATTGAATCTAAATATAGTAAAGCATTGTTAACATTGGTTTTACAGAGACACATGGTATAATTCCAAATGTTGGGAAAATAATTGCTTAATATCATGTTAAAAATACAGGAAATATCTCCTTCATCTGCACTCATTTCATTTGGGCTATGAATCTGAAGCAAGTGGACCAAGATGAAGAATGCTAAAAGTATCCTAAACCACCAAGTTTGTAATCCGACTTTGGAAACTGAGGGTGAGCCTTGCTGCTGCTCATGCTGGCCTGACGCCATGGACAGAGCCCACCATCTTCCCGTCCTTGCCCCTGACCTTCCTGTGCTTGTCTTTCATCTCACTCCCATCTGGCTGTGACAAATTTTTCCAGGAAACCCTGACAACTGGCTGATACCCTATCGGGAGAACAGATTCTCTTGGACGTGGTATACATTTAAACCTGTAGACTATTAAGGATGCTCTGGATTTTCAAATATTACTGACAAAATGTTTTCCAAAATTTGCAAAAATAAAAATTCCTTTGTGGGTTTTGTGACTGCCAGAATTTCGGTTGTTCTGTATAGTTCATTCTTTAACAGAAACATTTTCCCCTATTACCTGAGCAGAAATTAATTTCCAAACTTCTTTCCTAATTTTGATTTATATTAATAAAACACTTTTAGAGTTAAAAGCAACCATTTCTGCCATACTGAAGGCACACTTCCGTGAGCACACAATACAGTACAAAAAGCTGTGTGTGGTTCTGCAGGTAGACACCCTTGGCGCCATCCCCTCTTCCTGCCATGAATAAGATCGGTGTGACTCTGGGGAGAATATTTTAGCCTTTTTCCACTCTTTTATTCATTCTGCATTTCCTGAGAAAGCGAAGATTTATGTGGCTAGTGAGATGGGACAGGTACACCTGAGAACTTTGCTTGGCTGACCTAATTTCAGGTCCCCCCCAGTAGCTGTGATGCTCATGAAGGTAGCCTAGGTTTTAGGCTCCAGCCTTGGGTTCCTGGTCAGAGACTATAAGTAGATAAGAATGTGCAGCCAAAGTTGGGAACCATGGCTGAACCAGGACCTGCGGTGGGCTCCAGCAGGCCGCAGGCTGGGCCAGTACGAGACTGAGCTTGAGTAACCACCTAGTTATGCCTGGATGCAGCAAGAAAGAGCCTTTATATAGATCCAGGTGGTTTCATAGACTTCAAACCAAACAAAGTTCTGATCTTGGGCAGAGAAAGCTCTTTTTTAAGGTCCAGGAGAATTCATTTTGGAGAGATGGTTCCACTTGGCGGGGCCTCTCAGTCCAGGTGAGAAGGGCAAGACCTTTCAGAAAAGGGAACCGTGTGAATGGAGATGGGCAGCACTCCTTTTCACAGTAGAGACCTGAGCTGTGGTTTAGACACCCTTGGTGCCATCCCCTCTACCTGCTGTGGCACATAAATAAGATCTAGGGGTTACAGAGGGGAAGTTGAATGGAAGGTGGGGGCAGTTCCTTCCACCACAGCAAGGACATGACTTTTGGAGTTGGGATGTTGGCAGACATTTCCTTTTCTGTCCTTTTCTTTCCTGGCCTCCAGGGAGGCGCATCTGGGCAAAGTCATGCCATGCTACAATAGGAAAATGGATGGCCAAAGGCACTTCCATGCTACACTGTACTGGTTCATCTTATTCAAGCCGGGAGGAAGTAAAGCTTTTTAAAAGGCAAGGTTGAGAGGGAAGCACCGAGATGACACTAAGAACTTTGAAAGCCTGAGGTTTAGAAGGGACAGGCTCCTGGCAGCATAAGTGACCTGTTGGTGGGCAATTCCTCCCACTTAGCCAAGGTTCAGAAGCCGCCCAGGGACACAGCCTGGCCTCAGCCTGTGGACTCCCAGGACGCTGGACCCTGAGGATTCCTCCCTTTCCTTTCTGTTGTCAGCTCCTTCTCCTTCCCGGGGCACAATTAGATCTCCACCATGGCTGGCTGTCACATGCCTACTGGCCTGTGAGTCCGGACCACTCGCTAACAGAGTATGTCTAATAGAAACGCGATGTGAGCCTCATATGTAATTTGAAACTTCCTAGCCGTCCCATCAAATGAGTCAAAAAGAAAGAGATGAATTTAAAAAATCAATTTGCATATTTTATTTAACCCCAGATATCCAAACCATTTTATCATGTAAACAATTGTTAATGAGGTATTTCACATTCTCTTTTTCATTCTGTGTCTTTAAAATTCTTGTGTATTCCATTATAGCACCTCTCCACTTGGCCCCTTTGGTGTAAAGGAAATGATTAACCTATAGTTAGATGTCACGCAATCTATGGTTGAAAATGTAGATTCACATATATTAGTTTTTTTTTTTTTCAAGTAAGACTTAAAACCATTCTTCCAAAAAGTGAACTGAGCATCAGTTTTTAAATTTAAGTTTATGTTAAATAAAATTTAAAAAAATTAAATTCTTGTATCACAACAGCTACATTCTGAGTACCTAACAGTCACGTATCTAGTGGCCATGTTATGAACAGTGTGTGGTGGGACCACTCTAGGTACCTAGTCCTGAGAACAGAGCTTTGCAGAAGGGGCCTTTACATTTCACACTAGGATGGGGACACAGTGCTGCTGTGATCACCTAAGTGTCCTATGGACTCTTGAAAATTCAGAGAAGAGCTGGAATGAACTCCTAGAGGAACACAGGGTACATGGATGTTTTGAATGCCAGCTGAGCCTGTATCTTTTTCCAGTTGGTTCAAAGTGCTGAGTGCAGAGGGCTATGATGAATGATCAACTTCAAAATCCTTATAAAGTTAAAAAAAGCAATATCCTTGCTTTCAAAAAACTTATAATCATCACTTTCAATAAGTTTATTATTTCATTGCCCACGGGGCTAATACTGTTATTCTTCAAAATGAAATAAGGGCAAGTCTTCTCCTCCCACATTCAACTTCCCCTCTGTAAGAAGCACATTTCTATGGTCTGAATCATAAATACAAGAATTAGCCAGTAAAATCACCAAATTGATCTAGAGGTGGGGATATGAGTCATCAATGCATGAACATCCTGCATAGGGTGTGTAATTGATCTAAGCCTCGTTTGATTTTCCATTTGTGCCAAGCTTGAATTGTTCTCTCTGAATTTCTAAAAGTTGTTTCTAAACAGTGAGACAATACATCTACAAGAAGGTGTTGGGCTTTCTTAAAGTAGCATCCTTTGTCTTAAAATTTTACTACTCGCAGTCAGATTGTGCAACTCTTCATGACTTTTTAAGCATAAACATGTTCTGTACCATCACATCTAAATATATACGATACAGCATTTTGAGTTGTGGGTATCAGGAGGCACTTTGTCCAAGCAGATGCTTTATTAATAAAAGTACGATCTTATCAGATAAAAAGGAAAAGAAATATTCAAAGAGATAAGACTTAGTATTTATAGATCATCAACACAAATAAACAGCTAATATAACCTATTAAATTTTATGGCAAGTGATTCACCCAGAAAATAATATTAGATTTCAGATCATGGAACAGTTGTGCCAAATCAGATTCGCACAGTGCAGAGCAGCTTAATTAATGCCCTTTAAACCTAAATATCACGTATAATCAGGCTTCTAATTTGGATTCCACCACATTAGAATTTGTGAAAATTCAGAGAAGAGCTGGAATGAAATTTACTTGAGGTTTGCATGGAGAATAAATAAGCAGGATTTAAAAGCAGTGGTTAATCTACTCAAGAAAACAGGCTATTGTTAAGGATTTAATGCACATTACTTTCTGCTAATGTACAAATGAGATGTCTCTATGCTTTAAAATAGGCTCTGTAAAGACACTTCCTTAGTAACAGTTCTAGCCATGTTTTAGAATTAAGCCTAGAATTGAACGCAATAAGCCTGTGTTTCTTTCTAAACAGTATTTTGGTGGCTCTCAATTCACACGTGCCTCCTCTCCAATTAATCCTCACTAGTGAGTTATGTCTGCTCGTAAACGGAGAGTGACAGTCTGGAAGATTGGCGGTGGTACTTAGGTACTTCAGAATAGAAGTGACATGGGTAGACAATGCACGGGAGGGAAGGGCGGGGTCTGGCGGCCCTACTGCCATCTGTGGCTCATAAAGGCACTGTAATGACAAGTCCTTTCTTCTGGGGAGAATTCAATGTCACACATGGAGAGCAAAGCTGCCTCCATCTGTGGGTCAGCTTCTCCTCATTTTCCCCCAGTTCTACTGACCAGGGTTCAAGGGGCCAAGGGAGATGGAGGAGGACAGTAAAACTAAAAGCGGAGAGAGGATGACCGCACCAGATTGTTACACCCCAAATGTCCACTTTCAATCAAAAGCCACTCGTATCAAGAACAGGAAGACCTCAGACTCCATGAGAAGGACAATCAGCAGATGCCAACACAACAATGACAGGGATGTTAAACTCACCCGGCAAAGCCATTCTAAAAACACTTCAATGAGCCATAATAAATATGCCAAAAAGTTGAGGAAATATAGAGTCTCGGGGGCAAATAGGATCTATGAGAAGAGCCCTTACCTGGGCTACTCATTCTCAACATTCAGGTATGAATGTTTTACTTTCACTGCAATCTAGAGTTTTATTAGTGGTCAACATTAAGAATTCTAGAGAAAGAAGTGCAGCATGGGTTTCTGTCTACTTACCCTGCCCAGTCCAGGAGTCAGAACTTTTCAAAACATCCTAACACATTTTTGAAATGATACAGATAATTCCATATTCATATTTCTTTTAAAATTTTAGTTTGCAGACTGGAGGAGTGGCTGGAAAGGCTCACACAGTAAAAGGCTGTGGGTCTATAACCAAGGGAACTAGTGATGAGGGTGGTGAGCTCCTCTCTGACTCATCAGCTAATTAACTCACTAGTTAGTGCCACAGAAAGTCCAACTGCATGACAAAGCTTGGAGACCATGAACTTGTACATACACCTCCTACCTGAAGTTCTCAAAGAGGCAAAGAACTAAAATTTAGGGTCATGGTGTATACTTTAAAAAGGAACTCTGTTAAAAAGTGATTAACAATGGAAACATTTGTGCTTACAGAAGGGTAAATTTCAAAGGGTCTTAAAATATAGCTTCTTTCTAGCAAATGGTCTTCCCCAATGATGCATAATAATTAGGTGGTTATCAAGGACTGAAGCAGCCTGCCGGTTTGATACCAAAAGTATGGCATGCTGGTTCTTCCATGTTTCATGTGTGTGTGTGTGTGTGTGTGTGTGTGTCCCCATTCACCTGCATGTCCATGTCACCTCCAAACATTGGGCTCAAGGGAAAGCAATGACACTCTCACTTGCCTTCTTGACCATGAACATGGCTTTGTTCACAGAAAGTGGAGGCTGCTCCACATCTCTCAGGTGTGCAGGGCTGATGAGCACCTTGCTCAGGAACTGTCATGCAGAGTCTAGGGAAGCTGAGTTTCTTTCGTGCTTCCATTATAGAATTTAGTGTCCTGTGGACCCTTTTGCTCCGTCTGATATTTACTTAATGACAAAAGGATTTCAAGGGGACAGTCAGAAACACAATCTCGACTTCCACTCAGTGAACAAAGGAGAGTTGTAGCAAAAGCGCTTCTGTTGTAAAAGTCTGCATTCCTAAGTGCCACCTCTAAGATGATTAATTTGTTTTTCCCTCTAAACAATGATGCTGAGAAATCAAATTACTCAATCTGTTGATATTAACATTCATAATTGTGTTTATTGAAACACATGGTCATTTACTTGATGAAAATGTAATATTGGCTTTGAGATATTTTCATCTGTGCAGATTGTCATAATGATATTACTATATTATGCTAATGGTCACTTTACAAAAATGAAAGTTATGAAATGGCAGCAGAATGTTGCTGTTTTATGCCATTTTTTTCCAGTAGAATCTCAATGATACATTAAATCAATCATATTTACTACACTTCAAGGAGAAATTTTACTGAACAATTATCATCCTGATTTAATATACTTTTCAGGGGACTTAGCTGGAGCCTGGCTTGACGGCTGTGATTCACAGTTTCTCATATGGAGAGGTTAAGGCTCTTTCCACTTGGCACTATTTTTGAAAAAGAAACAGAATTACAGTTCCTTCTAAACTAGCAACAATACCATTACTCATTAAAGGCTTGGTCTTTTGTGCAGAATCATGATTTTAAATTCTGTGAATTTTGTTCTTGTTATTTAAGTTTTCTCTATGTATCTTTAATTTGGAACCATTTTTTTTGGAAATTAAATATTCAGTTATGTTTTCTTACCATTAAATAAAGTATTAAGTCCAAATGCCTTTTAGAATCCATACAAGTCAAATTTCAGCAGAAAAAGGATATTTTTTTTCTACAATATTTAAGTCTAAATATAAAAGCAGATTTTAAATGACTATAAATCATTCTCTTCTCCTTGTACTCACAGCTCAGCATATCCATAGATGTCATTAAATTAACATTATTATTAATATAGAATATGTGGAAATGAATATGACATTCAGTGTCACCTAGAGTGGACTGTGTTTTCAACTAATATGTATGTAACAAAGGCATTAATATTAATAACTTATTAAAGTTGACTGGTCTGTAAGTGACCAATCACTGGTTTTCATTATTCTTCGTGAATTTAAGGATGTCTCTTTCCTGAACCACAGGGTTACCACTTACCAGTCATAAGACTCTTTTTAAAATTAAAAAAAATTAATTAATTATACATAACAGTAGAATACATGTATGCACTTTGATATGTCATACATAGATGGGATATAATTTCTCATTTTTCTGAGTGTACATGTTATAGAATCACATTGTCATGCAGTCACATACATACATAAAGTAATAATGTCTGTTTCATTCTACTATCCTTCCTATTCCCACATCCCCTCTCCTCCCCTCCCTTCACTTCCCTCTACCTCATCTAAAGGTAACACCATTCTTCTCTAGTGCTGCTCACCTTATTGTGAATTAGCATCCACATATTAGAGAAACATTCGGCCTTTGGTTTTTCGGGGTTGGCTTATTTCGCTTAGCATGATATTCTCCAACTCCATCCATTTACTGGTAAATGCCATAATTTCATTCTTCTTTAAAGCTGAGTAATAGTCTATTGAATATATGTACCACATTTTCTTTATCTATTCATCTATTGAAGGACACCTAGGTTGGTTCCATAGTTCAGCTATTGTGAATTTGCTGCTATAAACATTGATGTGGCTGCATCACTGTAGTATGCTGATTTTAAGTCCTGTGGGTATAAACTGAGGAGTGGGATAGCTGGGCTAAGGAATCAAACAGTTACTTCACAGAAGAAGAGATACAATTGATCAACGTATATATGAAAAAAAAAATGTTCAACATCTCTAGCAATTAGAGAAATGCAAATCAAAACTAACTCTAAGATTTCATCTCACTCCTGTCAGAATGGCAGTCTTCAAGAATACAGGCAACAATAAATATTGGCAAGGATGTGGAGGAAAAGGTACACTTATACCTTGCTGGTGGGACTGCAAATTGGTCCAACCACTATGGAAAGAAGTATGGGAGATTCCTCAGAAAACTTGGAAAGGAACCACCACTCCTAGGTTTATACCCAAAGGACTTAAAATCAGCATACTCCAGTAATGCAGCCATGTCAATGTTTATAACAGCACAATTCACAATAGCTAATGGCAATAGTCAGATATCTTTTTTCTCATGGCTGTGAAGGGAGAGTAAATTATACATTAAAACACTAAACATACAGTGACATATGAAGTAAATATATAAATGCTTATTTTGAGTACTAATAAAGAATTGATGATGACTTAGACTGATGTGCTCTGTATAATTTCCGAATTGCAATTTAGTTTACAATTTCAAGCAATCTGCTTTGTTAAAGTATGAGGTTTTAAGGATTTTAAAGTTGGTGATTTCTTAGAAGACAGTACACACCATTTTATGGATGCATAAGAATTCCTTTTTTAAACGCTTTCATTGAAGCCAAATACTCAAAATCCAAAATTTATCAACACATAAAAATTCTATTTGTATCTCAGATTTATGTATGCATGCTCTTTTTCATATTATTAAAAAATCTCAGATGTACTGAAACATCCTTGATTCAACTGAATTATTCCCATATGGGGCTTACTCAGTCTCCTTGTCACAACCTGGATGATGCACACTAAGTCCTGAGCAGAACCTCAATACCCAGGATTCCTTGGGTAGACAATTGGGAAACAGACGGCACAGAACTCCGGCCGAATGCTCTGGGAAAGGTGGGCCATGCCTGAGTCCTTAGCTGTCTTTGCACATGGCCTGGTGCCAGCTGGGGGTCTCCATATGACTGACAGCTGGGCCCTGATCATCTTACCCTCACAGTAGGTGCTGGTGACATTTTATCTGGTCAGTTCTCACATAAAGGATTTGCCTCATATACTGACAAATGGCCAAATGCTAAGATGGTCCTACTGTTGGCAATTATTTATCTCTATATTGTCAAAGACTCAGGTCTTTTAAAATATCCAAATGTACAACTCTTTCCATTTTTTATGTAGACTCAGAAAAAAAAATAGAAGAAATGATATAATTTTCTGGACAATCAGTCAACAAAATTGGCCTTTATTCCTTACTTGATCTCTTTGCCTCACTGGTCTCCATATAGCCAGGGTTGGAGGAGGTGTGGAGATTTACCAAGGTTTTCCTATTATATTGATTAGTTTATAACTTTTTTTTGGACAATTTGCTTAAGGAATCTTTGCTAAAGCCTAGTTGAATATGAAGCCCTAGGAGATGCTATTTTTATTAATTACACTATGAGGTCACTCACATTATACTTAAAGAACTTTATGAGTGATTACAACAGGAGACTAATTAAGACCTTAATAAAATCAAGGGATTTTGGAGTTATGACTGGGCACTGATTTTCCTACAATTTTAATTTTGTATGTGGACATGAAGACGGTTGTAAGCATGAACAATGGACCGCAGCTTCATCGACGGCTATTCCATTCCTTTGTTCACCACACATGGGTGAGTGCCCACTACCTGCCAGGTGCCAAGCTCGCCATGCATGTCTCCACGAGGGAAAGTCTATGCCCTCTGGATGGTTACAGTCCCTCGGGAAAGACACATAATGTAGTAACAGCATCACTGGAACTTCCAACAGTGCTGACCACCATGGAGAGGAGGAACAGATCTAGGAAGGCATATAAAGGGAAGGGCACAGCTGGTCTTCTCCAAGGGCCAGCAGAGCCGTCCAGTGAGCAGTGCTCCTGGAACTAATTTCAGACCTAGGAGGAGGTCCAGAGCAGCAGGGAGGTCCCAGACAGAGGAGGAGGACACACAGAAGCCAGGGCAGGAGGAACATGGCCTGTTAAGGACCTGAGGAATGAGGAGGGCTGGCAGGGAGGAGATGGGCTGGGAGTGGGTGTGGCCTTTCACATAATACTCAATGTTAAGAGGCCTTTAGGCTTCAGGGGAGCTGTTACTTGGACAGCTTTACTAGTCCCAAATTTCCAAATGGTGTCATTTGAAGTGTACTTCATTAATAAAAACAAACAAAAAAAGATGACTACTATGACAATAAAATTCCTTTCTATATTGCTTTTTGGATCAGAAACTTTTATAATTGAATGAATTTTGTAGGGCTACTGGAACAAATTACCACAAATTTGATGGCTAAGAGCGATAGAAATGTATTGATTCACAGTTCTGCAGGCTGGGAATCTAAAGTCACGGTGGCTCTCTTCTGCGGGCTCTATGGGGGACTGTCTCTGGAGTCTTCCCACTTCAAGTGGTTCCTGGTGTTCTCTCCTTGTGAAGGCGCAATGCCGGGTCATCCTCCCTGTTTACATGGGCTATCACGTGGCCTTCTTCCCTGCGTCTCAAATCTCCCTCTTCTTCCTCTTGAAATGACACCAGCCAGTGGACCTAAAAGAGGGTCAGCCCATCTAGAGATCCTCAACTTCACTGCATCTGCAAAGACCCTGTTTCCAAAGAAGGTCACACTCCACAGGTACAGGAGGTTAGAATTTGGTCATGTCTTTTTGGGGGGACACGATTCAAGTCACTACAACGAAGTATTTCAAACAAAGCATTAGAGTTTATTTGACCTTTGTGGCTTTAAAAAGGCAAGTTGGTCAAAGGCAGGGAGTGAGTAAGCAGAGAGCAAAGAAGTTTCTGATTCAGCTGAATTACAATGAAAACAAGAGCCCCCGTGCAGTTTAAGGTAGACACTGTGCAACAGCATACAGTGCTATTGAGAGAGGCTAAAGCCCTCACTAACTAATGGCAGCATTATCATTAGCCAAAGTTTGGTGTAACATTGCCTAGGTACAGACCCAAGAGAGGATAGGAAGGAAGCCCAGGATATTTACTGATCATAAAAATAGTCAGAATTTCAACTCTATGTCGCTCGGCAAGAGTGTTGGGAATTTTGTTGAAAGTGATTCTCTCTCCCACTATCTGGAACTGGAGTTCATGCAGTCACCAAACTCCACTGGAGTTTAATGAGGATCTCAAAGGTAGGAGACAGATCTATTCAGTCAATGGAGGTGGCTATCAAAGTCCAGGAAAAATTAATCTGGCAGTGTACCAAAGGAAAAGAAATAATTGAAAAGGAGACATAAAGGGAGAAGAAAGACGGCTGTTAAAAAACTGAATTCTGGTAGAATTATGAGGATATTTTTACAATACCAAATGTATTTTTAGGTGGCTTCTTTCATAGACCCCAACACAAAACACATCACAGGAAAGTACAAAAGAGCAGTAGTCCTTTTATGAGATCCTGCTCATAGAAAAAGAAAAAGAAGATTTAGCCAGCAGCAGGAATTTGTTCCACCTAGCTCTAAATGGAAATCACTTTTAAAGCAGTTATGGAAAAATTTAGCCAGGTTCCCAAACAATAAAGCATGCTCTGTGCAAAGGCTGATTCATGGAGATTCTGCCAGCAAATCATTATTCCTGCACTACGAGGGGGAAAGTGCACTCTTCCCTGCTTAGGAAAGCCAGGGAAAAGGAGCCCGACAGAAGAGGAGCTAAAGAGACTTGATTTATAGATTACGTTGACTAGATAGTGTGGAAGGAAAAATAAGATATTCATTCTTTCAATCCTGCCTTTGAAGTGTCTTTCAGATGTGCATTTGTGACTTCTGTGTCTTCATGCTGTCCCCTAACACTTGCTCACCTGCATTGCCATCATTGTCCCTAGCTGCCTAGATGAGGTGCCAGGTATTTGCCTGTGGCACTCAGCACCCTGGGACTTCCTTCTGTGTTATTCCTATGGGACGGGCACTGGCCATGTGGGAACCACATTCTCACAAGCCCCGCCCCACAGAGTTCCATTATAGAGTCTACCAATGAGAAGCCTGGGGAGAGGGATAGAAGGTGGAAGAGAGGTGCCTGTGTGGGAGTGGTCTGTAGATACGCAGTGTTGGGACAAACAAAGTTTTGAGTAGCTTCTTTAAACTGGCCAAAGTATGCCACAGGGAGCTGGGACCAGCCATGGAGGGTCTCTTGAATTTCTTGTCTGTGGGTCAGAAGCCATGTCTGATTCTTTTGCAATCTGTTGAGAAGCCGAGAGGCCAGTAGTGGTTTCGTTGCCTCAGTTACCGCAGCCTTCTCATGGCTTCTGTTACTACGTAGTGGCTCCATTAAGTCCTTCTTCCTTGGAACATCCAGAGGAGGTTGTATTTCCTTGACCGATTCAGCTCTGTGTCCTTAGGGAAATTCTCTCTCGTACCCAGAAATCACCCAGCACATCTCCTTACTTTACAGAGGAAATCCAGAGAAAGTGAGTGACTTGCTCAAAGTTAAGAACCAAGCTGAGCATCACTGTGTGCTAACTTCTAGTCGGGCGTGGTTCCTCTCTGGACTCGTATGTGTCCTCCACAGGTCCTTGCACTGTATCTTATGATGCTAGCAGTTGCAATTGTTGTATGAAAGGAAACATGAAAACTACCGCTTGATAAATTGATCCAATACACTGAAAATCTTCTTGTAATAATTCATTTATACTTGAATAGACATCAAATTTTGTCATTAATTATATATACATGAAAACCAAATTAAAGCAAATAAATAGATCTAAGATATTTCTGAAATTTCTTTTCATCTGGAGTCTCATTTTTTGAATCACTTTTGACTCAGAGCCATTAATGTTCCTGTTTTTAAATAACAGATTTTAGTTATAAATCTCTATGTCATCAAAGGCTAAGGTGATGCAACATTTTTAAAACAAATCTATGTAGCAACTAAAATGCTTTGATGCTGGATTCTTAGGTCACATGCTAATGACATAGAACTAGACTTATTTTTTCACTCTTGTGTTCAGAATGCTGCTAAATGCATGTGCATCTCACCTAGCCTCTCTCAGAACAGTACTGAGACACAATAAGTGTGATCCTTTATTGTCTCTGGGCTTTCTTGTGTGATCTGGTATGTGTTGGTAGGTTGTGGTGTACACACGCTTGCAAGCAGTGTTCATTCAGTCACAACTGCCAGACAACTAAAAGTGACTGTATGACATTGTTGGGTCTAAGGTACATCCCAGTTTGAGGAATACTACAGTATGAGAAATCATGGCTCATGAAGTTCATTAAATTCTATTTTACATTTTGGTTCTTCAGTAGGATTACACATGTTTTCAAAGTATATTTTGTCATGTAATTGTCTTTAGTTTCCAGAATATAGGAGTAATTTTAGATTGTTATAAAAGGATTTTCCTTACACTGAAACAGATGTTTTCATGTTATTGTTTTAAAGCAATCAGTTTATTACTAATAACTAATGATTAGTTTAATGTCTGTAATGAATAACACATACAGCGTAATCCATGGTTGCACCTGATGAGCATTTATTGTTCTCACAGTACCAGGTCTAGCTGCCTCTGAAGAGCTTACTGCCAGTCATATGTAATAAGAATTCCTCCACTTTCTTGAAGAGGAATTCTTTGAATCTTGAAGGCACAAATATTCCCATGATAACTATGTATGGGGAGCACATCTATATAATGGAATTGGTAAAATTTTGTTTTGAGGAAAATAAAGGGGAAGAATTTACTTCCCTAAAGGGTACACTCTTCTGTGTTTCTTTGAAACTGGTCTTTTACTCTGCTATTCATAACTGCTACCTGCTTCTTGAACATTTGGCTGAGTACAAAACACAGCCCAGCAGCCAAGGGGAATGTGCTAATAGGAGGATGCTGTGGGGTGGGGAGGAGGGATGCATACAGAGCTGGCGCCTGGCAGATGAGCCTCCGTCTGCTGCTTAGACTTATTTTTTCTTCCCTCCAACCAGTTGCGCAGCCTTCCTAGTGCCTGGCAAATAGTGGGTAATCAATTAATGATGATTCCCTTCTAGATCCCACTTTTGCCCCAAAGTTATAGCAGAGAGAATATTTGGGCTGGAATGATTTCTCCTTCTTTATAGCTTATCTCCATTTCCAAAGAAAATGGGTACAAAGGGTTGAGTGGGTCACCCTCAAACTCATGTGCTGAAATCCTAACCTCAGAGCTAATGGTATCCGTTCCTGGAACCCAGGGGAGGTGATTAGTATGGGATTAAAGCCGTTATCCTGAAGGAGACCTTGGAGAGCTCCTTTGTCCTTTCTGACATGTGAGGACACAGGTAGAAAGTGAGCTATTCCACCTGTGAGCCAGAAAACCGTTCCTCACCAGACACCCCATCTGCCAGCACCTTGGTCTTACACTTCCGGCCTCTAGAGCTGTGAGAAATAAATTTCTGCTCTTGACGTGCGCCAACTGATTCATGTTTTTTGCTATAGCAGCCCTAATGGACAAAGGTGGTGTGTACTCCAAGTCTCCCATAATCTCAGGGTCACATGGGGGCTGAGTGCTCCAGTGGAGGCACAATTCATCAGAGTACATGGATGAGACTGTGTGCTTGGGACTCTTGGCCTGAGGTTGCCATGGAGATCCGCTTCTGGATCAATAAGGCTTCAGGATTCTGGGAGACTTTCCAGAGGGAAAGCAGATAGGAGATTCCCACAGGGATTCCATGGGCTTCACTAGGGCCCTGTGTGTGGCCTCCATGACCCTGCATTTCACTGGGGACCACATGGCTACCATGGCTGCTCTGTATTTCCCACAAGGATTCAGACAGGGCCCAGGACTGCTCTGTTGCTGTCGAAATGGTGTGAAAAGGACCATTTGTTCTTATTTTTCTTGTATGCACATGGGTGATAGGTAGCACAGTAGGGTGCTTGTGATTTGCACAGACTTTCCGGGGAGAAAGACAAGTTCCACCCTTGGTTGTGTTGCCTAGAGTCACACGACTTTGATGGATTTATTTAACGCTTTAGTTTTACCATTTGTAAGCCTGTCTCATAGGGCACTTGTGAGAATGGAATGAGAAATGTATGTGAAGTGCTTGGCGCGCGGTCAGCACTAAATAAAGAGGGTTTGGATGATCATTGACAACCATGACGTTCTAAGACTCCTCGTTCAGCATCATTAGCTCATCTGTCTTATTGACACTTAATCAAGACAGCTTCTAAAGTCTCAGCCCATATTTCTGTCCCAGGAATTCAATTGTCTACTTCGGTTCATTTTCTTTAACCAAACTGAAACGAACTCCTGTGGCATGATGGATTTTGCCAGAGTGATTCTGCATAGCCTACCCCGGATATTTCCATCTGCTGCTCAACCCCATCTGTTCTTGCCTCCAGCTGATCCAATTTCATATCCAGTTGGTAAAGGTCCACCTGAAAAAAACTCTCTGTTTTGTGCTGATGTCCTGAAGAAACCTTGAGGAAATTCAGCATAGAGTTTGGTCACCTGACACACTGAGGTTTCAGTCAATGATTTTCAGGGAGGTGAGGAACTTTCCACATGGAATTGTTATTGGTGGTGAACTGAGGTCATATTAAAGTCATATTAGAAGATAATAATATTAACTTGTGCCTAGCAGAGAGCTGAGCCCAGCACGCGGGCTCCCAGTGTGTGTGGACTGAGGTATTGACACAGTCGTCACCATGCAGAGGAACGCAAGCCCATCAAGGTGCTAAGGGCTCACACTTCATTGTGGGAAGAATGATATTTTGCATTAAAATATGATATACTTCAGATGACTAGAGAAACTAGGACATTTAAGAATTCAATTACCCTTTCACAAAACGTGCCCTGCATGGTCTCCGTAGGAGCTGGCGCATTGGCGGGCACCTATGAGGAAAGGGATTGGCGGGCACCTATGAGGAAAGGGATGCTTTTCTCCTGGGGTAGAGCACAGCATCACAACAAGAGTAGTGGCCATCACCCCCAGAAGATTTGCTTGTTGCATGTTAAATGCCAGATGCTGGGAGATGCACTTTGCCTTTATTACCTCCACATATTTCATCAAATTAAGATGCCATTTATTATGTGATGACCTATCACTTTATGTGGCACTTTCAATTTTACAGACGAGGAAATTAAAGCTTGAGTATTTTCAACGAAACGCCCAACCTCAGTCGCACACCCAGGAAACAAGGTAACCTGTGCTCAAATCCACTTTTGTCTGCTCCCCGAATCCTGTAGTAATTATGGGTTTTGAAGCCCTGGCCCTGCAGTGACTGTTCCTCTAGGAAATACATGCCAATGAGCAGAGCTAAGGATGCCTTTCACAACCAGCGCTGGACCCAGGAAGCATGTCTTCACATCTCTTTCCTTGCTTTCCATTTTCCTTCCTCATTCCCGGGTGAACTAAGCCAAGTAATGTTTTTCCCCCCAAATTCCTTTCCCTCCCACTATGTGGATCACATAGTACAACTTACACAAGAAACCAGAAGAACAGGAAAAGTCTTTCCCTAAGAAACTTATACCTTCCTCCTTCCTGGGAGGATTTCTTTGCTACTGAAATAGGCTCTAGCTTTGAGGAAGAGTAGGTCTAAAGCAAGGAGCCTTGGATGCATGCCTTGGCCTGGTGGGCAATTGGTCAGAAAACCCCTCAGTATTTTATTTTCAAACTCATTTTATTTTAACCTCCTTGGGCTCTGTGAGAGTGTAACCAGTGTAATAGAAATTATCTATTTCTTCTTGTAGTAGATCTAAGATTTCCAAACTTCAAACCCAAAGTTTGAATAGAAAAAATTTTCCAAAAGTCAATAATAGACCTTTGCAATCGTTGTACAAATCTCTGTTCTCTTTCCTCCAACAAATATAGAAGACAACATCTGAGAGATTTTATACTCCACTTTGGTTAATAAGTCTAATGGCCCACTCTATATAGAGTAAACACACTCATTTGTACAACAAATATTTATTAAGTACCTAATATGTGCCGAGGTTCACTGTGTGTTCTGCATTTAGCATGTACAGTGGACACAGCCCTCAGTAAGTTTGGTCCCTGGGGATGGAGCACTCAGGTCAGGTTGATTCATGTGCCCTGACTCCTTCACTGGCCCACAGGGAATGGGGCAAACAAAAATTTTGGCACCAGAATATTTTTCATCAACAGTAGTTAGTTACTGAAGTTGTTAGGAGAAAGAACTTCAGCCCTTAAATTTTTATTCAATTTTTACTGAAAGGAGGATATTTCCACTTAATGATTTCCTTCCTTCCCTCCTCCCTCCCTTCCCTTCCCTTCCCTTTCTCCCTCCCTCCCTCCCTCCCTCCCTCCTTTCTTCCTTCCTTCCTTCCCTCCTTCCTTCCTTCCTTCCTTCCTTCCTTCCACCAGGGATTGAACTCAGGAGCACTCAGCCACTGAGCCACATCCCCAGCACTATTTTTTATTTTATTTAGATACAAAGTCTCACAGAGTTGCTTAGGGCCTCGTTTTTGCTGAGACTGGTTTTGAACTTGTGATCCGGCTGCCTCAGCCTCCTGAGCGGCTGGGATTATAGGCGTGCACCATCATACCTGGCTATTTTTTCTTATTTCTAAATATAACTATATGGATGTCTAGAAGAGCCAATGGGATCCATTAAATTGTACCATCATGGGAAATTCTGTCCACTTTTGCAATGTAATTATTGATATGTGTTTTAATATATTTTTACTTTAGAAAAAACTCCCAAGTATTTGTCATTCACCCCATTCTCTATTTGTTGAAGAAGCTCACCATGTACAACAATGAGGTGGGTCTGAAGACTCAGTGATATTTCTGATAAAATATTAGGAGAAAACCTTGCCATGCAAACAACAAATGGCTAGACAAGAGTCATTGAACTGGAATTCCATACGCCTGGATCAGATCTACCGCATGTGCCATGGCTTTTAGTTTTCATTCTCTGGCCAATATTAAACTGTAAACCAAGTGAACATTCTTGTTTGCAATCAAATTGAGACTTAAGGGAATCTTTAAGTCAAACTAATATCAAATATGTCACAGAATTCTGTGATTTTTCCAATAAAGAATCAGAATTGTGGATTAATATTCTTGGTTAAATTGCAGGATTATAGTATCACAAAATTTAAGTCTTCATTGAAAGAGATAGAATTCTTTAATTATTCCTATTAAAAAGCTTAGGCAAAATATCCAGTTAATTCTTTCATATTATTTACTGTTAAAACATTTTCTTAGTTTTCGTGGCCGTAGTACTTCTCTAAATTTGCCTGTGACTGGCATTTGGCTCTTTACGGAACTCATATTACATCCCAGCTTATAAACTTCGGATGGCTTCCCATTGTCAGTGCTCTTACAAGAGAGTACTGACAACTCCTTAGCCTGATGTCGATCACTACCCTCAATGTGGCCTCTCGTTCTTTTCTGACTTACCTGCTGCCCCCACCCTGCCCACTCCCTGCTACAAAAGCCATGAGTTAAAGTCCAAATGGTCACCTCAAGTTTCCATGCAGAACTTCCCTTGATGTTGGTCTCAAATTTCACATTCCACCTCTGTCCATTCCTCAGCATCGTCTCTCTGGAAAACCATTCTTGGTCACTCCAATGCAGAGAAATCTGAGCTATCCACACTCAGACCACCCTACTTGTTTACGGGTGGCCTCTCTCTTCTGGCTTTACTCCATATACATCCTCTCTTTCTGGCTGGATTATGAACACCTGGTGAAAGGTATTATGCCTACGTTTGTATACAGTGAGTGGGTGATTTCAATGCTTTCCATTTTCTAACAAAGACCTTATGTCCCCTTAGAATGTTTATTTTAAATTTCATTGAAGAATATTATTATCACACTGAGAGTTTTCTGAGTAACAATAACCCTAATTTCTCCTCTCAAAATACACTTTTGCAACAATGAAGTGTTCTTTTCATAGCTTTATTATAAACTTTAAGTTCGACCACCTTTATTAATTTATGTGTGTGAAGTAAAGTGTTAGATATAATTATAATAGGAAACACATCAGCTCTGAGTAGAATGGAAGGACTTGTCTCAAGAAACTGTTGGGTCAATACTCCATTAACAACCAACCCTATGCTACCAGGAATCCTCATCAAAGCCCCGTTGATGGTATCTATAAAATATATCAACCCACAGAGGCAAATATGTATATTTTGTTTGCCTCTTTCAATTTTCTTTTAACAACTGAGTGCATGAAACAGAAGCAAGAATTATTTTTGTTTCAACGGGTAAAGGTAAATAAAACTATTGAATACCAAAATATTTTGAAGCTATTTTTTAAAAATCAGGTGTATATTGGATTCATAAAATAATTGACTCTATTCAAGTGGTCTTTTGCCTTGAAGACAATCTGCAAGTGAATTTTCTAGTATTTTGCACACACTATAAAATTACTTTCCTTCTTATCACATCTGTCTCTTCCTGAGTTTACCTTAATCAAAATTTCCCTTTCCCTGTCTTCTTTTCCCTCTATAAGAGTCCCAAGGACTATCATGGCATCCTGAGCTAAATGTCCCTTGCTTCTGGCTCCTCCCAAAGCAATGACCTCTCAGTTCTAGACACTGTGTGACCAGCATTTACCTCTTTTGCTTCCCAAATAGGAATTTGGTGCTCTAAAAAGAAGAAAGCAGGTAAGCTGGGGCATTTTTGGTGAAATGTCTAAGACAAATCTTCCAAGTATTAAGACTCATCATTCTATGGCCAGATGCAGCTCAGCTGAAGTCCAGGTGAACAATGGTCCAAGGACATTAAAAGTTACTTCTGTGGTGTTCACATCGGGATACAGACAAGCCATGAGATTTAATAGCAGACCTGGCCTCCACCCTGTCCCTTTGCCTGTATTAGCAAACTCTGGGGGGATTCTAGAGTGTTTAGAATTTGTCCACCCACCAGTTACCCGCATGCAGGATGATGGACTTTGGAGGTTTTCAGGACTTTCATCAGGGCCAAGTTAGATAGCTGGGTTTCTGGGTCTACCCCTAGCAGATCAGTGCCCCTTCCTACTCCTGGAAGATAATGAGAAAGGAAGAAATTCTACTCTCTGTGATGGTTTAATCTGAAACATGGTTTTAAGAAAGCCAGGACTTGGCAAGGCATTATTTCAGTCTTTGGCATAAAAGAGAGATGACCCAGTTAAACCTCTGAAGATTCCACCAAGCTCCTCAAAGTGACTTTCTGCTCAATGGAATCTTGAGACAGGAAACACATCCCCTGGGCAGGCAGCCTGCCTGGCTGTCCAATGTAAGGTTTGCTGGTTTATGCAGATAAGCTCCCCGCACAGCTTCTGAATGCCTGCCTGTTTATAGGGAAGACAACACAAACCTCACTCCTGCCAGGAATCCAGTGAAATATCCTTCTTCTATTGAATCATTTGCTGCTGTTTTTATTTTCCTTTAAAAATGCAACAATTGGTAGATTTTACAAATTAATACTCAAATGTCAAAATAAATGAATGAGAACTTTGCCATGACTTCTGTTTTGTGAGAACTGGCAGTCATGCCAGCGTTTCTTTGTTTCAAGCCACTCACCTATGTGCACCCTACAGCTTCAATGACTTTTCAGCCCTTGCTTGCAAGTAATTGGTATTGATTTTGCAGGTTACTTCCCACATGTTTAGTTCCTAAAAGAAATCTAACTGTACCCATCTCATCCTGTAGTCCTCAGAAGAAAGTAATATTTAAACTTCAGCACAAACGGCACTGTCATCCAACTTCTTTAGGCAAAAATTAGGGGTGGCCCATTTCCCCAGATGTGTGGCTTTATACCTGAGAGTTAGTGAGATGTTTCAAGTCCCCCATTATTTCAGTTTGTTGCTGATAAATGAAGCGTGGTGGTCAGTGGTTAATTCTCCAGAGAGAAGTAAGCAGCTCGGGGATCCCACTTCAGAACAAGGCCCCAGGGAGAGGCAAGAAATAAGTCTACCTCTTAAATCAGCACATTCAACTGGGTGGGTCATTAGCAATATTAGCACTGAGAGTTTGCAGCAGCAGCACAGCTATTGATCTCAACTGGGTCTCCAGCCATTGTGCTGCAGAAGAACTGAAGCCTCCAAAAAAATCAGGTGATTTCAGAGGCAGAGGAAAAAAAAAAGTGGAAAGTGTGAGAAGGAGGGGGTGGGGCGCACAGGAAAGGACTTGTCCATAAGGGTTGAACACACTCTTGCATGTTAGCAGGACTGCATATACAGAGAGCCAAAGGTACAGTTTGGAAAGACCTTCTTTATATCCAGAATCAATGTATGGTGCTGCCTGCTGTAGAAGCAAAGCTTCCTTCTGCTAGAATAGCATTTTTTTTTATACCCAACCTCATCCCTTACAGAGATAACAAATAGTAAAAGAGAGGAGAGTGGTAAAAATGTTAAATTTATATATGATTATTTTTCCTAGTTAATAAGTCAAAACTTTACACTGTAAATGCTAGCCATGTGTTGGCTGAAAATGTATATAACCCCCATTGACAATAACTGACACTGAACTTCAAGGTATTCATTTGGTGTCTATTAATGAAGGAGTATGAATGATCATTATTCATCATTGATCCATCAAGAAGGATGGATCCGATTGATCCATCAAGAAGAGTTAGCCCAGCTGATTTGGATAAGTAGGATGGGTGAAGAAGCAGGAGATGCACTGTCATTACATATGGGCACTGTGAAGTCATGTGGTGGCTAGAAAAATACATAAGACTCCAAAAACATACCTAGATATCCAGTTAAATTTTTTAGTGGAAACTGGCAATGATATTACTTTCAACAAGGTGACATTTTATATAAGTAGGCTCTTGTTGGATTTATTCACAGAATTTTATTGCTACAAGCCTATGAGCAATAAGTTATAAAGAAGCTTTTCTTATAAAGATTTTTTGAATATATATTTGCTAAGTGGTCACCAAGATATGCCCTTCTAGATATATGCCCATTTTTCTGTTCTTACTGCTTTTGTATAACTCTAAGAGCTGTCTAATTTTTTCCCTTCACTTCTTTATTTCTTGTTCTGTGTGTGTGTGTGTGTGTGTGTGTTGTGGAGGAGGGTATAAAATACAGGGAGTCCATGCATTTCCATCAATCTCTGGCCTATCTTCTGTGACAATGGTTTTCTGGAAGTCACAGACTACAGAGGGTGTCTATGCTGCTAAATCTAGTGGACCATTTTCTGTCCTCAGCTGGAACAAGTGGAGGGCATTTCCTTCTTTTTCAAACAATCCTTTCCATATCATCTAAGATAAAATCCAGCTTCCTCATCATTTCTCCTGACGTCCAGCTGGATCTAGCCCCTGCCTCCTCCACAATGTCCTCCTGGGTGCTCTCCTGCTCTACCCCAGGTCCTCCTTGCTCTTCCTGGGCCATTTCCATCTGCAGGCCTTTTCCTTTGCTCTCTTCCCCCACAACTGCTCACACCTCTGACCCCTGCTGACCCCTCCTGACCTCCAGCCTCCACTCATAACTCACCCCCTAAGGCCTTCACGGGGACTTCCATCTCAGGGTGGCCTCTCCTTCCAGGGTGGCCTCTCCTCTCTCCTATTTCTTCTGTCCACAACACTTCCCACGTTCCGTCTTTCCACTCTTATGTGGAATTTTAGAAGCTGGACTGAGAAAAGAATTGTCTAAGAAGGTTCATAGCAGCTTTGTTCATTATCGTCAAAAGTTAGAAACACCTCAAACTCCCATAAACTGAAAAAATAGGTGAATAAATGGAGGTTTATTTATTCAATAGAATTCTACCTAGCAGCATGGTAGATGCGCAAAAGTATTATTGTGAATGGAAAAAGCCAATGGCCAAAAGAGAGCTTTCTAGGCTGATGTGAAATATTCCGTATTTGTGACAGGTATGTGGGGGTACAGAGGTGCAGGCATTTCTCAAAATCTATCTAATTTTATGCTTAGAGTCTGCATCATATCATATGAAATTGCATTTTAATAATAATACAATTAAATATTTTAAGGTCTAAAATAATATAATTTAAATAAAAAGGAAATAAGTTTTTAAAGTCAAATTGACGTTGTGAAATGCAGAATTCATTATTCAGACGGAGTTAGGGAGAGGAAGATGTCTCAGTGGGGTTGCTGGGTAGCTGGGGGACAGGCATCAACTGGGAAGGTGCACAAAGACCAAGGGTCTGCATTTTTAATCCTGCTTCCTTCCTAGTGCTGGGCAGCTTACAGCCAAACCCTGGGTGCCAGACCCATCTATCTGAGGCTGAATGTTCTCCCCATTAGCCCACTAATGAGGTTTGTGCCTTCCTTGCTTTCTCACCTCTGTGATTAAAATTCCATGGTGACCTTTAACTTGAGTTACTCCTTCTTTTATCCAGAAACTGAATTAACCAGGGCTTTATTCAAAGCTTAAATAACCTGTAAACAAAAGTGCTCCATAGAACTGAGAACAGACAAACATCAAGACCCAGTCAACGTCTCCAGAAGGCTGCACACAGAGATGTTCTGCCTGACTTCACAGTTTACCTGGAAGCATGTTATTTCACTGCCAGGCTGCCATCTCTTCCTTCCCTTTCTCTGAACATAGGGGGTTATAACCATAAAAATAGGAGAATGACAGTCTCCTAAGAAAATGAGATTTGCTCTCATTTAGCCTTTAAGCCATTCTGTTAATTGCTTAAATTTTTTAAGGTTGGAAAACTTAATAAAGGAAAAGGATTATAATTAACCACTGGGGGGAAAATGTACAAAAGCTTAGAATTAACACTGTTAAATTTTGGGGGAAACATAAGCAGGGATCAAAACAGAATGACATTTTTTACAGAAATGGGGAAAGCACCTCTCTGTGACAGTGGCTCCAAATACATTCAAATACTGCACTGTCTTCAGTCCCAGCAGACCCAGTACACACCCTGGCAAAGCTCCAGGCAACCATCTCTTGAGATCCATTAAGTCAGTCCTCTAAGACTGATGGCTGTGCTTCTCTCTTTGGCAGAGCAAATGTGATCAATTATTGCTCCTGTTCTGTTAGTACATGATTAACTTCTGCAAACCTTGGAAGGGGGTAAAATTGCACACAAATTATATTAGCGGAACTAATGTGTTCCTGATTGAAGACTATTAATGGGAATTTCAAAAAGAAGAAGCCTTATTGATTAACATAAGCCCCAGGTATGGTGCCTCGAGGAAATGAGTCCAACACGACCAGAAACCAAGCAACTTCAGAGCTCAGCACTCAGTGAAACAGGGACGCCCACTTGCATCAGCACCAAACAGTCACAGGATAGCATTGTTTCTAGTTGTCAAAACCTGCCAGTGGTTTGAAGGTACAGTGTTAAGTGGGGATAAGTGATTTCTAAAATTTTAAATTAAAAAAATCCCATAAATACCTACTATGTGGAGAAGGGGAGATGATATGATGAATCTCAATATGCCCATCTCATAGGCTTAATACTTTTGAAGATCTTACCACATTTTCTTGATTTTTTTTTCTTTTGCTAAAATTGAGCAATGCAGTCTCACACCTGAATACTTCAAGGTCCATCTCTGTAAGCATAGACTTTCTCATGAAAGGAACAGTGATTTTTATCTCAACTACATATTAATAATAATGCCTTAGAATCATGTCCAATCCATACCCCAAATTTCTAATTGTCTCAAGTGTTGTTTTCATAATTAACATGTTCAAATTAAGATCCAAATATTTGGTTTGCTCAACCTCCCAAGTTTTTTCCCCTTCTCTTTTATCTGCAAGTCTCCTCCTTTTTCTCCTCCCTCCCTCCATTTTTTCCATGTCATTGATTTTGGGGAGAAACTGTCACTAGACAATGTCCCTCATCCTGGATTTCTCAATTGCTTCCTTGTTGTGTCATTTAACTATTTCTTCTCCCTTCTATTTTCTGTTAGCTGGAAGTGCGTGATAGAGGCTCAGTTAGATTCAGGTTTAGCTTCTTACAGCTATACACTTCATGAACAATGTAAACGCTTTGTGTTGTATTATACCAGGAGGAAAAAACATGACCCAGTTCCCACAGTTAGTGATAATGAAAACTTTGACCTACTATTCTCTGATTCTCCTTCAATATTTTAACTACTGTGTCCAGTCACTAAAAATCCTTGCCTCAATCAGATCTTCCAAAGCTTTGCTACATGGGGACTGCCACAATCTTCTACATTTACTAAATGTAATATTTTTGTAAAGAAGGGTTTTCTTCATCAACAGGCCATTTTGATTACTGGACAAAACAATTCTTTAAAAGTCAGGACAAATACATTTTTTTTTTCCTTTTTAATTGTCAATTTTTACCGCACATAGTTCGTGCCCTAATAATTTCCAAAAAAATTTGAAGAAGATTTTCTAAGTAGAAACCAAATTGTATGCTAGGTCTCCATTATCTTTTAAATTCTAGCTCAAGACCCAAATTTCCTATGAAGTGTTTCCAGGAGAACTTTGATACAAGTTCCTCTTTACTCACCCTAAATTTCTTTAATATCCATGTGTTTTGTCAATTTTATATTATATCAGTGTATCTGAAAAGAATAAATCATCAAACATCGGCTTCCGACCATTCCATAGCCTTGTTTCCTTCCACTTATACATGGACCATCTTTACAATGCTTCCTCCTCTCCCACATCCCAGTCTAGACATCTATGTACTGGCATCTCTACCAGGAAGGGCTGCTGATGGTCCCCTGGACCCCTTGGGAGGCGAAAGATGCTCCCTACTCTAAGGCATCAAATAGGAGATGAAGTCCTCTTGTTTGGTGAGCAATTCTGTAGAGCAATCCAAACAAGTTTATTTATGCCCATGCTTTAGAAGCCGTTGGGAAAACAGGTCATTATGTTTTTATATAAACCTTTTTAAATTTCTGCTGGAAATTAAGCATGTAGCCTACTATAGCTTATCAATGTGGCAGCCAGAGTCTGAGAATATTTAAGGAAGTGATGTCTTTGGAAATAAGATTAAGCAGCAATTGGAAAAGCACCAATCATTTCCAAACTTGGAGGCCAGCGGGCATCACTTTGTTTCAGATGCTTTATTTCAGGGCTGCCTCCTGAGCCCTGTCACTCATCCTTTGTACATAGGCTTTGTTACGGTATGGATATGAGATGTCCCCCAAAAGCTCATGTGTGTGAGACAATGCAAGAAGTTTTAGAGGTGATATGATTGAGTTATGAGGGCCTTGACCCAATGAGTGAATTAATCCCCTGACAGGGATTACCTGGGTGGAAACTGTAGGAAGGAATGGTGTGGTTGGAGGAGGTGGGTCGTTGGGGATGTGCTGTGGGGTGCATATTTTGTGAGCTGAGCTTCCTCTCTCTCTCTGCTTCCTGGTGCCAGATTCCCGCTGCTTTCCTCTGATCATCGTTCTACCCTGGTGCTCTGCCTCATCTCAGGCCCCAGGGAAGGGAGCTGGCCACCTGTGGACTGAGACCTCTGAGACTGTGAGTCCCCAAATAAATTTTCCTCCAATAATTGTTCTTGTTTTTGGCCACAGCAGAAAATAAACAAAAAACAAAACAAAACAAAAACTGACTAGAAAAGTCTTTCAGGCACACAAACTACCGATAGATTCAGTTTTTGAGGAACAACTCAAGGCACGTCACGTTGGTGGTCAGCACAGTCATGGTCCCGTAGAGATGTCTCCACGCTCATCTCTGGAAATCGTGCCTATGTTCTATTCCACAGTGAACCGGGCTTTGCAGATGTATTGTAAGATGGAGATTATTCTGGATCATGTGGGTAGGCTTTATTGAACCACAATAGGCCTTAAGAACAGAGGACGTTCTCTGGCGAGAAGCAAAAGAAGAATGTGGTGGAAGCAAAAATCGAAGAGATTTTATACTAGAAAAGATTTCCAGGCCTGCAGGTTCTGAGATGCAGGATCTACATGGAAGAACCAGAGAGAGGCGTCTAGAAGGCAAGGGTCCCCCAGATGCCAGCCATCAAGGAAAGAGGAACTTTATTCCTATAGCTACAAGAATGTGGATTCGGCCAACAACTGAGGGACCTTAGAAGTAGGTTCTTCCAGAGATCCTACCTGTGACGGTAGGACTAAGGCACTTTTTGCCTTCTTCTTTCTTTTCTTGACCCCCAGCTCAGAGAAACTACTTCAGCTGCATTGTTCTGTTGATTATCTCCCCAATTTCATAATTACTCAACAAATGTTAGACTTATTTTGCTTTGATGTCATCCTAATGCAGTCATTTATAACCATCATTTATAGGACTATTTTTATTCAAACGTATATTTCAAATTTGAAATGGTAACTTAGCAGAGATCTTTCAGAATGCCTCCTGTTTGATTGTTAAAAACTATTTGCATTTTGTACCATGATTAGTATCCTAATGACTTGTAAAAATGACATACTAAGTAATATAATTTTTACACGTAAGATTAATTGGTTTCACAACCAGCAGTTTATATAAAATAAAAGTTTGAAAGGACAAGGCAAATTCTTTCTTTAATTAAATAATGCATTTCTCAACCTGTTTTCCACAGAGAAAATAGTCAGGAATGACTATTATTAAACCAAGCTAATTTCTCTCTTTTGGAGGGAGAAAGGTGGAGTGGTGGGGGAGAGAGTGGCGGGGGGGGGGGGGGAGGGGGGGGGGGGAAAGTGTTGAGGGCATAATGCCAAATACAGTTACAACATACAACATTTTGATAGAGATAAATGCATAGCAAGGTTTAGTCCTATATGCAGAAAAGACCAGAAAAGACACCAAAATAAATTTTACAAATGATGAAAATCATGTAACAAAACTTTCTAGATGATGGGTTAATGGGATGTTACTAATGTAAATTTTATGCCTTGTTTAACTTTTTCTTCTGGTGGAGTTTTCCAATGTGATACTCGTATTTAATGTTGGAGCTTCTAGGAAAAGAAAAGGAAAAGGCTGATATTTTGTCTGCATATTCCTTGGAAGATTTGGGGGAACTGAAATATCAAAGTCACATTAGAAAAAGTAATTAACTTAAATCCCTTTTGGGAAAGGCAAAGAGAAAAGTGGATCAGAAATAAAAAATTATCTTACAGAGAACATTTCAAAAGTGCCAAACGGTAAATGTTAGCTATTGTGCTCAAATACTTTGTCCTTCTGGCTTGCCCAGGGACTTTTTAGTCACAAGGCACTGCTCCATCATGTTGCCCAAACAATTTGCATCACAAAGGAATTATAACATTCTTTTAAAATGAGGAGAGGGTGAATTAATAAGAACCATTATTGTACCAGATTCCTTCAATCTCAATGGAATGGCCCAACGCTAGCTGGGAAAATTACTTCAGACTTCTTAACTGCTATAATTGAAGTGAGATTTTCCTTTATGCCTGCTTGTGCAGAATACAAATATTTTAATTTCATCAGTTCAATGCGTAGCATCGCAGGACGGCTATTTTCTTGGGAAGTTAAAAGGGAAGTTTGGGAGTGGATTTTTCTGGGAGATCACTTGTTGTGTTAAGAGGTTTTAAAAACGTGTCCACATCCTCCTCTTTCTTTCTCCAAGAACAGCAGGGATGAACTGTTTTTCTGCCCTGGAAGGCAACCCTGTTGGATACTATGGACACAACTGTGAAACTATTAATGGTTATATTTTTAAAATCTAGCTCCCTTCTGCTGCCAATTAGTTTCCTCTCTTCTTACATACATACGCATGAGGACTTGGGGAGAAATGGCTATTTTCTTCCTAAAAGGGTTTTCACAGTATTAGGAATTCCAGGCATATACGCTCCCACTTGCCTGCTAGGCAGTGTGTCAACTACCTGATGGAAAATGGAGATGCTTTGGACTTAGCCCTCCATAAAGGCAGATTTAGTGAAGTTCTTTTATTACTATAAAATCTTAAACCAACCCTTTCCAATGCATTGTGCCAGTGTACAAGTCATGAGTCTATTCCCCTCCTGAACTCACTTTTATTCTTTTAATCAGGATGATAAAATAATTTTGCTCATCAGTTGAGGACTAAATATCCCTAGACTTTATTGCTTAATTAATTCCTCCTTTTTCTGTAGGAGCCAGGTGACAACAATGTAATTTCACTTATTATCTTATATTCTGCTTTCTTTAATGCATTTTGTATATCATTCCTCAACATATAGTCCTTAATGAGTGTGTGTAGGTGTGTTAGTAACACATGCACACTATACCAGCAGGCATCTGGATCCACCCTGATAGCAGGTTGCAGTTTGCTTTGTGAGAAGGGAATCTAACTTTAGTATAACACCTTCCCATTATCCATGGTCAACTGAGACTCTCCTGTTACTCACTCTTCTCCTTGTAAGAAGGAACACATTGTCCTAATCAGTCACTCATCCTCCAATGCTAATGACCACCAGTGTCTCTCTTAGAATGGCTGGAGCAGAGGCAGGAAGCATTAGGCCCTGGACAGTACAGATGAGGTGGCCCCGGGGGCAGGACATGGAGCAGACAGGCTGGGCAGAGACAGCTTTTCTTTTCTTTATTAATTATTCCCAATTTCTTTTCCTACTTATAGAAGAACTTTCCAATTTAAATATCTTCAGGATAATCCATGCTCTTCCCAAGGGAAAGAATGAGTACCCACATCAGTGTAAATGACCTTGTAAGATCCAGATGCTATTTTATATTTTTCTAAAAATTAACTTCCCTAAAGAAACAAATGTCAAATGTGAAGGGGGGAAAGAAAAGAAAGAGTAAGGAGGTACAAAATTCCCTCTAGGAACACTGGCCTCCTACTTCTTCCTGGTACACCTAGACAGACTTGCCAGGTCTCTGCCTTACTCTCTCTCTCCCTAGGAAGCTCTTCCCCAAAGCCACGTGGTGAATTCTTGCCACCCTTCCAAATCTCTGGTAAATGTCACTTCTCACTGAGGCCAGTTCTCACAACTCTATTTAAAATTACAAGTCACCCCCTCATGATCGCTACATTCCTTAACCATTGCCTGCTATCATTCAACTTACCTTTTTATCTGCTTTTTAGTGCTGGCAATCAAACCCAGGGCCTCATGCACACTGGACAAATGCTCTACCACTGAGCTACAAATCCAGCTGTGAGCTTTTCCCTTTTAAATGATCTTGGTTTACTAACATATGTCATGCTTCATGGTCTTAAGCTTCACATCTATGGGTCTGTCTTTTCCTGTTAGAATGCAGTGCCCGCAAGGAGAGCTCCTCTGTTTATTCACTCTTATGGAACACTGTCAGGACCCAATGAATATTTGTTGAATAAATGAAGAAAAGGAATCAAGAAAAATCCTTTTATCATACAGACATCGAGATGCATATAAATATGATGGAGTTACTTGGGTCAAGACAAGTGGTAAATGAATGTGGCTCATTAAATAATTAGAGGCTTATTGGACTTGTCAAAGGCTGAAGACAATGTCCTCAAAATCCTCTCTCTCAAACAGATTAAATGAACTTGGCAGTCACACATAGTATTTACTATATAATTTGGTAGTGAGGCTTTTATTTTCAGTGTAGCACTTCTTCCCTGAAAGGGCACCTGACTTTTACGGAGTCCTCAGGGGCCAAACATGGTTGAAGTATCGTGTTTCAGGAACTGGTGAGTTGGAGGCTGTCTGAAAGCTCTGTACCTGAAAGGTAGGACTCTGGTGGCAGGTGACACTGTTGTTTACAAATGCTACAGCCCACATCTGATTAGAAACCAGACCAGGTCAGCGTGCATGCCATTCCTCACACCTTAATCCATCTGGACACATACACCACAGTGAGTGCCTCTCCCCGGAGGTTGCTGGCCAGGGTCTGAGGCTCCTGGGCCTTTGGCCATGCAGCAGCAACCCAGACTACAAAAGGCAGGGGCTGGTGGGGAAGGTGGGCAGGTGCTTGCTTTTCATAATAGCTCGAGACTTCTGCTCCTCTTTGTTAGAGATTAATTTAGGCAGAGTATTCTCTCCAGTTACATATTACTTTCAAATAAGTTAGAAACAAAATTGAATGTTTTAACCTTACAAGGAGATAAAACTGAATTTGAAATTACGAGGATCAAAATAATATTCGAAACAATGTTTGGTTTTAGTGATCTCTTTCACTGACTTTTTCTGAAGTTGGAAAGGTAACAGGGTCAGTAAGAAACCATGGTCTTTAGTATTTGTTCATTGTAGGAAGATGAAGAGTGACTAGGAGAACACCATTCACATATCATTAGCTTATATTCACACTGCTATAAAGTAACTTCCAACACTTATTCAGACTCATGTCTTTCATAGAGACTCTTAGTTAAGATACTGTTTTCTCTTATCTAAAATCCACACAAAGGGGAGCCAGCCATGGTGGCTGAGGTAGTAGAATTGCAAGTTTGAGACCAGCCTCAGCAACTTAGTGAGGACCTAAGCAACTGAGTAAGACTCCATCTCAAAATGAAAAATAAAAAGGGCTGGGGATGTGGCTCAGAGGCAAAGTTCCCCTGGGTTCAATTCCTAGGACTAAAAAAAGATAAAATAAAATCCACACAAAGGCGGGGAAAGACTGCTTCTTTGAATGCTAACCGAAAAAAAAAAGAGTAGTAGATTTTTCTGTCCATATTAAATTAGCAAGCATGTATTAAATTCTAGAACATGCAAGAGGTTGTCTGGGATGCATCCTAAGAATATTTACATGGCAAGAAAACCCTAGTGGCTCTGTAATAAGCTCTTTGACATCTGAGTTTGCCCACAACAGGAACTTTATGAGGTCTGTTTGTTAGTACAGGTAACAGAAGCTAAATAGGTTTCCCAAGATCACACAGATCCCAAACCCAAGTCCACACCATTTATTCTACTCTGCCTACCCACCGTCCTGAGTCCTATGATTTTCCAAAATAGTATGCTTCTAAAATGCAGAAAGACAAAATTATACCAAGTTCTGGCTGAAGATTTTTTTTTTATTAAAACTAAATTATGTTTATTTAAAAATTAAGTTTAGAAATACTTGGCATTTGCCATATAAAACAGTACTACAAAAGAAATATCTCCAATATCAACATCTGCTGTTTTTAAACACGCACTGAATAAAAACAGAGTCACTCTGGATGAATCATAGGTTTAGTCACATTCCCACAGGTTCACCCACAGCAAGGCCAGCAGTTTCCAAGACTGAACTGAACCCCAAGAGTGAATTGACACCAAGGCCTTGAATCCAAAATCTAAATGGGGTAGAGCCACATCCAAACCTCCCCAGCTCCCCTCAGCACCCCAAAAGTGAGGGAAGAAGGGATTCCATGTTCCATAAAAGCAGAATGGCTCTTATCTGGGATCAACACTATTAAAGAAACTGAGAACCAGTTGGTTCTGTCTCTGTCATGTAGATTGTCTCATCATCAGACCATTCTGCATCTCATTCTCTACAAATGGTTGTTCTGCTTTGTCAGGGACACCACGGAGCAGAAGGAAATTTGCTTGTCCAGAAGGAAATGACTAAGAAAGACTTGAGCTGAAGAGAAAGAAGAAGAAAATGTTGCAGAAGAGCTGGTTTAGGAGAAAGGGAGGACAAACAGCATCCTGGGAAAGAAAGATACTAAGGACTCAGGGAACTGAGAGCTTCTCTGGCCCCAGCCCCGATGTACTCATGTGAGATAAGAGTTTAAATCCAGTTCTGCTGAGAGAACTTGGTGAGTTATTTTTCTTTCCACATCTGATCTTCATATGAAAGGAGGAAATCAAGAAAAAATACACCTTTCAGTGTTATGGTGAGGGTTGGCATGAATGCCCCATACCATGCCTGGTAGGCATACAGGTCCTCAATAAAAGGTGGTCTTTGTTATTTACAGATGGGTAAATTGAGGGCCATAGAGGAAACATGGTACCACTAGATTCTGCTGAAATTGGAAAGTAGGGGCATTTCAGATTGAAGTTACCATGTCTGTGGGTACTGGATGATTTTCCAACCATATTTTTCCTTGTCTTGGTGTGTCAGGAAGAAGATCATCTGTTAATGCTGCAAATAGTGGACAGTGGGATTCCAGGAGTAAATATATTCTAAATATGCACTGAACCACTTTTCTTTGTTCCCTAGCTGTCTGTGAACAGCACCCAGCAGCCAGGGTACTCTACCTGGGTCCCTGTCAACCCAACAGAAACATGTTTCATTCTACATAACAAGCTCATCTTGATGCTTTAGAAAATTAAAACATGAGTAGGTCCTATTACTTCCCTTTGAGTTTTCCATGTTATTAGATAGATACATGCACATCTCTAACCTCAACCAAAATCAGACTCTAAGTTCCACAAATACATTACTATAATTTTTAGAGAGAAATTCCATCTTCTTTAGGATGGTCAATAAAGGCTTTATGGAAAGTCAGACTTAACTGGGTTTCAAAGGCATTTCACATTAGAATGTTAATCCTGTTAACAAAAAGGATGCATTCTGGCAACACTTTTATGTGGTCTGAAATTGTACTTCCAAACTAAGAAGTTAACAATGGACATGGAAATTAATTATTGGAAGCCAGGTAAGGGCAGGGAGAGTCACAGGAAGGGGGAAGGGAGTGGACACAGGGAAGTGTCATAGACACATTAATCAATTTATGTCAAATATAGAGACTAAGTGCAGATATGCCAATGGCGGTCTTTGGTAGGATAGAAAGAATAAGGTAATCTTAGGAGGAAGGAAGTAGTAGATAGTCTCCAATGATTGCCCTCAGAAATTTCACCTGCTTGAGAGATGGAAGAGGTTGCTCCTCCCCTGAATCTGGGCTGGTCTGTGACTTTTTTGGGTCAGTTCAAAACTTTTTAGGCCTGGATGTTCTGAGTCCTGGAAGCTTCTGTTTTTGTTCTCCTGACTCTCAGCTAACAAGCTGCAAAGAGGTCCAACTTATTCTAGAATGTCTTATAGACAGAGATCATGTGGAGAGGCCAGGGACAGCATAGCAAAAGGAAGGCTTCTTAGAGAATTTCAGTCCCCCTGAAGGGGCAGTGCCAAGGTCCCAGTCATGCCTAGACCAAATTAATTTAGTTACTTATAAAAGCTTTAGATCTGAAAGAATGAAGAATCATTGAAGAATGAATCTACACACTTTTGAACACTCCCCTGTGACTGACCAGTGTTAGAGTAACATCATGGGAGCCTGAAAGGTCTCCTTTGGAGACCAAATCAGGGTCCATGATTTAACACTGAACTCAGCTCTTAGAGAAACCATCTGACTTCCAGTCTGCCAACCAGCAAAGATCACAGTCCTTTGATTATGTTCCTAAAATCCTGATAGATTCCTCCGTCATCTGGTAGTCTGTTCATTGACCTGCCTTTTTCTGCTAAGTTCAACTGCTTATGCACAGAGATCAAACTTTTATCTTTGCTACAAGCAGATGCTTTCTAAAGAAATATGACCACTTTCAAATAAGATTAAGTCCTAGACATTTGACAGATGGATGGATGGATGGATGGATGGATGAATGGATGGATGGTTTGGACAGAATGGCTAATGCTCTGAGAATACAGTGGAGGCTGATGCTTCATTATTTTTAAGTTGCAACAAGTTCAACAAGGATGGTATTAAAACTGTTTGTCATTATGATGGCGAGGAAGCTGTTGCCAGGCCAGAACATGGGAATGAGAGGAAGAATTTGGGCCCAGAGGAAATCCCAGGTCTGGATTTTATTTTGCTTCAGAGGATGGATGGATTATAAAGTTCTGCAATTCGGTGATGTGGGGTTCTCAAAACAGAGAAAAGCCAAACGTGGACAAAACCAAGTGTGAGAGGTGGTGAGTTAAGGGAACCGAGGCAGGAGAATGGAAAGGCACCTCTGAGGTCCTACCCAGGGCCTCTATATTGCAGTGTGAAGACTTTGGAAAGTTTTAGGAGGGGAACAATCGGGTGAGATTGTGAATTGTAAACTCCCACTGCCCCAGGGAGGACCAGGGCGAGGAATAGGATTTCCAGTGTGATTCCTCACATTTCAGCAGAAACATCCCAGTCAAGCCGACCCCACCACAGTGGCCATGGCTGAGCATTTTCGGTCATGGAGAACCTGTTCATGTAATTATCAGTTCATGGAAACAGACTGTGACATATGGAAAAAACAAAACAAAAGAAATATTAGCAAATGCCTTTACGGATTTGAAAGATGTCCAAGTAAATGCCTGTGGTATTTGTTAAAATGTAGATGCCCAATCTGGACTGTGATGGGTCAGAATTCTTCTACAATTGGCTGTTACGAAAGCCAACAATTCAGAAAGGCTGCCACCAACATTGGCACGGCAGAGCACAGAAGAAGTTGCTGTAAGGACAAAGGAAGCTGAGTTCATATTGAGTCATGCAAATGAGTCCAAGGAATGAAGCCCAGGCACCAGAGGGAATGAATTCCTTTTATTTTGTCATTGTGCAGACTACTGTGAGCCAGAGTCCTGGGGACTGGCCACATAGGGTGGCTAGAAAGTGAGGCGGCTGGCTGGCTGTGCCGTTCCTGCAGACAAGTATCCACGTGAAAACATCCACTTTTCTAAATGGTGGTCATTGACCCCCAGCTGACAGCCACAAAGCAGCCAAGAAGTGGGCTAAATGGAGTGGATGCAAACAAGAACCAGGTGGGCACTTCCTCTGGCAGTCGAGAGGAAAGCAGGGCTCTCCTTTGTTCCCTGTCATTCTTGCCTTTTGAGAGTGGAAATACATCATAACCTCCAAGGTCAACAACTCTCCAGCTCTATGACTGGCTGAAATGACAATGTAAGACTGCAGAAGCATATGAGTGGTACCTCTGTCCAGGGTTGAGTGCAGAGTGTCTCACCTTTTGCCTGAGAACCAGTTCATACTGAGCTGGGGGTGTGCCACAACCACAGTCAAGGGCAGAGGGGCCCACAGCGGCTGGCCCATCTGATACCCACGTCTGCTGGCTGCATTTCTCTAAACTGCAGGGCTACGCAGCCTGTGTCCTGCCCTAAGTGCAGAATTGAATTTGAAGGTGACAAACATTGGACCCAGCTTAGGGCAAGAGGTCACTATTTTTCGGGCAGATTCTGTGCTGTCTGATTCTTGCTAAATAATGTCAAAAATTGGAATCCCACTTCTAAAAGGTGTTTTCATCCTCTTGAATTCTCAGGGAAGACATTTTTCAAATAGTCTGGCCTCTTTCTCTCAAATAATTGTAGGCATGTGACTTCTGGCACTTCACTTCTGAAGCCATTCTTTAGTCTGATTTCATAATCATAACATTTTCCTCTTTTTAAATTTTTATTCCAATGATACCACATCCTATATCTTTTAGGTTTCATTTCAATTATTTAAACCATTCATTATTATTACTATTATTGTTATTGTTTGCTGCTTCCAAAGAGTTATTTTTTTCCTATTGAAGTGAGTAATGGTTTTGAAAAGTAAAGAATAATTTATACTTGCTACTCTAAGGGTGCAGGTTGATAATGCTTCATAGAGGTTGCTAAAGACCCTATACCTATTCACCATGCAGGTATATTATATGTTTATAAGAAGTAAATAAATTAAAAAAGAAATGATACAACAATAACATACAATATTCTTCCTATGTTTGAACTCTTTTCACAAACTTTAGTACTTCTAGTTTGGAGTTCTTCTTTGAGGAGATATTAATCAGAACACACATCTTTTATTTTGTGTATAATATTTTCTTCTCTAATATTTGCTCTGAGGGTCCACACTGGGTCCAAAGCTTTCTAGAGTCTCTGATTACTGCAGCCAATAATGATTTCCGTCTCTTCTAAATGGATGAAGCAATTTTGTCTCCTTCATAGGCAGGAGAATTTGCTAAGCTGAGGTGTGGTGATCCCCATGGTAACACGTGGGGGGAAATTTAGAGATGCACATGAGCCATGTCATTTGCAGGAGTAGGAAATTAGACACATTTTTTTTTTCAGTGATGCTGTCTTTGCTTAAAATGCTTTTTGTAATTCTTTTTTTTAAGTTTCTTTAAGTTTACAGTCTTATTTTATGTTTCACAGTTTATAAGTCCAAAAAAGAAATCTCATTTCATACTAGCACCGGGGTTTTAGTCTATAACGACATTCCTTATCCTGATCGGCCACCTTATTTGATACAAATGACTTTGGGAGGGTTCCCAAAATCAAATCTGCCCTCAACGATGATTTTTATCTAGCACATAGCATACAATAAATATTTGATGACAGAATGATTGAATTTAACACTTGGGAGGATAGTCAAAATTAGAAGCTCTTGGCTCCAAAAAAAATGGAGTTTAAAAATTGCCACTAGCAATGGCACTGTGGCCTCATTGTCTTACATTATTATCTTATTTAATTTTGGCACCTACTATATATTCATTGTGTGAATTTATGTTTCCCATTTCTTTTTCACCCTTCTTCAAGTGCTTAGGGCGAAGTCCTGTTAAGCATTTTCTCTTACTCTGTATATCACAGTGTATGATCTCCACTGAAAGATTTTACTGCAAGAGCAGAAAGGGGTTGGAAAACACAGTCATCTGCCTCAAGATCATTTTGCGTGGCATGAACAGACCCATCATAACCCGGCCTTAGACTCTTTCCTAGCTGAATTTCTGCCTCAGATATTGGTCTCACTGCAGATACCATCTTTAACCCACATGTGTTCACCCATAGCTTCCCTGAACAAAAACTCTGGTCCTTGATTCAGAACCTCCCTTTTGCTTTAAATTCTTTTCCTCTGTCCTGTTAACCTGCCTGATGACAACCTATACATCTTCCCCAATCTTGTATTGATTTTATTTATTTGCTGAAATCTTTCTGGAACTACTGGACAGGAAAAAAAATATCTCTTGTCTTGTTTTTATTTTATACAATGCTTTGTGGATGAGACAATCCCTCTGATGTATCATAATTATTTCCTATATCACTGTGGAGACACAGAGATTGGAGTCCCTTTGGGGTGGGGACCATGGCTTTCTCCCAGGGCTCATCCAGGACAGAGCTGAGGAGTATTGGGAGCTAGTAAAGGATGCAGGGGCAGTGAACACCTGTGAGACTGAAGATGGGAAAATTACCACCTCTGGGCGCCTCCCAAGTCCCTGCCCCATCCTTTACCCCCAAAGAAAACCCTCATCTTTTCTCCTGGATTTTCTACCAACAAATAGGAACTTCTGCCACCACATCCTGGGAAATAAATACCTACTGCTCTTTCCATCCTGGTACTCACTCTTGTCTGAGGGTCAGTGATTTAAGTAATTGCTCTGATAAGAGCAAATTCTCTCCTTTTCCTGCTGCTGAGCATGTGGATTTACAGGAAGAGCTGGGTTTCCTGCTATCTGCTTTTGTATGTGGTGGGCAGCCGAGACAGGGTGCACCTTAGCAAGTTCACTGCCTTACATCTTCTTGACCTGCTCCCCAGGTAGTAAGTCCCATATAGTGTTTTCCAAATGAAAACATCGCACGACCTAATCAGGACTCCTGTATCTTAGGCAGTAGTGCAGGCTCGTTTGGTAATTACATGTGATACCCAGCTCCAGAACATTCTGATTTGTCTAAGCCAATCCTGGTAATTCCATTCTGCATGTCAGGATTTAGAAATGGGCATGTGGCCTGATGTGGGGCAATAACATGCAAGGGAAAATTATCAGGCACTTCCAGGTAAGGTTCATTTCCTGCTAAGGAAGAGTGGAGTCTGTCTTTCTGTGGAGCTTTTGTGTTTAGGTATCACACCTGTAACAGCCCTCCTACTCCCAGCCCCTGCACGAAGCCAACAGAGGAGGACAGAAACTCAGGGAACAAGGAGCAATTGCTCTGGAGCCCAACACCCTGGAGCAGCCTCCCTTTGGACTCTTTGTTCCGCGAGATGACGCACTACCTTCTTTTGGAGCCAGTCTGTCTTGGTGGTGTCTGTTCCCTGGAGCCTAGAATATGCAAACTGCCTTAGATAAAGCATCAGTCTGCATGGAATTCCCATCTCACCCTGGGTCTCCATCTCAGTCGGGTTCCATAAGGGAAGATGTCACGATTCTACCAGTGGAATCCACACGCTCCTTTCACCAAACCTACTCAAGTCACACCATCAACTTTGCAAACTGCCTTGTGAGATGAAGTGCTCTGTGCACCATGAAAGCAACCCACTAGGCAGAAGTGTGGCTGTTGTTTTCTAAAGGAAGACATTATAAATGATCTATATGTCCTATTAACTTATTAGTCTAAGTATAAAGATAAATTGCAGCTATCTTACCTATGTAGAGCCAGAAATCTCACAAAAGTACTTGGAGTAGCAATATAATATTATTTAAAGGGTAATTATTGGCAACCAAGCCTTCAATAACTTCCTGCCATCATCACTGTATCCTTCAGCTTGGATTGAGATTCTTTAATCTATGTGTTTTAATGCTAAAATTTTGATGAGTAATTTTTGCACTAACTGGAAATGCAAGTAACAACATTAAGTCTCCACTACCCACATATTTGTCTCTTCACATTTAGAGATTTACATCAGAGTACTTCCCAAAGGGTATTTCTCAGAAAAAACATTATATTACATTGCTCTCTTCAAGATGCTTAAGACACATTAGCTTATCCAGAGCTCTGTGAAGTCTTACAATTAAAAAACTGTTTCTCTCTCTCTCTCTCTCTCTCTCTCTCTCTCTCTCTCTCTCTCTCTTTGTTACTGGGGATTGAACCCAGGGGCACTCAACTACTGAGCCCCAGCCCCAGCCCTTTTTGTATTTTTTACTTAGAGACAGGGTCTCACGGACCTACTTAGCACCTTGCTAAATTGCTGAGATTGGCTATGAACTCGTGATCCTCCTGCCTCAGCCTCCCAAGCTGCTGGGATTACAGGCGTGTGCCACTGCACCTGGCAAACTTTACTTAGTGTTTCTCAAACTTATCTGACAAAGTACCTATTATCATTCCATATAACTCGCAGCCTGGTGGGAAATTGATGGTGGAAACGCTGGTACAGGAAGGTTGCTCCCAAACAGCTTAGAAGTGGGAAGGCTGTTCCTCCAAGGGAATGGTTTGACTGAGTACATGTGCCAAATCAAATGTCTCCTATTGTTAAACACCTTCTTCACTGGTGGTCGGTGAGAACATATTTGGTTGGCTCTAAGTTATCTGAAATGCAAAATAGTAAGCTGGGGGATACTCATTAAACAGGAAGGGAAGCTGAGAAACTCCCAAAGAAATAAAGACTGAGTCATTCAAAGTAATACACAATCATGAACAGTACAGGTGGTTCACAAGCCAGTTTCTCCTGAAAGGAACTATGGACACGAAATCAAGAAGACTTGGGTTCCCCCAATAGAATGATAAAGAGGGCAATGTGATTTCTCAATTGATAACAAGCAACGGCAGGGCTTCAAGCTGGGGCTCAGCAAAGCGAATGACCCTGGAATTACAAATTGCAAGATATTTCTGGATTTTTGAATTCATAAAGCTATTGAAATTATCTTCATGATTTTGATCATTAAGTAAGTAGAACACTCAGTTGTCTTAGATGCACTCTTCATTAGTGGCTGGAGAGAGAACGAATGAGACAAAAAGAGAGGTCATGGAAGGTGCATTGTTCCATGAAAACAGCTGGACCAGGGGCATTTGTAAAGATGTTAGAGAAATGTGCCGCGGGAGCGCATCAGCACGGAGCTTTTACAGACTAATCATCTTAGCTCCAGTGGCCCCATGAATCCCCTTCAGCATCTCTGTGTGTCCTTGCCCAGCTGTGCTCCGTTATGGAGGCGCTTGCTTGTTCTTTGTCATCTGCAGTTTTATGTGTATTCCATTGTTGATTATCTGCATGAGCATTTTTCTTGTGATAGATAATTCACAAAACGTTGGGAAAAAAAAAATCCTGGGCCAGCTTCCTGCTGTAAGCAACACACTTTGTAGCCACATCTTCTACCCGTCTGTTGGCATGTGTGTAGCAAACAGAAGCTCATTTTAATACTAGCTTAGATAAAATATAATTAGGTAAATAGATCTGTCAAAAATCGTATTAAAATTCTAAGCCAAATAGAACTGTCTGTGGGATCATTTGTGCTAAGGCTCTCTTCAATTGTCATTAATAATTAAAAACGTCACTCTGTTCTCCCTTTCGTTTACACATGGAGCCTCTCAGAGCAGGGTTGGGTCTTCTTGTAATATCCCAGCATACTCTCCACCCTGGGAAACACACACTGCAGACAGCCACAGACAGCAGATTTGCTAATGAAATAGGGTTTAAAACATCATTAGACACGGATTTGGGATGTCACATGAAGCTCATACTTTCATAAGGTATCTTGGAGAATTTATAGTTTTAAACCACTTCAAAGTCTGTATTTCTTCCTATGGCCAAATCATGGTGAGTCACACAGCTTTGAGCTATTTCTAGTCATTTAAGACAAACAATTATTTTACTATCAAATGGTCTGGATAAATTCTATTCCTCAGTATGTCTCAGTTACAAAGATTGCATATTCTAAAGAGGTGATATGTCGGACTGTCTGGTTCATGTGCTTATGTACTTTAGGGATATGTCATCACTGCAATTCTGACAAATTGGTGCTAAAAGGAATGACACATACATTCAAGTTCTACCCCCTCATTTTATGTCTGAGAAAATCAGTCCAAGAAAGGTTTGTTGACCATCCCACAATCACAAAACTCATAACAGAACTGGGAATGAGAAGTCAGATTCCCTTCCTTATACCCCATGTCTGAACTACTGCACCAGGTTCAAGCTATCCAGGAGAGAAGGGCACACAAGGAAACACACACATCTACCAAAGTATAGCAAAGTATTACAAAATATTTGCTACACGAAGACTCTAAATACAAGGTGTCTGGTTTAAAATGGGAAAATAAAGACCCCTCTCCTCCTTACCACCTGTAACCAGCCAAAGCCAAAAAGAAAATCAGAAATTAAAGACTAAACACTAAGAATTTTACCAAGTCCAATGGAAGTTGTAAAGAATGGAGAAACAAAAGACATAAACATATAGAAAACAAAAAGTAAATGACAGACACAAATTCAAATATATCCACAATAATATTAAATGTGAATGAATTAAGAAATACAGTCAAAAGGCAAAGATTCAGACAATATAAAAACAAGATTCAATTTCTGTGGTCTATAGGAGATGCAGTTTAGAGTCAAAGATATAAATAGATCTAAAGCAAGAGGATGGGAAAATATTTTAATGCAAATTACACCCTTTTTTGTTTGTTTATTTTGGGATAGAACCCAGGGGTACTTAACCACTGAGCCATATTCACCACCCTTTTTATTTTTTATTTCAAGACAGGGTCTTGCTAAGTTGCTTCTGACTTCACTAAGTTTCTGAGGTTGGCTTTAAACTTGTGATCCTCCTGCCTCAGCCTGAATTGCTGGGATTATAGGCATGTGCCACCATGGCTAGCTGCAAATAGCATCTTAAGATTTTGAAATAAGAGGAACAAACTAAGTCCTAATTAAGAATAAGGAAGAAAGTAATGAAAATTCAAGCAGTGATAACAAAATGGATAATAAGAAAATAGGAGAGAGAATCCGCATCAAAAGTCAGTTTTTTGAAAAGATAAACAAATTGGACAGACTTTGAATGGGACAGAGCAAGAAAAAGAAAGACTCAAATTACTAAAACAAGGAATGAGATGTCAAGCATTACTCTGAATTTTACAGATGTACAAAGTATTATAAGAGGATACTATGAACAAATGTATGTCAAGAAATTAAGTAACTTAGGTGAGAAGAATGAATTCCTAGAAAGACACCAACTACAAAAACTGACTCAGGAAAAACAGATTATTTTAATATTCTTTAACACATACAGAGATTGAACTAATAATTTTTTCAAAAACTATGTACACAAAAAAGTCCAGAAATTTCAGTGGTGAATCACGTAAAACACTTAAAGATTAATTAATAACAATTCCTTAGAAGTTTATCCACAAAATAGAGTAGATGATATTTTCTAATATATTCTGGAAGGCTAGTTTTACTCTTATGCTAAAACCAGAAAGACATCCCCAGAAAACAAAACCATGGACCTACAACCCTTATGAATTGCTCTACAAAAATTTGCAGTGGAACTCTAGCAAACCAAATCCAGGAATACTTAAAAAGGAGCATACCTCGAGAATAAGATAGATTCATCAGACTGGCTTAGCATCCCTAAGAAAAGGAATTTAATATACCATAGCAGTAGAGTAAAACAATATGACCATCTCAATAAATGCAGGAAAAGAATTTGACAAAATCCAATGCTCTTTAATGAGGAAAACACTTAGCAGTTAGGCATAGAAGGGGACTTCTTCCACTTGATAGAGGGCATTTAGGGCACTTCCACACTAAGTGATAAAAGAATGAAGTATTTTCCTCTAAGATCAGGAACAATAGAGAGATTCTATGCTTACATCCCAGTTTAACACTTTATTGGCATTTGTAGCCATGGGAATTAGGTAAGAAAAATAAATTACAGGTATTATATTTATTTATTATTATAAATATAATGATTTTAATTATAAATATAAATCAGCATGTGTTATCTCAGTTCTATTTATTGAAAATTCTATAATTGTCCCATTGAATTGTTTGACAGCCTAGTTGAAAGTCAAGTGACCTTGAATGTAATTATAATGGAAATAATAATAAATATATTTATTATTTTTATTATAATAAATAAATTATATTTATAATTAAAATAATAATTATATAGATTATAAAGGAAAAAGTAAAACTCTGTTCATAGATGACACAGTTTTGTTCATAGAATATTACAAGAATCCATTAAAAACTATTATAATTAATAAATGAGCAAGGTTGCAGGATACAAGATAAATGTAAAAAATCCTATAGTGGTTCTATACATTTGTAATGTATAATCTAAACATGAAATAAATTTTAAAATAGCATTAAAAAGAATTAAATACTTAGCAATAAATGCTAAGTATTGGGACAAGTGAAGTAAGTCAGATGCAAAGAAGGGGTGCAAAATTTTTATTCTGAAAACTATAAAATTTTGTTGAAAGGAAGAAGATCTAGGGAAGTGGAAGGATATCATATGTTCTTGCAACAGATGACTTAATATCATTATGATGGTGGTACTTCCCAAGTAGATCTATGATTCAATACAACCCCCATTGAATCCCCATCTGGTTCTTTGTAGAAACTAACAAGCTGAACTTAAATTTGATCTGAAAATTCAAGGGACTTAGAAGGATCAAACCATCTTGAAAAAGAAGTACACAGTTGAGAGCTCACGCTTTCCAAATTCAAAAACTGTAATGAAGACAGTGCAGTATTGGCATGCTGGCATAAGGGTAGATATGTAGATCACTGAAATAAAATGGAGAATCCAGAAATAAACTCTTACATTCAAGGTCACTTGATTTTCAACAAGGCTGTCAAACAATTCAATGGGACAACAATAGAATTTTCAATAAATAAAACTGAGACCACATATGCCAAAGAATAAAGTTGAACCCCTACTTCATCCTACACATAAAAATTAATTCAAATAAGTTAATTATGACAGCTGAAACTATTATGTTATAATATGAACATGGAGGTTAAGTGTGTGTTTCTTTGATTTAGGCGATAGTGTCTTAGCTATGACATTTAAAACACAAGCAACACAATGAAAAAGAGATAAATTAAATATCGTCAAATTAGAATTTTTGTGCTTTAAAAGAAACATTTTGAAAAACCACATATCTGATAAAGAAATTGGATACAGGATACATAAAGGGTTAATGCAACTCAACAATAAAAAAGAGTAATAGCCCAATTAAAAATGGGCAAAGGATATTAATTGAAATATCTTCAAATAAAATTCACAGAGAGCCAATAAGCACATGGAAAGATGCTCAACATTATTAATCCTTGGGGGAAATGAAATTCAAACCCACATGCTCCCACTGCACATCCCCAGTGACGGCCACAGTAAGAACATAAACAAGCACTGATAGGAATGAAGGAGTCAGAGCTTGGCACACTCTTGGTATGGGTGTGAAATGGTGTAGCCACCTTGAAAAGTGGTCTGGCAGTTCCTCAAAAGATAAAGCATGTAGTTACAATATAACCCAGCAAGTCAACTCTTCCACAGATATCCACGAAAATGAAAAGCACATAGCCACAGAAATACTTGTATGCAAACATTCATAGATACATTATTAATAATAGTTAAAAAGTGAAAAAAAAAACTCAATTGTTCATCAACTGATTAATTAGTAAGTAAAATGTGGTAGTCATATACTGGGATGTTATTCAACAGTTAAAAAAAGAAGGAACAGATAAATGTTATAACATGGAAGACTTTGAATTTTGACATTATTGGGCCAAGTGAAGTAAGTCAGATGCAAAGTCATGCATCAAATGATTCCATTTGTTTCCAGTGTCCAGGATAGGAAAATTGGTAGAGGAATAAGAAGTGACTCTTAATGAGTGTGGGTTTTGTTTTTCTGGAGGTTGATGAAAAATTTATAAAATAGATGGTGGTGCTAATTGCCCAGGTCTGTGAATGTACTAATCACTATTAAATGGTATAAATAAAAATGGTGCATTATGTCTTAATTAGGCTGCTATCAAAAGAGAAACCCTGTCTTTAATAAAATTTGGAAATGCCTGAAGGATATACAATATGTGGATAAAGACCGTGAGCATAGCAGGCAGGGCAGGGCAGAGACGGAGGCCCCAGCCCCGGGCCGACTCAGGCAGAGCTGGAGAAGAGTGAGGGTGCCACCTAACCCAGGGACATTGGAAGGGAAAAAAGAAAAAATACCAAGTTGGAGCAATAAGACCCAATTATGTGGCCTGTGGGCCATGCCGCCCTGTGCCAGGATGCCTGCATGGAGTGTCAGGGAAGAGGCTCAGTGAGGACGGCAGCTGTGGCCCTGCGCTGAAGCCAGGCCGTCCATGAGGCCAAGTGGAGAAGTGCTTGGGTCAGACGCACAGCCCCGAAGTTACCTCTTGACACAAACTGAAGAGAGGTCAAAGCTCAATCCCTGCCCATGGATCTGGTTTCCTCAGACAGCTGCCTGGGGAACTTCTGTCACCCCAGAGCAGGGACATCCAGGGGGAATATGTAGGAGGACAAGGGGGCTTCAGGACAAAATGCAAACTGCTGACTTGAGTTACTGCTCTCCTCCTTCCCCCCAAGCCTCCTGAAAAGCTGGAGCAGGAAGAGTTTCTCTGTTCAACGGTGAGTGAACTCAGGAAGAAGAGCATGCAACCTGTGCAAAGATTCCAGCTCCACGTAAAAACGAAGCAAACTGAAGGCCAGAGAGAGTAGGAACACAGACTCGAGCCCTCTATCAAGAAAGAGCCCCAGGAGGCACAGCAGCACTCAGGTTGGGTGTGGTAAGACAGAGCAGCTGATGTGTGAGGCAGGGGGTCTTGGGAAGGAAACGGAAAGGGGAAAAATAATCCCAGAATTGAAAGCCTCAGGAAAAGCAGCACGAAGGGAAATGAGCTTCACAGAAAATGTAATCAGAAGTACCTGGGAGAAAGTGGGAAAAATGGATAAAATAAAAAAGATAAAATTATATTAATATAAGTATGGAAATGATAATGGAAGATAGCAATGCAATTGGAAATTACAGGTGATTTTAAAAATTAATGATATAATAAAAATGTGTTTTTAAAAAGGCGAATTAAATCCACAGAATGTATGAACTTTCAGTGAACACTTGTGCAGGCTGATAAAGAACAAGAATATCCTAGGGAATTTATTTAAAAAGAAGAGCAAAGATTTCTGTGGGTATCCAAAAAATTGGGACTAGGAATGTAGAGGAAGGTAAAAAATCCTCAGGGAGAGAAGTTATGACCCTATAGTCATCACACCCAGGAAAACTGCTATGCAGGTGGTGTACGTATTTCCCAACAGACAAGACCCCTGGGACTTTAACTCTCATGAGCATTTCTTTCAAAACAATATTAAATAATAAACTTCAGTCAACTGAGAGAAGGATAAGAAAGCTGGTAAAAGAAACAGTGGTGAATACTGAAGCCGTGCATATATAAAACCATGGCTTAGCAACCTTGAGACTCAAGTTACACTGTGCAGTATAAATAATACTAACTTTGATGATAGGGACTGCTAGGACTAGCAGAGCTTAGGGGGTGGAGGAGGGGAGAAGGTCTCGGCCATGGAACAAGTCAGGGTTCCTTTTGTCAGGGAGCTGAGCCAACAGATAACCTTTAGAGCTTAAAAACGGGGAAGAAGTATATTCTCCTCTCAACAAATACTTGTTGAGTTATACTCTTCCCTGCATGCATTAAGGATGCAGACCTGGGCAAAGCCAATGTCTTCCTGCCCATGCTCTAAAGGGAAAGAAGAAAATGAATAGGCAAATGAATGAATAATTTAACCTAGTTACATGTGTGTTGGAAGCCAATGATTGGGGTGGAAGGGAAGCCTGGGGGAGAGGGGAGCTATGTTACATCATGGTTGAGGAAGGCTTCTCTGAGCAGGTGACATTTAAGCAGGAAGCTGAGTGGTGGACAGACATGATAATGGAAGATGCGGGGAAAGCATTTGAGGCAAAAGTGAGCGCTTGCAAGCTGGGAGTGGTCCCCAAGGGAAGCTGGTGCAATGGGCAGAGCCGAGCCCTGGGCAGAGAGGTGGGCAGGACACCAAGCAAGATGTCAAAGCCTCATCCTGGTACACGGTGGGTGGCTCCTTTCACTGAGATCTCAGACTGAGGAAGGGCAGGAGGGGTCAAGCCAATGTTGAGATGCCTACTGGATATGAGGGAGAGATTAATGGAAAGTTGGAGAGGTAAGTCTTGAGCTCAGGGAAGAGGTGGTGTGAGAGATATGAATTTGGAAGTTATTTGCATATAGATGGTATTTAAAGCCTAGGGAATGAAGACGGACCTTCAGTGCAATCGGCACTGAAGACCCTCAACTTACCACTCCTGCAACAAAGAGCGTAAATGTCACTGAAGCATGGGCCTTAGCTTAGTCTTTTAGTTTCTCTAAGTAGATTTTAGCTTTTCAGAAAAATTCATGGTAGATATACTCATTTAAGCACAAGAAATGATCACATTATAATTATCATAATGTTATAAAAAGTGAAGTCATATATTTTGGGTCCTATAAAGTGTTGTCTCTTTTCTTCAAGAACTTCAGAGGAATGAATACATCAACAATGCGGGATTCATCACATGGAATAGCTGAGAGTAATCTACACTCAAGCAGATATTTATAACTATATTTGGATATTGGTTTTTTAACTACATAGCAAATAATTTCAGTGATCCTGCACAAATAATTGAAGAGATACAAATTACTGCCACATTCATTCCTAGTGTCAAAGTATTATAAAAATGAAATGTATCTTGTTCTGTCTAATTCCACCCAGAGCACATGACAGCAGTCCACCATATAAATTCAATCCTTCAGGAACACACACACAATGCACCTCCAGAAGATGAGGACAGTAACTGGTATTTAGCCCAAACTTAGTCATTATTTTTGATGTGAGGAGTACCAAAACTTACATCTTTTGTGTAAGCAATTAATACTTTTGCATATTTATTATACCATATGCATTAAATGTTGTTTTAAAATGGGTCTAGTATAATTTTTCTAATAAAAAAGTAATTACTAGCTCTCATTATTGCCTAATGTGGTTGGCTAATTACTTATTATAAAATGGAAAAAAAAAGACTTACTAATGGGATGTTAATAACTAGATCTCTCAGTAGTGTTGTTTTGGTGTATAAATGTCTTTTATTTTATTTTTTTAGCTCCTTAAGAATTACCATCTCATGCCAGGTGCAGTGGAACATGCCTGGAATCCCAGCGGCTTGGGAGGCTGAGGCAGGAGGATTGCGAGTTCAAAGTCAGCCTCAGCAACTTAGGGAGGCCCTACGCGACTCAGTGAGACTGTCTCTAAAATATAAAAAGGGCTGGGGATCTGGCTCAGTGGTTAAGCATCCCTGGGTTCAATCCCTGGCACCCAAAGAAGAAAAAAAAAATATCATCTCCTACTTCTATTTCTGATAACTACTTCAAATAGGTAAATATTATCACTTTTTGTCAAAGTACAGCTCAAGCTTTAACTTGATAATAAAGAAACAGCTAGAAATAATTTTGAAAATTCAAGCCACTAAATGATCATTTTAACCATGTGTTATACATTGACTATTTCGGAATTTTTTCACCCAGAATTAATATTTGGTTTGATGTTGAGTCATCTCCCCCTTTTTTCTTCATGAAAGTTGTATGTATGAAATTGATTCCACAAAACCATCAGCTGCTCCTTTGGATGCTCCCTCTGAGCTGCACATAGTGAGCCTGAATCTCCACATCACACCTGCTGCCATTGGCTCCTGGGACCTCTCTCCCATCAGCTGAATGAGTAGCTCCAGTCACTTGGAGTCTCAGGGCTGACCTGTCAGGGAAGGTCCTGACCTCTGCAGCACCCACCGTCTCCCCAGCTCATAGTCCTACACCATCCTTCCCTTGTCCCAGACACTTGTCCATGAATCTTTCCCACGGTGTCTTTGAAATCCATTCCAAAAAGATAAAAGTCCTCTAAATCTCTTCTCCCTCCTCTCTGTGCACTCCCTAAGCTGTCCCCTCCCTGTAGCCCTCCTAAGGTAGGGGGGCTGCTTCTGCCCCACCCCAGGTGCTCCAGGTTGGTGGGTGGAGCTGAGATATACCTTCCCACCACTGTGCTCTTCCATCCCACACCTCCTATAAAACTGCTCTTAGGATGTTCACACCACCTGGCTTGTTGCCCTCTGCCTCCTCCTTGTGGTCATCTCTGACCTCCCAGACTTCGAATTCATTAATTAGAGAGGATGGGACTGTTCTGCACCCTTTCATCCTAGACTCTGTAGATCAATCATCCAAGAATAAGTGATCATATCATTTTGTATGGCTAAGAGTTGGTGCTCAAATTTGGGATGTGCAAATTCTAGCTCTTTGAAGAGGGAAGAGATGGTTACATAGTATCAAGTCGTGCACTTTACATGAAAAGTCAAAGGTCATCTTCTTCTCATCATATGCATAGAGGTCCCAACCTTAAACCATTGCTTTCACTGTGTAGAGAGATACAAATACGATCTTTATGTTTCCAATTATTACCTCCTTGTTTAAAATAGCTGTTTCCTGTTCTCCTTCAGCTGCTTAATCCATCCTACACCTTGATATCCTTCCTGTGTCTCTTGGATGCTGCATTTTCTTCAGCTCCAACTCTGTAATTCACATCTCCCCACTTCTCACCATGGCCTGGTTAACAGCCTGTTGGCTCCTGTGAGCTATTCTTGCTTTGTCCACTCACATACTTCCCTTTAATCTACTTTGTTCTTTTTCTCGCCTATGACTGAACCCACACAGCACCTCCTGGGCACCACAGACCTCCACGTCATTGCTTGCTGGATCCTTCAGCTCTTGTCACGTTGGACTTTCAGCAACACAGGACTGCTCCTCTCCAGAACCACCATCTTCCATTGACCTTACTGACTCCAGAGGCTCCTGAGTTTTATCTCCCTGTGGAAGTATGCCCATGTGCCTGGAAACTAAATGCTGGAGCAGCTCCACATTTTTAGAAACTCTTTTCACTCTACTTTCTCTTCCAAGGTAACAACTCATTCACATCCATCAGTCATACACAGATGATCTCAAAATGTGCACATCTCCCAAGGCCTCCTTCTGAGCTCCAGGTGGAAGTTTCTATTTGCTGCCTGCTGCGTGCATTGGTGTATCACAAAGCCACGTCCAACTCCACACTCTCAAATACAAAATCATGGACTTCCCTCTCAAAACAATCTTCTTACAGCAATTCACCTCTCATTAGGCAAACTAGAAATCAGGGGTCACTCCTCACCATTTTCTTACCTTTCCTTCCCCATGCCCACTCAGATACAACACCCCATTCATTTTTCCTACCAAATGTCTCTGGAAGGTGATGGATCTTATGAGTGACTGCCATGACCTCTGTAGCAGTCCAACTGTCATTTCTCAGCTGGATCCTCACAACCTGCCAATCATTCTAGCCTGGTTTTAATGAGTTCTCAGCATCCAAAGTCTGTGTCATCTTCTTTAAATACAAATCTGAGCATGCCACGTATCTACTGCAAACTCTTTACTGACCTTCCACTTTCTTACAAGAAGAGTCCCTCACCTTTTCATCTCACTTTCCACTCTACACACCGCAGTTCTTTGCACCAAGACTTCAATTATTTATTTTTTTAACTTTTGCTTGTTGAACATGCATCTTTCCTTAAGTTTTGGGACCTCGGGACCTGCTGTTCCATTTCTCCAAAATGCTGGCTTCCCTCTTTATGAAGTTAATGCCCATGCAACCTTCAGATCTCACTTGAAACATCTTCTCTTCAGGGTGAGCTTCATGGCAGGCTTTCACTTCATAGTCCCATGAGTTTAAATTCCCATTATATGTCTTGGAGCACTAACTCTTAGCTCATAATTGGTGGCTTACATTAAATGATATAATCACTTGACTATTCTCTCTCTCCCCACCAGACTGTCAACTCCTCTGATACAAGCTTCTGATACGTCCTAGCACCTAGGATGATGATTAGTACTGTATGTGTGCAAAAATTATATGTGCTGCATCAATGGGAATTTTATGAATGACAGGTCTAGCCATACTTTTGTATGTGCAAATTCTAGCTCTTTGAAGAGGGAAGACATGGTTGTATAGTATCAAGTCATATATTTACATGAAAAGTCAAAGGTCATCTTCTTCCCATCATATGCTTAGAGGTCCCAACCTTAAACCATTGCTTTCAGTGTATAGAGAGATACAAATACAATCTTTATGTCTTATGCTTTCCTTTTCGTTTGTTTTATTTTAATAAGCGAAACTGTTACAAGGCTGCATAGTATTCTATGAAAACTTATATATTGAAGTTCAAAGCCCTGATATCCTTGTGTTTCAGTCCAAATTGCTATTATGCAACACCCTAAAGTGGGTGGCTTATAAACAACAGAAATCTATTTTCTAATTCTGGAGGCTGGGAAGTCCAAGAGGAAGACTCTGGTGGATTTGGTGTCTGGTGAAGGTGTATTTTATGGTTTGTGGTGCTTATCTTCTTCACATGACAGGAGGGGATCAGTCACCTCTCTGGAGTCTCATGGATAAGAGCACCAATTCCATTTAGGAGGCTCCAGACCACAGCCTACCTAACCACCTCCTAAACTTTACCTTCTTCTGCCATCACATTGGAGTTAGGGGTTCAACATGTGAATTTGAGGGGGTGTAAAAATATTCAGTCTACAGCAAAGAACTAACCCTGTGGTCATTTGGATCTTGAATGTCCAGCCTCTAGAACTAAATGGGCATAAATTTTTGTTGTTTAAGCCTCAAAGTTTGTGGTGCTCTGTTTTGCTAGACCCTACAAACTAATATAAGCACCCTAAAGGATTTTGATCTCCATTTTTCATTTGGAGGAAATCAAACAGCTCAGAAGCTAAGGTCATTGGATACCATGTGGAAAATATTTTAAATTTCTATGAAAAAATCATTCTCAATTAATAACATAAAATATGCCTATACATCCTCAAACAACAATCAAATCACCTCAAAACAAAACAATGACACCAACTAAAACTCTTGGAAAGACCTATAATTTGAAGGAAAATCAGTTAAAATATAATTTCATAAACTTGCTACTAATACATGCCCCCACAATTCCCAACTTGCTTAGAAAAATGGACATAATTTAAACTTCATTATTAATTTCCAACATTATGCATTATTTCTTGATTATACCTTAAGGATTTTTTAAGTGAAAACCAAATTCCTTTCTTTGACAGATGATGCTTGCTACACATATTTATTTGGCAAATATTAGAGTAGCTGCAAATATGTTCAGCACTGTATATGTTTGGAATATTCAGAGATCGAGAAGATGCTGCTTTTCATTATATGGCCTTGCAAGTTCCAATTTTCCTACAAAGCATAGATGAACATAGTTTAAATTTCAGTATCCATTTCCAAATTATACATATTTTCTTGCTTATACCCTAAAGTGAAAATTGGAGATGGCTAGAATACAACCATCTATTCAGAGTATACAGCTAGTTTGTGGACACCTGAGAAGATAGCAGGGAGAGACTGAAATGAGTAGGTGAGGCTGTGGTCAGAATATGAACAGGAAGAGACAAAGAGGTGTATGGTTAGAATAATTGTATCTCCCTCGAAATTAGTATTTTGAAACCTAATCGCAATGCAATAGTATTAAGAGTTGGGGTCCTTAGGAGGTGATTCAGTCATGAGTCTGTCTTATAAGAGAAGCCTTCAGGGAGCTTGTTCGCCCTCCCATTGTCCGAGGAAGGGCATCTCAGAAGCATGGCATGAGCCCTCACCAAACCTGTGGAGCCTTGATCCTGGAATTCCTAGCTTCCAGCACTGTGAGAAATAATTTTCTATTGTTCAAAAATTGTTCCAAAATATCAGTTAAGATATTTGTTACAGCACCCCACATGGACTAAGAGGCAATATATAAGTAGAATTCTTTGGCTCCAAAACATACTTTCCAAATTTTGAGTTAGAGACGTGTGCTTTGCTTCTGCATCTTCTTGCAAGCATATCTGAACCTAAAAAAGACATCAGAACTTCCTGATCCAACCTCTTTTTTGTTTTTATTGGTACTGAGGACAGAACCCAGGGCTCTGCTGCTGAGGACCTCCCCAGTCACTGCTCAATCTATTTTAAAAATATATATATATTTCCAAAAAATTCATAATAATGTATTTTTGTCTCAAATTCACTTGCACAGTGAGATGGATGTCCACATCCTTTCAAGTGGGTGCCAGATATGCACAGGTACCAAATTGACATCCTGGCCCCAACTAAAGAAGACAAGTTGCAGATATCCACATAAAGTGGAGGGTTCTGCCAGGTAGGCATGAGGTTGCATCCCTGTGAAGTCTCGGAGAATCCTGTCTCCCTTGAGAGTTAATCTATTTCTGGCCTCAGAAAGCCCTCTACTCTTAGTAGATCCGCTCTTCAGAGCCATTCATTAAGGATACAACTGGAGCTGTTGGGGGTCTCCAAAGGATTGTCTTCAGGACAAGACCAAACTGGAGGCATCAGACAAACAGCTTCATCTTGTCCGAAGACTGACCCTCCTCAGCACGTCCCAAACCTCACCAGCATTGTCCAGACCTGGGCCACTTTCACTGCAGCTCCGGAAGCTGGAAGTCCAATCTCCTTCTCCAGAATCAACAATCGGGACCCCAGGGAAGTTAAGTTCTTTGCTTGCCTAAGTTATCATAAGCAGAAGTGACAAATCTGCGACTTGAGCCCAGATTTTCTACTTAGTGCTCAGGTTCCTTTTCACAACAGCCCATGAACACTCACCTGATTTTATTAAGGAGATCTTAGCAGTTATGAGACAACCGGAACAGTCCTCTAACCCCAGACAAAGGGAATGGTCCAAAGAAGGAAATATCAACACTCCCATACAAAATATAAAGTAGGTTTTTCTCTTTGATTTTTTATTTCTTGGCTTTTTAAAAAAAAAAAAAAAAAAGCTTCACGGGGAGCAACAGTCCCTGAAGCTCCAGGGGTCCTTGTAGCATTTGATATTCTATAACAGAGCCCTGGACTTCTCTGTCTGGAAAAGTTTTCATTTTAAAGGTGAAAAAATAACACTGTTCTCTTCTTGAACCTAGGAAATTATGGATGCTTCTTTAATCCTGTTCTCCCTTCCTGAGTCTCTCCAGACTCAAAAAAGAAACACAAAGAAAACAATCCTAGGAATCACACCCCAAACCTCATTATTCAGCAGACCCTTGTCTTATACTTCTGTTTCCTGTCTTAGACTTAGACCTCCTATTTTTTTTTTTTTTTTTTTGCCAGGAGAGAAGCACAGAGTGTCAAACAGGCATCTGCAATGAGCCTGGACAGGTGCTCTGCAGACAACTCGAGGCAAATTCAAACTGAATTACTTGTTTGCTGACAGCAGCAATGAAAGCATTTTCATGCATCTTATTTTTGGTACTGGTTACCATTTCAATAATTCAAACTGAAACCAGCAATTCCTCTTAAGGACCAGCAGATAGGAAATTTTATTTCAAAGTAAATTATATTTGGATTTTCAGTAGCAGGATGTAGATATGTATAGGTATAAATACTGAGCTCCAGCAACACTCTCATAATTTCAGAACTTTTTTCCTAAACATGCTAATGCTTAAATCATCCCTTTACTTTTTTATTAAAGTTGCATGCATATATTAATTAATTGTATACTGTGAAGCATCTGCTGCCAGTTCTAGAAGGATGCTTTTCTGTCTTCATTTCTGAATAGTGAGGACCAATATCAAGCTAGGAAAGGCAATTTTGCAGACTGACATTTTGCTCCTTTAGAAATGTCTGTGTTCCTCTGTGCCTGTCATTCAGAGAAGCCTGGGGATTAGCTGTCTATATTCTGTCTCATCCTCTAGCTCTTTCATTTACAAATATTTGAGGATAAATAATTGTACATGCCAAAGATCCCTTGAAAATCATTCATAGGAATTACACAAGGTATACAGAAATATGATTTTTGTGGCATAAGAAAATAGAAAAAAATAACTACAACTAAAATTACTACCTAGTCTCATACTCTGCATTATAATGTTATGCACTTGTTAAAGGGGAATTGTTTGTGCTTTCAAGGAGGCCTCAAATTTCTCAGAAGTGTCTCGCTTTTCAGTTCACTTTTAAAAATTCCTTTATAAGGAAACTAGTTGAAAATGTAGAATCCCGTGAACTCCTGGTGACTTGCAGGAGAGAGTAAGGTTGAAGGCGTTCTCCCAAATACATTTTTCAAAACATGCTAATTCTGCAAAATGTTCTTACATTCAATTAAATAGGTCAACTCCCCAGAGTCTGGTATTTTCAAGGAATGCTTTGCGTCTGAAAAGATGGCTTGGAATCCTGGTGCAGGTTATACAAGCACCTATCATTCTTGCTAAGTGTTGTATAAGCACCTATCATTCTTGCCTTTGGGACCACTAAGGAAAACACTTTAAAAGATGAGGTGACATTCATCGTAATATAAGGTGTAAACCATCAGAGGAAACATAGGCATTATGTGATTTAGCCTTCTATTCACACAGAAAAAATTTCCCCCTGCTCTGGGTCTCTCCTTCTTTTTAAGCACCCAAATTGTGAACATACCCAACCAATATGAAAACTGCTCTTGGTTTAAGTCATGTGGCCTTCCTGCAATATTTATTACTTTTCATCAACATTTTATATTTGTTTAGATTTACTTTCACTCTCCCCTCCCTCTTTCAATCCTTATTAGAGGCTCATAAGTGCTAAGTGGATGGGCCCAGGAGGGTACACTAGGCAGTATCGACAGAACCAGCTGCAGCAGGATGCATAATGGATCTGGAAAATTATGGTGGCTATAAGCTTACTTTCTTTCACTGAATTTTTTATTCACTATTATCTGGAGGGTGCATTTGAAATGGTTGGATTATTTACAAGAAGAAAATAGTTGCATGCTAATTTTATAAATGAAAAAGAGGAATTTGGGTATGTATAACAGCCTTTTTTAAAACCTGTTTTTGTAAACCTCTTCTGTTTTGAGTATAAAAGGTGGTAAACCCCACAAATATATAAACTTGTAAAACTTAATTGAACATCTAACTCATAAAAGGTTCTTAAAGGAAATTAAAAGGACTTGGGAGGTGTATCTTTAAGTTTTTGTGCTGTGTAGAATCTTCTACAAATGACTTTGTCCTCTCCATATGTGGAGTACTATGTGAGGTAACCTCGGGGTATCTTCTGGGAGGGAAATTCTTAAGTGTGTTTCAAAACAAAAATACTCAGTAGCTGCTTTGAATAGTATCTGTTCCTTTTGGGAACATTTGCCAACAAAGCTCAACTGGGGGCTGAGGTTGAGTGCTCGCCTCCTGTGCATGGGGCACTGGGTTTGAACCTCAGCATCACATCAGTAAGATAAAGGTATTGTGTCCACGTGCAACTTAAAAAAAATCAAAAAGTATAATTGGCCTATCAGGAGACCAGGCTTCTCTGGTATTGCTGTGACCTTACTGGAACTAGAGGAAGTACCTCTAACCTGTCAATCAGAGGTTAATCTCACCTCTCTCTCTTCCCCAAATTATAGGTCCACAGGTACTGTCCCTACTATTTTAGCATGAAATAAACATTAAACTTATTTCATAATATAAGTCCCAAGAGACCATTTTATATTTTCTTTTGGTTTTCATTATGTTTACTCAAAATCATCTTCTGAGAATCCAAAGCCTGTGAAGAACATAACATGATGTCAATACCTTGTATTTCCGTATTTATTTATTCAACAAATAATATATTTTCTCCTTTTCCATAATATGGCTACCACCTTGGGAAAACACTGAAGTGCCACCATCTCTGTTTATAAAGGACTGGCTTGAGGAATGGATAGAATATGCTTTTAGTGGACCCACGATCAAAGGCTATCCCTGAACCAGAAGCTACATCTGCAGAGGAGTTTGGGATAGAATGGGGGCATTATGTTGAAGCAGGACTCAGGACAAAGCTTTTTATCATTTGCAGGCTGTTGCCAAAAAAGTCCCTGAAAGAGTAAATTTGAACCAAGGAAGAATAAGCCACAGGAATTAAGAGGGTAAAAAAGGATATGTATGTATAAATAAAGCTCTATGATACAGATAGGATTAGCATCTGCAAATATTCCAAAGACACATCAGAGTAAAGATGTATTATTTTACATACTCTCTAGAACAATCATAGGAAGTAAATAAAATGTCAATAAGTATAGATGTGGAAAGACTGGCCACCCGCCTGTTTGTATGATTGGCTTAAAATCCCCACCACAACTTTAGTTAAAGAAAGAGAAAGCCCTTGTAATATGAACACTAGCCACGGCATAAAAGTATCAGGCCACTATTAATCTCTAGTGCCTTGTTATGGGTTAGATGATCAATTTTATCCTTGTCAGTTAAAAAGAATTTGTGGAAAAAATGGAATTTATTGAAGTGAGATGGAGAGGATGAGAAGCAGAACCAAGGTCATGAGTATCCGCTATCCAGGCTGACCCAGGTGGGGACTGAGGGCTCGCTCCTTGAGGGGAAGGCTGCTGAACTAGACAGGGCCTGACAGGGGAGGGCTCCTGGGGGGCTTTGACAGCAGCTAGTCCATAGGGCTGCCATTCATGAGTGTGTGGGTGCATGAGTGTGAGGGAATGATACTGGCAAACCTGCAAACATCTGTCATTCTAGATGATCCTTTCAATGACTGTCTTTCATTTTCCATGTAAAGGAAAATGATTTTTCTGTACTTTACCCACTTCTATGCCAATTATAACAATATGCTGTCCATAAAGAGACTCATGGGGATCTATATGCTACAAATGTGATGACCTTTAGACCTAATGAATGTGAATTTTTCTTTTCACAACTTCATACTGGTTTGATTGGCCATCTCCTGACATAGACCAACAACTTGAGCATGGACACTTCTGGACAGTAGAGAACTATTCAACCCGAGAAGTTTAAAAAGTGAAGGAATTGAACAAAAATGCGGAAAATGCTCTGTCCTTCTTTTCTAAGGTCACATATTTACTCAAGTGTGAGGTTTCAAGAGGAGAAAAAGTAAAAACTATTTACAAATAAAAGGAATATTATAAGAATCAATAGAAAGAAAAAACTTAACAAATTTAAAGATTAGAAATTAAGATAACTTTAGGAAAGATGTGCTGAAGAAACAAGGAGGAAGGAAAGATGATGGAAGGAGAGGAGGAAATCAAGAAGAAAAAGGTAAAAATCCCGTTGCTCAGATGGTAATATGAAAAGGGAAAGGTGCTAATTAATGATAAGTAAGTTCTACTTGATCCTCAAATCAAAGAAGTTTTGCAAACTTTTAAATATTTTATTCATTGTCTCTTGGATTTAAGATAGCATTATTTATTTCAGTAAGCAATAAAACTTAAAATATCATACTTGAAGGTATTTCTCCATATGTTTTCCCCCCTTTTTACAGAATCCTCCAACCTCTCAGTAACCAATTAAACACCAAGGCTCTCAAAGACTGTAACTGACTTTCTTACAGAGCTAAGAGTAGTCTTTGAAGTTCCTCCCCTAGCCCCAACACTCATTTTAGTCACCCGGGGTCTTTTTGCTTTACCTTCTTCCCCTTCACAAGGCAAGGAAGGAACGAATCATGGCATTAAACTGTAATTATTTTAAAATATAATAACCCACTTCTTTCTATTCTTAGAATGGCAGACACTTTACATTGGAATGAGCTTTCAATTATTCTCCTACATTGAGTCAAAAACTCACTTCCCTGCAGTATTTGTGCGCAGAGCTTAGTTTTGCACATAGAAAAACAGGAAATAAATCAACTCCCTCTTCATTATTTCAGCTCTTCAAAATTCTGAAAACAGTTTCCTATATCTTTACTTACCAAATTCTTTCAACTATGCCTTCAATGTTACCTCTGGACACTAGTCAATAACATCTTAAAAACAGGACCCAGGAATAGGCAACATAGAGCACTGAGTGTATGTTCTAATAGTGCCAAGACCAGAGGGACTAAGATCTCTTTGATTTGGACACTTTTCTTCTATCGATTCGGCCTAGGTTCATAATAGCTTTTGAGCAGCTGTGTGATTCTGCTGTATCAGTTCCTTTCAAATGTGCCCAGGAAGCAAGGCTCTGAGAAGTCATGGGACTCTTTTTGGAACACAATAAAATTCTGAGTAGAATTCAATTCTATCTTTGAGCCAAGATCAATTGTACTAGCAGAAAATATGCCCATATTAAGTGTATCCCCGCACATCTCCAAGGGAAAAAATTATTTTTAGAGAATTTACAGTTCAGAGTTTTTTCCAGTAATATTTTTTCCTTCTTATCTCTGTAAGAAAAAATTATTGGCAAAGCACAGACAGTTGTAGGGGAAAAATAAATTAAATACCCCCATAAGGTATTGTGAAAAGATCACCACCATTAACTTCTAATGGCAAAACTCCTGGTGGATCCTTTGGAAGAACAGAGTTCCTCGAGAATAAGGTTTGTGAATCCCTGCTCTATAGTGTCCATTTCCCACTGGGAGTGGTGGTGTAAGAGTCATAGTAAGTAGAGAGCATGGGACTGCAATCTGGTATGGGGTCTAAGACTGGCTATGGTGACTTTGTATCCTTTGGAAAGTCACATAAATGTCCCAGCCTCAGTTTCCTTCCACTTTAAGTAAGAAACTTAGGTTAGATTATTTTTAAAGCACATTTCAATCTTAGTTCACTCTGCTCAAGATGCCATAACAAAATATGGCAGCCTGAGTGGTTTTCACAACAGAAACACATTTCTCACAGTTCTGAGGGCTGAGAAGCTCAGGACCAACCTGCCAGCTGACAGGGTTCCCGGCCAGGTTCCCCCTCATGGCTTGTGGGTGGCCTCAACCGTGCAGTGTTCTCACACAGCAGAGCTTAAGTGAGCTCTTCAGAGTTTCTTCTTAGAAGGATACAAATACTATCAGATTGGCATTCCACCCTCATGTTCTTATTTAACCATAGTCACCTCCATAGAGATCACATCCCCAGACACAGCACACTGGCTGCTGGATTTCAACATAGGGATTTTCTGAGCATTCAATTCATAGCAATTTCCATCACAAAATTCTATTGTTTGAGCCTTCTTGGGCTATATTTTTTAAGAAATTTAATCCATGTTAAGTCATCCCTGTCCCACTCTATATGTAATATATTAAACTAAAAAAAAAGCAACTTCTTCTGTTTCACAGAATTTCTTAATTCTATCATTTATTCCTAATTGACAGTAATTGATTACTTGCTATTCATCAGACACTGTCCTACATTTTTGGAAATTATTAATAAACAACAAGAAACAACAAAAGTCCTTTCCCACATGGAGCCTACTCTCTTTTGGAGAGGAAGACAATGCATAGTGTGTATTTATAATGTATCTCTACATTTATTGTGCATAATATAAACCTTGTAAAATATATACTAAGCTAGGTGATATCAAGTATTAAGGAACCAAAACAGTGGATTATTAAATACTGAGATCAGAGAGTGAAGGAAGAGAGAAGAGTAGGTATGTGTATGTGTGCAGGGAGAATATTGCAAACACAGAAAACAAGATCAGGGCCTGAGGGAGAATGACTGATGTCCAGGAACAGCAAGAGGTCAGTCTGACAGGAACAGAATGAGTGAAGGCTAGGTTAGGAGCAGATGAAATTCAAGAGGTAGCAGGAGCCATATTATGTAGGGCATAGTTGATAATATCTAATGATAATAATAATAATAATAATTATTATTATTATCATATTATTTTGCTGAGAGTAATGGGAAGCCACTAGGAGGTTAGACTGGGAAGGAGAGGGACAATATCTGTCTTATGTTTTAACAGAATTACTCTGTAGGATATTGAAAATACTTTGAAGGGGACAGGAAGAGGAGGGTGTCTAGTTCAGAGGCTACCGCCATAGTCCATATGAGAGATGAGGTCCTGAACCAAGGTGGTGCACCTGGAGGTACCTTAAGAGTCTGAAGAACTAAACAACAAAGTTTGTTGTTTTGGATTCTTAATTTCTGATGAGGCCCAGCAAATTATCCTTAATTCTAAATGCCTTTTCTAACTTATTAGCTATAATTCTCTAGTTTGTGTTATCAGAGTCTATAATTGCATCAGTCAAGTTTTCAACAAAATGCCTAAGTTTTCTTAACTTAAAAAGAAAAAGCGTTTCTTTTAGCTCCGCATTTGGAGATTTCAGTGCACAGTCACTTGATCCCATTGCTCTGGGCCTGTGGTAAGGCGTCACATCATGGTGAGGACGGCAGGAAGTTGCTCACTTTATGGCAGCAGCCAGGGAGGGGCAGGGCCAAGTACGCCCCAATGACCTAACTTCTTTCCACTAGAACCCACCTCCTAAAGATTCTGCCATCTCTCATTAGCACAGCCTGTGGCCAAGCCTTCAAATCATGAGCTTTTAGGAGACATTTATGATTCAAATATATATATATATATATATATAAATTCAAACCTCAGCAATAAAATGAACATGATTTTTATCCTACAAAATCTCAGATGGGCTCTCATCATAGTAGACCTATGTAGCAGCACACATTATTTCCATTTTTAAATGCAGATCATTTCCTATCTTTTGAACATGGGTTGCTCACCCAGAAAACCACCTGAGTTGAACTCCTTTCAGTTCTCTGGCTACCTGCTGAACAGTTCTGATTGCGCCTAGGTCCTTGTGAGGCCTGGGGTGAAGCATTCCTATGTGACCAAGATCTCATTCTCCCAAAGAAATGCTGAAATCCTGGTAGGTTGGTTCCACAAGTGGTGAAATGTGGTCTGTGATGAAAACCCTTTGGGGACAGTGTTGGTTGACATGTTGATGTGGAAGACGCGCTGGTGCCACTTCTGTTCATCTGTGAGGGAGGTGACAGTGAGAAGAAAGGAGGTGGCGTTAGGGATGTCTGGCAGTGCAGAATCAGATAAGAGGAATTAGATGAAGGCAGCAGTGGAGTAGTCAAGTCGGATGCCTGCACTCTACAGCTGTGCAGCTTCATGGAGTGTGAGAGAGAAGTCAAAAGGAAAAATTCCATTTTGTTGTTGTTGTTGTTTTTAGGAGGAATAATGGTGTCTAGCTTAGGCCATCCAAGTTGGAGTCCCTTGCTATTAAGCCTTCGTGCTAATCAAGAGGTCATATTTCTCTTCTGAATGCAAAATCTCAAGGTCATTGCTGCTTTCATATGTTTTTGGTATCAATAAAAGTGTTATAATACATTTTAAAAGCATAAAGCTTTGTCCTAGTTATTTTACTCCCAAGAATTTGCCTAAAACATATAACTTTATAGTTTTTAAAGTCCATCTAAGAAGTTCACCAAACATTTTTCATCATTCTGAAAAAAGTCAATCTGTGTGATGTCTCATAATGAGGGAACGGTAGATTGATTAGATTATAATCTGAGCAAATTGCAATGATCTAATTAGAAATATTAGAATGGTATTTCAACACAGAAAACTTATGATATAATTTTCATAGAACACAGGAAAACATTAAATCTGTCTAAATAAAAAATTTATACCAATGCCAAAGAGTCTTACAGTAAAGATTAGAAAAGCTACTAGGAATATTAAAAAAGGGTTACAATGGCATTTGGTCTAGAGTTTGGGCCAGAAAACTTGAAATTTACCCTAAAATACCTGTAGAGACACAAAGAGAAAATGAAAATAAAGGACACCATTCAAAAGGAGAAGTGGCACCCTATGTAATGTCAGAATGGGAACAAAATGTCTATTATGTGCCAAGCCATGGGGCCTCCATGTGGGATGCTCACTGGGATCAGAGCAGGCGAACAGGCTTAACAAAACAGAAGGTTGTTCTGTTCTTTTAACCAGGGCTCCCCACCTTACAAATGTCATCCCTGAATGAACCACAAAGCCTCATCCAGTCTGACAACGGATTGGAGTTCTTTGTCAGAGTTATCTATTGCTAATCTCTGTGGCTTTTCTTTCCACTTTATTTATATTATCATTTCATGCATGTTCTTAAATTCTCTTCTTTGTAATTTGTGCTTTTTGTGTGTGTAAAAATGGGTTCTAACCTGAGGTTATAAAGGTTATTAAGGTATTGTATTATCATCTGAAAGCATTATAGTTTCACTCTCCACATTGAGTTCAGTCATCAACCAGGGATTACTTTGTGTGTATATGAAGTGGCCATCTGATTTCATTTTCTCATGTTTTATATAATAATCCCAACACTAGGCATTAAATCATTATTTTAACTATGCTTATTCTCTATCACTACCTTTGTCATAAATCCAGAATCCATAAATGCCTAGGTTGATTTTTTAATTCTCTGTTCTATTGTATTGACTATTTGGTTAATTCTTATGCCAACATAACACACTAGTGAATATTTCTTTATGGATGGTAGAACAATTCTTTCTACATTCTTCTTTCAGAAAGTTTTTGAGTAGTTTCATCATTTTGCTTTTTCATATACACTTTGGAAAAGCAAAGCCTGTTGGAATATAGATTGGTATTTCATTTACTCTATAGATCAATTTTGTAAGAGGAACATCATTATACTATCCAGTCTTCCAATCCATGAACGTGCTCACACATCTCTCCATTTGTTCTGCAATAACAAAAAACTTGGAAAACAAAGAAAGCTCTGAGGAAAAATATAAACAGTGACAGTTTTATATTTTAAAATATAAAATGCATATTTTAATTCTATAATGACACTTTATGTTTCTGGAAAATTGTGTATTTCACCAGTTTCCCTATCATCCTGTTACACAAGAAGTAGTGGTGATCCTGTAGTGTTAAGTTGAAACTTTGTAAATAAAAGGATTAGGCAGAGAAATGATGGAAGCCTTCTAGTAGCAGTGTATACTCCAGATTGTTTGCTGTCATAGACCACCTGTGAGCCTCCTGGGACCCAAGCACATGGTGGAAGTAGCAAGAGGCTTCCTTCTGGTGTGGCAGATTCACTCCACGTGGCTACAATCAACCCCTCCCAACCACATGGCTGTGAATCAGGAGCTGAGCTGGGAAGCGTGCCCACCTACTCCACCTCAGTGAAGACTTGGCCTACACCCCAAAGAGCAGAGGTCTGTCTTACATGTTGAGAGTAAATAAATCTTCAAAGGTTTCACCTTTGTTAAAGCCAAAGAAAGAGGAAAGAAAGCCAAAGCAGGTCAAAATATTAAGAGCTCACATTTGCTGAATGCATGCTAAATCGTCTACATGTATTAGTTCATCTAATCTCAACAACTGTAGAAATTAGTGATGATCATTATCTCCATTTTGCCACTGAAGAAACCAGGGCACAGAGATATGTTCAGTCACAGAGCCAAGATCATGTGGCACAGAAATGGCAGGGATTCAAAGCCAACAGCTGTGGTCCATCACCAGCTTTGAACCTGTGTGTTCTCATGCTTCTCTGCCTAAAGCCAAACATGCTGCAGAACACATGAAAAAGAACTTCGCCCTGAAGGAAATGCTTGTCAAAGAGACGTAGGTAGGAGGACAAGCGTCCAGAACACAGAAGCAGAGTGTCATAAAGCAAGAGAACGGGATGAGACCGGAAAAGGAGAAAGAGCCTGGGAAATGGATAAGACAGAGGATTTCAGGGAAGCTGAACGTGTCATCACAGAATTAAAATATGCATTTGAGGCAATTCTTTATTGCAGGTCTGGAAGTTTATATTTTTCTTTATGACATTTTATTTTCCAAAATTCTCTTTAACATACATACGTTAATATTAAAATAAGAAAACATTAAAATGTGGAACATTTTGCATCTCCTTTCCACTTCCCTGAATATATTCTAAGGGAGCAATTCAAAGTTTTTTTTTAATATGTATATAAGCCATTTACTTCTATAAATGGAGAATGGAAAAATTCTAAATATCCCAAAATAGAATAATGTTTAAATATATTGTGGTCTATTTATGTGACAGAATATTTCCTTTATATCAAAATATTTATTCTCAAAGAATATTTATCGGCACAAGAGAAGTTATTATCATAAAGTTAATGGAAATGCAGGAAGGAAAACATCATCTCTTTAGTGTGATTATAGTATGTTATATTATGTGTGTGTGCGTGCGTGCGTGCCTGTGCATACTGGGAATGCATGCACCTACCTAGGAATTCATTATTTTCCTAGGGCTACCTAGGAATTTATTATTTTCTGTTTTTTAAGATCTGCACAGATAATATACATTCTTTAAAAATCATTTGAAAATGATAATAAATAGTTTGTTAGATTAGGAAGATTTAATTATGTTCTTTTAAAATTTTATATTTCTGTTTTTCCAAGGCTGTTTCTTCAATAATACATAGGTTTTAAAACATTTTTTCATTATCATGCTCTCTACATTTTTAGGTCTGCATCTGAGCCCCAGAATGATTCCTAAGTCATTTTTCTAGTGATTTCTCTCTGGAAAAATAGGGTGTGGCCACTGCTTTTGTGTCTTTCTGTGTGATTGCTGTTTCCATCTGAAGCACAGTGGTTTCCGGTGTCATCTGTCCCTTTCTCTCAAGTCCTCACATGTGGATACAAAGCTGCCTCCTCCGTCTAGCGTGTCTTCCATGGACGCTGTTCCTTCTCATCTTCCTGGGGGTGGGGGAGTGGGGAGCAGTGCTCTTGCTCTTGCCCAGCACCTTGGTGACATCCTTCCATTTGGGGGCCCAACTGTAATTCCCCAAACACTCTGCTTTGTTTTCCAAGGTCACAGTCTTTGGTGAGAAACAAAGATAAATACTCCGGGCCTGTCTCTTAATCCCTGTTTCCCAGCTGGAATTTCAGAGGACTGGAGACACTCCAGCTTCTCTCTTTTAATCTCCTTTTCCCATGTAGAAAGTGCATGGTGTGGAGTAAACTCCCTCCCTCCCTCTCTCCTCTCTTCCTTTTTCCTTCCTTCCTCTAACACATTTCTTAACTGCTTCACAGGCCAGGAAAGGAGTGGTTGCCGCCATGCTGCAGCTAGCTTTGAAAGGCAGGTGTGCAAGGCAAGCTCAGTATGCGGGCGCCCTGTCAAGGATGCCTGGAGAGCAGAGAAGCTTTCACAGAACGGCCAACAGTTGACAGATCTCAAGGAAGTTCACCATGAAGACAAACGCAGCACTGATCCAACCGTGAAGCCAATCAGGGCCCGGGTGAAGAAAGGTAAGATCATGGTCTGTCAAGGGACCCACAGTGTCCCTTGGTTTTGAAGCAGGAAGAGCTGTGACAATCCTCTCCTCTGGCCCCAGGCCAACTCTAGTGGGGAGGTTCCTGCCAACCACCTTCCCTGATCAGCTAATCTTAGACTTGAGCCAATCCTGGCCACTGTACCCTTCCTTGGTGACCACAGTTGGCCTTGTCCCCTAGCATCCAGCCTGGTCTTGTCACATTCCCCTTCAGCTCATAGGTGTAATGACACTGATGCCAATTTACTGCTTTCGATGGTTACAGCTCAAGAAAGTGAGTCTCTTCTAACCCTTACAGTTACTTCTATACCAACACACGGTTTCATTCTTTGCTAGCTCCCTACAGCAAAAGTTGAACACCCTTTCAGGACATGGGCCTGTGGAAAGGGCCTTTGTTTCTGTGGACAGAGCCTGGATGGGGAAGGCACGCCTGCCTGGGCTTACAGTGTATGGGACACTCAGTAGGAGCTTCCCAACTGTCTGGAAATCGCCATATGCAGTCACACATGATGTCTTGCCCACATAGCAGAACCTCTGAGATTACCCAATCACTGCACTTAAGTGGAGCATAGGGTTGAGGTTAATCCTCACTCCTGTGTCACTTCTGTCCCCCAGCGTGTGCTAATGTTTCAAAACCTAGGACAGTCAATTCCTGCCTGCTCTTGTTTCCTGTGTGTGTGTGTGCTGTATTTTGTATTCCTTTATAGATCTCTTCTGGGCTCATTCCTAAGTCAATCTGAGAACTCAATTTTAAGGGTAAAAGTATGTGGGCCCATTAGTAGCTCTCCAGGCATTCTCAAATATTCTATAGTATTGAGACTTGGCAAATTTAAAAGACTTAGTGAGGGTCATATTTGAGGGAGAAAGATCTGCCCTGAAACTTACCCTTGCCTCTCAGCCATTGCAATAGCTTGCTGAGTGGCCCAGAAGGCTCCATCACCCACCCTTTCCTGGTATCAGTCTTCTGTTTGATATCTGAACATTTCTTATGCGTAGCTTAAATCTCTCCCAAGTTAGGTTATTAAAAAAAAAATGGTTAGTGAAGGGCAGACAATGCTCTTTCTAGATATCCTAAGGGGGATGGGGTCATATTACATACAGGGCTTCACCTGGGAACAGCAGTGATGGTCACCAGAGATGTACTGTCAGCTCTCTCCCTGAATAGCAAGAGGTCCCTGCCAGGATAGCCCACCAAAATCTTACCTGGTCTCCATTTTAGCTCCACTGTGAATAACATCTTTCCAAATATTGTCTTTTTCTCAAGATAATCAAATACTTCATGATTCATAATAATTCATATGAAGTACGAATGCTATTTCAAAATAATCAATCAGAAGAAAAGTGATGTTTACATTGGGTTCTTTTGAGAACATTATTATTCCAGACACCATGCTGGTTGGTGTTCAGGGCTCCGGTAATTCTGAGACCCTCTCTCTGCTCACAGGGAACAAAGTTGTGATATTCAGAAGGGGAGAATACTTAAGTATAACCTTCTGGAAAGAATACTTGAAACATAAGTTAGAATGCTTATTCTTCTGTCTTGTGCTGATAAATTTTTTGATTCCATTGTATTATTTACCAATTAGCATTAATTGATGAAACCTACTAAAAGACTTCTAAAAAATTCTACCACATATGCTAATTAATTTTTGCTAGTATAATTTTATCTTCTTTTCCAAAAGTACTCATTTAAGAAGTTTAAAAAGACTAAGTGCTGTTTTTATCTTCTGAATAATTGCATTTTAATATTTGAAAACAATAAAATAAAATCCCTTGCTTCTCCCTTTAAGAAGGAAAATAAATAATTCTTTGAAGTAGAATTCTATGTTTCTTTTCCCAAAGATATCCTATATTATAATTTAGCAAACACTGTTTGCTAATCCTAGGAATATCTGCCTTTCAAATATTATTTATTTATTTATTAGTTCATGATATTTTTTGCAGCTTGTACTGAAGAAAAATTAACTGCAATAAGCCATCGACTCTTGTTTATAGCAGCAACTGCACCTTCAAAAGTTTCATTAATACCATGAAAGATGATTCCTGGAGCCTCAATCCTCTTATCCAGACTTGGAATGATCAAATCAACTGCTTGTTCAGGTGAATTCCAAAATGGCCCCAAATTAATCATCTTTTAAAAATGCTATTATTTTAAAAACAATGTGGCAATGAAAACTAAATATACATTTAGTGACAAAATCAGAGAAAATCAGAAGATCAGAAATAAAAAAGCAGAAAAAAATCATAGAAAATAAAAGTATTCTTCTATTTTCCTCATTTGTCTTGTCACTCAATCAGTCTCATATAGATTAAGCCCATTTGTATGTTTAGCACTAAAATAATATTTAAAGAGTTTTATGGATACAAGTAGATGACTGTTACAAAGTTTGGTGTCAAATGATGCATTTAAATTGATATCTGAATATTTCTTATGCATAGCTGAGATTTCTCCCAAGTCAGGTTATGCAAAATAATAATAATAATAATAATAATAATAATAATAATAATAAATAAATAAAAAGAGAAAAATGAGAGGGAGTAAAGTTGGTCATACAATTTCTCTCAATTTACTAATTTCCCTTTCAGAATTAGACCTCTTTTCCTTCTCACCCAGTTTCTTTGAGTTTGGCATTGTGAATTTGCAGAACATACCTGCGAACATCTAGAAGGGATGTTTCTGCACCATTTAGAACTGTCAAGAGGGAAAGCATCGTCTCCTGCTGGGCTACCTCAGGTTCCCCTGCTGCCTGGGAACAGGACACGGATCAGACGTTCCACCTGCTCATGGACTGTCCATTTCAGTTCAATTTACAGGCTCCCATAGGCAAAATGTGGTCTCCTTCCTTTCTCTCATTTCCTATCTTGAACAAATGGAGACAGCCCATTAAAGATGGAAAGCCCACAGTCACAGCAGAGGGCAGAGTGAGGGAAGGAGAGAGGGAAGAGGGACAGAGAAGGGCAATTATTTTTTAACTAATAAAAATGTTTCTAGTCCTTATTGAAAGATTTCAGGTCCAAAATCTCAAGGGATGTCAAGATCTTAGTGTTTCTTAAAAATTCTCATGACAGATGATAGAATAATATCAGTGACTTATTCGCCTTTTCTCAAAATAGTACACCAACCATTTCTTGCGTGAAAACACTTCACCTCTTACATGGGAACACTTTACCTGTCTGAATACTGAAATCACTATAGAGTCAGCTTCACCTCTGACCTGCACGTTCTCAGTCTCCTCATTTATCTTACTTGTAGGGGTGTTTGGAGGATTAAATGTGATAATGCTTATGGAACAATGTGCTGGCTTCTGTCACCGTGACAGACTACTTAGATGCCGCAGTCCGGCTGCAGCAAAATAACCAGGGGGTGACGAGCAACTTGTGTAGATTCATACAGCAGGAGAGGGAGCCCTTTATTGTAGGACAGGAGGGGTATTTATACATTCCACACAGCTTATCTTAATTAACATAAACTAGATACAGCAGTCAACCAATAAGGAATCTCCACACTTAATGGCTCCCTGGCGTTACTTCACAAACCACTCCCTCTGGCAAAATGCCAGGCGCCATCCAGACTTGTTTACAGACCTTAACACTTAAGATATTCAACTTATAAGGAGGAAAGGTTCATTTTGGCTGATGGTTTCAGGGGTTTCAATTCATGGTCACTCGGACACATTGAGTCTGGCCTGTGGTGAGCAGAACATCATGGCAGGGGAAGCTGCTCACCTATGGCAGGAGGAGGTGAAAGAGGGGGGGAGGGGTGAGGACTCAATATCTCCCAAAGGCCTAACTTTCTTCCATTAGGCTCCACCACCTAAGAGTCCCACCACCTCCCAATAGGCCATGGATTGGGGACCAAGCCTTTGCATATTAACCTTTGGGAGGCATTAAAGATCCAAACCATAGCAAACACATAAACCCGCCCTAGAAACATTTAATTAATAGCATTAATAATAAGTTGCAAAATAAAAAAGGGAAGTTTCTTGAAAGCAAATATATACTCAACAGATTTCACATCTGAAAATAAAGAATGAGAAGGAAAGAGGGAGGAGTAGCCCACTTATATGTGTGGCATAACTCCTACATTCATTTCAAATTTTGTGTCATAGGAAATAATACATATTATGGTGATTTCTTTCTAAGTATGCTGGAGTAAACTCAGGACTGTCAGTGATACACTAAAATAAAGAAGGTTGTATTACCACAAATTACAACTCTAAGAAGTGTTTTTTTAAATCAGATATTATAATCTAAATATTATTTTTCAAAGTTATGTTTACATATTGTATTTTGCACATGTAAAACAATTTGAAAGTATTTATTTTATATGGAAGGAATGTTTTATATTAAATAAGCATTTGCTTCAAAATAAAATCTGGAAACAACTGGTAGATATTTAGAATGGGCTTGAATTAAGGATAGTTAATTTAGTCAAACTTCAACAATTCATTAGAGAGTAAATGACTGTAGATGATACAATATGTCGATTTAGCAACCGAAAAAAATATTGGTACTCATTGTTTCATACTGGCACATATTTTAGAATTAAGACCTGAAATCTTTCAATGAGGACTAGAAACATTTTTATTAGTTAAACAAAACAAAACAAGTAAAACACAACAGTGATAAAAAAAAAAGCTACCAGTTGATATCTTAGACCAGATGATGGATGTAGAAGAAAGAATAAGATCCAACATTTTAGAGATTTTAAATCTACAAAACTGTGTGTATTTTAATGCATTAAGGTTTCTGTTCCTTTGGAATTTTATATGACAGAATGAATCTAATCAACAGAGATCTAGTACAAGTTTACTCAAGTTGAGAGAGGATCGATTGGATTAAGAGCTTGAAAAGTCTTGGTTTGGAGTAGGAATGGTCCAAAAGCTCAAGGGATGTCAAGATCTTAGTTTCTCTGCCCTTCTCTGTCCCTCTTCCCTCTCTCCTTCCCTCACTCTGCCCTCTGCTGTGATGGTGGGCTTTCCTTCTTTAATGGGCTATCCCCATTTGGACACAAATGGAGCTGGCAGAAGTGGGCACAAACCATCCTTGGGTGCATGATCCCAGACAGCCCCTCTTCAGCCCCGGGAGGACTCCTGTGCTCATCCCATGAGCCATGAGTGTACCTAAAGGTGGACTCTCCCCAACTTGCCTCTAGGGTGTGTGGGGAGACTCAAAGCCATGGTAGAAAGCCCCTCCTGATGGAATTGGGAAAGGTGTCTTTTCTAGAAGGGAAAAAAGCATGGAGTAGACTAAAAGGGAAGATGCCTTCTATATTACTTTGGATCAAATGTATCAGTCATCTTTCTCTGTCTTTGGATAAAAAACAAATTTGGATTAAAATGAACGCTACTGCATTGAAAACATTCATCTGTGCTCATTACACCTTCTTTGAGATTTTCCTGCAGTTTCGTTAGCCCTGGGCAACATTATAATAGAGTAATTCTTGGGAATATTCTTACATTGTGTATTTCTAATGTGGTCCTGGTTGCCTGAAACTGATTTTTCTTGGTATCTTAGAATACTTTAGCACCCCTTCCCTAATGTACCCTGCTTTGGAAGATAAATCAAATGGTCATCCTATATTCGAGAAATTTGCCTGTGAACCTGTCCCTCACTAGGTGTGCTAAGTTGTTTATTTGGCATTATCAGGCGTGTGCTTCTCTGAGTAAGTAAACTTGCTGGATAACTTGGGAGCAATATCTTAATGACAAACAGTGTTTTAGCTGCTTCTCATGACAGACTTTCACAAATGATTGCATATTTCTCTCTCTCTTGAAGAAGGCCCTCTCTACATGATTTAACCATTCCTTGGTCACCTGTGGAGACAGATGCTAATGAGGTGGGGCATGAAGCTGATAGGCCCAAGAGCACGCTTCCTTTAAGAAAGCACCTAGGCTGAGCTTCTTTTGAGCTATCTTTTGTCTAATGTGGTGGAACAAATGTTATTTAATGTGTTTTTTTTTTCCTGAGATAATATAACTAAGGCAAATTTATATAAAGTAATTTAAAGAGTTCAAGGATAAAAACCTTCACCAAAGTGGGAATTTTGACTTTTTGAAGAAATTACACCATCATTCAAAAACACAAAATACATCATTATACAGGGAAATTTGGGGGAACATTTGTGAACATTTAGTCTCTCTTCTACCCTGTTTTTACCTTTATTATTCAGTGGGTAGGAAGGAGCAAATTCACCAGCAACGTCCAACAATTGTGCAATAGATTTTTTATGAAGATTAAATTTTACAGGCTAAAACCATTATCCAAATTATATATCACTGCCCTAACCTTAAAGGGGCCCTAGGAAGATAGCTTTGTGTCCGATTCTTGGCAAACACCCAGATAACCACTGATCTTTCTATTAGCAGATTAGGCTCCCCCTTCTTAGAATTTCATAGAAATGAAATGGGACATTGTTAGCTGTTTCGAGTTGGTCTTCTCCCTCATGATATCTTAGAGGCTCACCCTGCTGTTCCATGCAGCAGGGTTGGTTATGGCTCCACCTCTACTTTGGCCAAGTACTATGCCATCATGTGAATACCATAATTTATCCACATACTTGTTGATTTGGATTGAACATTTGGCTTGTTTATAATTTGGGGATATTTTTAACGAAGCCAGTCCTTGTGTAGATTTGTGCTTGAAAGTAGAACTGATAGATCACATGTCATGTATTTTACTCTATAAGGAGTCACAAACTGTTTCAAAGTATCTATAACATTTTACATGACAAACAGCAATCTACAAAGTTCAGTTGCTCCTAATTCTTGTCAACACTTGCTGCTGTCCCTGTTTTTAATGTAGGCATTCTCAGCTGCATAGAGGAGTCCTGATGGGGCATTGTAAAGCATTGACCTGCTGACTCATAAAGCTGAGGATGTTTTCACGTGTCTTTCTTTAACTTTTTACTTTTAAACATTTTCAAATTGCCTATCAATTATTTCCAGTTTTTGAAAATTTTTTATGATAAAGAAGCCAAGAAATTGAAAACCAGGTCAGAAAATATTTTCATTCCCACTGGATTCATGACCTGATCATTCATTTCCATTCATTCTTTCTTCATGCAATTTTTAAATATCCTCTGTGTGTGTTCTGTGTAAATGCAAGAAATACAGAGTAAATATACCTTAAAGTACTTTTGTAGTGAGCTTGCTTGCACTCTAGAAGCTTTAGATAAATGAATGACATTTTGAACCACTGGCAATGATAAAAATTTAACAGTTGACAAATGTTTTATTTTATGGAGACTCAGAGAATGAACACAAAAACAGTAGTATATTTGCCAGAGGTATGGCACAGGTAAATACACCTTTTGGGAAAAATAGTCTTACTCTGTTTGAAACCAGATATTTAAATCACCAGTGTATGAAAGGGCAGACTCCACAGCATAATTAAATTGCATCAGATTCAGTGGCATTATGAAGATTTTAAATATAAATTGTTAGAAAAAAGCCATGGAACTAACAAAGCCTCATGCTTAGTTATTATCTCTAAGTCTTTAATGCTGTGATTTACTTTGAGGAATCAAAGCCATATGGTTGTGTGAACTACATTTGCTCTGAGCAAACCTTTGGCTTTTCAGTTAAGACCCATCATAGATGGGGTGACCTCTGATTTTTTTTCCTAAATGAATAATTGGTCACACCATGCACTCTCCAGGTATTCGAGTTTACTTATGATTTCTGTGCTGCAGAATCCAGCATCTTAAGTTTCCAAAATCTACACGGTGTTTAACTAGTCATCTTTTTCAGTGAGTTCCAATGACATATTACAAAGATACACCAATGTCACATTGATCCATCAATACTCCTATATGATCAACCCTTTGAATTAATGAACACATTTCTGTGCTCATTTTTTAAGATTAATACGATTCCCTGACTTGGGTGCTCTTTTGTCCTTCAGTGGGAAACAGGAGGGAGCCATATCATGTTTTCCTCTATGTCAGTCTGGGATTCTGGTTGGTTATGGCAACGACAAAACCTTAGAAAGGGATAAAAATGCCACGAAGAGCAAAGTTAGGTATTTGGGCGTGTAACAGACATAAGATCTAAAGCAAAATGCAGACTAGAAGTCCTGAGAGTCTGAACAGCAGTGACCAGATGATCCAACTGCAGGGCCACGGAGGTACTGGAAAGGCTGCTGGGAAGCTCTGTGCACCCTGAGAGGCTGGGCTGTGGCTGCTGAGGCGGCAGATGAGGAACCAGCTGCGAAATGCAGTGCAGGACCAAGCACCAAGCACCTACCACAGTGACCAAGTAAGACAGGGTTCTGGTTTGGGGTACAATCTGACATAGAGGATCAAGAACAAGGGGAAAAGCTCCAGACTCATTTACTAAACCTTAAGTTTAAGAGAAGGTCACAGAAAGAAGGCAGGATCCATAGACCTCAGTGTCCACATGCAACTGAGAGTCGCCCTGGCTCAGTCTGGGCTCCTGTTTCGATGAAGCTCTGATTGAGCCCAGAGGCTGGAGTGGCATGGAACCTGTCCATGAGAAGAGCTGCAGGACAGGAGTCAGGCAGGACAGGCACTGCTACCTGCCTGGGCCAGTCTTGAGGCCTGTGTTGACAGTTCTGAGAGCAAGAAGTTTCCCGAACCAGGCTCCGTTGCGTGCACTGCTGCTCTGGGTCAGGTAGTGAGAGCCGGCCATGAAGTATTCAGCAGGCTCAAAACAGTCACACCCCAGGAAACCACTGAAACAAGAAGGGCTTGGGAGCCCTCTTAGCAAATGCCCTTCTGACCCTCTTTCCAGCCCACAGAACTTGCTGTATGTGCTAAGCCTTCAGGGACACGATGCTGACCTTAGCGGAGACTGGCACCTTTAATGGCTCTTTGCCTCCACAGAGAGGACAGCTGCTCAGCCGTGGGCCTGCTGACAGCCGCCACTCCTCTTCCCACTGTCAGAAGGCATGTCTGCCACAGTGCTCCTCTCATCCCCACTGCGACTTTGGTCCCAAAGCAGAGAAGAAACAGGAGCAAAGTACTATATTCTCCCCTCATTCCCCCTAACACCTCTGTTCCACTCCCAGTTTGCATTTCATAACTCTAACTATTCAGTAAGGCTGCACCATGCATCGGACCTGCAAACAGGCCCGGCACAGCTGCAGTCGCTGTAGCTCAGCTGCTGCCCCGCTGCTCTCCACAGCACTTACTGAAGACATTCGCAGGGGCCCAGACTCTGACCCCATGTCCACAAAAGCTCTGCCTGCACAGTAGGTGCTCAGGAGAGATGTTCAAGCTAGGAAAACTCAAGTGGTAATTCAGCTACAAAATCTGTCAATCTTCCTTCCTCCCTCCTTCCACCCAGCCAGCCATCTGCTCATCCTTTGAGTAGTGATATGTTCATCATATCCTCAATATAACCAAATACTATCAATCCAGTACATGTTTACTGAGTGTCTACATTGCCTGGAAATATACCCGGCACTAGCAAGGAGATAATCTGACTGTGGAAGTATTTTCGTTGGTTTTAGGGAAGAACATGGGGAAGGACTAGGGAATGACAGTTACCAAATTGTGTGATGTCCATGTATGAATATGCCACAATGAATCCATATACATGCAATTGAATGCATTAATTAAAATAATAATAATACAATGAAGATCAATAGAGTAGAATACACAGATCAGGAGAAGAGAGGAGGGGAGGAAAGGGGAAGGTCCTGGGGAATGAGATCAATCAAAGTAGGTTATGTGCATGTAAAAATATAGCATAAGAATCCCACTAGTACTTATAATTATAGTGCACCAATACTACACACACACACACACACACACACACACACATCAATCAGTAATTTACAAAACAAATTTCTTTCCAGGAGGTGGAGGGGGGTTTGCAGTTGAATCTGAATACCCCTGCCACAGCTCATCTGGTAGGTTAACAAATTCACTCCTGTTTGCATTACAGGAAGATCATGATGTCAGTATCTGTTTCCAGAGTCTTCACTGGCTTCCTTTAACTTATGGAATAATGGCCAAATTCCTTGGACCTGCTGTTGATGTTTTCCTATGGTGAATCCCCAGCCATGCTTTGTTACTATTTTCTATCACTAATGGTGCATATTTCTTGCTCAAGAGCTATCATATAACCTATGCTCTCTGAAGCTTTATTTATATCTTTTGACCAGACCATAGTGTGTGTGTGTGTGTGTGTGTGTGTGTGTGTGTGTGTGTGTGTGTGTGAGAGAGAGAGAGAGAGAGAGAGAGAGACTTAAATAAAGCATGACATTCAATAAAGCATGAAATTCAACAGGCCATCTACTCAGTGAATATATGCCTCAAGCATTAGTGAGTCTGGGATTGAAATCGCAAACCTGCCTTAGCCTGTCATTTTCCCCATATTCTCCTAACGTGAGCATGCTGTCATACCTAGGCTGAGTTGAGCATAACGCGTGCATTTTCATACAGCACAACACAGCCCAGAGACACAGCCACCACTGTACTTGGTGCTTGAGTGAAGACCCTGCTGTCTGTCTGTTCCAGGTTGGAGGAGAACCTGGCTGTACAGGAGTCACTGGATTGTTGTTACCTGGCCTGGGGATATGATGGTCTCTTTTATACTTTGTGGATTAATGAAAATGTTCTCAAGTTTAGTCTGCATACAGACAATTATTACCTTCCTCTCTGATCTTGTAACTTGGTGCCTGGCCAGTTATAAACTGCTGTGATTGTTTGTTTATCCCCCATGAGGCCATACCCTCCTTGAGTGGGGCTCTACAGTGGTAATCCCACAAGCACCCAGCAGGGGCCTTCTGTAGGGCTGGGTGGAGGAATGGACAGCCCAGGCTTAAACTGAGGACTGTAAAGTGTAGGAGGATGCCCAGAGGTCAGTACTTCGGGGACCTCGAAGACAAAATGTCCTTTATTCCTTCATGTGGTTTCTGTTTTGAAGGAAACTCTGAAGCCTTACTCTATTTACAACTGAATTTGAATGTCTCTTTTATAAACTCCGGCTCCAATGGCAGGTGTCCCATGTGTCTGGAGCTGGGAACAGGAGACCTCAAAAGAGGAAGGGGACCAGGCCTAAGTGAGAACCTCAAATGGAAAATCTCGATTTGACCCACCTTTAAAGATTAAATTATGCAAAGCAGAAAACACACATCAGTTTCAGCATAAATTTAGAAGGTTTTCAGGGTGTGTTCTAGGAGACAAGATGTTTGTCATTATCTGTCATTTCAGATAACTTTACAATCAAGGCCTTAACATTCTTCTTCGAGTATTTTCAAAGCAGCTTGAAGTTTATTGACTTTCTGTGATGCCAGATGATTAATTTCATTCTCTAGGAACTCAGGAAAAATCACTCTAAGCCATGCAGTGCGAGGCCAGAAGCAGGAATCCACAATGCAACTTTCTGTTGTTTGCTAGTCGTCTCTGTGGAGTAACCTCATGAGAATATCACTGCCATCAAACACACAGTTCAAAGATTTTTGGGCTTATCACAGTTTATAATTATTTTGCTTGAATTTAGAATTTGTTTCTTCAGTTTCTTCTACAGGTCTTTGTTAAGAGGTCAGAACTGTGATCTCCCTAGAGATCTAGGGGCACACTCTTCACAGAGAAGGGCTCCACAACATTTTATTGAATTAATAGATTCAAGGCTAAGGACTACCCATAGGTCAGCTGGTTTGATTTCAACCAAGTCTGCTTAGAGATTCAGCCTCAAAGAACTCAGTCATCCTGAAGATCAGGGGACTAGGTGGCTTGACATGAAACAGCAAGAGCCATGAAAATCTCTTGAAATATGAGGCTGGGGGTGTGGCTCAAGTGGTAGCGCGCTCGCCTGGCATGCATGCGGCCTGGGTTCGATCCTCAGCACCACATACAAACAAAGATGTTGTGTCCGACGAAAACTGAAAAAATAAATATTAAAAAATTCTCTCTCTCTCTCTCTCTCTCTCTCTCTCTCTCTCTTTAAAAGAAAAGAAAAGAAAAGAAAATCCCTTGAAATCCTTTACTAATTGGTTCAAAACTCTGTATTCTGCCAGGTGCAGTGGCCCACACCTGAAATCCCAACAGTTCCGCATAATAAAACACTCCATATTCTATAACTGGGGCACAATGTTTAATTTTTCTAAATCTATATGATGTGCTTCCAATTATTTCTCATTCTTTTTTTTTTTACATTTCAATGTTATTTTTATTAAGAGTTTATAGTTTTACATAGTAGTTGAATTCATCCCCCCAAAATCTTACATGCATGGAATTCCAGTTGAGTCCTTTTTTTTAAATTTTTTATTGTTGGTTGTTCAAAACATTACATAGTTCTTGATATATCATATTTCAGACTTTGATTCAAGTGGGTTATGAACTTCCATTTTTACCCCATATACAGATTGCAGAATCACATCAGTTACACATCCATTGATTTACATATTGCCATACTAGTGTCTGTTGTGTTCTGCTGCCTTTCCTATCCTCTACTATCCCCCCTCCCATCCCCTCCCCTCCCCTCCCCTCTTCTCTCTCTACCCCCTCTACTGACATTCATTTCTCCCCCTTGTATTATTTTTCCCTTTCCCCTCACTTCCTCTTGTATGTACTTTTGTATAACCCTGAGGGTCTCTTTCCATTTCCATGCAATTTCCCTTCTCTCTCCCTTTCCCTCCCACCTCTCATCCCTGTTTAATGTTAATCTTCTTCTCATGCTCTTCATCCCTACTCTGTTCTTAGTTACTCTCCTTATATCAAAGAAGACATTTGGCATTTGTTTTTTAGGGATTGGCTAGCTTCACTTAGCATAATCTGCTCTAATGCCATCCATTTCCCTGCAAATTCTATGATTTTGTCATTTTTTAATGCAGAGTAATACTCCATTGTGTATAAATGCCACATTTTTTTATCCATTCATCTATTGAAGGGCATCTAGGTTGGTTCCACAGTCTTGCTATTGTGAATTGTGCTGCTATGAACATCGATGTAGCAGTGTCCCTGTAGCATGCTCTTTTTAGGTCTTTAGGGAATAGACCAAGAAGGGGAATAGCTGGGTCAAATGGTGGCTCCATTCCCAGCTTTCCAAGAAATCTACATACTGCTTTCCAAATTGGCTGCACCAATTTGCAGTCCCACCAGCAATGTACAAGTGTACCCTTTTCCCCACATCCTCGCCAGCACTTGTTGTTGTTTGACTTCATAATGGCTGCCAGTCTTACTGGAGTGAGATGGTATCTTAGGGTGGTTTTGATTTGCATTTCTCTGACAGCTAGAGATGGTGAGCATTTTTGCATGTACTTGTTGATTGATTGTATGTCCTCCTCTGAGAAGTGTCTGTTCAGGTCCTTGGCCCATTTGTTGATTGGGTTGTTTGTTGTCTTATTGTCTAATTTTTTGAGTTCTTTGTATACTCTGGATATTAGGGCTCTATCTGAAGTTTGAGGAGCAAAGATTTGTTCCCAGGATGTAGGCTCCCTATTTACCTCTCTTATTGTTTCTTTTGCTGAGAAAAAACTTTTTAGTTTGAGTAAGTCCCATTTGTTGATTCTAGTTATTAACTTTTGTGCTATGGGTGTCCTATTGAGGAATTTGGAGCCCGACCCCACAGTATGTAGATCATAGCCAACTTTTTCTTCTATCAGACAGCGTGTCTCTGACTTGATATCAAGCTCCTTGATCCATTTTGAATTAACTTTTGTGCATGGCGAGAGAAAGGGATTCAGTTTCATTTTGTTGCATATGGATTTCCAGTTTTCCCAGCACCATTTGTTGAAGATGCTATCCTTCCTCCATTGCATGCTTTTAGCCCCTTTATCAAGTATAAGATAGTTGTAGTTTTGTGGATTGGTTTCTGTGTCCTCTATTCTGTACCATTGGTCCACCTGCCTGTTTTGGTACCAGTACCATGCTGTTTTTGTTACTATTGCTCTGTAGTATAGTTTGAAGTCTGGTATCACTATACCGCCTGATTCACACTTCCTGCTTAGCATTGTTTTTGCTATTTTGGGTCTTTTATTTTTCCATATGAAGTTCATGATTGCTTTCTCTATTTCTACAAGAAATGCCTTTGGGATTTTGATTGGCATTGCATTAAACCTATAGAGAACTTTTGGTAATATCGCCATTTTGATGATGTTAGTTCTGCCTATCCATGAACAGGGATGTTATCTTCTTGTATTCTGCATGGTACAGAGTATGGGAGAATGCCGAAGACTAACCAGAGAAGATGCTAAGATTAATAGAAGATTCAGTAATAATCTCAAATCTGACATTTAAAAGAGACACTCTGATTCCTTGGATGGGAAAAGTGAGAGTCACAAATACTAGGAGAAAATTCTTTGAAAGCTCCTCTAGCTCAATGGTAGAGACTTGTCTAACATGAGTGAGACCCTGGGTTAAATCCCTAGCACTTAAAAAGTTCCTCTAGATATTTTGTCCTTCATGAAGGTCAAATTTTATCACAGTACTTGGTGACACAAGTGGTCAGAAAGTGACTACAATGGTTTACGTGCCCTGTGAGTGTGTGACAAATATGTAATATTCACAATATACTAACATTTGCGGGGCTGGGGTTACATCTCGGTGGTAGGGCGCTTGCCTGGCATGTGTGAGGTACTGGGTTTGAATCTCAGCACCACATATAAATAAATAAGTAAAATAAAGGTCCATTGGCAACTAAAAAATAAATTCAAAACAAAACAAAACAATACACTAACATTTGCTATAGGTCTGGGCCTTGGGAAGGAGAGGCCTTGAAACTTGTTCACAATCCATCATCTCCTCACTGCGGATGTCCAAGAAAAGGAGAAAGACAGAAAAAAAAAAAAAAAAAAAGAACTGACTCAGTAAAGAATTCTTGTAAATATGCTAATCAGACCTCCTGATGGTATTTAGTAGCATAAAGATAATGAGAGTCTTTTGTGGAGTTCTTTGTGCAGGATATATCTAGTCTGTCTAGGATGTTTATTGCAGACAAATGAGGAACTCAGGGGTTTGTGGGATACAGCCCCTTAGAAAGTGTTAGGCCAGCTATATAATTACCAGAGTATCAGAGGGTCTTGGTTCATACCCACAGAGCTCCCTTGTGAGAGTGCTGCCCAGCATCCATCACGGAGAGACCTCAGACTCTACAGTGGGACCAGAGGGCATCCTCTGTGGCCCAGCAGGACCTGGGAGCTGGGCTACTAATCTCGGATATTTTTCTGTCTTGCCTTCATCTTTACCTGCACCCTTCATATTATTAGTAAAGTTTGATATTTGGTAAGATCTTTAATTATTGTGAGTCTGATTTGCTAGTCCGGCTCTTGGTGTTATCCTACGTCTGGAAATGGTTTTAAACAAGTAACATGCTTTTTTTTTTTTTTTTCTCCCAGACAACAATTGGATTTTTGGTAGCAAGTAAATTTAATACTTCCTCCATGATTGTGGGCTGTGGGTAGTCACTGCAAATAGCATTGGCCCATTATTACTGTTTTATTCAGTAAGTCTAAATTCTCATATTAAAGAATATACCCAGAAATCTGTAGTACAGGATTCGGAATCATGTGAGTTGTCAAGACAAACATGCTAAGGGGACTTCAAATGGATCACTATATTTACATCGAGCCTAATTACTTTTTCAAAAAAATAATTTCATGTCTATTAGTCACAACCAAGAACGAACGCAGGAGGAAAGTCACTCTACTAATAGAAGGTTTCTGTGTGGGAGGAGAGCCTGACTGTCCTTAGGAAAGGGAAGTGACTGCAAATGCAAAAGAAAAATAATAATGACTTTTGCTTTTCCTTCAAGGCTTCATGAATATTTTATTATATGGAAAACAATGAAAAGGGCAATAAAAATACCTTATTACCTTGATAAGTTGAACCCTTTGGAAACTGAGAATTTCTTTCTGGAAGGAAATCTACAGGAAAGAAAGAGCATTGTCCTTCAGAATAACCTAAAGCAAACGCCGAGGCTGTTAGAAGTCAACTGGTGAAATTAACGAACTGAAAATCAAGTTCTGGGGTCCTAACTACCCGACGGCACCTGACAAAGTCGACCAGCCCCAAGCAGGATACCTGGCTCTTCCTTGAGGTTCAGGGTATGGGAGACTGGGCTGAGCCTGGGGGAGAGGAAGTGACTCCTCTCACTGCCCAGCTGGTGGCTCCTGTGGGCTTCTGGGAATTAAGGAAACAGTAACATTTCAGTAATCTTGGAAGAGATACGTTTTTAGTGATGTAAGAAAAACAGTTATCAGATGTCCTGATTTTCCAAGAAACAGACTGTCAACAGATGTTAGGAGAATTAAATTTCCTTGCCACAGCTATATTTTACCTTTGTACCAGTTTTGTAATCACATCGCTGAATGTTTAAAAATTAGGTGTTTCTGCTTCTTGTCTGTGATTTACTTATTTTTCAGTTTTATTTTGTCAGGTTCTAAGAGGCTATTAAAGATGCATATACATATTCCTTTAAAAAAAACTTTACTCAAATTAAAATAATCTATCTATCCAGAATTACAGGTTTTTTTTTCCAATGGAATTTTCTTATGACATGTTAAATACTCACTCTAAGAATAAGTAGCTAGGTCTCTCTGCTTCCTGTGGCCATGTCCTGAGCTGTTCCCTTCTCCTCACCCTTCCATCTTGATGTTCTGCTCAGCTTGGGCCTAGAGCAACCAAGTTGGCCATCTTTGGACTGATAACTTTGAAACTGATAAAATTGGAAATATGGCATGATATTTCATATTTTAAAGAGTACATCAGCAAAGAGCATGAAGAGGAAGCCCACAGAGTGGGAGAAAATCTTTGCCACATACTCTGTTGACATAGGATTAATGTTCCGCATATATAAAGAACTCAAAAATTTAAACCAAAACCATAAATAACCTAATGAATAAATGGGCAAACAAACTAAAAAGACACTTTTCAAAAATAAAAAGAAACACAAATGGCCAACAATTTAGAAAAATAAATGTGTTACATCTCTAGCAATTAAGGAGATACAAATCAAAACTACACTAAGATTTAATTTCACAATAGTCAGAATTGCAATTATGAGGAACACAAATAACAATAAATGCTGGCAAGGATCTGGGGAAAAAGGTACACTCATACTTTGTTGGTGGGACTGAAAATTAGTACAACCACCCTGAGAAGCAGGGTGAAGATTTCTCAAAAAATGTAGGAATGGAACCACTGTATGACCCAGCTATACCACTTCTTGGTATTTATACAAAACAACTAAAATCAGCAATTCCTTAGGCATACAGCCACCTCAATGTGTACTGCAGCACAATTCGCAATGGCCAAATTAGGGAACCAGCCCAGGGACCTGTCAATAGATGAATGAATCAACAAGATGTGGTCTATGTACACAATGGAGTTTTACTCTGCCATAAAGAAGAATATGTAAGACTTCAAATGAGTCCCCATAGGACAGACCAGAAAGGTGGAGGGAATGAGGACTGAAATGGAGTTAATCAAACCCTGTGTACGTATGATTTTGTCAAAATGAACCCAACTAGTATGCACAACTATACAACTGTAATGAAAGAAGAATGTGCAAAAATATACAAAAGATTAGGGAGCTAAAAGACAATGATCACATCTGTGTCACTTGATGCCTTCTATTTCTTATAGAAAGAATTGCATCTGCCCCTTGCTCATTCATTAGCCTGTGGTTGTTTACAATATTTATGTGAATAAATTTATCCCTTGGTCCGTAAGATATAATTATTAAAATTCTGGCTCAGATTTTTGTCTAAAGCTGTGAGAAAACAATTACAAAGGGTATCAAAAAGCACAGGAGCCACTTAAGAGAAAAATATAGAAAACTTAAATATTTTTATGTTGAAGGAAAGAATAGGAATGGGGATATGATAATATCTTATGCATGGGTTTTGGTGTTCTCTTCTGTTTATGCAGACGGAGGTCAGAGTCAAGGTGGGAATCACACCTGTAAGACTTCAAATGAGTCCCCATAGGACAGACCATGAAATATCATGTAGGACCAAAGCAACTAGGAGGAGCTTCAGAGAAGGCAGCTGGTCATCTACCTATTCATCTTTGAAATGCTAACCAACATCACATTGCAAATTTCCTTCTTTCTGAAAATTCATTCCATTGAATAATTTAAGAAAACAGATTATTTAGAAATAAGTACTCTTTAACGTGGGGGTTTGAGGAAGAAAGGAAGAGAAAATTAAAAAATAGAGGAACCTCTTGAGAAAATCAGTCAAACAAGGAGTAAGGAGCATTATTTTAAATAGCAGGCATCTAGAAGCAACATCACCATTTATTCAATGGAGGGTATCTACATTGATTGTGGCAGTATGTAAAAGAGAAATAAATCTATGTGTACTGGCTGTGACAAATTTTTATCTGGAGAGGTGGGGGAGGAATGTAAAAATATAAATATACTATTGAAAAGAAAGGGACAGAAGGTGGTGCCAGTTTGAGAGACCACAATCTGGAGTATAATTTCTTTTCCTTTCTTGAATGTCAGAGATCATGTGAAAACCAATCTCAAAATTTGAAGGAAGGCTGATATTTTTGGAGACCCAAAAATGGCCCAATAGAATTGTCACAAAAGGTTAATTTCTAGAAAACAATTTTGTGCTTACAGTCATAATACCAACCTCTTAGAAGAACTTCCTTCTAGAAGCATCTTTGTAATATTGAAAGAATTTTGGATTATTCAAAACAGTATTTCTGGTCAGCACAGGACTCCCAGCCACTCGCCCACGCAGGACACCCAGATGCTGCCTACATGCAAGACCTCCAGCTGCCACTCCCATGTGGACCTCCATCTACCCTGGTTGCCTCCATCTTGGGACACTACAACCACTGCCACAGTCCCATACACACGGTAGCTTGCACCCGAGGACATGGCACAGGGTCTGGAGACAGCTGCCAGCCACCACACTGCACGCCATAGAGATGCATCTCTGAACACGCCACCCCATGCCACCACCCCCTCTCCTTAGAAGCAATATCAAAGATACTGATCTGCTACAAAAATAATCCTTGTATCTTCCTTTGAGATTTTTTTCCCTCTTTCTCTCTCTGTTCTCTTCTATCAACCTCACATTCCCAGCATTTGTGAAACAAAGTACTTTTCATGAATTAGGCTACCAAGGACTAGGAAGTCTGAATAGTATATTACAGTTGTGTTATATGACCTATTATCTCCAATTTTTACATTTTTTATGTTTCTTAATATTTATGGTTTTTTTTGTACTGTCTTCCCACTTACTTGTCTCCCCAAATTCACTTTCTCTCTCTTCTCCAGCTATTAACCAACTCCTTTAGATTCCGCTTTCACGCTTTCTAAGATCTAATAATTCTATATCCTCACCTCCTACTCCCTCAACATCTCATCCTACACCTCACCTCCAGTTCTTTGTCCACCATCAGAAACTGTAGACCCTTTTACAAACCTACTGTTTATACTGCAGATAATAAGTGAACTCACCAATTCTGTATATTGTGACAAACCTGTAAACATCTTAATAGCAGCTGTTTGGTTTAAGGTTGTATATTGTTTGTATTGGGATCTGTTAATATTGTTCTCCCCTTTAAAGGAGAGGTATTTGAACCCTGCAGGGACACTGTATGCCTGTAGGGTAAAATCCGTAACACCTGGGATCCCCAGTGCTAGAAGGGAAGACACACAAACAACATGAAGAAACAAGGGAAGAAAGTGCCCCCAAACAACTAAGATATTACTATATTAGATTCCATGGCCAGCCCAGCAGAAGCAATGACTGAAAAGGAGTTCAGGACGCACATAACTACAATGTTCTGTGAATTAAAGGATGATGTAAGAGAGTAAATACAGGCAGCAAAAGATCATTTCAATAACGACCTACATAAGCAAATACAGGAAGCCAAAGATGACTTCAATAAGGAGTTAGAGGTTATGAACAAAAACCAAACAGAAATCCTTAAAATGAAAGAAACAATAAACCAAATTAAAAACTCAATAGAAGTCACCACCAACAGACTGGATCACTTGGAAGAAAGGACCTCAGACGATGAAGACAAAATATATAATCTTGAAAAGAATGTTGACCACACAGTGAAGATGGTAAGAAACCATAAGCAGACCACTCAAGAATTATGGGATAACCCAAAACAAACAAACAAAAAAAAACCCCAAATTTAATAATTATTGGGATAGAAGGAGGCATAGAATTCCAAACCAAAAGAATGAGCAATCTATTCAATGAAATAATATCAGAAAAATTTCCAAAACTGAAGAATGAATTGGAAAACCAAATACAAGAGGCTTACAGGACACCAAATGTACAAAAATCACAACAGATCTGCACGTTATAATGAAAATGCCTAGCATGCAGATTACAGAGAGAATTTTAAAAGCCACAAGAGAAAGGAATCAGATTACTTATAGGGGAAACCAATTAGGATATCGGCAGATTTTTCGACCCAGACCCTGAAAGCTAGAAGATCCTAGAATAATATACACCAAGCTCTGAAAGAAAATGGGTGCCAATCAAGAATTTTACATCCAACAAAATTAAGCTTTAGATTGAGGATGACATAAAAACCTTCCATGATAAACAAAAGTTAAAAGAATTTACAACTAGAAAGCCAGCGCTATAGATAATCCTTGGCAAAATATTCCATGAGGAGGAAATGAAAACAATAATGAAAATCACAAAGGGAGGTATTACACTAAAGGAAAAACCAATCAAAGGAGAAACCAAGTCAAGTTAAATACCAAAAATAAACAAATATAACTAGGAATACAAATCATGTCTTAATAATAACCCTGAATTTTAATAGCCTAAACTCACCAATCAAAAGACACAGACTGGAAAATTGGATTAAAAAAAAAAAAGACCCAACAATATGCTGCCTTCAAGAAACTCATCTTATAGGAAAAGACATCCACAGTCTGAGGGTGAAATGTTGGGAAAAATCATACCACTCACATGGACAGCAAAAACAAGCAGGGGTTTCCATCCTCATATCAAATAAAGTAGACTTCAAGCCAAAGTGAATTAAATGGGATAAAGAAGGATGTTTCACACTGCTCAAAGGAACCATATAACAACAAGAAACAACAATTATAAATATCCATGCCCCAAAGAGTGGAGCATCTACGTTCATCAAACAAATTCTTCTCAAGTTTAAGAGCCAAATTGACCACAACACAATAATTCTGGGTGACTTTAACACACCTCTTTCACTACTGGATAGATCTTCCAAACAAAAACTAAACAAAGAAACTGTAGAACTCAATAATATAATCAATAACTTAGACTTAACAAATATTTATAGAGTATGTCATCAATCAAGGAGTGAATACACTTTCTTCTCAGCAGCACATGGATCCTTCTTCAAAATAGACCATACATTATGCCAGAAAGCAACTCTTGGCAAATACAAAAATGTAAAGATACTACCCTGCATTATATTGGATCATAATGGAATTAAATTAGAAATCAACGAAAAAATAAAAAATAGAAAGTACTCCAAAATCTGGAGATTAAATAACATGCTATGAATGAATAATGGGTTGTAAAAGCCATGAAAGAGGAGATTAAAAAATCCTTAGAGGTAAATGAGAATGCTGATACAATGTATCAAAATCTCTGGGACACTATGAAGGCAGTACAAAGAGGAAAGTTCACTGCATGGAGTTCATTCCTTAAAAGAAGAAAAAGTCAACAAATAAATGACTTAACATTACATCTCAAAGCCCTAGAAAAAGAAGAACAAATCTACACCAAAATCAGTAGAAGACAGGAAATAATTAATATCAGAGTTGAAATCAATGAAATTGAAGTAAATGAAACAATTGAAAAAATTGACAAAACAAAAAGTTGGTTCTTTGAAAAAATAAATAAAATTGACAAACCCTTAGCCACGCTAATGAAGAGAAGGAGAGAGAAAACTCAAATTACTAACATCTGTGATGTAATAGGAAATATCATTACAAACAATACAAAAATACAGAAGATAATTAGGAATTATTTTGAAAATTTCTACTCCAATAAAATGGAAAATATCGAAGGCATCAATAAATTTCTAGAGTCATATGATTTGCCCAAACTGAATCAGGATGATATATACAAGTTTAAACAGATCAATTTCAAGCAATGAATACAAGATTCCATCAGAAGCCTACCAACCAAGAAAAGCCCAGAACCATATGGATACACAGCTGAGTTCAAAGAAGAACTAATACCAATACTCCTCAAATTATTCCATGAAGTAGAAAAAGACGGAACACTTCCAAACTCATTCTATGAGACCAATATCACACTGATTCCAAAACCAGACAAATACACATCAAAGAAAGAAAAATTCAGACCAATATCTCTAATGAACCTAGTGCAAAAACTCTCAATAAAATTCTGAAAAATCGAATACAAAATCATATCAAAAAGATAGTGTACCACAATCAAGTGGGGTTTATCCCAGGGATGCAAGGTTGGTTCAACAAACAGAAATCAATAAATGTAATTCATCACATCAACAGACTTAAAGATAAGAACCATATGATCATCTCAATAGATGCAGAAAAAGCATTAGGCAAAATACAGCAACCACTTCATCATGTTCAAAAACTAGAAAAACTAGGGATAATAGGAATATATCTCAACATTGTAAAAGCTTTCTATACGAAGCCAACATCATTCTAAATGGAGAAAAATTGAAAGCATTCCCTCTAAATACTGGAACAAGACAGGGATGCTCTCTTTTACCACTTCTATTTAACATAGTTCTTGAAACTCTAGCCAGAGCAATTAGACAGATGAAAGGAACTCAAACTATCCCTATTTGCTGACCATATGATTCTATACCTAGAAGATTCAAAAAATTCCACCAGAACACTTCTAGAACTAGTAAGTGAATTCATCAAATTAGGGGGATATAAAATCCACACCCATAAATCAAAGACATTTCAGAATATCAGTGTCAAATCCTCTGAAAGAGAAACTAGAAAGCTACCCAATTTATAATAGCCTCTAACAAAAAAAAAAAAAAGAAAAAAAAAGAAAGAAAGAAAACTTGGGAATCAGCTTAACAAAAGAGGTGAAAGACCTCTACAATGAAAACTACAGAACACTAAAGAAAGGAATTACAGACGACCTTAGAAGATGGAAAGTTCTACTTTGCTCTTGGATAGGCAGAATTAATATTGTCAAAATGGCCATTCTACCAAAAGCACTATACAGATTCATTGCAATTCCAATCAAAATCCCAATGGCATTCCTCATAGAAATAGAAAAAGCAGTCATGAAATTCATCTGGGAAAATAAGAGACACAGAATAGCTAAAGAAATCTTTAGCAAGAAGAGTGAAGCAGGTGGCATCACTATACCAGACCTTAAAGTATACTACAGAGCAATAGTAACAAAGATGGCATGGCATTGATACTAAGATAGACTTGTAGACCAATGTACAGAATAGAGGACAAAGGGACAAGCCCAGATAAATACAGTTATCTCATATTTGACAAAGGCACCAAAAACATACATTGGAGAAAAGATAGCCTCTTCGGCAAATGGTGCTTTGAAAACTGGAAATCCATATGCAGAACAATGAAATTAAACCCCTGTCTCTCACCATGCACAAAACTCAAATCAAAGTGGATCAAGGACCTAGGAATGAAACCAGAGACCCAGTGCCTAATAGAAGAAAAAGTAGGCCCAAATCTTCATCATGTTGAATTAGGCCCCAGCTTCCTTAATAAGACTTCTACAGTGTAAGAAATAAAATCGAGACTCAATAAATGGAACAGATTCAAACTAAAAAGCTTCTTCTCAGCAAAAGAAACAATCAGTGAGGTGATGGAGAGCCTACAGAATGGGAGCAAATTTTTACCACACACACATCAGATAGAACACTGATCTCCAGGATATATAAAGAACTCAAAAATCTGAATATCAATAAGACAAATAACCCGAACAATAAATGGGCCAAGGAACTGAACAGACACTTTTCAGAAGATGATATACAATCAATAAACAAATATATAAAAAAATGTTCAACATCTCTAGATAAATGCAAATCAAAACTACTCTAAGATTTCATCTCGCTTCAGTCAGAATGGCAGCTATTAAGAATATAAACAACAGTAAGTGTTGGTGAAGATGTGGGGAAAAAGTCACACTCATAATTGCTGGTGGGACTGCAAATTGATGCACGCAATCTGGAAAGCAGTATGGAGATTCCTTGGAAAACCTCGAATGGAACCACCATTGGACCCAGCTCTCCCACTCCTGTGTTTATACCCAAAGGACTTAAAAACAGCATACTACAGAGACACAGCTACATCAATGTTTATAGCAGCACAATCCATAATAGCTAAATTGTGGAACCAACCTAGATGCCCTTCAGTAGATGAATGGATGAAGAAAATGTGGTATATATACACAATGGAATTAGAGAATGTTAGGCTAAGTGAAGTAAGCCAATTCCAAAAAATCAAAAGCTGAATGTTTTCTCTGATATGTGGATGCTGATACATAATGGGGATTGGGTGGTGGGGCACATGGGAGGAATGGAGGAACTTTAGATAGGGAAAAGGGGAGGGAGCAGAAAGGAGGGGCACAGTGGTAAGAAAGACGGTGGAATGAGATGGACATCACTACCCCAAGTACATGGATGAAGACAAGAATGGTGAAATTCTACTTTGTTTACAACCAGAGATATGAAAAATTGTGCTTGATATGTATACTATGAATTGAAATGCATTCTGCTGTCATGTATAGCAAAGTAGAATAAATAAATATAAAGAAAAACAATATTTCCTCTTAAAATTGCCTTCAGGACTACTTTTTTTGTTGGGGAAGGTATTGAGGATTGAACTCAGGGGCACTCAACCATTGAGCCACATCTCCAACCCTATTTTGTATTTTACTTAGAGACAGGGTCTCACTGAGTTGCTTAGTGCCTGGCTTTTGCTGAGGCTGAATTTGAACTCATGAGCTTCCTGTCTCAGCCTCCTGACCACTGGGATTACAGGCATGCGCCACCGTGCCTGGCCCTTTAGGATTTCTTTTTAAGACTGTTTTTAACAGTGATTAATTTACTGACACCTCAGCTTTTCTTCAACATCCTTGGACCATGATTAACTCTGGCACTGTGCTACAGCATCAGCCATTCTGTCTTCACTATACAAGAGTATGGGCTGCCTGGTGAGAGGTGACTTCTGCTTGACTTTAGTCAAGATTTCTACACAATTGGGATCATCAGTACTTTGTCATTAATCAGATATTATATTGCTATTAAGCCATGTAAATATCAACTAGTAACCCTGTAAGTCTTGCTATCAATCCCTTAGAGGAAATATCTTTTTAGTAATAGGAAAAAAAATGCTGTACCCAGAAACGGAAAATATGTTTGTCTGCCAGAGAGACTGCCAAGAGAATTCCATATGCTTAGACAGGTTTACCTTTCATTAAGCTCAATATTTTAGAATGAACATTAAGCATACCTGCACCTGAAAATTGTATTTCAAAACAAAACAAAACAAAAAGCCCTCTTGATCTAGATAGCAATCAGGATTTGAAATTGGATTTTGCTTTTGGGTATCATTTTCATGAAGTTAATATTGTCCGGAGTAATAACACAGTGCCAGGGGCTGCATTTAACTTAGCAGTTCCCAAGAGTTGGGAGGCTAAAAGACAGAAGTGCTGTGCGGTGAACCTGAAGTGACTAACACGTGTCCTTTGGGAGAGAGAATCATAGACTTAATCAAGCCCACTAAATCTGCTTCCTTTGGATACTCGAAGAGACTCCATATTCACCAGGACGCTGTCTCACTGGCTGGGTCCAGTGCAACATGGAAAGCCGTCCCCCTGTTCAAAAGCTAGGAAGCATTTCCAGAGGGCAAGGTGGGAGTTAACCTGGGGGGCTTTTAAGCCCAGGGACCTGTGTGCAAGTTATGTGCCTGGGGAACTGGCCCTGACTTCAGCCACAGCCCTAGGCTTCCCGTTAAGTTAATGCTAGTGAACCTTTTTAAAAGCAAAATCAAAATGCAACAGACACGTTTGAAATGTGACAAATCACCATGGAATATGTCTTTTTGTATTTTGTTTTTCAAATCTTAATCATGTCTAGCTTATCCAAGGATAAAGCTTAGGAAGATCATTGCTACTAATCACTGAACCAAAGTCTCCCTGACGATTCTCACTATTCACAGAAATTTAATCTGTCCCTGTGTGAACCATTAGGGTAAATATTTCTGCTTGAAGTCACAATGCCCTGGTACTTTTTTTTTTCATTCCTTGTAGTACATATTTAGGCACCTATTCAGAATTTACAATTTTCTATTTTATGTACAGTTTCTAGGAGACACAAATGGATGAATAATTGCAATGAAAGTTAATTTATTATCTTTTATATCAATCTTTGTGTTTGACAAATTTTTATTTAATTTTCATTTTTGGAAATTTTGAATCATATAAAAAGTAGAGGATATTATTATCCATATGAAAACATCACTAAACCTCAAAAATCATTATTTTGACACTTCTGTTTTATTTGTTCTTATCTATTCTCCCTGCCCTCCCCACTTTTTGTTTATTTTTTTTTGGCTGTGATTCTTTCAGTAAAATTTTAAATATCAAGTTATTTACCCAGAAATGTTTTAGTATGCATTTAAACTTTTTTTCCTTATGTAATAGAATAAATAAATATAAAGAAAAAACAGTAAAATTAGCAAAAAGTAATTCCTTATTATCAACTAGTATCAAATACAAATTTCTCCTGTTGTCTAAAAATGTATATTTGCTTGAATCAGGATCCAAGAAATGTTTTACACACTGTATTTGGTGGCTAACATGTCATGCCATTTGTTTCTTTTAAGTGGTAACAACACCTTACCTTTACCTTGTAATCTATCTTTTAGAACTCTACTGACTTATGGAACAAATGAGACCTATAAAGTTTTGACATTTTGCATTGGACTGATGTGTCTTGTGGCTCAGTTGAGTCCACCATCTCCCATATTTCCTGTTAAGTAGACTCTAGAAACAAAGCCTTGATTACAGTTGAGGTTTGTCTTTTTCCTGGACACTGCTCCAGCAGTGGCCTCCTGCCCATCATATTGTGTACCAGCAGGAGCAACAGGGCACCTACGACTGGCTTTAATGGAGCTAAGCTGCACCCATGGGAGGGTTTAGCATTCATCCAAAGCCCATCCAACTTTCACTAATGCCTTCCATTTGCTGGTCACCTTAAAGGATGCCTTGACTTAGAGGATGCCTACTACCCAGTCTGGAGGACCTTCTTCAGAACATTTCACCCATCTCCTCAGGCCTTTCGGTTTGTCTGAAGTACAATTCCTACTGGAAGGACAGAATATATGCTTATTCCTGCCCTTTAGTTGTCAATTTTAAGATAATGAAATGGTGTCCTAGCAACTTCCAGTAGTATCCAATATATTTTGTTTTGTTTCTCCAAATATTTCTCTTTCTTTGGCCCTCTTGAGTATCATCATGTCTAAATCAGTTGCAGCCATTATTCTTTTTGATGTTAGGTTTGTCTCTCCTCCACCTGATGGAGCCTCTTTAGGCCAGCTTCTAGACCCTCTGGAGGTGACGCCTGCCTCGGCCTCATCCTTGAAGCTCAGTGCTGGGCTGTCCTGCTGTCCCTGCTACTTGGCTGGACACAGATGGACACACTGGTGCTTACCAACCGAGGGGAAAACCAGAGTTCACACTGTGCCTGGGTTTTCCTGGTGACAGTTTCGCTGTTCATAGTCCTTAATCTGCTTTGTTATCTCTTGACCTTGTATTTCCTCAAAGTTCCAATCATGAAGCAGGATGGCTATTTTTCTGGATTCTTATCTCTTAGCTGAGATCAACCTTGTTTTCTTCTTAGTCTACAAGGTGAGGGTTGTCGAGTCCCCAAATCCATCCCAGGAATCTCGTGTTCTTCACCTCCTTGCAAAGACCTGAATGAATGCCAAGGTGAGGATCCTTCACCCCATTCCCAAATTATTTCTAATGCTTTTCAGTGTATTTTCCCTTTTAATAAAACACCTTTTTCTAAATTTCTTTTATTTCAGTGTCATCAGAACACAGACATGGCAATTAACTCATCAACATTCCCAGTTCCAATTATTCTCATAGTGCATTTGCATAATTCATTTTAATTGCACCCACCATAATCAAATTGTGGTGACTCAGTCTGCATGCAATTTTTGGTACAGGGGAATGTGTCCATAATCACTCAGGGTATTCACAATCGGTGCTTCAGAATGGAGATAAACTCTGGCTGGCACCTCCGAAAAAGGGAGTTTCACACAAACCACATCTGCTGCATGGGAATTAGAGACACTGTTCCTAGTGACAGGTAGTCTCAGAATTAGTTTCAGTCTATTAGAAAAGCTACCCAAGAAGGACTCTGAGGAGCCTGCCCTTGTCTTACTCAATTATGCCAGTCTCTTTCTCTGATAGGTAATCAGCTTTTAAATTCAGTTCAAATAGAAATAAAGAGTAGGTTCAAATCATAGAACAGTAAGATGCTGCCACGTATTACGGATTATGTATCCGGAGAACAAGAACATTCGGATCCTTCAAGATTGGCAGATGAGAGTGTGGAAAATATGATCTCTATTCAACAAACACAACATTTATCTTAGTGGCTAAAAGAGACCCCGGTCTGTGTGAGTCCAGGCTGGACAATAGTACTTGGGTACAGTGAATTCTGCCTTTATAAAAGGAGGAGAGGGCTTTTGTTTACCTGAGATTCTATGACATGTCTCCAACTGTTTTCCAAGAACCCCAAACACTGGAAGAGCAGAATACTATTCAAAATAATGTAGCATTTAAACTGTTTAAATTAGGAGGAAACACCTGGGGGATTCTTTTTGATCCTAGGAAATGTAGCATTTACAAAGGCATGATCCATCATTCCCTGGTCACATCTGGAAGTGGACTGGTATGAACACCGGCCTCCATGACTGATACAATTACAAAGCAGCCTGCCACAACTTAAATATCTACTTTTCAAAACCCAGATGGACATTTAAAGCTCAGTCCCCTCCTCTCATTTTCCAGGGCTTCCAGATGAATTGTCTGAGTCATGAAATTATCGAAGGCTCCTTCGTGTACACCAAACACTGCCACTGACCTGACTGACCAGGCTCCCAGCTGACTGAGTGACGGTTCCATTTACACGGAAGAAATAGGAAAGGGACCAAATCCTGCCTGTCAGAATTAAGCTCGATCATCTGTCATCAGAACTTCTAGTGGGAGTGATTCATCTTAGTCTTCTCAGATGCTCTATAATTGACAAAGGAAAAATGGTTCAAAGAAAATATCTTAAAGATTACCCTGCAGGAAAAAATAAAGTGTAACCCCAAACAGATTTTCTTTGTGTAAAACAAACTGCTATACATTGTGAAATTATCCTTTCTTGTATCACTTGAAAGTATGTTTCCTCCTTTCATTCTTCTTCTCCACCCCCCAACCCCCCAGTTCTAGGGATCAAACCCAGGGTTTCACACATGCTGGGCAAGCACTTTACCATTGAGCTATATTGCGAATCCTTTTTATTTGAGACAGAGTTTCCCAAGGTTGCCCAGACTGGCCTTGAACCTGTGATCCTCCTGCCTGGCTACTCCTTTCAGTTAAAAAAATAAATAAAATTAGCTGTGTATCTGGGGCAAAGACACCTGTTTTCTGGGTATTCACCAGACTCATCAAGGGAGATAAGTAGTCCCTTTTCTCCCATGTTTCCTAGAAGCTACCTTGACCTTCATTGCATAGCAAGAGCTCAACCCAGCGGGAAGCGGGGTGACGTGTGCTCATCAGAAGAGCCTGTGCGTGCGTCCACGGTTTCCAACACTGTAGACGTGAGTGTGCACTTCAGTTCTCTGGCCTTGACTTTCTCTTTTTAGTAAATGGGAATAACGCCATCCCAGCAGTGTTGTGTAAGGACTAAATCAATGTATAGCCAGCCCCCGTGCAGAATGACTGGCAAAATGCACGCCCTCAAGGGATATTTTTCTTAGTATCTCAGTAGTAAAATTAGGGAAGGAAAATGACCTAGAGAAAACCTGAGTTTAGGTCTATCATTCTCTTAAAATAGGTGTATTTTTGACAACTTTATTCCAATTTATTAAATAATCAATCCTTAGCCCTTCCTCAGCGTGAGATGTAGAGCTTGGGTTTGCACACATTCTATCCAGGCTTGTTCTGGATCTTGATGTGGCACTAAGGGACCCTGGTTGCCTCTCATGGTGCAAACTCAAGAGTTTTGACAATAGGTGCCCCATCATCCTTGAGAACCTGACAGCTACTGTGAACAGAAGTTCTCTGCAGAAGCTACCGCTGTGTGAAGACCTTGCAGACTGCTTGACTAGAGCATCCTGACTGCAGAGAGACGGACTGCTGTCAGTCCAGGGCCAAAGACATCTGGACTCTCTTAGGCCCTTCAATTATCATTTGCCTTGACTTTTGTATCTGACCCAACATTCTCATGACTATTATGTAAACTTCTTGGGATATATTGTTAAACTTAGCACATCTCCAGGCTCCATCAACCCCAAAGCTAAGAATGTTGCAACATCAGAAACCAGTAGAAGAGCTTCTGCCCTGCTGTAGGCTGCAGGTGCTCCCACAAATAAAAGTGGCAAATACGCTGCTTCAGGACTTCCTTTTGTTCTGTGACCATAAAATACTTTGAAGTCAAGGCCACGGACACTTGTCTTTGTTTCAGGATAAACTAGTTTTTTTCTTCTAAATCAGAGTTCTTATTTAATGTAGGCCATACTTCATCACATACTTATCTAAAACTTTATGAGATCCATTTGTGTAGCATGAACAAACTTTTAAGGTCATACTTTCTGTATGATTAAAAGAAAATTTTCCTTTTTTAACTAAATTTTCACATTCCAAAACTTTAGTGACAAAGTCAACCACCTAACTCATGACCTCAACCCTGAATCAATACTTAATTCAGAGTTGGTATTTGGAGTTTCAGTTGAAACTAAGGAATACTAACTAGTTTATACTCTACATAAGTTTCCATTTCATTCCATCATGTTCTTAAAAGCATAGGGTGCCGCAGTCTGGCTGGGCACAAAATCACGAGCCACTCAAGCAGGAACAAACTTTATTTCCAAAACTCCCTCAAACACCACGCACACGGCCTTCTCCCAGGACACACCACACCAACTGGGAATCCCTCCTCCGGAAATCCCTCCTACCCCACTTCCCCAACCAATGGGAACTCTCCTGAGAGCTCCAAAGTAGCAGGCCAAGGCGGACAGCAGGGGTCTAATATCCAATTGAATGCACATCTTAACATAATCATATCATCTCAATGGCTTGCTAGCGTCACCTTTCAACCAAAAATGCCATGCGTCATTCCTACTCCTCTATGGCTCTTAGCAATAGGGAAACTTTCAGAGAACTGTTTCATAGATGGAATTTAAAAGGAAAGTGTTGTTTCACACATCTGAGAGATCATGAGTCCCCCTTTAGGTCACCTGCTGAGATGGCAGGACTTCCGACCTTGTCTTACCAGCCTTAGGTTTCCCATTTGCTTTAGTCTCATCTCTTGGTGGTTCTTTCCTTTTGATCATAGATCCATATACCAGGAATCAGTAGACCCTTTTCTGCCTGCAACCATCTACATGGCTTTGGGTAGGCCACCGAAAAGTGCAGAACTTGCTAAAATGTTCTTATAAATCTTATTTTTAAAAATATGTAAATAAAATCATTAACTTATAATGGTCATACAGATAATAAACACCTGAATAGAAAAGTAAAGAAATTGAGAAAAACAAATAAGCAAAAAATCACCCAATGTTCCCCAACCAAGAGGTCATCACAATATATAGTTTGATGTATATCATTTTGGATCCCTGTGTAGACCCACAGATAATTACAATTTTATTTAATTGTGACATTCTTATCCTATGTTATGCTATTTCATAGCTTCTTTAATTTTTTAGTTTATAAATATTATAATAATTAGAACTTGGTAAGTTCTTTCTTCATAAAATCCAACTTAATGCTTAAAATAAATTTTCCAGATCTGAATTACAAAGACTGTGTCTGTGCAATGGCACAAGGTTTGTATTTGGTGGGACTGGGATGAAGCAAGATTTCAGTAAAGATAATTCCTTTCAAGTCACTCCTTTATATTGGTCACATTACCCCATTGGAAAATACCAAGGGTTTATATCAAATGATTATTTGGTGTACTTAATCTTTAGAAGTTCCTATTATATTAAATACTTATCAAATATATTTTTGTGAATTTGATCAGACTTCCTTGGATATATTTCCAAATACAAATTTCTGGGTTAAAAAGTACATGTCTTTTATTTTGACATTCATTGCCAGATAGAATATTGTGATTTTATAGAATAGTCATTTTCCTGTATCCTCAACAATGAGTGGTAGCAGTTTTCTAAGGAGCAGAGATTTACTTCATTGACACAAACCCTCTCCTTTGGATTAGTAACTCAGAACTCAAAATGTATGCTCCTTATGGGTCATAGACCATTCTTTAAAAATTAAATGCTTACTTTAAAAGCAGGCATTGGGTGGGAAACAAGAGGGCTTGCTTCATAATCAAGCAATCTAATATCTGAAAAATCCTTTGAGAGCGTAAGGGTCATATCATACATTGCTAGTAAAAATAGTCATGTTGGGTAGAAATGACCCACCTCCAGGTGCACGGACTGTCACTCAGTACTTCCACAGTAGGAGTCCATCTGTGGTAATCCCTGAGATGAACTACTGTTTTGCCATTGGAACTTTTATACCCTTTGTATACTAGTTCACTCAAAATGTTCTTACTATTTTAAACAAAACTGTAGTATAGACTAAATCATTCTGATTAGTAAGCACATCTACTGTTTGTATAAAACACAAGGTAAATTGGCCTGACATATTTATAGTAATTATCAGACGTTTATATTTTCCTCCTATAGTTTCTTCCCTAGATGTTCTACAATCATTTGCATTTCTTTGATGTAAAATAAAATCGAACCAACCTCAACATTCACCTTGATTCTCTCATTGGTTCATAGCTCAGTACCTATAAGCCCTGCTTGATCTTCATGTATTGGCTACTCTACAAACCAATAAAATGACTTATAGCTTATTAAAAATCTTTCCTGGCAACCTACCTTGAGCCATGCAGATCTCTTCCTGTAGATCTAGAGGCCATGTTTCTTTCCTGTCCCCTCCTGTTTTGCTTCCGTCCGGCATCTTTTCCTTTTGGGAATTATCATTCCTCTATTCTATATGATTCAGGTGGACTTATAACTAAGTGAGCCTGTCTTCCCCAGCACAGCCCATCTCTCAGCCATGGTGACCAGTTTGAAGGGTGGCATGTGGCTTCCCATGAACCCACCAGATCCCTTTGAGTACAGAGAACTTGGGTTCATAAGCTCTGAGTTCCAGGCCAGTAACAAGTTTGCTCAAGCATGAAGTCAAGAAAGACAGGTAGAAGTGGGAATAAAGGGAGAGAAATCTGCTCCTACCAGTCCAAAACCTTTTTAATTCTAAAATTACCTTTTCATCTTTAAGCAGGTTTGAGCTGTCTTTCTGTCATTTACCACCCTGAGTAGTAATCAAGTGTCCAAAGACCGGCAGATTGGAATTATCTTTGACTCATATATGTAGCACTCTCTTTGTTCAGCCTAATGCACATGTTTGGGGAAAAGAGCAATTCTAATGCATGTTCCATATGTTTTTCACATGACTCTGCTTTGCAAGGCTTAGATTTGATCTTCCATAAAGTGACTTAAAAAAAAAGTTCTAATGTCAACCCAATGCCTGTCCTTAAATATCTGACTCATTTTTTCTTATTTTGTTTTCAAGGTCATTTATCTGATAAGGCCATCCTTCCCACACACCTGGATCCAATCTTCAAATAATGAGAACATTATTTTCTATCCTGAAAATCATTAGACCTGATTACCGATCTTGCATGGACAAGCACTCAGAACGGGGCATGTCATGTGAGTGACAGACAACTGTTGGCACTCCATGTGGTGCTGTGGCATCCTGGGGATACATTGGCTAAGCCAAGGCCACACAGTGCACGAGGAGCTTTATCTCAGAATGGGCAGAGAGGGTCAATACAGTAATTAATTTTTCTCGAGGAAATCCCTTTGAAGTCACTGTAGACTGTAAGCCGTCTCCAGACTGATTGCAAAAGGGACACTGCACCATCATTAAATTGTCAATCACATAAGTAATAAATTTTTATGGAGACACACTTTTGCAAGAAAGCCTTGGAGTATTTATGGGGGAAGTTGATAAAACTTGGAATCTTGAAAAGATTTGTGGTTTCAAATAAAGAAAGAAACAAAGAGAAAGAGAAAGAAGACTGAAGCGATTATAGTTTGATGAGATCGAAAGTAGAAGGAAAACTGGATCAGATGTTCAGAAAAATCAACAAAACTGAGAAGCAAGGAGAATACGGTGAGAATAGGGGATTCCTATATTTTCCTAATCAAGATGTAAAAATCCACCTAGGAGGATTCTGCATTTCTGGCACAGACCAGAGGCAAGAGTTTGAACTGCTATGGATAGAATCCAAAGGATGTGTCTTATTGAGTTGCACCTGGAAGTAAATCAGACACTTTCAGCTAAAAGCCCAGAGTGACCCCATGTTTTAGAACACAAAAACACTATTTATCTATAGCTCTACTTATATTGCTTTATATTCTCAGCTAGGGTCTGGAGTGGAAGCTAAGGTGAACTGCCCGCCCCCCCCAAAAAAAAAGTATCAGTGGCCCCAGAGGCCAAGGTATCACCAGAGTCCACGGTATCACTAGCTGGAAGCAGAATAAAATAGTGCAGGCTTGAAAAAAATCATCACGTCACATGATATGATTCTCAGAGTATGGACAATTGCACACGTGTGACTGTCTGGTCTATCTTGGTTGTAAAACAGAGATGCCCCCACCTTACTCATTTCCTCAATAAACTGCCTTATTCTAGGACAGCAGTGAGTGTTGGGTGGTAATCAGCAGAGATGGGGAGAATGGGTCCCAGTGGTGTCAATGGAGAACTCCTGCCATTTTTTTTTTTTTTCCTTTGGTGGCCAAGAAAGCTTGCTACGGGAAGGAGCATGAGATCACTAGGAATATGCTGTATTTGGAGAAAGCACAGGGACTGGTAAGGGTTTTGTGTTGTGATCCGGGTGGAAGGAAAAAGGTAAGTGGGCAGGGAAGATTTTCTTTATCACAACCTAGGAGCTCCTCGCCCTTACCCCAGCAGAAGTGAGATGGCCCGCCCAGCTGTGCTCCACCTGGATGATTCATTCACCCCTTCAGCCAGTATTTATGGACTGACTATAACATCAGAGGCACAAGAAACAAAAAGCTGAGTTTTGCTGCTTGATTCTTCTCTGTGTTAAGCCCAGCATCAGTTGAACAGTTGGTACATTTGGTATCTATCATGCAGTAGAGCAGAAAGATGGGGACCAGGGAGATATTTTCTAACAAATTCAGACCCTTCTGCTTTATAACCACATTTTAATCTTTGTCATGACCAGGGAATTTGCAGAGTTTATTATTCCCTTGCAGATAGAAGGAGGCACATAAAGGTGAGATATACACATCCCCAGTGCTATTTACACACACAAACTTGCATGCTGACCCTGGGCACTTCTATTTCCTATACCCAGAAATTGGGGGGTCAATCTTTATCTTGGATTTTCTTCATATAAAACAATGTATATGGGTTATGCCGCATGAAAAAGTACTACTTTCAATTTTATGAATTCTTATCTGTACACCTTCAGTAGATTCTAAAGATTCCTGAACTTGGAAACATAAAACACATGCATTCAAAATGGAAGGGCTTTCATTAACTTCAGTTGAGTAGGAAAGAATGGCTATGCTCACGAAGACTCTTGAATTTATTTCTTGCACACCTTTGACCACCTCTATATTAAAGATGTCCTCTGACCCGTATGAGTATTAATCTGGCTAGTATTAGAATATGAGAGAAAAAGCTTTATTTTTTCTTTTGACTAAGTAACACTGACTTATTACAGTCACACTTCTTCATTAGTTACAAAGAAATATACTCTGGCTGTTTGAAATTAAGACCTGAATGGAAATTACTTTACAGTTCCCTGTTCAGACATCTAGTAATTGCAATAATGCAGTATACAACAAGGAATTCCAAACAGAAGGAGAATTCAATCTTCTAACGAAGATGTTTTTGATTGGGGTCTGCTGGTGGGGGAGACAGGCTTGTGGGTTGAAACTTTCTCTTTTAACGAATTCAAAATCATGTCCAATCAATGTGTTGATCATGAAGTCCACATTTGAACATCAATATCCTTTGAAATGATGCCGCTGCATAATTGAACTAGAGATGAAGATTGCCTTCTTCGAAATAGTAAGAATACATCAGGTTCAGCTTTTGCTGGAAGCCAGTGATTAAAATGCCAGTGCCTTTCCCCTATAAACCTCTTTTATGTCTCACAACTTTGTAAGCATCATTAGACTTCATTTGATTCAGTCACAGAGAGGCAGAGTGACTTGAGAAATTGATTTGCCTAATCTACAATTGCACTGTAGCAGGAAGATTAGAACCAAACATCCTGATTCTCAGGCCAAGATCTTTGAATTAGAGTACCAGCATCATGCACTTTTCTTTTCCTTTCAGAAATGATTTTATGCTAATTCAGAAAGGATAGAACTCATCCAAAGACTTGAGTGAGGTGTGCTCTTTATCAAAGGAAATTGTAATTGACTTTTTCATTTTCTGATTTTTCAGTTAGTATTATGGACAAGTTGTGCCACACCCCCAAAATATTCACACTGTATTTGGAGAGGAAACATTGGAGGAGATAATTAAATTTAAATGAGGTTGTGAGGGTAGGGTGCTGCTCCAACAGGACTGGTGTCCTTATAAGAGACACAAGGAGCTGCTCTCTCCTTGTTTGCCCAGAGTAGAGGCCTTGCTAGGAAAGAGCAAGATGGTGGCCGCTTCCAAGTCAGGAAGCTCCACCTCACCAGAAGCCACCCCCAAGTGCACCTTGATCTTGGAATTTCAGTCTTTGAAGAAAAGACTAGGAGAAAACAATTTTCTGTTATTTAAGCCATCCAGTTGGGTGGTTTGTTTCACTTTGTTTTTGGTGTACGGTGGAGTGAACCCAGGGCCTTGTGCATGATAAGAAATGCTCTACCATTGAGCTGTCCTACCCCAACCCTTTTTAAAATGTTTATTTTATTCATGAGGCAGGGTCTCACTAAGTTGCCCAGGCTGGCCTCGACATGCCATCTTTCTGCCTCAGCCTACAAGAGCCTCCCAAGCTTCAGGGATTGCTGGCATGTCCCCAAGCCCAACTGCCCTTGCTTTTTATTTGTGGGGGCTCCAGCAGAACTAGTACAGACACTAAGCTTCCTCAGAGCAAGAACTGGATCTGACTTGCCCTCTGACATCCTCAACAGTTGGTTCAAGCTTATAGCATGTGGAAAAATCCCACGTTTAAGCAGTAGAGTTGCTGGTCTGTCAAGCAGAGTAGTTGTAGGATTTTTAGAAGTTTAGATTCAGTTTCCACATTAACAAGTAGTTTAAGGTCAAGTCAATTGAAGCTGATAATTGTATCAGGAATTCTGCTTATTGTTTTAATTTCAAAAACATGAAAAGGGCAGACAACAGGTACTCTGTTTTAGTTCCCATTGTCTAACTGGCAATTTCCTACACCCTTTGAAGTGCTTGCTACAGCTTCTAGCCTCAGGGATACCCAGCTCTGATCACTGACATTGCTGTGATGGTCCTGGAGAATGCCCAACTCTAACAGGCCTGGTGCTGAGCTCCTTGCAGGCATTGTCTCATTTAATACTCGCAATGGTCTTTGGAGTTGAGCACTGACATGGTCTCCTTTTCCCAAAGGAAGAATGTGAGGGTTGGAGAGAGAACACAGGCAGTAAGAGGCAGAGCTGGGCTTTGAACCTACATCTGTTGGATTCCACGGCGCAGGAGCAGCCACTACCATGGCAGAGACAGGAGGAAGAAGCAGGCAGGTCTGTGAAGCCAGGACCAGCCCTGGAAGAGATGAAGGATCAGGAAGGACAGAGCTCCCCTGGGCTGGGTGGGAGGAGGCAGAGGCCAATTCTAGAGCCTGGCTCTGTTGGACAAGTCAGGTAAGAGACCTGCACAAGACAACCCACCTGCTTTTAGCTTTGGTGCCTGAGGTGGATGTGACACCATTGCCTGAGAAGAGAAGGGTGACTCTGGGAGAAGAATAAAGACATCTGCTTGGGCACCCTCCAGTTTTGCAGCCTTACCTGACCCCTGCTGCTCAGCACTAGGCTTTATGGCCCTGATCAAGGTTGAGCTCTTCTTTCTCATCTACTTGGGGACCTTCACTCTACCCACAGTGAGAGTCTAAGTAAGAACAAATTCCCACCAATCTCCTTGTGCCAGCTGTCATTCAATTTGGGGACAATTTCTGATAGGGACATTTTTTTGCTCCAGCAGAACTGCTACACTGGTGATCTCATGACCAGGTTATGGAGGCACCACCGGGTCCTGAATGGTCCTTGTGTCACTTTGGCATTGCAGCAGGTCCCTGTAATCCTGGCTCTGACCTTAATGTATATTTAAAGCTATAAAAAAATCAGGAATGTGTTGGGCTTACAGTAACTTTTTAGTATTTTCTGATGATAAATTTTATTACAGAAACATCTGACAGCCAGCATTGACTGCTAGCTTGTGGTGAGACTGGTATTCTCAGAGGAACACACACCGCCCAAGTTTTCTTCCCAATTTTCAGCTTCTCAAGGCCTCTGACTGTATTGGGACCATATCTGGGATGATTTGCTTTGAAATAAATCCACAAAATTCCCTGGTGTGTTAAATATATTAGAGAGTTCTCTTCTTTCCCTCACTGTCTTTGAAAAAGCTGTTCATTTGTTTTATATAAATATACTCTGTCTTTTTCTGAGAAGTAGCAAAGTCATAGCCAAGGACTAGTTTAAGATATATTTCCAGAGACAGTGGGAAAAGTCACAGGAAATTCTCAACTTCTGTATTGGAGTTGAATGCCCAGAATCTTACTCCACTTGAGCAAAATCTTATTCAAAGCCTAACTTTTGTTTCAAAATAGTATACACGTTCTGGGAATTTACAGTTCTATTAAAGAGAGGAATGTTGGAGAGAAAAGGCAAAAAAGATATGCCTCCTTTGGTACATATGCAGAAGCATATGCTCCGAGGCTTGCCACATCCGGGTGAAACACTGCTGACAGATTCCAAATGAACAGGAAGAGAAAGTTAAGAATTAACAAGCAGCTAGGAGACTCCATGGTGAATCACTATTCAAAGAACAAATGTACTTGGCTGCTAAAATCAATGACAAGATGTTTCAAAGAAGGGGAACTGTAGGCCAATTCACTCATTTAAATGTTTTTAGACACTTAATATGAGCTGGTGCAGGGATAAGTGAGTTGCATGATTTAAGGATGAAATTTACACTGTTTTGCCTTAAGATAATAATATGAAATAGGATGGGATAAGTGCTACAGAGACATTTACACAACAGGCTACAAAGAGCACAAAAAGATGGAGAAGTTAACTTGGAACTTAGTATCGTGAACTCCAAAGCCACAAGACTTTTTTGGGGGGAGGCATTACTAATAAATGGCAGTATTATTTGAAAAGAATCAAATGACTGATTTAAGGATTAACACTGCTTTTGGCATTATGCCATGACTATTTTACTACTTTTATTATTATAGTTTTATTTTATTATTATGTACATATTATACATGATCCAATAGATTATGTAAATCATGAGTTAAAAGTTTTGGAAAAGTGGGTGTGGTGGTGTAATTACACATGGGTGTAATCCCAGTGACTTGGGAGGCCAAGGCAGGAGGATTATAAATTTGAGGCCCAAAGCAATTTAGTGAGGGCCTTACTCAAAATAAACACAAACAAACAAACAAACAAACAACACCACCAAAAATCTTTAAAAGTCTGGGGATGTAGATCAGTGGTAAAATGCCCTTGGATTTGGTTCACAATACCAAAAAAAAAAAAAAAAAAAAGGCTTTAGGAAGAAAAGATCATACATTAACTGATGATTAATGTCTTGTTTTAAGATACCTAACAACTTTCAAATATTCTCTTTCCATCTTATGGAAAATTGTTGTTTCTTAATGTCAGCATAGAAGGTAACTTCCATGTGGACATGCCTTCAGGATCTCACTGGAGCAAAAGGGGACATGGATCACATTGCGACCCAGCAGAGAATTGTCTTTTGCAGGTCTGTTTTCTTTGCCATTCTATTCCTGACCACACTGGTGTCTGTGGTCAAGACGCACATGGAGCCAATGCTTAAAGTGACACATGGTTCCTTACTTGGACCTGCAAGGCCATCATGCCATGAGCTTAGGTTACAAATGCTGTGGTTGGTCAACATTGTAACAATTCAGATCTCTTCATATCTCTTCTGAAAACCTGAATCTATGAATACTTCCACCCTTGGTGGATTCCCTTTGCCTACTGGAGCCTCCAAGATCCAGGAATGCTTGGAGGCTGCCACTGTGCCGTAACCTGATAACCAACCCGTGAATGCTGGCGTGGGAGAAAGCCCAGCTTCTGCGCCTTGAAGAGTCGACTCAACACTCTGCAGGCCCCTGGGGGAGCTGGCTGAAGCCTGGAGGAAGAAAGCCTTCCCACCCTCCCCGTAAGTTCTGCAGGAACACCAGTCATGGCTACCTGACAGCTGGAGTGTTGGACAGAGGGAGAAGGAAGACCTAGGGATGGTCAGCCTTGGGCAACGCAGTGACATGAGCCTCCTACCTGAGAACGCTTAATTAAATATAATTCAGACACTTAAACTGAGACTCAAGAGAGAAAGGAAAAGGACCCTGGTCCTAGAAAGATTGCAGGAGTGGGAATGGACTTCAAAGCAGAGCAATAGTGATGCTAATTCACAAAAGTGGGGGGCGGGTGCTAGGAAAGAATAGAGTTGCCTTGGATTAGGTAGAGGAGAGTGAAGGGAGGGAGGGGGCGTGGCGTAGGAAGGATAGTAGAAGAAACAGACATTATTAACTTATGGACATATACGATGTGATTCGACATCATGTACAATCAGAAAAATGAGAAATCACACCCCATTTATGTAGATATATCAAAGTGCATAAATGCATTCTACTGTCATGTATCATCAGTTAAAACAAATTTAAAAATTTTTTTTAAAGCATAGCAATGATGGGGAGAACTGAGGCCCCAGAAACTGAGGAAATTGGCTCTGATAGTGGCTCCGTGGAGAGGGAAACTGAAATGGCTGCAAAGCACTGGGACCCAGAAGAGCTTCCGAGCAAGGAGGGTGGTGGGCGGAGAAGCTCCACCTGCTCCATGGGGGGAGGGGGGTGATAGAAAACCTGTTCATGCACCCTGGGGCCCATGACAGCTACGAGTCCACAGGTCTAGTGTGTTCAGTATGTGGAGCACAGGTTCACCCTCACTGCCAAGGCCAGAATCCCGGGCCGAAAAGGTATGTAAAACTATGGCCAGAAGAACATGAGTAAGAATAAAAAAGACTTTAGAGTACAATTATCAGTCTGCGTGTCACGGGCGTACATGGTCCCTGTGGCCCATCTCCCTAGAAGAACATTAAAAGTACGTCCTTTTGTTTCATGGCTGATAGGGCCAAGACAAAATGTGCAATTCCTACCAGAAGCTATCAATAACTTCTATCATATCTTATATGTGCAGGGCCTGGAGGCTTATACCTGTAATGCCAGTAGCTTGGGAGACTGGGACAGGAGGATCTCAAGTTCAAAGCCAGCCTTAGAAACTTAGCAAGATTCTGTCTCAAAATTAAACACACACATTTTTTAAAAAGGGCTGGGATGTGGCTTGGTGGTTAAGTGCCCCGGGATTCAATCCCTGATACCAAAAATATGAATAAACAACCAAATAAATACTAAAAATACTTTTATAAATAGCATTTGATGATGGGATGATATTAGAAAACTTGAATCTGGGGGGAGAGAGAGAATGGATGGGTTGCCTCAAGGAGGAGAAGGAGGACATGGGATTAATAGTGAACACACACAATAATGATAATGAAAATGTCTCTATAAAAGTGTGTGGCTTTTTTCCTTACAGTTTTACATTTCAGATCACAATAACCCCATGAAACCAGTAGGATAAAAAGTATCCTCCCACTTTACAAAAGCAAATGCAGGTTCAGGGAGATGAAGCAACTTGTCTAAAGAGTAATTGCTGCGCTCAAGAGCAGGCTGGAACCTGCCAGGTGATGGCACTCTACCTGCCTTTCTTGAGGTGACAACATTTTCAATGTGGTACCTCAAGAAGGTCCATTTTTTAATTGGAAATACTTTAATTCCAACGACCTCACTAAAATCATACCCCTCAAAAGATAGAATATGCACAGACTGAATTATAAATGATCAGATGTGAGAAGTCAGTAAACTCACACTAAAAGTATGTCCCAGGCCCTAAGTGACATCAAATTCCATCTTCCGAGCTGAAGGTGCTAATGATTGGCAGACATATATTTTCTGTCTTCTTCACTCATTTTTTGACTGCTTAAATCCAAAAAGATCAATTCAAAATGGATTTGGACAATGAATTTGGAAGAGGCACTTCATTTGCTGTGCAAAAAGCACACCCCACACCCCCAGTGCTCTCCCACCTCTGTGTTTCACACCAAGTGCCATGCTCCATGATGGCCCAGAGTTGTCTACCCAGAATATGGAGCTCATCCTGCCTCCGCTTCACTGAGAACAGCACCTCTGGTCTTCTGATTGGAAATGTTCACCCCTCCTCTCCTGTTCTGAGCATCCGCGTCCCATCCAGCAACTCAGACAATCCTGAGATGTCCTGGGCCACATGATTTTGCTGTTTCCTTTTCTATATGTTCTGCTTTATTTTTCTCAAAGAAAACATCTTTTTGCCTAATTTTGTATAATACTGTAAGGCTCATCTCACACGGGGTCCTGAGAAGGACTTGCCTGGCCCTGGCCAGCAGACTCAGCAGTTTCTTCTGCTGTTTCATTCCTGATCCATCTCTCTGCCATCAGGACTCTCAGTTCCTCTATGACTGTGTGTGTGTGTTTGTGTGTGTACACATATATACATTACATACATACATACATGTATATATGAGTATGTGTGTTCTTACTGAAGTGTGGGACCTGATGAATCATTTTAGATTTCCAGCTAAGAGCTGAACGCCAGGCATATCTTAGATGATCAATAAATGCCTGGGTACCTGAGGTGAGATGGGTTACACTCTGTCCTTTAAAACACCTTTTGTTTTTATTTTATAATAAGTTTGGTTTGCTCTTTTGTCTATAATTTCCTCTTTAACCTTTCCCTTCCCAGTTAGTTATCTCCCCATTTTCTGAACTCATGGCATAAAAGGCTGAATGAAGTAACTGGCTGGAGGAGGATCATTCCTTTTCCCCTACCTCTAGGCCCATCATATCAGTCATGATAGAAAACTAAAAGAACCCACTTTGTTCTCTGAAAGGTTCTCAGGTGAATAAGCTCAATCAATTTTCCTCTCCAGAAATCTCAATGCAATAAAACCTACAGAAGGAAATTGATTAGGTATTGTAGCAGGAATGGCCCACTGGGTCCCGGATGCTCCTCCCTGGCCTTATTAATCATGCAGGAAGGGGGCGGCTAGAACACACGGAGCCTGATCACCAGTCTCATCAATGCATGAGGCAGGAACCCACCAGGTGAGTCACAGCCTCCCTTTGGGCCACTCTGACCCCCATTTCATATTTCTGGGAATGGATTTATTTGTGTATTTGTACGGTTTTAACCAAGAAGAGGAAATAAATCTCAGTTTCTCTTTTCACTACTTGAAGCAATCAGCTAACAGATTCTTTTTTCTCCGAAATGCTATATGATGCACACCTCCTGGCTGGTTCATTCAGAGGGACCCACAGCCTGACTACCTCTGTATTTGGCTTAAACTGAGAAACTGAATCAGAGCTGTTTATTTACCATGTTAACTGTGAGAAACCCTAAGTGCAAATATGACTTTTTTTTTTAAATAAAAACTCAAAGAATTGACTTTGTCATGTATGTACATATGTTCTCTCTTTCTCTCCTCTCTCTCATAGCATTAGCCATTGTCATCTGAAAAATTGTCTGGCAATCTGCTCACTCGGTTGGGCAGAACATGACCCTAATGAGGCAAAAGATACGGGTAGTGAGTCTAAGACAACCTGCTGCTCTGCACGGTGGGCCACACCTGTGGTCTTATCTGTACCACTAGCAGCAAAACATATAACAGAACCCACTGATGACCACAGGGTGGCAGGGGAAATGATCACCCCCCTCCCATTGATGTCATCTATCACCATTATTAGAAAAAAATCATTTCAGACAGTTCTTTCCTTCTTCCCATCCAAGTCCCCCTTAATCTCATTATGTGATCTCAGAAATAATGTTCAATTATTTGGTAGGGGAAGAAAAAGCCAGTGCAGTGTAGCAAAAGATCGTGTGGCCTTTCGAGACAGACTGGTTTCCGGTCCCAGCTCTGCCACTGCCTAGTGATGAAACTTTGGGTGAGTCACTTACACGCTACAGTCTGCTTCCTTGCCTGTAGGCAGGTGTCACAAGGCCTACCTGAGAACTTTTGAGCATACTGTTAAATTCAGTAAAATTGGATGTGCAAAGTGATGTGTACAGTCTCTACTGTGTAATAAAATCTTAGCAAATGTTTTCTCCTCACTAATGAAAGGTAGAAATAATAACATAATTAAATGTGATGAATTGGAGCAATCAGATAAAAATCCTACAAGACATGGCTTGCTCATTAGATTAAGCAAATAATGACTGGCTTCAACAGGAGGAAGGCAAGGTTAGTCTTTTGTGTAGCGGTGACAGGTAGGGTCTCTCTATCCTATGTCTTAGATTAGGATTCATATTTTACTCTCAGAAAGGTTTTTAAGTATTACATTCAAACAGAGACCAGGAACAGCATGTACACAACACCCCCAAATTGCCCAGGTGGATCAGCAGTGGGAAGACAGGACTGACGGGCCTCGTTCCTGCAGACACTTGGTCAGGCACACTGCGGGGCACTTGCGATGTTAGCTTCCTTTTTATTTGCCCAGATTTATGGAGGTATAATAAAAACTAGACATAATTAGTACATTCAAGTTGATGAGTTTGCAGGTATGTACATGCTCAGATGACTATCAACAGGATCATGGTAATAAACATATTGATCACCTCTAAGAGTGGCCTTGTCTCTCTTTCTCTTTGGAGATAAGAATACTGAACCAGAGATCCACCTTCTCAACAAATTTTTAAGTACACAATCTGTATTTGTTAAGTATGGGTTTTATATTTTTTGGCAGAGCTCTGAAATGTGCTCATGGAGAATCCTTGAAACTTCCTACTGACTGAACACTAGCTCCCCGGACGCCCTGACTATATGCTCTGGCCAACAGTGTTCTACTTCCACCCCCTGACTATCTTAGAAGGCCCCTATAAGAGGAACTATGCAGTATTAGCTGGCATTAGCTATCTTCTGTGGTCCTCTTATTAAAAGGAAAACATCCTTTGCAAGGAATAAAATAGTAACTTTTTACCAATCAGGAACAACATAGTTTTCATGGATTCACAACCTGGAAAAGACTAAAATTCACATCCTCCAGGTTTCTGTTTATCCAGGTGAGGAAGAGGCCTAGAGCAGGTGCATTCTTTTCTCAAGTTCATGACATTGGTTTTTGGCACTAACAGGACAGGGAGATGGGGGTGCTCATCTCCAGCCCTGGGTTGGCTGCTCCAGGGTAGGCACTGCTCAGAGGCAAGCTGTGGACTTGGCCTGAAAAACAGTTCAAAGTATGTGCTCTACTTGGGGTGGCTCCTGCCCGAGGAAAGGGACTGGGGCCCACCTTCACTCTCCCTTGTTCAGTTGTCAGAGCCAAAGTCACAGCAGCAGCTGGAGGAGGAGGAGCGAGGGGGGCCCCTTACCTCCCTCATAAACTTCCCACCTATCCGGCCACATTTCTCTTGGTTCCCTGCCCAAGGCAGGACTTTAAAATAAACATAAGAATATGAATAAAATACAAAATAAAATAAAGTAAATTCAGGAGGGTATTTCGAGCATAAACAATTTCTGAGGCATTAAGAGGACAAGAGTTAAAGCTGCATTTAAAGCACCTGTACTTTCTGCTCTGGTTCCTTGAAGGAAAAAGGTATTCATTCCTGCCAATAAATGATGGTATTTAGATTTTAGGGCAATCATGGTATGTATTGATGTGAATGCATTTAAAGGTTCAAAATGACTCTTAACCACTGAAAGGAGATTCTTCAAAATCATTATCCTAACCCATTCATACTAGGTTCACCCCTAGAATTTTAGGATGGAGCGGAGAACGGGGCAGTGTGAGCATCCTTGCTGGTTGCTGGAGGGGAGAGTGTAGAGTATCAGATCTCAGGGATCACACCGGATGCTCTGTTTTCCTGCTTATCTGAGAAGAGGGAAGACAGGATGGAGCTATCGCAGCTATTCCTTTGACTTCATTAGCTTTTTTTTCTGAGCCTTGGGTAAATACGCTGCTTATGTTCGTGATACATAAAAACTAGAGACTGGATAAAGCACTGTCCCTCCTTCTAGTCATCCAATTATATTTGTTCTGACATTTAACCTTTTCAACAACTTTACAGCAGTGGTGTCTAGCTCAATGGTTTCCTGTTTATTTTGTCTTTCTCCTTGTGATATTCTTTTGAAGTTGTATTATTCTCAGGGGTAGGTAAGACTAGACTTCTGAAGTCTAGCTTCTGAAATATAATGTGGGAAGCAGAATTTACCTTCAGTGTATTTATCCAGAAAGGTTAGGGATTAATTTATGTTCTGACTATTAAATATTATGCATGAATTGTTGAGGATTTCTGCCATGGCTTCCAGGACACGAGTTTTGTTTTGCAGATCCATGGAAGAGAGGATTTAATGATGTCAGCCCCTCAACAGAGACTGAGTCTGACTGTCACTTACACAGACTGATTGGGATGGACAGAGACAGAACCAGGGTAGGAGAGTGAAACCCAGACTGAGACCCGAGGACTCCTTCTTCTCCTACCCAGACGGTGGGACATCTGCCTCAGCTTAACAGGGCATCTTTGGACACTCAGTCCATTTGATTCTTATGATTTCTGCAAAACCCCATGGACACTGTAGAGATGAAAGGCCGAACTGAGCATATAGCTACAGTGTACTTATAAATACCAGATGGATATGCGCAGCCTTTGAACTAGTGTCTGGAGGCACTTTGAAAGCACATTATGCATACCATTGAACATTTATGAGTTTGGGTGGGGTCTTCTAAGAAAATTCCCGAATGCCATAAACTAGATTTATAGGACTGTGATATATACTGAAAATGAAGACTTTCTACCGGAAATGCATTTAAAGATCTCAACATGTATCAGGAATGCTAGGAAGAAATGAAGGTAAAGGGCAAGCAGTTGATAAAATGAGGAAAAAAAAAGAAAAAAAGGGCAGGGTAGAGAGCGGGCAGAGAGCAATCCGAGAGCACAAAAGGCGGTCCACGAAAGTTGCAAAAAACCCTTGAAGATTCAGAGAGCAAAGGACTCCACGTATTGAAGACTGAGCGAGGTGAAGCGCAACGGACCAACATGTTCGTGATATGAAAAGCTGGCAATATAGGAGAGATGGTTACCAATAGCAACAGGGACAGATGTAGATTGCTCCTTTTTCATGTATATTATAAGTAGAGTTTGTAAAGAAAAAGACAAAGTCTATCATACCAGGGTGAAAAAGTCCACCAGTCTACAAAGAGATCACACCCCCTTCCTTACCAGCGTCCCAGTAGAGATGAACCTAATGGTTCTGAATGTCAATGGCAAAAGAATAGCTGCACATCTCTGGGTCTTATTTCCATTTTTATTAAATTTCTCCCTTGCCCCAAACCTTTGAATTTCTTTAGGCTTGTCCTTATTTCATTTCAGCTCTGTGAATCAATGCTAATTTGCCTGTCTGGGTGCGATGACACACGCTGTTTTTCATCTCCCTTTGCCTGTTTTCTGACTGTAATATTCTGAAATATCCGTGCATAGTTGAATTTCATTGATCAGATTTACTTTAAAATATCTCTGATTTAAATAAAAATACAAGAAAGAATTCTTCACGGCACCGGGGAGAGACAACTAGGCCAGCAGCAGGAGAGCTGACATCCGGCGCCAGACACTTACCGCCGGGAAAGTTTGAGAAGTTACTTAGCCTCTCAAGCCCTGGTTTTCCTTATCTGCAAAATGAAGGTGTCGGAGCTGAAAATCCCAAAGTTCCCTCCAGAGATAGCAATGTTACTCTGAGATAAAAATCAATACCAGTCCGTCAGTCTTTTCTGACATAGCAAAAAGAAGGCAACAACCTGAAGAATATTCAGAGAACTACAGAATTTTAGAGCTGCAAGAGTTTTTACAGTGATTCTGGCTCTCCTTTATTTTGGCATTTGAGGAAACTGATGCCCAGGGAGATGAACTGACCTGTGATGCACCTGCACAGTGGTAGATATGGCAATTTAATATGTTACATATTTATAATTAGTGCTACAAGCTTCTGGAGGCTTTAAAGATTTAAGCAAATATAAGTACTTGACAGATCTCTTAACTGTGTTGTTAGGGTTTGGGGTGCACAGATAGAGCTGGAACCAGTCTGCCCTCCAGTAGTTCTCCTTACCACATGGTTTCACTTTTCCTGTATTCGTTATCCTCAATCACAGTCCAAAAATATTACATGGAAATTTTCAGAAATAAATAATTCATAAATTTTAAATCATGCACCATGCTGACTAGTGGGATTAAATCACATGGCCATCTTGCTTCATCTGTCCAGGATTTGAATCTTCCTCTTACCCAGAGAATCCATGCTGTACCTTCTACCTGTCCATTCGTCAATTAGCAGATCAGTCATCAGGATGACTGATATAAAGTGCTGGGCTCAAGTAACCTTTGTTATGCCTATAATGGTTCCAAAGCACAAGAGTGGTGATAGAAAGGAGACCTCAAGGCATAAAACCTGGACGGACAGTTAACTCTAGTACTGTTTAGCAACGCTGAAGGGGAGCATTTCCTACTGGATAAGAAAAGCACAGTATGAAAAGAGTTTGATGCCATCTATGGTTTCAGGCATCCATGGGGGGCTTTGGAATATAACCCTTGAGGATGTGGGGGAATAATGCATGATGCTTATAAATATGAATGACGAGTTATCAAAATGGACCAAATACAGAATGGACAACAATAGAAGAAAACGTATCTCCTCTGATATGCTTATTGACAAAATTAGGTGAAGGAGAATGTACATTACCCAATACACTATGCCCTGTAATTGTGACCAAATCCTAGAAGTATTAGGTTTTGAAAAGGTTTTTAAAAAATCCATGCACCTTTCAAGGAATTATCAGCTGCAAGAATCTTCTCAGGAGCAAGCCACTCTCAACAATGATTTACGCAATGTCATGCTGATGACATTTTAAGTGTTGCTGTAAAAGCATATTGTGGTTAATTTGAAATGCAATTAACATAAGATTAATTGTTATCACAGAAATTGGAACATGTTACTGACAAATGAAATTAGAAGAGTGGTGGTCTGCAGGAAGTCCACAGTCAATGAGCAAGGATATATCTGTTTGTCTTCTCCATTCCCCAGGAGAGGCATGCTGGTGATGCAGAATGGCCCCAATTCCTTAGAAATAATTGAGAGTGAGAGAGAGAATTCTGCATCAGACTTGGCAGAAAATCTGTGTAAGATATCCAGCCACCTTGGATGCCCCACCTACAACTACAATGCCTGGTCTAATTTCTGGTGTTTAGTAATAAATGGCTGGTGAACAATTGCCTGAGTTTAGAAATCAGTGCTCAGAACTTGATTGCCACTTGGAAATGATGGAAGTATGTAGATTACAGCAGTTAGGGTGACTCTTGAACCAGGGTCCCTCTCATGAAGAAACCAGCTAACAGAGTACCAGGAGCCTTCCTCTTAATTAACAGCTGCATGGGATGTTTGATTCCTACACATGTTTTCTTCTGGATCCATCGAGGCAAAGGAGCAGGGAGGGGTCCTGAGGACACAACAGAGGTCTCATGCTGGGACAAAGGGAAGGACAATAGGCAGATACCGCAGAGCATGCAAATTTTCCAAAGTAGATTCTGCTTCAGTTATTAGAAATTTAATTTTTTTCCCTACTTGGGAATAGATTTAACAGTCTTCAAAATTTGCTTGAAAGCTAAAAACCCTCAATATGCACGTCTGCATGTTGTCAATGGAATTCAAAATCAGAAACAAACAAGACAAACAAAAATGCTAGAACCCTGCAGCTGAAGTGGAAATGGAAACACAGGCAAAACCACAACAAAGCAAAACAAAACCCACTTTCCATTTTAGTGCCTACCCTGGAACAGATTAGGTATGACTACCCACCTAACACTCTGGGATTCTGCTTCAGGCCAAAAGCTGTGCTAGATTTATTTGGCTTACCAGACAGCATGTAACAGAGTGCTAAGCCCAGCAAAAGCACTGAATAAGGTCTTGTGGAATTGATATGTTTAATTAGTGAACTCAGCAGATTCGGCAACTACTGAGACTTGTCATCAAAACAAAGCCACCAAGGCATGCCATAACCCACAGGCTGTGGGCCAGGACTCACATTCTCACCAAGTACCGCAGAGGCCCTGAAGCCCAGCAGTAAACTTCTGGAGGACAAGCTCTGCAACATGGTGCATCCATGAATCAAAATGTCCTCCTTTTGTTTAGCAGGAGCCCACACGCCAGGGCTATTAGCTTGTTTGGTGATCCTCAACACTACAGAAAGAAAGGAAATTGAAACACCGTGCATGTTACATTAACCTTCCTCGGGGTCTGCTGTTTGCTTTCCAGAAATTATTTTTAGAACAACTTCTTTTCCAGAGACATTAGAGTACTATGGCTAATGGACATGTTTGTGTATCATGAAGAATTTTTCTATCTTTTATTTTCCCATTCTTTTCTTAAAATAAAACTGAGAATGACCAGCATACAGGTCAGTGTAGGCTGGAAAGAACATATATGTCATTTGACACTTGGAAAATTGAAATTCATGAAATACGTGAATCTCAAGGAAGAGTGATAATGGATATTGAGTCTAAAAAACTGAGAGAAAGAAATGGTATAGGAGTTTAGGTGATAAAAGGATAGAGGGGTGTTTGTCTCCGTTAAAATGCACAGGTGGGTGGGTCAGGAGGTGTGAACATATTAATTTAGAAGAGGGTAATGGGAATATAGAAAAAGGGGAATTTTCAATTACAGTAGTGGTTAAGGACATGGAAATAAAGCCGTCTGTGGAAAAGGAAACCTAAAGAGGTGGGTGTTTCCATTACAGAGGAGGTAATGGAAGTTCCAGACCAGGAGCAGAAGCTGTCATGTGGGTGGCTACAGGAGGATGCTGGGAAATTAAAGCATGGTTCAGTATTTCACTCTGGTTTTTAGTGTAACTCAAATATTAAGTAGCTCAGACTTAGTTCCCAATTTGAGCTGAAGTTTCGTGCTCCCAGTGAGAGAATTTATGATTTTAAGTGACAGTCTCAGCCAAACAAAATCATGAGCCAATGTAAAACATTCATATCCCATCCTGTGGCTGCTGCTCTTACTATATTTACGACCACTGGAGTTAGGTGCATAATTCACACCGTAAGAGGTCTGGGTACAGACGCCACCAGGTTACACCCACATTCTGCCAAACTGTCATGTAAAATTATAATTAATGAAAATACCAGTCATATTAGAATAAATCTAATTAATCCAGTGGCAGGATTTACTTTTGATTTGTTGGAACAGTCATTGTTTTCTGAAGTGGTTTGGAGTACAGCAAGGAAGGCCTGCAGTGGTTCTCGATGTGAGTGATGGGAACGACATTCCCTCATGGGGCCATCTGCCGTTGGAGCAGGGAGCCTTGAGTGAAGCCCGTCGAGGTTCCCAAGTGCCCAGGATGTCTGCAGCCAGCTGTCCCACTGATATTCTCAAGGACAGCAGGAAGTCGAGAGGAAAGCAGAAAGAATACTCGTGTATATGCAAAAATGAAATGGTAACCTCTTTAAACATTCCTTTAAGTAAGATTTTCTTTTGAGACAAGTCCAAAATATTAGCATCTCTTTCTGCTCATTGCACCTTATTTCCCTTCTAAAAAAAAAGCTTCATGTTATAGAGTATTTTGTAGCTTTTTCCTTTAAAATTCCTTAAGAGAATGCTATTAAAATGTGATGTCTCATTGCAGTAGTGATTCTAAAGGTATATCAGGAACATAATTACTGCGTATTGGAGACTTACATGTGTTTACAAGCATGTGTGTGTAACTAGATTATGACATTACTACATTAGGCTGCAGAAGTGCTGCCCTGCAGCATCAAGGTAGCATTTATATTTGCAAATGGCTAAGTGCTGTGTCTTTTAGTAATTACATTCTACAGGAGCCAATGGCAAATGACCCTCAGCCTTCTGTTACTAGTGGCAGGAAGTGGGAAAATATCATTTGGATGGAAGAAAAGTCTTACCAGAAATGACTTCAAACCCTGTTTTCTGAACTTGCCATGTTTAATTTTTTAACTCTGTGAAGACCGAAATATATTGTTTACAGAGGTTTTTTTTTTTTTTTAATAGAGGTAACGTCTTATATAAAAACTGAAAATATTCATAATGGTGTAGAGTCAGTAAACATCGTGGAAAATCAGTTTTCTGCCATATTCATGCAGACCATTACATATTAATTAAAAACGCTAATAATCAGCCCTAAGAACATTTCCATTTCTAAAAATAGTGAAAAGTATATTAATTGCCTTTACGGTATGTGCTCATGCGAATTATCAGAGCTAGAGTTTAGTGATGTCCTGTGAGGCCTTCTGTACTACCTGCATATACAAAGTAATGGAGGTAGTATGCCACAGCTAGTACAACTGTCTCCATCTGGTTAAAATAAAGTAATCGGGCAAGGCACGTTTAGTTATAATTAAAACATACCAACACTAGCACTCATAAGCCAGGCAATGTGGTTACAAAGATGACTTGAATTTATCCTTGTTTTCAAGCAGCTACCTCTTCAGTTAAGGGAGAAACATGTACAATTAAGTATGAGAAAACACAATAGGCATTGTTATAGCAATATGAATGAATTCAGAAAAAGGGATGATTATACTAATGTGCTGCCTTCCCATTGCTTTTCGAAACCTTCCATGAAAATTTCCTCATCAAAAGCATGAAAAGTGTACGGTTACATTAAATCTCTCCAGTGAGACCCTAGAGTTACTTCCAGAAGAAATAGTCTGTGATTTGATAGTAATTTAAGTTGCAGTGTTAGTTCTCTCACTTACGGTAAGTTCTAAATTGGAACAAATAAAATCCCAAGGGGCAGCAGGAGCTGTGGATTCAGATGCAGTTCTGCCATTTTACTCTGCCACATTCATCTTCTGAATTTGGTTTTCACCTAGGAGATGGGATATTACCTAACTCAAAGTCAAACTAGAAAATAGGTATGAAATTAGGGGAGGATCCAGCCAGTAAATGGGGCATCACCGCTGCTTTTCCAGGAGCCCCGATTACCTATGAGGCCCCGTGAAGTCCGGAAAAGCTGCGCCTCTGGGACTCAGGCGTGCTCTCTGCAAATGTGATCCAGAGTGGGGCTTCCCGGCTTCCAGTCGCTGCTCTCCCAGTCTTTTATGAATACGACGTTTCTCTTCACTCACAGTTACCCAGATTTTTAAAAACCAACCACACGATGAAATTAAAGTGAATGGTTTTCCTTTTTTCCCTTTCTGTATAGATCAATCATCAGGATTAGGTGATAAGTTCCAAAAGTCTGTTGATAATGATGTCAAAATATTTGGGAAAGACACAGGAGGGTTCTGACGCATTTGCCAAACTCGTCAGATTGCCTTACTTTATTAGAGAAGGGAGTGAATTTTACGCAAGGGTGAATTTTACCTCCAGCTCTGTACCAGACAGGGGTTGATGTGGTCATAGAGCATACACATACTACCCTGACTTCCAGGAAATATTGTAGCATACTGTCCAGCTCTTGATTCTAGCAACATGGCATTTACAAACACGGAAGAAGGGAGAGTTCAGGAGCATCTAGACAGCTGCTACAATATGTTAAACCATTTCAATTTCCCCATCCCTAAAAAACCGTATGATTTTGTTTGGCTCCAGTTGCCTCTCAGAAATAAAACATCCAGTTACACCCATTTCAAGTTTTTTTTAGAGCAAAAGGAATTCAATGAAGCTTCCTTTTTAATAAATGGTGTGGAAGCAACTTATTAATTAACTGATTAATTTAAAAAGTAAACCTTGATTTAAACATCACACCTAATACAAACCTCAACTCAAAATGGAACATGACTTAAATGGATAGTTTATAAACTGTAAAACTGCTAGGAAAAAAAAAAAAACATAAGAAAAAGTAGTCTAGGTCTAGAATAAGCAAAAGGCTCTTAGGCATGACGTCCAAAAGCACAGGTGGTTAAAGAAAAATTAATAAATTGGATATTATCAAAACGAAAAAAATTTAGTCCACAAAATATCATGTTAAAGATAAAAGACACATTACAGACTAGAAAAAAATACTGCATTTATCTGATGAAACAGTATATGCAACATAGAATTCTTATCTCTTGACATTAATAAATAACATGAGAAAATGGATATACTCAGCACAAAATTCCATAAATATAGCATTTGTGAAATAACACTGTTTCAGAGATGTGGAAGGAATCTGTGGTGGCTGGAACTTAGGAAGAAGGGGGTGCCTGTGAACACAGATGGCAGCACCGGGGACCTGTGGGGAGGTGCACTCAATGTACTGGTTGTGGTGATGACCACACCAAGTGACACAGTGGAAAAAATCTGCATAGAACTACTTGCACACCTGCACACACATGTGTACACACACACCAACAGGGATGTTATAACTGAAATATGAAGCTTGATGGCTTGTATTAATATGAATGCCAAAAATACATAAATAAAATAATTCAATCCCTCTTCTTCAAAAACCTTGTTTTTGTTTAAGTAACTGAAAGACTCCAAAGAGAGAATTACATTTCCTAATTAAGCAGCCAGCGTACTAAACATTCTCTTTATCTCTGTAGCTCCCCAACGTCTCCTCTTCAGAACTGTGGCTCTCTACTCAGTCTTTTCTCCCAAGCCAGATCCAGAAAACAAACAGACACACAAACAAACCCCTCTATCTAGCTCCCTCATGGCCACAGGTATACTCCCCTTCTCTCATCTGTCCCAGGTCCTGACCCCTTTCCCCTCCCCTATCTCTGGGCCATCTCTTGACCATCTCTTTATTATGCAGATCATTTTGGCCTAGTTTGGGTTATTTGATTTAATCTCTTCATCCATCATTAGCAGTAGTAGAAAAGAAACAAACATCTTCCAGACCTGCACATGCAAACACAAAACTGCTGGGGGAAGAGAAGGATTTGAACATGGTCTGAGTCAACACTGCTTGATCCCCATTCATTACCAAGTGAGGATAATCCCCACACACTCACAGGGTTATTATGCATATTAAATGTCATAGGCAAAGCTCTTAGATCATGCTTGGCATAAGGCGTGTTCAATAAATGGTATCAGCTAGTGCCAGGGAGCAATTAGCACATGTAGAGAATAGTATTGGTGTTTTGCATTTTAATGACCCACAGATAATATTCATTAAGCATCTAAAGTATCTCTCATACTTTGCTCTACTCTGAAATAGCCAACAAGATGATAAATTTTTTTTTAAAAAAAGTTTAGAACATATGTGAACATATGGTAAGATAATGTTATCATTTACCAGGGGAACTCTAATTCAAACCATTACATGCCACCTATTAGAATAACCAAGGTGCTGAGAAACTGGATCTCTCATTCATTGCCGCATCAACACCAAATGCCATTACCACCATAGAAAAGAGTTTCTCATACAGTTGGAGAGCCACTTACCAGGCAACTCAGCAAACTCATTTCTAGACATTTATCCAAGTGAAATGAAAATTTACATGTTCAAACAAAAATTTGTATGAGAATGTAGCAGCTTTATTGTCCCACATTAGAAATCACACAGATTTTCCCCAACTGGAAGATGTATAAACACATCCACTAGGTATGTCCATGCTGTGGATTACTGCTTTGAGATACAAAGGACTGCAAAAAACAAACAAACAAACAAACAACAAAAAAAAAAAAAACCATGTAAGATGGACGATCACAACTACATGTGCTAAGTAAAAGAATCTAGATGCAATAGTCCGTATGCTCTGTTCCCTAGACACAAAACTACAGAGGCAGAAAATAGGATCTTTATTGGCTGCAGGTTGGAAGGGAGTGACTGTCCAAGGTCAGGAGGGAAATATCTGGGGTGCTGGAACTGTTCTAGATGTTGATTATGGTGCACGATTGTATGCACTTCTCAAGACTCATAGAAATGTACATTAAAAAGGGTCAATTTTATTGTGTATAAACTTTATATCAATTTAAAAGAAATAGAAATGTAGTCCCCCAAATAAATGTCACAGATCTTGCCACCGTGTGCCTTGCAATATGATGGAGGAGATGGGGCTTGCATACACAGGGGAAAGAGTCCCCTGTGCTGGTGCCTATTTGTTGCTGAATTATGAGATTTCAGGATAGGCATAGATTGAATATACAGAGATCATGAGTAATGTAGGAAGAGGAAAGACCAGACTTCCATGCCACTGTCCAAAGGGCCGGCAGGGTCTGACAGCTCAGAGAAAACTCCAGGGCACCTTTGCATGAAGGAATAGGTCAGAAACATTGAGCAGGAAGAGGAGGTGGCTGCCTGCAGAGCGCTAGTGTTGAGAGCAAAGAGAAACTGACTTCATCAAGAGGAGGGAGCCAGATTGCAGAGGGTTTAAATTTCACACATAGCCGGTGATAGGATTAAATTCCATTTGTAACAAAATTGTAGCCAGTTCTTGGATGGGGAGCCATCATATAAAAGTGGTGTTTTCAGATAATGATTCTGGGTAGTGTGCCTTTCACAGAAGGAAAGAAGCAACCATCTGACTTGGGGAAAGGGAAGTCAGCGTGACTTTCCTGGCAGAATCTGGATCCCTTGTTCTTTCTAAATTGACATCTTAGCTGATTGTCTTAATAATAGATATCCGGTGATAAAAATGGAATCTTTGGCTGTTTAGCAAAAGGGGTGCACAGCTGCCTCTAGCACTCTATTTCTGTAGCCTCTGGGCATGAGACATCACACTTAGAAGTGGCTGCACAGGGCTGTTTTCCTGTAGGCCTGTGGGGACTGCAGCTATCTGGGTTGCCGCATGCACAAGTTGTTCCAGATCTCATAAATCTCGGAAATCCTACTGAACAGTGCCTTTCTGCTCCAAAGTTCAAGTGCATTTTGGCCCTTACATTGAGTCCTTGATGAAAGGGCATTTGCTTCTGCATTAGAACTTCAGTGTGAGTACAGGACAGTACAACTCTAGATCCATGGCTTGGTGAATACCTGACCTCATGAATGCAATGCCTCAGCTGTCTCTTGTAGGGTGTTAGTTAATTGTCTTTATTTAGTAAAATGTTGCAGGTAAGTGACTGGAGGGCAATAACTTGGGATTCCTTTCAAATTCAGTATAAGACCCTGGAGAATCAATCTATTCATTATTTATTGCTATAAAAGTCTACTCAGATCCTTACGGGGACAAAGAAGCCTTATTGTATGTTAGGTTATCAGTTGAAGGCCCCATAACTATGCAAAGTAAAGATGTCAAGATCGGAAGTTGGAGCTCATTAATATTAAAGGAGGTGTGGCCTGAGCCTTCCAGAACTCTCTTAATGAATCCTGGGATGTGCTATATTAAGAAAATAAATATCCTGCTGAGTAGCATATAGACAAACCCTACAACAGTTTTTCCAGTAACAATGAGGCTAATACCTAATGCCCTTCATCCCAGAGTCCTAGAGGCCTTAACAAATGGCATAACATTAATCTGAACATCACTCTAGAGGAGCATCAGATTGATTTCCATTTCAGAAATGGAACCCCTGAGAAAGGAGCATGTCCAGGACCACAATTAAACCTACTTTTTAGCATACTTAAGGCCAGTTGCTACCAGCCATCTGTTCTGACAGCTGATTCCAGGTCCTGGGATAAAAGAGAGTGAGTCTGAAAATTTCAAAATGGAAAAGTACCCTTATTCACTCAACATTTTTTGAGCACACAAAGATACAAACTCAAATACTACAGGATTCTTGCTCTCCAGGAACAGCGTTCAGATAACACTGGGGTACAGGCAGCAATACATTGAGATCAAGACAATATACTGTAATAAAGGTTATGATCATGTGGTTTCCTCTCTCTCTCTCTCTCTCTCTCCCTTGCCATGGATTTGCTGGGAAATGGAATAATTTGTGTCCTGGGTGGGATGGAGCTGAATGTCACAAGATTTCATTAAGCTACTTAGAATTACACCATTTAACCCTCATCAGTTGTTCATTTCTGGACTTTTTCATTTGATGTGTTTCAGTCCCTGGTTGACCATGACTAACTGAAACCACAAAAACTGCAGACAAGGGGAGACTGCTGTGCATGGGAGGAAAAGAGTCAAGCTAGGCGGTCAGAGCAAAGAAAACGCTGCGTAGGCTGAGCGCTGAGGGACTGCAAGCTACCTCAGTGCAGAAGTCAAGATAAAGGATACTAGAAAGCAAAGAAACAGCACATACAAACCATGGAGCATTCCAATTACCAGTGGCAAGAATAAATACTTTGTGTGGTTGTACCTCAGGGGAGGTGATGGTGGGCAACAGGATAAATTATGATGGGATTTGTGGGCTAAGCTCAGCCACTTAAAACACACTCTCCTATGCCCGCTGAGGGGACAGTTGAGAGGTCAGTGCACATATTCACAGGGGATCCATGGGCCATCAACATTACAATACCAATAAAGAGCTGCAAATGTAATTTACAAGAAGGCCAACTTGTAACACCTCCTCATAAACTCTACTTAAAATTCATGCCTGTTTGTGCTTTATAGGATGCCAGCTGGCTCTCTCACACAGAAGGAAAAGAAAACAAAGTTGGTATACGACCAGTCCCAGCTCTGTCTGCCTTGGACTTTGCCTTGGACTTGGACAAGAGAAAGGCAAGAGACATCCAGGAAAACAGAAATCAGTGATTAGTAGGACATACAGGTAAAAAGAAGAAAACGATGACCGAGCTTTGGATTCTAAGTCACTGGGCTGTGGGAATTTTCTCTGATTTATAAAGGTGATAAATAAAAAAAATAAATAAGAAAGAGAATTTTAGGTGGTAAAGACAATTAATTCTGCCCCAAATGTGGTCAGTTTGAGTTCAAAATGGGGCTTGGAGTGGAGAGTGCTCAGTACTTTGGGTTGGTCTCTGGATGTCTCGTTTCTGTGGGCTCTAAGTTTGACCTCAGGGCTGTTCAATATCTATTACATGCCCAGTTCTTAGTGGGACTACCCAGAGCTGGGTGAGGTGTCCTTTCCTCTAGAAACCAGCCACGCTGGGTGCTGGGCCCTACCCTTGTTCTTAGGCTGCTGCCTCCTGATGTCATTTCCATGAAATTCACTTAGATTTTTTATGTCCACTTCTTTAAAAGCCAAGAATTCCAAGAAACTCCTTTTGCATTTACTGTAAGGGGGCGGCACAGGTTGGGTTCTCTGGGAGACAAACGCTGAGATGAAATTTGGACTGCGAAAGTTGCACTGGGAGAGACACCACTTGGAGAAAAGAGCAAAACACAAGGTGCCCGGGAAACAGACGGCCCCCAGTGCAGACCTGACAAAGTCTATCAGCTCCTCGGGGAGCGCATTATGGTTTGAATGTGAAGAGTGCCCCCCAGGCTCCTGTATTAATGGATTCTGAGAGCTGTCATGTGATCAGTCCAGCCTGCTTTGAATGGACTGGCTGCTACCTGAAGGCAGGTGGGGTGTGGCTGGAGGAGGTGGGTCACTGGGGACATGCCCTGGAGGGATTCGTTGTCCCTGTGGCTGCCCCTTCCTTCCTGATCCTGCCCCCCAGCAGCTTTCCTCCCCTGGGTCCTCCCCCATGATGTGCTGCCTCACCTCGAGCCGAGCCCAGAGCAACAGCGCTGGCCACCGGTGGACTGAGACCTCGAACATAGCCCCAAATAAACTTTTCCTCGGCTAAGTTGTTCTTGCCAGGTATTTTGGTCACAGCAATGAAAAAGGTGACTAAAACAGGGTCCAGAGTAACGACAGCCTGATGGAGTCCTGCAGGGGATGAGATGGCTCTGCCCTCCTGCCATCCCTCTCCTAGTCACTGCTTGGGAACACCTGGAGAAGAGCATGACCTTGGTTTGAAAGCTGAGACAGGCCCTAAGGAACTAACAGCTGGAGGCATCCACTGACCATGCTGGCCAGCGGGTCCTTCCTTGAAGCAGGATCTGAGGAGCGCATCTTGGAGTCGGGCACAGATGCCTTGAGGGCTCATTACACAACACCCTCTCATGGAGCACCACACGAGAAATATCCCTTGGTGGTAGAAATAATGTGTGTAACCTGCACAAGGGATGCGATTCTGTGTTTTTGGATATAGTTATCCAGGAAGCTGATCAGGTTTTCTTCTATGAGTTGGCTGCTAAGAGTCTCAGAGCTACACTTACAGGAGTGCATAGAATATCACAAAATGCATGCAGATTTCAGAAACAAAGCCTTCTCTATTACCCTTTTATTTTGACCTTTGTTTTGTTTTTACTTACAAAGCACATAAACTAACTAATGACGGCATCTCAAAGGTCTACTCTTTGTGGGATATATCATGGATTGCATTATAAAATGGATGATATTGAATTGAGAACATGGGCCTCATTCCATCCAATTCCAAAATGAGAAAGGATCATTGATTAACTACTTCCAACACAAAAAAGAAAACTATCTTCACATCCTTAGTCTTCAAATACCTAAATTGTAAATATAATCTTTTGTGGAGTTTTATCGTCCTAAACAACAATTTAAAAACATACCAGAAACTGCCTTTCAGAAAATACCCATGGTCTTATACATAGTTGGTCATTAAAAACTTGAAGAAGAAATCAAATTCTGGAAGGTTCTTCACTTTCCCATGTTTTCTGCTAGCACTTTGAACCACTCTAAAATAAGCACTCTAAAATCTGCTTCTGCTACCAAGGCCTATAGATTGAAGGACTATTTGGCACTCACTTGCCTTAGTTGCCGCTTCTTGAAGTACTCTAATGACAGTGATCTGGGCATTAGGATAGCAAATCATCCTCTCTGTGTGGGAAAGAGGCTGGTAATGAGGTTGGGGTGTGGGCGGGTGGTAAGTCAACGCTGCAGTGGTCAGACTGACCCTGTCATCAGAAGTACAGAGGGCAGGCTAGCTATTTGCTCCAGTGCAGGAGGCAGCAGGGAAGGGACACTAATGAGTAATGACTGAACGATATATGTAAAGAATAATCTTCAAAACAAAAAGAACAAAGCCAAAAAGTAGTATAGAGTGCTGAATTTCATTGCTGCAAGCAGGAGCAGCAACACGATTTGTGAGACCTCTGCATGAAAACATAAGGTCCCAGTTGAAGAATGATTAAGAATTTCAAGAAAGTGACAGCAGACTATTATAACAAGCTTGGGGCCTTATGTCACTATATAAGTGGCATGCCCACGAAGCTGGCCCTAGGTAGAGACCCAGACTTAACTACAGGAGCTGAGAAACATTTTTTTTTAATTTTTTTCTCAGCGGGCCAATCAATACCTCTTTGGTAAAGATGAGGACGTTTTGCTCGTGGGCGTGCTCTGGTCTCATCTGTTGGCCCTCTGGGCTGCAGCGGGTGGGAGGGAGAGGCAGCAGGAGGCAACCTCCATTCTGTTCCCTCTTCCCGCCAGGAGAGGTTCAGTAAGAACCCACCTACTTTCAGGTAGTCCCAATTCTCGATGAAATATAAGTTGGGCTATACCTGACCTTATGCATTAACATTTTTGGTTCAGAACTAGTTTTCTGTCACAATAATTTGAGAAGGCCAACTATTTCTGACCAGCAAATTTCATGGGATCAAGACTTTTGTGGCTAGACATGAATCTAAACACTTTCAACAGTACTATTCATGCTGCTGTTATTAGTGTATGCGCTCTAATTACACCCACAGGGATTTCAGAGTCACCGCCTGTGGAGGTGGAGTGGGTCACTGTTTTAGTCAGGTTTTTTTGCTGCTGTGACTAAAACACCTGACCAGAACAACTGTAGAGGGAGAAAAGTTATTTGGGAGCTCACGGTTTCAGAGTTCTCTGTCCATAGACAGCTGGCTCCATTCCTTGGGGCTCAAGGTGAGGCTGAACATCATAGAGGAAGAGAGTGGCACAAGGAAGCAACTCACAGGATGATCAGGAAGGAGAGAGAAGGAGAGAGAGAGAGAGGGAGAGGATAAGAGGGGGAGAGGGGTAGAGGGAGAGGGAGAGGGAGGGAGAGAGAGAGAGATATCCACTTGCAAAATACAAATATATATATCCCAAAGCCACACACCAAATGCCCCATCTCCTCCAGACACCTCCTACCTGCCTTCAATTATCATTCAATTAATTGCATCTGGTAATTAATTCACTGATTGATTTAAGGTTCTTATAACCCAATCATTTCTCCTGTAAACGATCTTGCCTTGTCTCACACATGAGCTTTCATGGGGCACCTCACATCTAAACTATAACAGTGACGGATATCACCTCCCCAAGATGAATTTAAATGAAAATGAATCACTCCAAATCCATCAAGTCAAAATATGGGCGAACACAATCCCTAAAAAACAAATGCCAAATGTCTTCTTTGATATAATGAGAGCAACTAAGAACAGAGCAGGGAGAAAGAGCAGAAGGAAAAGATTAACATTAAACAGAGACATGAGGTGGGAGGGAAAGGGAGAGAAAAGGGAAATTGCATGGAAATGGAAGGAGACCCTCATTGTTATACAAAATTACATATAAGAGGTTATAAGGGGAATGGGAAAAAAAAAAACAAGGAGAGAAATGAATTACAGTAGATGGGGTAGAGAGAGAAGATGGGAGGGGAGGGGAGGGGGGATGGTAGAGGATAGGAAAGGTAGCAGAATACAACAGTTACTAATAGGGCATTATGTAAAAATGTGGATGTGTAACCAATGTGATTCTGCAATCTGTATTTGGGGTAAAAATGGGAGTTCATAACCCACTTGAATCTAATGTATGAAATATGATATGTCAAGAGTTTTGTAATGTTTTGAACAACCAATAAAAAAAAATATGGGCGAACAAAGGAAGGGAGGTGTGGACAGGTATATTTTGAAAAAGTAAAAATCCCAAGGTGATCTGATGGCCTCCTGTGTTAACAATGCTTCCCGTCTTCAAATGCTTTTCTCCCAGATAATGAAACAGGCATGGTACATCCAGGTAGTTACAGGGAGCTGGTCCCAATCCCAGGTACACCACTTCCTTTTGGGGCTCTTTCCACAGTGCCATGGAAACACCCCACAACATCTGGGCTCTGAACATTTTGGTTTGAGGGCCAAGTGATTTTAGTCATTATGGTTTAAGAAAACATTAGGCCTGTGACCAGAATAAAGTTTTCTGAAATGAGTTTTACATTAAACTGAATATACCATGTCTGTCTCTTTGGGGAACTCAACTCCTGCTAATGCATATTCTATGTGCCCATAATGAGCAGGCAGGATTTGCTGGGAGCCATTAGCCAAGTAGGTATGACAATTTCCTTGCCAGCGTACCCCATGTTGCTTAGTGGAAGGACTCGTGGAAATAGGACATTTTGCAGTGACATTGCATGTAGGTGACCTTGCTCAAGGACCAGGGCGGATCCGGGTTTAGGGTGTTCCTGGTTTAGGATAATCGGGTTTAGGGCTTTCCTGGTTTAGGTTCCAGGTTTAAGGTTTAAGGTTATTCCTGCTGGGAATAGGGCGTATCCTGCTGCCTGAGTTCCCCTTGAGTTCTCACGGGATTCAGACAGTATTTTTTGGGAGACAGAAGCCCAGTGGATGTGGGTTTGGGCAGAGAACGTGGATTTCCCCAGAACGTGATTGTAGACGGCTGGTGTGAGTTTGGGAATAAAGAGTTGCTGTTTGAATCTACAAGCTGTGTGGTGGCTCGTGATTGTGTGCCCAGCCAGACTGCGGCAAGGATTAGCATACAATCTCCGATTATGATAAAAGACTCTTTGCAATAATCTTAAATTTTAAATTTATATTAATGGAAATTAAGAAAGCAAACTCGTATAAGTCAAGTTTCCCACCTGATTTTTCACAGTGTTCTCAGTTTGGATCTATAACTTAATAAAATGTATCCAGGGGCCTGCTACTCGGTGAATTTCCAAAAAAAGTGAAATATGTCTTAGCTGATAACTTATTTTTATGGCTTTTTTCTGGGCTGTGTTCTCACACTTGCATGATACTTATTTTCAAGTCACGTGACGAATTAACATTACAGTAAGCCAAGCGGGCCTGCTATGTTGTCATTAACTAAAGGCAAAGCACCCTGACAGATTCCCAGAACAAGGAGCACATTTGCCCTGCAAACAAACCAAGCTTTTTCTTTACACTAGGGCCATTTTACATGAAGGCAAAGAAAGAAAAATATTCAGCTGCAATGGTCCCACATCTGAAATGTCTCAGCTTAAATGAAAAGAGCTTGACATATTGGAAGACCTCCCCAGCAGAATGCATCTCTGAGGAGTCATGCATGTAACAGAGAACCACGTGGGCTCCACGAGGAGCCCCACCAGCAGTGGGGACACATTCAAAAAAATTAAATGATTCCCGGGGTAATGAGCTAGACTCAGAGCCGTCCGTCCGCTTAGCTTTAGACTGCATGCACAGTGGATGTGCGATGTGTGGGTGCCCCCACTGTGGCCCCCTCTCCTGAACTGGGCCCTGACAAGGAGTCACTTGGCAGCCAGCACTGCTGCACCGAAGGGGACCCCGTGGGCCAGCGGCTGAGAAGCAGTTATGAGTAAACATATTAAATGATACCAAGGAGTTCAGGGACCATTCTCGTTTCGAGCAATTTCTCGCAAGCAAAACATTTGCCACTGACTGGTCCCACACTACTCTCGCTTCAGTCTTTCATTGTGCGGTTGGCACTTTCTTGGGCAAGGCGCTGCGGGAGCAATTGTGTCTCCTCATGAAACACCAGTATGTTTCCTCATTTCCTTCCCGTTTTTTCTGCTGTCATTTCTTTCTTCCCATGTTTCTTCAATTGAACACTGGTACTGCGGCTCAATTCTATAATCTTTGGGGCATACGTTCTGTGGCTTTTAAAACTCCTTCCCTCTGAGAATGCAAGTGGCGAATGGTGAGAACAATTTCTGGGATGGATTTAGGTGTGTAGGTATAAACTTCAGCTGGGAGAGTAGAAGAGCTGTATTCAGGCGGAGTCACATCAGTGCAGGTGCCTTTGCCTGGGTCTTCGTGTCTGACTGCCTGCCTCAAGCAGAATGGCCCTCCTGGAAGTGCACCTGGGGGCCCCAGGCTGTATTTCACTGTGGTAATAATTCACACTGGTCTCTGGGTAGGTTATTCATGACAGGTTTTACCATCTTCTTCTTACTCATATCACCACCTATTCTAGATGTTTAAAATTACTTTTTTTTTTAAATACAATGAGGGAATTAAAAGAAAAACCTTTCTAAGGCAAAACTTTCAGACCCATTTCAGATGAGGGTTGATTCAAACCACTCAGCTGAGTGAGGAGGAAAGAAAGATTATAAATAAAGCAGGAAAATTTTAAAAATTAGGAATTTGTGTCCGAACTTGAAAAGGCATTAATGGTAGGGAGTTGATGAACGTCAAAAACTTGCTCACTGAAAGAAGCCACACACAAAAGCCACATAGTGTATGATTTTATTTGCATGAAATATTTAGAGAGGTAAATCCCCAGAGACAGAACACAGATTGGTGATTACGCAGAGCTGGGTGGACCTTGAATCACAAGCAACTGCTCCATGGGTAGAGGGCTTTTCTTTGGGGTGGTGGTAGGAATGTTTGGAACTGGACAGATGGGATTGTTGCACAACATCATGAATGCCCTCAATTATCCACTTTAAAATAGCTGATTTTATAATAGGTGACCTTTGCATCAATTAAAAAATTAAAATAAATGGGAAGACTATGTTTATATATATAGTGTGTAACACTAAGGTTATTCTTTAGAAAACATTTATTTAAAAAACAGAATTTTAATGGAAAAGAAGAATGAACTTTGACCCCTATTTTCTTGCTTGAGGCACCATGAATATCCCTCCATGTATTACTCCATCAGTCAAGTCATACCTGTCCCCACCTGGGCCTTGGTGGTACTAGAGACGGAAACCTCACACATGCAAAACAAGCCCTGAGCTACTTATCCAAACTTGTAAATTTTATTTTAAGGCAAAGGCTTACTAAATCGCCCAGGATGATCTTGAACATGTAATCTTCTAGTCTTCCTCCCAAGTAGCTAGGATTATAGGTATGTACCACCATTGCCTGGATAAATTATATTTTAAAACATTAAGTTGTAAGCAATTATTAAAGGAACTCATTCTTTTCCTCTTTTTTTTTTTTTTGTAGTCAAATTTATCAAGTTCTTCCCTTAGACCAACTGGCCAGTCTTTGGCTTTATAATGTCTGGATTCTGTATTTTGTCTGAAAAGATCTCTGTCACTTTTATCTCCATTAGGTTTGATGTTCATGATGATGTTTCCCTCTGTGGCTTTTATGTTTGCTTGTTTATCTTCTCTGATGACATGGGCTAGTTTCCCAGATGGGATGCACTAATGTGTGTCAATGACTTTCCTGGTGAGTTGGAAGCTCAGGGAAAATGGGCAAGACAGGCAAACCAGCTCATGTACTCATTTCTTGATTTAACAAGAACATACCAATCAATAATAGGCTTGTAAGAGTGCCATGTAAGGTGTGTGGGGGAGCCTTTTCTCTACCCCCACCCCCAAACTGGTGCATAAGAAATGATTGCTAAATTTTAAGGATATTTGAAAGCTGAGTGTTAAATAAAGCCATCATTAAACATTGAAGTATAAAGATTTCCAGACTGGCTCATAAAAAAACTTAAAAATCTTTATGCCACCTTAGAAAGAGGTAAAAATTTAAGCAAATGAAAAAATCAACAACTCTTCTTAGATCCATCAAAGTGGTGAGATCACAGGGCAAACTTGGAGAGATAGACAGGTAGATATAGAGAATCATGACTTTTTGGAGCAGAAATCCATAAAGAGACACCTCACCAGGAGCTGTTAGCATAGGTGGTTAGCTAGAGATGAGCAATACTGGGAGAAGGAAAGAATCAGAGACGGAGCAGCTCTACAGGGCCCTGGACTGGTAACTGATCTGGAGGTGCCATCTTCCACCACATTCCAGGAGGCAGCCAGCGCTGTCTCCTATAGCTCTATCGGAATATGGTGTGTTTCCAAGGTCAGGCAAGTACTCACAGTGGCTTGGAGGGTCTGTAAACTATCATATGAACTTCTTCTGGGGACACTAGACCAGAAAGGGGGAAATGACCCAAGCATGCAGGTGCAGGCCCTCAGTTTCCACCCAGGGCAGGTGGATAACGTCACCAAGACAAGCAGAAGCCACACAAAGCACCAGGTCCAAAGAAGCATGGCTACCTGCCACTGCAAGTCCCCACCCCCATCCTACAGAGACAAAAACTTGGTCATTTCTGCACATTTCAGTGCCTAGCCAATCTGCCCAATCCTCTCTCTGGGGTATACCTCACTTTCTCTTGCCTTTCCCTTACCTGGCAAGAAGTCTGCTGTAAATACTATCTCTGCCTTGCTGTGCTTCTCTTTCTGCACCTGGGTAATTACCCTAATTTTAGATATTACACCCAAGGACCAATGGTTAAGCCACAGTTAACTCTCGACTTCTGGTAGCAGGATCAGAATCAGGGTAGGAGACCCCTAGGCTGAAACTGCTGAGCTCTGGGAGGCTTAGTGTGGACCAGGCTGAGATCAATCTTCCAGGGGACCAATCGAGGGGGCTTTCATACCCCTGTGACTTTTCCCTCTAGGCACTCTACCAGGTTCTCACAATGAATATTGGAAAAAAAAAATTCCCTTATGCCTGCATCCCGGAGAGAGGCAAATTACCATTTCAATTAAATTACCAAGATGACCTAGAGCATTCCATTCCAAGAAGGCCTCCTCACAGGAGAGACTATTACCAGAGTCCACACTGCCTGTGTCAGAGCCTACTGCCTAGGAGAGGGGAACAGAAACTCCAGCCCCTCCCACCCCACTGAGGGGAGGAACTTATGACACCCAGGTCCCAGTGCAGGGGCACAAACCCACTGAGAGATGAAATCTGATCACAGGACTTCAGAATGCTCCCCTTTCCTCAGACCTTCCTTGTATCACCATTCACAGTTCCTTTTACCCAGATCATCCTATCTCCCTTTTAACAAAAAAATCAGGACATATAATAAAAAACATGAGTCCAAAGTGACTTAACAAGAGTCAGAACCAGAGATGTAGTAGAGGTGTTGGATAATTATATAAGGATTTCTTTTTCTTTCCGAATTGGGGATTGAATTCAGGGGCACTTGATCACTGAGCCTCATCCCAAGCCCTATTTTATTGATTTTATTTAGAGACAGGGTCTCACTGAGTTGCTTAGCACCTCACTTTTGCTGAGGCTGGCTCTGAACTCATCATCCTCCTGCCTCAACCTCCAGAGCTGCTGGGATTACAGGTGTGTGCCACTGCGCCCAGCTACACAAGGAATTTTCAAAAGCTATGATTAATATGCTAAGGACAGAAAGGTAGGTAATATTACCAACAGCTGGAAAGTGTAAACAAAGAAAGAGAGATTCTAAGGAATCATCAAAAGGAAATGCTAGGGATCAAAAAACCTGCAACAGAAATGAAGAACATCTTTGATGGCATCTCCTCGTGGACTGGACATGACTGAGGAAAGAATCTCTGAGCATTGGATATGACAATACACTTCCAAACACATCATTAGGGAGAATTCTCAGTCATTATAGTAGACCCCAAACAGCAATCTGTGTCTGACAACAATAACACAAAGAATGGGAAGGAATTAGTAACATTTTGTTATTACAAGCTACTTGCACTGCATATGAAATGGTGTAGTATTATTTGAAAGCAGATTTAGATTAGTTTTAAATGTAGATTGCAAACTCTAGAGCAACCACTAAAAAGTTTTTAAAAATAAGAAGTATTGATATGCTAAGAAAAGAGAGAAAATATAATCTCATAAAATACTTCTTCAAAAATGAGAAAGGGCAGAAAAAGTGCATAAGACAAAAAAATCGGAACAAAGAACAAGGGTAGCAAATCAAAAAGAGGAACAAATGTGGTGGTAGAGAAAAATCAATGAAACCAAAGCTGGTTCTTTGAAAAGATCAGTAACCTTGATAAAACTCTAGCTGACATAATTAAGGATAAATAAGAGAGAAGAATCAATTACTAATGTCAGAAATGAAACGGAGGCCTTTACTACAGACATTAAAAGAACAGCAAAGGAATACTCAGAACAACTCTAAACACACAAAATTGACAACCTGGATGAAATGAGTCAATTCCTTGAAAAATACACTCTGCCAAAACTCACATAGAAATAGATAATCTGAATTATTCTAATTCTATTATAGAAATTGAATCAACAATAAACCACCTCCCAACACAGAAAGCAACAGATCAAGATCAGCTACACTGGTGATTTCCATTAAGCATCTAGAGAAGAAATTATACCAATACTCTGGCATTTCCTTCAGGGGTAGAAGCAGTGGGAAAAGGCCATTCTATGAGGCTAATGTGACCCTAATACCAAAACTAGGTAAAGGCATTGCAAGAATAGGAAACTCTAGGTGAATATCTCTCATTTATATAGATGCAAAAATCTTCAACAAAATATTGGCACATTGACTCTAAAAAATGTTTAAAAAGAATTACACACAAAGGCAAATAGGATTAATGCTAGGTGTGCAAGGCTTTGATTACAATTAACGTCATCAATCGAATCATTAGGCTAAAGAAGAAAAATCACATGATCAAAAAAAGATACATAAGAAAGCATTTGACAAAATGCTGCATGTACTGAAAACATGGCAAGGACACCCCTCTTGCTACTGTTCTTCACCATCAGACTGGAAGTCATATAACAAGAAAAGGAAATCAAAGGTATATAGACTAGAAAGAAAGAATTGCTTTCGTTTGTAGATGAAATGATCATGTATGTAGAAAATCCAAAAGAATCAACAAAAACAATTTTAGTGAGTTTGCAAGATCCAAGAATGATACACAAAAGTAAATCACTTTTGCAATATCAGCAATGAGCAAGAGGGACTTAAAATTAAAAACACAATCCATTTATATATGTATCCCCCAAAATGATTTACCTGGAAATAAATCTAGCAAAATACATACAAGATCCACAAAAGGAAAATTACTAAACTCTGATGAAAGAAATCAAAGTGGAGACATGTCATATATTCTTAGACAGAGACAATACCTTTCTTTTTATTTATTTACTTTTACATGGTGCTGAGGATGGAACTCAGTCCTCACATGTGCAAGGTGAGAGCTCTACCACTAAGCTACAACCCCAGCCCTAGAGACTTAATATTGCCTAGATGTTCATTCTTACCCACTTGATCTGAAGATTTAATGCAATCCCAATCAAAATCTAAGCAAACCATTTTGTAAACTGAAGTTTATATGGAGAGGAAAGACCCAGAATAGCCAACACGATACTGAGGAAGAAGGTCAATACTGGAGGACTGACACTGTCCAAGTTCAAAACCACTCTAAAGCTACACTCATGAGGACAGCATGGTCCTGGCAAAAGAAAATACAGTGGGCCAGTGGGACAGAATAGAGAGCCTAGGAACACAGGTGTGTGAGGACAGCTGATCGAGGAGAAGGCAGGCTTTTCAATAAATGGTGCTGGAACCACAGAACACCCACCTGTTAAAAAAAAGAAAGAAAGAAAGGAAGGAAGGAAGGAAGGAAGGAAGGAAGGAAGGAAGGAAGGAAGGAAGGAAGGAAGGAAAAGAAAAAATGAAGAAGAATCCAAACACACACCTTACAAAAGTTAACTCAAAACAAACCACAGACCCAAATGTGGAATATGAAACTACAAAACTCCTTGAAGTAATGTAGGAGAAAAATCAGATGACTTTGGGAGTGGCCATGACTTTTAGATACAACATCTAGGCACAATCCATGAAAGAAAATAAATTGATATTCTAGGTTTTTAAAACACAATTATGATGCATTCTGCTGTCATGTATTTAAAAAATAAAAGCAATTTAAAAAAAAGAATAATTTTTCATTTAAGTTCTGTCTTTCCCCCAAAGTTCTAATAAGATCCAGAAACATGGAATTATGCGGTCTGTGATGAGAATTTAACTGAAGGAGAGGAATGATTGTTTCTTATGACATTTTCAGTATTTTTTTTTTGCCCCTTGATGGTATTTTGTTACGAAAATCACTAAAACCTCAAAATACTAAGATGTGTATAGCAGGGAATTCAAGAATGAGTATTATTTGGGCAAGATGGGCGACACAGGCTTTCATTTGGAGGAGTTGTAACTGAGCAGCTTCTAGGACAGACAGCCATTCTCACAATTCTCTCGAGGTGGCTTCCTGTTTAATCTGCCCTCTTCTCTGAAGCAGGGGACAGCCACAGAAGCTCACAGGGTCTCCATCATTCCCTGAAGCTCCTGCCCAGCCTGTGCCGGCTTGCTGCGTCCTTTACACCCTGTCTTGGGCTAACATTTTTATCCCACGCTCTTCCATTCTCCTCTTTAGGGGAAAAATATTGTGAAAGGAGAAGCCGCTGCCAGAAAGCAGAATCTCAGCAGCACAAGGAAATGATCAGCTGTGGTCTGCGACCCGGCAGGCTGTGCTGGGAATTGAGCTGTCACACGAGGGAGAAAGGAGGCTTGTGAGCCGTGAGCTTAAGTGTGGGAGAGAGAGGCGAGCGTGGAAGGACTCTTTAAGGCATTTATCTGGCTTTCGGGGTTTTGATTTTATATTGTTTTTTTTTTTTTTCTATGTTTGGCTTTTGTAGCTTTTTAAATTTTTTAAATTAGATCTCTGCCTTGCTCTATAGATGTTCTAGTTTTTTATTAGTCTCTCTTCCACAATTTCTCTTCCTTATCTCTGGCAAGATCTGCCGTTAAAGACAGCCCTCCTAGGAATTGTCACAGGTCAATGGCAAGAAGAGATCTTTGAAACAGAAAAGCAAAATATTTAAAGGGAGAGAGACAGAGAAAATATTTTGAGGACCAGGGCAGGGAGCATATTACGCAGCTCCGCTCCCCATGACAACTGAGCACATTCCTCCTTCAGGGAAGCATGGCTCCAGTCAGCCCGGACGACACGGAGAGCATTTATAATTATCAAGATCCCCCGACACTAGAGTACCCTCCTTACAAAATGAGGTGTAGCACAAACGGGTGACAGTCGTCAGTGGAGGATGGGAAGTGCGGTATTGTTGGACATTTGCACACACAGGACAGAGGAGCGCTTGCTTTCCCATCACATCGGCATCAGAGGTCACAGCCCCTGCACTGATCCTGGCACCCTCCAGGCTGCCTCCTGCCCTGCCTCCTCTCCTTAACTTATGACTGCACTTATTTGTGAACCCTCCATTGCTCCTTTGTTATGTTCTGTATCTAGTTGGAGAATTCCCATGCAATAGATAAATCACTCCCTCTGCCACTTACGGTTCTTTAACAGCCAGCTACCACATGAAGAAAGGTCACGATGACCACCAACCCGCAGGTGCCACAGCGGCCATCGGCCACCCTACTCTACACGTGGAGTCCACATGCTCCCTCTCTCCTTGATGACTATTGTATGGTTTTCCCTTCTGAAGCGTCTGTACTTTCCCATTTCAACTTCTTGCTTCACTAAGAAAATAAAAAGAATCAGAAGGGATATTCCAAAGCTTTCATCGCGACATCTACTTGCTGACCTGTGCATGAGCCCATGGACTCTCTGTCACTTTTGATCAACTCTCCTCGCTTTTGCAAAAGGCAGTGCATTCTCTTGTGCACTATATTCCATAACTTCTTGCACAGTCAAGGTCCATTCTCTGGGAATTCTTCTTTTCACACACCATCATTTACTTTTCTCTCTGCTAATTCATTCCAGCAAATACTGCTCTCTTACCCAACTTTGAGTTGTAAAAATAGTTATTTTTTTTACTCCTTTCTCTCTAGCTTTTCTCCCTGTTTTCCTGGTAAGCAAAACACTGATTCCTTTCCTCCTGGTGTTTTACAATCCATTACTTTCCCAATTTCATTGTGTGATTCCAACAGAAGCATCCGTTCTCTTTCTAGGAAATTTTGAACTACTTTGAACTATCCCATTTAGCTGGTGGTTCTTTCTCAACTCCATGAACTCTAATTCAGGTATCTCAGGACTCTGTCTTGGAACATCTCTCCTTCTCTATTTACTTGACTCTCTTGGTGAGCTTATTTGGACCTATGGATGTAAATGTCAATTTTACACTGAAAATGATCAAATATATCTCTCTAGTCTAGATCTCTTCTCTGAAATCCAGATTTAGATATGTAGTTGCCTACCCAATGACTTCACTTGGATACTGATTTCATATCTCAAATTCAATGCGCGTAAATTAACTCCTGACATTTCCCCTCAAATCATCTTTACCTTCACTGACTTCTACACCTTAGTGAGTACCAGCTCTGACTTGCTCAAGCTGAACACCTTGAAGTTACCATCAACACATCCTTTCTCTCACATTTTGCATCCAAGCCATGCAATAACCAATTGGCTCTGACATCAGAGTGTTCCAGAAGCTGTCCAGTTCCTACCACCTATGTCACTATCATCTGGTCCACCATCATCTCCTCCTGGACTACTCCGATGACTCTGCTTCTTCCTATCTGTATGGAGGAACTGAGGGGAACCTAACATACAATTGCTAAACAGTTGGCTCAAATGCCAACTCACTTAAAGCCAAAGCCCTTTTAGTTCTTCATTGGGCCCAGTGAGTCCACCCCCTCCCTTCCTGGTTTCTCAAGCATTCCTCTGGCTCTCTGGACCCCAGCCACAGGGATCTTAGTCTTTCCAGGTTTGTTCCAACATCAGGGCCTTGATATCTGCTAGTTCTAGGACCTGGAACAACCTTTTACCAGAGAGTTTTATATTTTGTAGTCTCATCCGCAACCCATTTTGTTCAAACTTCAACCCTTCAAACTTTATCCTGTTTTTGCTTTGTTTTTCATTTTTCTCCAACCATATTGCAATATACCATGCTTTATAGTCATGCATGTTTGTTCCTCTTAGAAAATATAAGCTTCATCAGGCAGTAATTTTTAATGTTTTGTTCACTTCTTTATCTGATATGCTAAGAATGTGCCTGACACAGAATAAAGAAGTAATATGCTAACCTCTGAATGAATGAATGAATGAATGAAGTAAACATTGTTTGTTTGGTTTTGAAACTTATTTTAATTAGTTCAGAATGGCTATCTAGAAAGTCTCAGAGGGATCACATGTTTCTAATTCCCTCAGCATTTTGGATTACACTTCTGAAGAAAGTGAAGTCCACTCCATTTCTTTTGGAAATGCTTCCAGTCCTAAGAAAGAGGGAGGCACCATCACTGTGTGGTATAGAAGTGATTTTTCAGCACAGTGTTATAATTGAAGGGTTTTCCTCAAACCAGCTTCCTTTAGGCCAGCAGTGAAACAAAACAGAAGTCTGCACTCAAGCTCAGGAATGCTAATTTTGGTGTTCAAACAGTTCAGTTTTAAAGCATTTAGCAAACATACCCAAGGAAAAATTCCCTCGCTGCTGTGTTTGCTTTTATAGTTTTAAGCACTGTGGTTTTATGCAGGAGGAAATAGATTTTTGAGGTGACAATGACAGGTGAAATAGGATGCAAAAAAATGAAACTTCACATCCATCAGGAATATAAACTGAATTGTCTTTCAAATATATTCTTCATTCAGTTCACAATTCTGGCTGGTTGTAAATGCTACGTGGAAAGGAAATGTTCTACTCAGACATAAACCCCAGGATCCTCAATGAGCAACAGTGAAGTTGAATTAACGTGGTACCCCTGGGAAGTTCCAGTGATGTGCTGAGTCTAACTTATAACTTCTAGTGCCTCCCATCAATAGCTAGTTAACCTGTATTTTTTGTTGTTGTTGAAAACAAGCAATAGTAAACTCTTATCCAATAAATTGTCATAAATGACTAATATTTAGGTAGAGTGCTAGAGTATATATAATATTTGTATTGCCAATTTCTTAAAAATTATATAAATACATATGTATTTCTTAAAATTGATATAGACAGCCTAATGCACTGAACATCATAACTTTCCTGAATATAGGTAATAATTAGAAACATGCCCTCTCATGCCATCAATGATTATTCCATCAGAACTTGCTAGAGTAATAAATAGCCTGATATTAGATAACAGATGATCTGCTATAATTATTATTCTTTAATAAGTTGAGAGGTATTTCAAGATACCTGAAGTTGAAAAGTGAATACGTGCATTCATGTAATGTGTTTGTCAATATTATAGAATTCTGACTGAGTCAAATGTGCTTCCTTGACCTTGGTAGGGATCTGAAAGTTCAGGTTATGAAGAAGTATTTATATTTGAAAGTGGGTATTTCTATGAAAATTTAAAGTTTCTTTAATTAACTTAAAACTATTTTAAGAGAAGTTCTTATTTTGGATTTAAAAATCCACAGAGTTACAGGATACTGACAAGCCCTAAGTAAAGGAATGGATGTTGAACGTTTCCACACTAAAATGTACATGCTGATAGGATCGATGTAAAACCTTAGAACATTCCGGCTGGTATGAGCACATTAGGAGCTGAGAGCAACCCTTGTGACATTTTATGGTGAAATGCCAAAACTTTTGTTAGTATTTCAGAAAACAGCCCAATTTGTTAAAACAAAACAAAACAAAACTACATGCATTAAATTCTCTCTAATGTTTTTAAGTCCTTTGGGTATAGACCAAGGAGTGGGATAGCTGGGTCAAATGGTGGCTCCATTCCCAATTTTCCAAGAAATCTCCATACTGCTTTCCATATTGACTGCACTAATTTGCAGTCCCACCAGGAGTGTATGAGTGTGCCTTTTTCCCCACATCCTCGCCAACACTTATTGTTGTTTGTATGCATAATAGCTGCCATTCTGACTGCAGTGAGATGAAATCTTAGAGTAGTTTTGATTTGCATTTCTCTAATTGCTGGTGATGATGAACATTTTTCCATATATTTGTTGATTGATTGTATATCATCTTCTGAGAAGTGTCTGTTCAGGTCCTTGGCCCATTTATTGATTGGGTTATTATTATTATTATTTTTTTTAGTGTTTAACTTTTTGAGTTCTTTATATACCCTAGAGATTAGTGCTGTATCTGATGTGTGAGGGGTAAAGATTTGTTCCCAAGATGTAGGCTCTCTATTCACCTCACAGATTGCTTCATTTGCTAAGAAGAAACTTTTTAGTTTGAGTCCATCCCATTTATTGATTCATATGACATACATATTTATTGATGCATACTATAGGGACACAGCCACATCAATGTTTATAGCAGCACAATTCACAATAGTTAAACTGTGGAACCAACCTAGATGCCCTTCAATAGATGAATAGATAAAAAAGTAGCATATATACACAATGGAATATTACCCAGCAATAAAAAGAGAATAAAATCATGGCATTTTCAGGTAAATGAATGGAGTTAGAGAAAATAGTGCTAAGTGAAGTTAGCCAATCCCAAAAAAACAAGTGCCGAATGTTTTCCTCTGATATAAAGAGGATTCATAGTGGGGTAGGGAGGGGGAGCATGGGAGGAATAGACAAATTCTAGATAGAGCAGAGGGGTTGGAGGGGAAAGGTGGAATGTGATGTCATTATGATCCAAAGTATAGGCATGAAGACACGAATTGTTGTGAATATACTTTGTATACAAACAGAGATATGAAAAATTGTGCTTTATATGTGTAATAAGAATTGTAATGCATTCTTCTGTCATATATAAATAAAAATTAATTTAAAAATTCTCTCTAATAATGTGTTGGTAGTTAAACTAAGCTGATTTCATTAATACTTTCCTCATAGTCAGAAAAAATGACTGATGCAACAGACAGAAGTTTGAGAAAAATAGTTTTAATTTTTTTCTTGAAAATTTCAAATCTGTGTGATCTGCTCTTATATATCTGCTTGGTAATATATTTTAATTATGTGCCCAAAATGCCTGAACATCTAATCTTCTTAGGGATTTATTTGTTGGGTTTTATTTGCATGCATTGTTCAGGTAGACCCTGACATAAAAGTATATATATTGCAAACCCGTGCTGTCCCTTTCTCACTAGTGACAACAAATCAGTCTGCACATCTCAAAACCTTTTTTTAACTTTTTAAACTTGGATTAAATTAATTATATTCATCCTTCATGGGAATGTTGCACAAATACATAACAACATGTGAACAGTATAAAGGTAATTTATGTTATTTGACTCTCTCAGTAAATGTTAGATATTAGTGAAAGACAATGTCTTGGCATTCTGGACACTCCAATTAATTTTCAAAAAGGTCTAATTCTTGTTCAATCTGCGGTATTGAAAAAAAAAAGTAAATAGTATAGCAGAATGAATGACCATTAGTTCCTTCTAATTCTTTCACTGTGTGTGTGTCTGTGTGTAGTGTCTCCGTGTGTATGTTTGTATACACACATGTATAAAGAAACACTTGACAATTTTTTTTCACAATGATAGTTTCAAAGTTTCTGTTTATTCTCAAGCTTCATGGATAGGCTTACTCTATTTAAAAAAATACACCCCCAAAAAACCTTTAACTGGGCTACAATAATAAGTCGACTTCTCTTATGTGGTACCTGCCATAAATGGTCATCTCTGTGAATAATGTAGAACTAAAAATGTATGAAATATGAGGACCTTTCCCCACTTTGCATAATGAGGTAATTAGTTGTCTTAGTCTCTGGATGATCGGCAATATTCCAGAAATATGTGCTTGGCTATGAATTGTGAGAGAATTAAATGTAAGAGTCCCAATAATTGCTATAATTGCTGATAGGCTCAGTCTCATCTTACAATTATGTTCCAGATGTGCAGTAAGAGTACTTAGTGTGGCTTATAGTTTTCATGGCTCAAAGTACTTTCAAACTTAAATCTTGCTACTAATAACTATAATGAATGTTACAAATACTTTCTCCTACTTTAACATTAGTTCATGTCCTTTATTATAAAATACCATGCACATGTAAATTTCACATAATTGGATTGGCTCATCAATCTGTTATTCCCCAATTATAAAACAAAATAGTTACTGAATGAGATTTATGGGTAAGGTGCTAGGAAATATTTTTTAGGCCTTCGAAACCCTGATTTGCATATTCTAATTAGCAGTTTATTAATCTTAAATGCATAAGGAAATTAACTGCAGCTTAATCCCATAAAATTCATCACTGTAATCCTTTATTACATTGCTTTGATATACATTATTTTTTCACAGTTTATGTACTAAAGTTATGCCTAGGAGATAGAAAATTCCATTCAGTTATTCCAATTACAGGGCTTTCTCCACTCCCATAACCACCTAAAGTATATTAAAATTTTATATTTCATAATAACTTTTGCTTTTAATGAACTTTTAAAATATTTTTTGTTTCCAAAAATCTGTTTTACTTGCCTATTTCAGAGGATGTATCCAATATCATGGTTGATCCCGCGTCTAGTTTTAGGGAACCAGAAACCAGAGTCAATCACTTTCTGTTGAGAACATAGTTTTTTTCCCTCAGTTTATCAGATAATAACTTCCATGAAGCAAATTACATTAATTCAAAAAAATCTTTATTAAGTCCCTTCCACAAGTCAGAAACTAAGTATGATCCCCAGTGGACGTCCTGAGACCTCTGAGATGCAGCCCTTTGGGGAGAAACAATTTCTTCTGGTCCCCTTCCCATCTGGCTGGCTGGCAGGCGGGGGTACATTTCTGGGAGTTCTGGCCCCCAGTCTCCTGGGATCAGTGTTGGGGCATTCACACCCTAGCACGTGTGGCCACTGAGATTTACTGCACTCCCCATAAAGAGTAGCTCCTTCAGGCTGTAAGAGAGGGCACCACTGTGTCCTATCAGGAAGTTCTAAGCAGTTTAAAGATTTAAGAAACTTCTTAAGCCTTCACATTTCAAAGGGCTCATCCTGAGCTTCCAAATCCAATCCATTTCTACAACCAAATGATGATAATCGAGGGTGTGATCTTTCGTCTCTGTTCTATTGCCCATAAAGCTTGCCCCTTTACTCATGTGGTGCATGAGTATAAAAAACCAAAAACCAATTTTCCTATGTGGTACAGAAATGGACTTTTTGTAAGCAATTGCAAATGAGGATAGAAGGTTTCTGTGTTGTTGCCTCTGCATGTTATCTCTTTATGTAACATATATTAGACATGTGTATAAACTGTGCGTTAATTATACTCTAGCCTTGTGAGCGTGCTTCTTCAATTAAAAACAAGAATTTCACTGTGCCCTGGTCCAGTGTGTGCTGGACCACCAGCTCACCTGACATGGGTAATTTATAACGGACAGAAGCATATTTTCTTACAGTTCTGGAGCCTGTAAAGTACAAGATCAAGGTGCCAGCATCTGGGCAGAGCCTTCTTGCTGCACTGTCACATGGCAGAAGGTGGAACATCAAGAGGCAAACGGGGGCAGAACTCACCCCTTTATAATGACGGTTATCCTGCCCATGATAGTGAGACCCTCATGGCCCAATCACCTCTCAAGGGCCACAATGGCAACCATACTTTAGCACCTGTTTTGGAGGAGACAAGCATTCAAAACATGGCAATTGGGAATAAGATGTTTCTAATATGTTTCTGTGTTATCATGTACTTGATGTATATTATTTATTGCTATATATTAGAAGTTACTCATTATTTAATTTATAACAAATAATAAATTGTATATAAAGAGAGAAAAATTAACAATACATATGTATATATAGAGGGGGGGATGGACAAAAGCAAAAACATAGAATGACTTACAACTTCTTAGATGTCTGCATACTTGGATTTGCATGGTCCATGGCTGATATTTAGCACATGTGCCCTTTGATGACTATAAAATTTACAATATTTATACATCGATTAATAGCCACCGCCCAAGCGCCCTGAATCAGCTCCCAATTTGCATCATACCACTTTTCTTGGGAGACCCCAGCTGTTGCTTTGGCACTCAGGCCAGAGTCCATTCTAAATGGTCAGTGCCCACAACACATGGGTGTTGAATACTTGAAATGATGTTGCCCAGATGTTCTGATAGGCTTGATTAAGACTACCAACACCAGGAGAAACAATAGCTCTTCTTGGGGAGAGCCATAGCCCTTGGGAAGCACTGCAGTTTCATGGAGACATGCAAAATAGTGTCTCCATATCAAAAAAGTTCAATACTATAGCCGGTGCCTGGGAACTCCATGAGGGGAATTTTGTCTCCAAACCTCAAACCCCTTATTTCCCAACAAAAATTTGCCTCTCTTATCTATGCAGTTTGATTTCTTCATTTTTCCCTTTTATATCTGTGCAGTTTTAATATAATGTCCACGTTGCCATTGCTATCTGGCTGGAAATTACACACAGCAAGTGAAAGGGGGATTTGAGTGAGGACACAGGTTATGCACCTTCAGGAAGAGAGGAAGGGATGAAATTTAAGATCTCTAATGAGTGGCATTTAAAAAGAAAAGAAATCAGGACATTTAGAACTGACCAACTTGAATCAGCACAGCTCAGAATCTTTTATGCTTTCATCTTGGTTGATTAAACTCAGGTCCTTTATTGCAACCTTGTTTTTCATTTTTGGACTCATTTTTAATGAGTTCTGTATCTACGAAATTATGATCCTGGCCTAGATATGAAAGATTTCTGAAATCAGCCAAGGTAGACCTAAAAGAAATCATATCATTTCAAAGCAAGGCATGAGAGGTTTTCTTGTAGCAGTGGGATCCTTTAGCATGATGGTGTCACACTGGGGGTACTTAAGAGGAGAACTCAAAAAAATTTTATTGGTCCCTTAGACCAAGAGTTAGAGGCCCAAAGCAGCCATGAGACCATTGGAAAATTAAAGGGTGTGTTTATTTTTATTGGCAAGAAATCAAATGTGCATTTACAATATGGCCAAGTACTTGGAAAACACTGTCCATTCTCTGAGTCCACTGTACCCTATTTCTTCAAAGGATTTCTATAGCTTTTAGAAATGAACTTCTCAGAAAACTTTAGACACTTTTTTTTTCTTATTTTCTGCTTATGATTTGTTTGTTAGTTTCTCTGTGGGGAAAGTAAAACCAGAGAAAATCAAAATACAAGTGTTATTTAGGCAGTTGGCAGAATATTTCCTTCGTGTAGGATATTACAAAAATGGATGTTCCTGAACCAAAACCATAAAAGATCTTTATTATATTTCTGAAAACATTTGTTTCCTTAATTATGTTTTTCAGAGAGCTTCTTCCCTAAATATTTCCGATAACGGATCACACTGTAAGATGTCACCTCAAGTTACCACACTCATACATCACTCTGCTGTTCCTGGTGAATCAGATCAAAATGGATAAGTTACCAGAGAAGGAATGACATGCTCTCATTAAAAACAGACACACTGCAGACTTCTTTTGAAAATTCCTCTAAGGTAGGCACACTAGTTAAAAAGAAGTTGGAAATATAATTTTCAAACACTTCGATTTAATTATGGCAAGGCTCCACGTGTAACATTGCTGGCCCCACGGTTTTCTACAGAAAAGTTTTGAACTTCTATTAGTTTCTCCCATAAGATAATTAAGCACATCTTTAATTTAGCTCTTTCCTCAGATTCACTTGGGTTTTGCAGATTGAATCCATCCCCACCCTTACCTACAAGTAGCGAAATCTATGTGTTTTTAATTGCTCTTTAAATTTCATAAACCAAAATAACATATGGTTGTTTACAAAGATCTAATTAGCACATTTACCTAAATATGCTTTCATGGTTCTGAAGACATTAAAATTAAAATGCAAATTATAATATGGATATGAGAACTAAGGGAGAATAATTTTAACCAAAGTGCCCGGAGGCAGATGATTTCCCCTTGCTGTTAGCTTACCAGGTTTGCACTGAAGAAAGAAGGCAGAACCTGTGTGTACAAGCTAGAAGCCTTCATTTTGCATTCATGTAAGATGGTATCAACCAAGAGACATATTACTAATAGAGCAAAAAATCAACTCAGAAATCCAACACTGATTAATACCTCAAAAGAAATTAGGGATAAAGAAAGAAAGAACCATTAGGGAAGAAGAAATTCCAGTTATTAATAGAATAATCCTAGCACAATTAATATTTCAGTAGATTGGTCCAGAAGATTTTTTTTTTTTTAGAGAAGATCTGTCTTCAGTATGTTTCCAAAGCCAACTAAGTACCTGGCTGGTATTGGGAAAGACTCCTCCAAGCCAGTGAGGCTTTTTTCAAAATGTGAGTTTTGATGAGTTGAACTGAAGACTCAAGGAATATCCTGGGAAGGTACAGCTATCACAGGATTCAGGGCGGGTAAGAGAGGACACCAGTTGGTGGGTGAAACTACGACTGGTGACCAATTTTTGAATACATATAATCTGGAGAAACATAAAACTATATCTGTGCACTTATTAATTATATTATCTACTCTAAAGGATGATGAGGTTTAAAAAAGCATGTGTTATCCTGGTCCTTGTAAACCTAGAAGGTTTTAAGGAATCATTGATAATAATAAAGACATGAAATAATAAGTACTAACTTTTTGCCTATTTTTTTTTCCCATTTATTCCTTTGGCAAAGCCATGAGGGAACATCCTTCATTCAGAACAAAGTTAGATGTCATATTTTTGCAGCACAGATATGATGCATGTAAATTTCTCCTTTGTAACATCTTCTGTATGAGACCAAAGGAGGAACTCTGCGGAAATTAAAAGCAAAGGGGTCAGAAATAGTAGTTACTTCCATTTATTATGGACTGATTGCTTCACACATATTATGATGCACATGGCTGCTAGCACATAACTTCTATGACGCCAATGACATTGCACAGTCAATACATCATTATTTTGCAAAAGGACAATGCTATATCTGAGGGACTGTGGGAATAATGATATTTCATAATACAGTTGGCAGAACTGGTCATCTTACCCAAGTTTGTCTTCAAAGCCTATTTTAACTGCTTGTGATGGACTGACCTGTGTCCTTCCAAAAGAAGTGCCTGACCCCCAGCCCCCTTGTGATGCTTCATTTTCTATGTGACTGGGCCCAGGGATGCCCTGGCAGGTGGTAAAGACACATGGGTGTTCCTCTGGGGTGTTTCTGGAGATACTTCTATTAGAGTCAGTGCACAGAATCAAGAAGGTCACTCTCATCAGCGTAGGTGGGCATTAGCCAATCCACTGAGGGTTTGAATAAAAAGAAAAGGCAGAGGAGAGGTGGATTTCCTTCAGTGTGAGCTGGGACAGCCACCTTCTCCTGCCCTTGGCATCAGCCGCTCTGGGTTTCAAAACCTCAGCAGTGGCTTTCAGCGATGGCCCACACAGGGATGCACAGATACTCTTCCTTTGGTTTCTCTGGAGAAAACAAACACATCCCAGTACTTGTTTGTGACCTTATTTGAAAATTATGCCTTTATAAATATAATTAAGGATCTCAAAATAAAACAATCCTGGATTGAGGGTGACCCCTAAATCTAAGTACTAGTACTCTTGGAAGAGAAAGAACACTTGAGACAGACTTCAAAGATGGAAGCAGAGATCCCAGCTGGTGGTCACGGGCCCAGGAGTGCCGAGAGCCTCCAAAATCTGGAAGAGAGGGAAGGATTCTCCCCTAGAACCCCCAACCCCGTGACATCCAACTTCTGCCTTCCAGAACCGAGAGACTCCATTTCTGTTGGCTTAAGATACCAAGTTTGTGATAATTTATTGTGGCAGTCATAGGAAACCACTGTGTCCATAGATGATGGAGATTTAAGACAAACAACTGATGGAAATAAAGGAAAAAACAGTGGATCTGGCATATTTTAAATGAGATACACTAAAATCAGGAAAATCTTCAGATTAATTAAATGCTATGTGAACTTTTTTCAACTATTATCTAGAGGATCTCAGCTCTAACAGAGAAAATCTAACCTTGCCTTTCTTGGGGGGATAAAAAAAGTGATGACTCATAATTTACATTGTGATAGGAAATGATTTTACAGACAAGATCCAACCACCAGTGCAACTGGATCTTATCAAGATGAAGATAATTACTTGAACCCCATTGGATTTAAGCAACTATGCAAAATGTGTTTTCTCAAAGATTTAGCCTTTCTAATATCTCAAAACCTGAGTAAGACATATGGAAATGCTATTTATAGAAATAACTCTCTATAAATAATATTGAATTGTTACACTAGACATTTTTTTTTTTTGCAATAGAATAAAAGCTTTCTTTATAAGGAAAATCTCTAATACCATGTCTTTTCATTGCCTGCAGCTTTAAACATTTTCAGAGACAGGAACTATAGTAATAGAAGTTTGCAAATGAAGTGGTTTGTAAATCTTAAACTGCAATTTTCTCCCAAACAAAACAACAACTAAAAAAAAAAAAAGCTCTCTAAGGAGAGATGAAACCGTGAAGTGTTTTATTTGGCACTCAGATGTTGCTGGATGTTTCCAACAACAACAAAAAAATCCCCCATTTAAATAGCACCTACATCTTTCCACCAAAATCTTCCCTTCTCTTTTATCTGCCGACGGGACAGGGGATGAGAATCTTAGGCCAGTTAGATTCATTATTCTTTCCTTTCCACATGGATATTCCGCAGTCTGAAACTTCCTTCAAAATTTAAAAAAAAAAATATATATATATATATATATATATATATATATATATGAACAGTCCTAACTACAACCTATTGCTTGTTTATTATACCTCTATGAAACAACCAATGTAGCTATTGATATACCATTTACATTTACTAGTATTCAGACATATTTTGGCATGTTTTATTATTTTATCTCATAAAGCCTGAGATTTTTATGGCATCATTTAACACATATTTGGGAAATCATAAAAAGGTGCAGTCAGTCTCTGCTTTTCAGAAAGCTTCTAATCTTTCAGTGATCTATTTAAATTCATACCATAACAGAAAACGCAGTCTCATTTCTGTTGGTCTCCATCTAAAACTGTAATGTCCCTCCCTATCTCAGGCTCTGTCATTATTCCCTCTCATTCTCTGAACAGTGGTTAGTGCCACACTAGGGTTGCAGCCACAGCCGTAAAACATTTAATTTAGGTTCAACTGGAGCTGGTTAAAGCAGACAGCTGAAAGAGGGGGACAAGAGAGCAGCAGATTCTCAATGGGGTAGTAGAATAATGAGATTATTATTTTTTCCTTGTATAACTAGGAGGCAGCATGCTATATTGGACAGAAGAGGAGCTCTGCATTCATTCTAACTAAATCTCAATGCCGATTTGCCCTCTTCATGGATAATTACTTCACTTCTCTGAACTCCATTCTTAACTTGGTTGAAAAATGAGAATAAAGATATTGCAAGGATTAGATAAAATAATGTATGTAACAGCACAGCGTTCGGAACTTGAATGATAATCAGTTACGTGGTAATTACCTCCAGCTAACCCACACCATCTTACAACTTGTGTCTGTCTTCTAGAAAAGACAGTCCCCGCAGCACAACTGCAATGGAGTAGCGGAGTCGACATTTGGCCGAACAAATCATGCCTCACATGGAATTTATAGAATCAGAGAAATTTTAAAGACAGGCTAGTGCTTCATTTGGTAATGCCACTGGTGACTGGCAAATGGATAGTAGAATCAAGCGCACTTATTCACACTCAGCAATAGGAATCTTCCTCCTATTATGTTTCCAGGTCTTATAAATGACTGAAAAAGAAAAAGGAAAGGCTGTCTCTGGCCATGGATGCTGTCCATTATCAAGAGGCCAAGTAGAGAATCTATGACTGACATGAAAATACTTTTGATTTTGTGGATTCAGGATCAAAACTGGCTTTGGGTACCCTTGAATCCAACTGCAATAAAATCAAAGCTTTGAGACTTTTTGAGATGGAAGCAGTGACATTGTGAAGGATCAAATAAAAGAAAAATTCAGTGCAAATAAGAACAAGTCTTGTGAATTTTTAGCCAGGGTGGTGCCTAACGTAATGGCAGGGTCCACAGTGAATATACAAAAGCTGATTGGAATAGCTTCTTCAAAGCAGGAGGGTCATGTTTTGAAGTCTGAAGAGCATCTAAAAATGTGGCATATCTGCTACCTATATTTTAACAGGGAAATAGCCAGAGAAACAAAAGCAAAGCTCTCTGAATTACTTTCTCAAGAGGTCACTCACTACTTAATTCCCTCCAAAATGTCTTCTGAGAATTCAGTCCAAATTTTCCCAACTAAAACTTTCATAATCCTGAAAACCTTCTTTAAAAAGAAAGGCTAGAATTTATAAGAGTTTTGTACAAAAGCCTGTGATAATGGGACATAAATGTCATTTTCAATGATTTTACTCCTGAGCATGCTATCCTGTTTAACTAATTCAGATTTAGGATGTAACACAGCGTTCATAGCTATTTATATTTGAGTAAATATAGCATTCAGGATAGTTTCTTTTATCTTTTGGGTAGTAGGATCATGGTTGGAATTAGATTTCCCTAAAATACAATGCTTTCCTGTGAAAGGAAAGATCAGTTGTGACATGTCATTTCAATTGGTAACACCTTGTCCAGAAATCTCATCCCTCACAATGCTCCCACGACTTTATTCTGATATTTTAGAGGACTTTATTTTTTAGTCCCTTGAATATCAAAATCAGAATTTACCTCAGACCAAAATCCGATATTCCAGTGTACTCTATCTAAAAAGGGGGCACAGAACCCCTGGGAATTTAGCTTCTTTTTGATTCTATCTTCACAATAGCTATCATAGTTAATGATTTGAAATTTGAACAGAGAGTCCTAAAGGGAGGTGGGTGTGGCTTGCATCCTATTTTAAACACACACTGTGGGATTTATTTGTGGGCTATCCCATTTTCCTGTCCTTCCTTGCAGGTCTTGATCACCATCAGAAGAGCCGCTTAATGGATGGAGGGCCTAAACCTGGAGGTTGGAGTACTTGATAGCCCACAGGACCGGGCTTTATCCATCAGATTAAAATAAATAGTGGTGCTCCATATATAAGTAGCTGTTTCATGGAAAAAAAATCGAGAAATATTCTGTATTTCATCCTACATTTAGGAAATTCAAGATGCTTATTAGGCCTAAAGAAAAACAGCCCAAATACCTTGACCACATATTTTTTCTCAGGTGAACATCACTGGACACCAACTTTTCTTTTCATGAGGCATAGTTTAGAAAATGGAGCTCTGGAGTTTATGTTTACACCCGGAGCATGAAGTTCTTAGTAGCTGTTCTAAGAACCTCAGCTTTTCTAAGGGAAGCTGGTTCACATGTTCTCCTTGTCTGTGTGCTCGGGATGAACATTTGCTGCAGAAAAAAGGACTTCCTCTCCGGGCCTCTGCAGGCCTGGTGTACCGTGACCCAGGCCTGCGTCTCCTCCTCTTCACTGCAGCTTGAGATCCTGGAGGGGCTTAGACCACATGGATCCAAGAACTCAGGAATAAAACAAAAATCTTGGAAAGATCCAGAATTAGAGGACTGTTTCTAATATTTTCTTGATAAACTTGGTAACATGTTTTATATATTTTTACAGATTACAAACTTCACTTTAGTCAGAAGCTATTAGTAACAGAAGTTCTAATGTATGGAGAAAGGTGGCTACGAAAACAGTAATGCTATCTCTAAAAGATGGGATCCCAGGAGAATCAAAATTCAGGTATTTTTATAAGACTTTAGACAAAGAAGAATCCTGCATCAGCTGTTCTCACTTCTCCTTCATGAAGAGATGATGGGTGCCAGCAAAAGGACAGCTAACTATACTGGTTAAGGTGGAAAATACCATTTAGTTTATGGCTGAGGAAATCCTCAGGGAGAGGCCAAGTCTACCATGGTCATAATGCAATAGAAGAATGGGTAGAGCCAAGAGACGAGTCTTGGATGTGGGCAACAGTGATGCCAATGGTAAGGGAAGAATTGCTGAGCTGCCCGAGCACCTGAGCAGAGACTGAGGCATGATCAGGAACACAGAGACCCAGGATGTTGGGTAGAGGACTGAACTGGACTCATCGCTTCATTCACCAACAATGAAGCCTATGAACTGGGTCACAACGACCTCTGTGAGAATTCTCACACCCATGGGCAAAGGTGTAGGGAGCTGGTAACATGGTAGCAGGGATGAAGTGTGTGGGGATAAAGGACCACATTCTTCAAAGGTCCTAACTAAGCACATGGTCTCTTGACACAGCAATTTCACTTTAGGACTCGATTTTTAAGAAAACAAATTAAGGATCTTTGCAAAGATATGTTTATAAAGTTGTTATTTTTAACATTTCAATAATGGTGTCTGCAATAATATTATTAAGATGTTAATAACATTTATGGTACAAAATTATTTATATTGAACTTTTTCAGTGCATTTTGCTAAATGTGTAGCATAATACTGACAAATGTTATGTATTGGAAAGTACAAACAGACAAAAGAAGTATGATAGAGAAAGACTAGGGATGTTAGAAGTAATCATTTCTAGATGGTAGATTTCAGGTGATTTTTAGTACCTCATTTGTTTACTTTGGTAAATTTGATATTTTTCTTTTATCTGCATTTTCTGCTTTCCCCCCATAGTTAATACAAATAAGTTATTTTGAAAAAAATAATGTTTTTTCAAAAGAGCTGTTTTCACCACCTAATCATTAGGATGCTATAGACACACTATCAAGCATGGGCAGGAAAAGGGGTGGCGGAGCTCTTGTTCTCTGCCAGGAGGGATGTATGTCATTGGTGGGACAGACACGCGCACTATACACATATTACACATGAAGGTGTTCACAGCCATTCTATTTGAAATACCTCCAAACTGAAAACAACCCAAATGTTCATCTGCAATGAAACAGAAGACAAACCGTAGTGCCCTCCACACAGCAATGAGAGAGGCCTAAAGCCTCTCCAACACAGATGGATCTGTGAAATTTAACACAGAGCAAAAGAAGCCGTACACAGGACAGTCTAAAGTACACTCTTCCCCACTGGCCCCCAGTTCTGGAGACTGACCAAGGGTGCTTTGACCAGGAGATACTTCCCTGGATTTTTTTTTAATGCAGGGACTTGTTCAGTTGCCCAGGCTGGCCTTGAACTTTCTATCCTCCTGCCTCAGTCTCCTGAGTCACTAGGATTACAGATGTCCCCCCTGACAAGGCTCATATGTAAAGTTCAAAAATGGGAAAATGTATCTGTAGTTTCAAAAGTCAGGACACTCTTTACCCTTGGGGTAGAAGGTTCTGGAAGGGGTTTAAAGGAATCTGGCTGGGACATAGGTAAAATTTTGTTTCTCGGTCTGGGTCTTGGTTACAGGGTCGTATCTACTTTGTGAAAAGTAACCAAGTTTGTGGCTATGACTTTTATACATTATGGAGCTTACATTTTAATAAATCTGACTTCAAGAAAAGAGTTGGTTTCAGGCTGGGGACAGGAGGGAACACCTGTGCACCACCTGATATCCACACTGTATGGGAGACAGGAGAGTAGCTTAGGAAGACACTGCGGTGTCGACTGAGAGTGCTGGGTTCAGGGCCAGAGGGAACTAGACTGAGTTCCTGTAGGCCCAGGAGTTGAGTTAGAGGGGTTCAGAGGTGGAGTCAGGGCCAGACTGTGGGAGACCTGGGGAGCCAAGATAAGGACTTGGGGTCCTACTGTTAGTGTGATGTGAAGCCATTTCTATGAACAGCGTGGATCCCAAGAGCCCTCACTGGGACAGCAGAAGAGAAGGCACGCCATAGAGAGGGTAGCAATGGCGATACCACGCGGTGGACTGTGCAGCATCCCAGGTGCAGCAGGGCCTCTTCTGGAGGGGAGCGAGGCTGGGCGAGATTCTGAGGATAGATCTTAACCGTGGCAGAAGAACCAAAGGGATGCAGGAGACCGTGCCATCTCGGGAGAGACTTGTGAGACAGATTATTCCCATTGTGGAAGGCCTTGCCCACCAGCAGCAGCCTTGGGAGCTGGTGTGAAGCTACTTGGGGATGAGAGGAAATGCCTTTCTCTTCTGCACTCTGTGTTAGCCTGAGACCAACACAACAAGACGAAAACCAAAACGTCTTATTAAAAATCAAAACCCCCAAAAGCAAACCCCAAACTCCCATTGTTCTTTCAGTCAAATAGACCAATAGCCAAATGAAACGTTCTCTCCCCCACACGGGATCATGCCCTGACAGCACCTGCAGTATTCCTTGGCCCAAACCAAAACAAAACAAAAGCACATTTAAGAGAAATAGAATGTTCAGGATGCTCTTACTGGGTCATATTTTAAATCCTTAAAAATAAATAGGGTTTTATAATGATAACCACAAAAATTGAAATATTTATATTATAAAATAAAATAAAACCTCCTCCGTGAATGGAAAAGAAAATGTGGTATATATACACAATGGAATATTATTCAGCATTAAAAGGGAATGGAATCATGGCATTTGCAGGTAAATGAATGGAGTTGGAAAATATAATGCTAAGTGAAGTTAGCCAATCCCAAAAAATCAAACGCTGAATGCTTTCTCTGACTTAAGGATGCTGATTCATAACATGGTGGTGGGGGCGTGGGAGGATTAGATGAACTCTAGATAGGGCAAAGGGGAGGGAGGGAAAGGGAGGGGGCATAGGGTAGAAAAGACAGTGGGATGAGATGGACATCATTACCCCAAGTACATGTATGAAGACACAAATGGTGTGACTCTACTTTGTGTTCAACCAGAGACATGAAAAATTGTGCTCTCTGTGTGTAATATGAATTGAAATGTATTCTGCTGTAATATATACCAAATTAAAATTTAAAAAAAGAAAAAAAATCTTCTCCAAATACAGTAGATCCAGATGGTCAGGGTTTTTATCTTTTTCTATTAATTGCCAGGTACATTTTTAGTGAAGAATAAACAAAAAATACTACCACTTTTGGTGTCATCACAGGTAGGAAACAATATCTACTTTTACATTTCTAATGCTGTCTCTTCAAGAATGAAAGTGTAATAAACTGAAGCAAGCTGCTCCCCACGAATCCATAGATGATTTCTAAATCTCATTTCTTCAAAATGGGACATACTTTGGAGACAGAGCCTTGGGAAAGATAATTATGTGACAATGAAGTGCTTAGGGTGGACCCTAATCCAACGTGGCTTGATGTATTCATAAGACAAAGCGTCTCTGTGGACGCAGACACACACAGGAAGATGCAGAGAGGCCTCCGGAAAAGCCCCCCAGCTCTGCTAACTCCTAGATCTTGGACTCGCAGACTCCAGAACTGAGAGAGTGAAGACCCGTTGCTTAAGCCACCCGGTCTGTGACGCTTTGTACTGCAGCCTTGTAAACTAAGACACCAGCTGACAAGTACTGTCTCATCTTCCAGGAATGAGCAATTTTCCTGGGTGAGACTCCTCATTTTTCCTCAGAACAGGAAACCCAGAGGGATGTCAGCACTGTGTCTGAGAGTGTGGGTTTCAGAGTCTGACTGGGATCTGAACCTGGGATTTGCCAGTTTGCATTTGAAGGCACTACACCCAGGAACTCACTTTTCTCAGTCCTATGACAAATAGCACCTACCTCTGAATATTTTGTGAGCAATAAAACAGATAACAAAAGCCAAATAATGTAAAGTTTCTTAGCAAATAGCTTACATCATAAAAGTATCATTTTCCTTTGTCTGCTTTTGTACGGAAGGCAATCTAACAACAAACAGCTTGAGTCACCGTATTACTGTCAAGGCAACTGGCCTACAGGGCAGAGTCTTAGTAACAGAACACTAGAGCCACATGATCTGAAGAAAGATGACCATTTTTCTTGTTGTCTTTTGAAGACAGCACCTCATCCATAAGATGAAAGGCAATCTGTTAGTTTTCTAGAAGACCACAATAGTGCTGCAGACAAGGTGGCTTAAATGACATTAATTAATGTCCTTGCACTCCTGGAGGCTGAAGTCCAGGGTCAAGGTGCAGCAGGTTTGGATTTTCCCCAGCCTCTCGCCTTGGTTTGCAGATGGCCACTTGCTCTCTGTGCCCTCACATGGTCTTTGCTCTGCACCTGGTGTTCCTTCCTCCGTCAGTCCTACTGGACTAGGTTTCAGCCCTAATTCTCCCCATTCTAGGTCAATTACCTCTTCAAGGCCTTGTCTCCAAAGGCAGTCACATTCTGAGGCACTGGGAGCTGGTGCCACGAGGTACACACTCTGGGGCCCACAATTCATCATGATGGCCACTGTCACCTCCGTGAGCACTGCCAGGTTAAGGTGTGTATGCACACACAGGATGTGTGTGGACGGACACATGCAGGCACAGCCACGCAAATTACAATGTGTCTGTGTCAAAAGGGGGTGGGTGGCAATAATTTCAGTATTTTCAGCAATTTAAATGATTTTAGTCCTGAGAAAGAACAAAATGATACTTCAGCAGAATCATTTTCTCTTCTGTGGTATTATTTCAGGTCGCAAATTGATGACTACAAACTTAATGTTAAACATCACTCAGGGTCTATCCTTTAGCATTTCAAGGATGAACCTTTTCCCTTTTATATTTACTCTGAGTGTTTAAAATGGTCTCCGAAAACCAGTTAGAATCTATTTTGAAAAGTCAGTAGTGCAAATCAAATATGCTTTGGGAACAGCATCTCCAAATAGGACACATTTTGGAGGTGGGCTGGCACCATGATGGCAGCTTTGCTCTCTGTTTGGGGTGATGCTTTCTGTACACATTATGCCTTTGTTTTTTATTATATAATGCTGGGATGTGTAACGTACACGTGGCGGCTGAGCTTCAGCAAACACTGCACCACTTCTCTGAGATGGATGCAAAATGATGAGGAAACCCTATCATTTACAGTACTGTGATGCTTCCTGTGCCTTCTCAGATGGATAACCTTGGAGAAGCCTTGTCTTCGGTCCTCCAATCATTCAACCAATGCTGAGGATAGGAATATTTATCACCGTGTGCCAGGTGTGGTTCTAGCACGGGTACTGTAGTGATGGACTACAACAACACACCAGTTCTCATTCAGCTAAGAGTCTTGACCCCCAAAAGTTTCACATGCCCTAACCTACATCTGGAGGTACCATGGTACTGCTATTCTTTGTGCCCTAAAGCAGAATAATTGCCCTGTGGATTGGTTTACCAATGGGTATCTACCAAGTCATTTATAACCCTCATGACAGTTTACTTGTTACATAAAAGAAGTGACTATGGGAAGTCACATCTACTACATATGTAATTATCATTGTGTACACATGTAGAGACACATACACATAAATGTATGTTTATATATAAATTTTATTTGCATTCACACTTATGATTATATAAAAACTTACCTGTTTTAGATTATTTTACTACAATCATTTTCATCACTATAAAAAGGAAAATTATATTAATTTCATATTCTGTTAATGTCTTAGTTATTAAACATGTTTTGCTACATAGAAAATTGGACTTCATTTTTATCCTTCACAGGATAATAAAGCAACTTACATAGATATTCAGCAATATAATATAATATTCAGTAATGTTGGTATAAAGGACTAATGAGTTGTAGGATGGATGAATGGGTAAACAAAGTAACAATCTCACATTTAAAAATACAAGGTTTTTAAAGCTAATATGTGAGGATAAGAATATATTAATTTGCTTGACTATAATCAATTCACTGCATGTATCTGAAAACATCATATTATTTACCATGAATATGACAAAGGAAATTAAGTCAGTATGTTGATGTGATTTCTGCAGTTAGCACTATTCATAATGACCAAGATACTGCATCAGCCTGTTAACACACGAAGAAAGTGTGGCATATATTCATATCGAATACTATCAAGCCATAAAAAAGATAAAATCTTATCATTTGTAAAAGATGGATGCGACTGGAAGATATATGAAGTGAAATGAGCTAGACACAGAAAGACAAGTACTGTATGATTTCACAGAAAAGTTAATTTCACGAAGTGGCAAGTAGATTGGTGGTCATTCATGGAGTGGGGTGGACTGGGAGGAGCTGGGCACTAGGAACCAAGTCACAAAAGATGGCAGGAATAACTTCTGCTGTTCACTGCTCATTGGGGACTACAGATAACAATAATGCATCTCATTTTTCAAAAATAACTAGAAGAGAGGATTTTGAATTTTACACCACAAAGAATAAAGTTTGATATGATGAATACGCTAATTATCCTGATTTGTTCATTATGCAATATATCAAAACACTGTAAATTTGTATGTTATGTCAATTAAAGTAAAAAAGTGCTGAGCTATTTTTTCTAGTAATAATTGCAAAAAGTATGCAAATTGATTACTACAGTATGCCACTTCTCAAGGAAAATAACTGCAGAGCTTTTCCTACAGACAGCACGTTCTTGACCATGATGGTTTCAGGGACCGGGATGTCTCATAGGTACAGAGGCCTACAGTAATGGACTGGATCTCCCACTATGTTTGACCTGTTTCCCATCTAAATAGAACCCATGGGCCCTTCTTGATATTGTGTCATCCATCCTCTCTTCACAATCTATTTCTTGACTAGTGGGACTTAATTTATCTATTCCTTACAAAATTGTAATAGATGGGCTCCTCCCAGAGCCACATGCAAGCTCCTTTGGAGCAAGAAGACTCCATGAGGCAAAACCACACCTGAAGATTTTCTCATTTCTACAAACTAAAGTAGATGAGAGTCTGTTCAAAATAAAACAAAACTAAACATTGTTGGAGTCTTGCTCAAATTAATAATAATCTATTAATTTTAAATAGTCTACTATCTATAACATGTACCCATTTACATAACATATATATATAACATATTCTAAATAACATATATATATAACATATATTATAGTTATATAAAACTACCTTGCAAATATTGATTGCAAGGAAGTATATATACATTCAATACAACATATTCTATAAACATATATATAAAACATATGATATATATATATATATATATACACACATATATCTGTATGAAAGTAACCTAAAACTACCTTGCAAATATTGATTATGAGGTGGTTTTAGGTAACCAAATGGTAGAAAGCAATAGTTTGCTTATAGAGATGCTGCTGAAATCTTGTAGAACTCTTGTATCTAAATGTAATAATGGTACTAGCCCAAAGGAAGGTAGACATAGAGATAATGAACTATTAAGCTATCGAGCTAGCATTGATAGCAGTAATTCCGATAACCCAATTCTGAGCAGGCTACTCTTAAGGTAAGAAGTGCTCATCATTCACTTGCACCAATACAAGAATACCATCTGCTACTCGATGGCATCACTTGTCTTTTTGCAAAAAAAAAAAAAAAAAGAAGAAGAAGCAGCAGCCTTGGGGGTGGGAGGCCTGATGCGCCGGTCTAATTGTAAGTTAGGTAATTATATCTTGCTCAGCTACATTTCCCAAGTAGTTTTATTTGAATTTCTTGCCTAACCCCAAACACCTTAATTTTATTTTCTACACTAACTCTTGCCAAGAGCTGAAGTGCACTGTTAATCAGCCTCTTGATTCAGAAGCAGATGTAGGGACCATGCCACCCCATCAGTGGGATAAATGACTCCTGAAAGCACTGGGGCATCATCCTCAGGCTGTGATAGAGATGTAGAATCTGGACTATGGTGGGTAAAGGACAAAGGACCCTTGAAGAGGGGGTACTTATTGGGCAGAGTGTGTGATGTGGCATTTATAATGAGTCAGATTAGGTCAGGCGTTATGTATTTGATGAACACAGGTAACATCTTGGCGTCATGGGAAATAAGTTGAAAATCTGTGTTGAATTTTCTCAGAAAGGATTGACTAGCCTTTCCTGCCAACTTCTTAAAACATCAAGACTAAGGTATATGCCCTGAGAATGAGGTCGATAGACCACTTGGTCCTTTCATTGTTGACCTGTGAAGATCAAATGACTTTAGGGACTGAGCTGCAAGTTCAGCCTGCAGGTAGAGCTGTGTCATAGCACAGGCTGGTAGAGCAGAGGGTGCTGGTGCTACCAGAGGAAAGTGCTGAATTTGGAATGTCAGAGAAGAGCAATTTCCTCTGATCCAGCAGTCATGCGCCTCTATTCAATGCCTCCTGCTGAAATGCTGTGCTCCAGGGCTCAGGATGGCTTCTTTGCATGGTGTGGACTGTGGCACTTAGTGAGAGCTGAGCCGGTCTGAATTCGGTTCACACTTAATTAATCAAAACTTTGTCCTAGAAATAAAAATGCATACCACATCTAAAATTTAAACATTTTTGGAAAAGAAGAACCACAGAAAGAAAATGACACTATATTCTTCAAAAAAAAAAATAATACATTGAATATACAGTGAAAAACTTTGGCCTCTTGAGACAAAGGAAGGAAGAACACTGAAACTCTGGAAGCTGAGGCTGGGTTAGCTGGAGCCCCGAGTCTGTGCCCTGCCAGCACAGTGTAGGAAAGATGCTCAGGATAGACAGGTGCATCACTAGGAAACAGGCTTTTTATAACCAGGAACAGGCAGCAGCCCAGTTGACACAGGAGTCAAAGTATTTACGTCTTAATGCACATGTGGGCTGGGTGGGTGAGGGTGTGGAGGTGGAGGAGGAGGATCTTGGAAGAGTGTGCTCAGGCTCCATGTGGTGCTTGCCTCCCTCAACACAATGGTAGGAGTCAAATGTTAAGCACAATAGAATTCCAGAGACTCACCAGCAAAAACTCTTTAAAAACGTCTTTCCACAGGGGATCACTGCCTTAAGGACACTGGTCTCATTCATTTTTTTAAAACATCTACAGACATTAGCTTTGTGTTTTAAAGAGAGTAGATGTTCAATGAGTTGTGTTTCAGAAAACGAATGAATGAATGGGCCATTTCAAAATGGACTGTGAAGATTGTAAAAGCAAAACCATGTGTACAAGTGATGTAACGATGGAAACCTTTTATAGTAACATTTAATTAAAAGATAAATCTAAAATGTATGGCAGCAGGGTCTTTCCTGCCTGTGTAGGGATGGTTTTAAGCAAGATAATCTAAGTATCAGGTCTCCTGTGAAATTGTTAAGGGCACAGCAGGAAGGGAAAGCTACTTGTACCCTGGGCTAACACCGTGATCTAAAAGTCAGAGTGCCAATAAATTTTCCTTTCGGACAAGTGGAGTTGGTCAGAAAACAGGCGAGAGAAGAGAAAGTTCTACATTCAAAGGAAAAAAGTACAAAATGAATAAACTGTAAAAGAAGGACTCCTTAATGATCATGTTCAGGGCTAGCTTTATGTACTACAACAGTGTGTGCATAAGTCAAAACTGCTTGTAAGGGTTTGCCAGGTCCTTGGTGGTACCACATAAGTCACACTCTCACTGCCTCACATGGCTCATAAATAGATACGAGTATTTTTTATAGAAGTGGCATGGTTATAAAGAAATATAAATCCCACTGCATTAATTAATTGAAGGATCATTTTACATTCTGAGGACATCCAGGTAGGCTGTCTGGAAAACTAATGAATCAGAGGATAGGAAATTATTATTAATATTTGCAAACACTGAGAACATGTTTGTGTTTTGTTATTTTGTTTTCCACCTCATTTCAGTTTCTTTGCAATTTCCAAAGCAATCTCTTAGGGGGGAAAGAAAGGCATTATGTAAATTTAGCATCAGGCGAAGCTCTATACTACATCACCTCATTAGGCAACATACTGGTAGGTTTTGGGAGTTCTTTAAAATAAATGCATTCTGTTCTTTCTTTCTCCTTCTCAGGGGAAAGTCTACTGTCAATCTTAAATGAATTTAATATATTCAGCTATGAGTTAATTGTGTTACTCCCTCGTCATTGCCCTTAGTAGTCTTACACAGTGTTATCTTCCTTTGTGTTAACATGTGATGGTTTTCCAGTGACACATGGCTTGTCACTAGTTTTTTTTTTTTTAACAACAATACACAGATAGATAACAAGGTTTATTCCCCCCACTGGTTTTCTGTACTTGGCAGTATTTATTATCACAAAGCAACAAGGAGTCAGTGATTCTACATGTCACAAGACTTTTTTGCTGAGCAAGTTATTTTTGCATCTTCATAGTCAGTTTCAAATGGGAAATAACAGGAAGAAAATGACCTAAATATCTATAAAAGCTACCAAGAGATAAAAATACTAATGTGTATTACAGATGTATATTCCATTTAATCCCCATGGGGGACCAAAATTCAAGTTCCCTGGTAAAGGATGCAAACATCTTAATCATCATCCTTTTTTCCTGCTCTTAGACATGAGAAAAGATTAAGGATGTATTTATAGGTAAGCCACATCTTCTGCATCTACTTTGATTTTCCTTTGCTTTGCTTTCATTATTCTTTGGAAAGAAAATTCAGTTACCTCTCTGCAATAGCCGAGTGTTGTTGTTGTTATCATTATTGTTATTTTGCCATAGAAACGGAGGATTGGAAAGAACTTTAAGAGATCATCTCTGTTATCCTACACTACCAGTGTTTGGGAAACACTACCAGTTATCCTACACTACCAGTGTTTCCCTGAAGAGTCTGAAAATAAGATTGTCCTCTGTGAGTCACACTAAAACATCAACACTTCATGGAAGGATTGGAACAAAATTACCACCAAGAGCCTAAATGGCTCCAGGCCAGCCTGATTGAATACATTAACTCAACTAAGCAAAAAGGAAAGAGAAGCAAGCCGAAAAGAAGGCCAAGGAGGACCAGGAGGAGTGAGCAAGACCAACTGTGTGTTCAGCAACTGCAGTCCAGAGGAGGTGGCCCAGCGGTCCAGAGGCAGCCGATTATCTTTAACTCCCACATCATCTAATTTATTCCTTGTGTACTGATTCCATGCTCATGATCAGGCATCTGATTCTCATTTGGCTCCTCACAAGGGAGTCCTACAGGGAGAGATTTGGCTGGGTGTAGAACAGAAGCGTCCAGTCTCCTCAGTATTCCATTTTTTTTTTCATTACAAATCCATACCCTGGCATCCAGGTTTATAATCTGACTCTCCATGTACCCTGCCTACAGAAATGTCCCTGCCAGGCCATCCTATCCCTCCAGCAGTGACTTTTCTTATTTTGAGTTAATTTAATGGTATTTTGATGGTAGATCTCTATCTCACTCTGATTATATTTGAGATCAGACTGTGCTGATAAATCAAGTTCTACAGAAAGAATCTGACTTTGAATTGCAGGAGACTCATTAAGGGAATGTCAGATATCAGGAGAGACAGCATTTAAGACTTCTCCACATCATGTAATTTCATCTTCCAGAATCTGATGCAAACCAAGCTCCCTTTTCCTTTCTGAAACTTGTAAACTTTATGCACGGGCAAGCATTTCATCTCAACTACCCTGAGAATCTGCTTCAGAGAAAAATCTCTACTAAATCCTAAGCGAAGCCTGATGTCTTTTTTCATACTTTCTCATTAAAAATGAAAATTTCAAGGCAGTTCAAAATTATTTTTATTTTCTCAGGGATTGCTTTTTTATACACCTTTCTCCCGCATATATAACCCCAATTATATTTTTCTTTCTCAGATCATTCATACCTTTTTTTAGAAGAAAAAAATTCTCTGAACCATGCCTATACATATTTTATTCATTTTACTTGAGTGGGTTCCGTCCCTGTCTGGAGGTAATACTCAAAACAGGGCAATAGCAAAGCTGAACTGGTGAAAAATACAGTTCTTACAAAAACACTGATTACATACTTTCACAATTCTTACCACCAAACATGATTTATTCGCATTAGTCTATGTTACATTAGATCTTTATTTCCAATATTTGACAAAACTCAAACTCTTCCCATTGTATATGTATCTGATCTGGATAAAATGCTCTAGAATCTTCTGCCTAATATTATATTTCAATTTTAACTTTTTCTGACTTCCCTATGTCCCTTTTAATCCCAAAACCTCCAGCAGTTAATAATTTCGAAATTTCCAATCAACTTTTCACTTTTTCCTCCCTAATTATTCTTCCCATAAAGCCTATTTTCAAATTTAATAAACAAGTACTTATTGAATCTAAGTAATTTGGTTTGTTTGAATTTTAAATAAGCTCAGGGTCTTGTTACTTCCAAGAAGTCTGTTCTAAGCACTAAGTAAATTCATCAGAATTGACCTATCCCTCATATCAGCGTTTAAAAAGAACACATAACTCCTATGGATGATTTCAGACCAACACGCACGCGCGCGCACACACACACACACACACACACAGATACAGATGGTGAGTACCTTGTTTAATCTGAGCATTTTCATCTAAACGCAGACTTGAAGGAGAAAAATAAATTACCCAGAAATAGAGGGAGCAAAGAAGCAATTGCAATTGATATCTTATAACTTCATTATTAGGCTTAGAGGACAATTTAAATGTTGGTAACGCCTATATCTAGAAAGAAATTTTAAAACACCCAAAGACAAATATGCATTTTAAAATCATCTATTACATTAATCTACCTTTTTGATATTTCTTATGAGCTTGAATAATATGTCTAGCTATTACAAAATTCAAGTCATTTGTGAAATCTATGACATCTATGTGAAATGACTATCAATTAATAAGTAAATGTTTCTTAGTTAATACTATTTCACTGATATTTCCTATTTCACCTGAGAACCTCATAAATTATCTTACCAGTTCTTTTCATGCAAACTCATAAGTGTGGCTTACAGAACTGAACTTTTGTCTGCCTACAGAAATGTCCCTGCCAGGCCATCCTATCCCTCCAGCAGTGACTTTCCTTATTTTAAGTTAATTTAATGGTGTTTTGATTGTAGATCTCTATCTCACAGACTCTGATTCAAGCTCCCTTTTATAAACTTCAACATTTCACATTGTCAATTAATTTTGCTGCTTTAATTACCATTTTGATGTTTAGAAAGAGAAACAAAATGAAAAATGGTTTCTAGATGGCTGCCTTCTGAAAATAAAGATTAGCAGATTTTAACATTTGTGCCAAGCAAAGGGTATGATGGCATGAAATTTGGAAATATTGTGTTCGACCGCTGGCCAGAACTGCTGAACTGCAGGTCTGTGTTCTTGTTGCATGTTCTAGGTACGTCCCTGTCCGCATTACTCTCATCTCCTCCCAAGGCTTCTCTTGGGCTCAGTGCTCCCTCTCCCACACCCAGGGTGGCTCCTATCTTGGTGTTTCCTTCATGTCCTCATCCTTTTCTTGTACAACACCAAACTCAACAGAGTTATTTTTCTCTTGACAGTAACCAATCCCCTTCCCAAGAGAAAAAACCTCTTCTGTCTCCGATGAACACATTTTATGTTTGCATCAGTGTCTTGCTATCCACCTCTCAGGTGCTGCCCCTTCTGACTTACCTGGAAATCTCTGACTTTTCTCATCCTAACAGGGTTTCTGAAATTTATAAGGTAATTAGTAAGCATATTAATAAGGTAAAAATGCAACGTAGGATATGTCACTTGTGTTAGACTTCAGAAGGGAAATTTCTTCTGAAAGATCAAAAACTAAGTAAAAGAAAGGAAATATCAACATTTTGTTTCCATATTTTATGTCTGAAAAGAAAGGGCTAACCTTTTGCAACGTTTTTCAATTTCATCAATATGCAATTTGCATGTTCTGTTTGAAATCCAAAACATGAAAACCAAGTGCTCTGTAGGAACAGAGACATGTTTTATTTCCTTCACATCAAATGTTTTTCAATAAGGTTTCAAACAAATTGTCATCTAAACCAATTTTTTAATACCTTTGTCAGGGCCAAATTGAGAATACTGGAAAAAAAAAACACAAATAGGTAAGGATTCAGGGAGAAGCTTTTATAGCTCCCTGGACCTGTTGCTTAATGAAGATGCTCTAACCTTCCTTTTTAATGATGCTAAAGCCATATTAATGCTGCAGTCTAGGAAAATCAAAACTGTCCCAATTGCTCTCCTTATTATGTGACCTGATTTTCATTCCGTGCTTCCTTTCAACTTCTTGGCGGGAAATATGAGGGGCTAATGGCACACAAACCTGTATTTTAGTATTGGGGCTATGGTTTAGATAGGGGTATTCCCCCAAAGCTTATGTGTGAAACAATGTAAGAAAGTTTAGAGGTGAAATTACTGGGTATAAGAACCTTAACCTAATCTGTGCATTAATCCCTTGATAGGAATTAACTGGGTGGTAACTTTAGACAAGAGGGTGTGGGTAGAGGAGGTGGGGCATTGAGGGCATGTCTTTGAGGCATATCTTTTGTCCTTGATAAGTGGAACACTCTCTCTGCTTCCCGAGGCCACATTCTGAGCTGCTTTCCTTCTCCACACCTTCCGCCATGATGTTCTGCTCCACCTTGGTCCCAGAGCAACAGAGTTAGCCATCGATGGACTGAGAACTCTGAAACCATGAGCACCAAATGAACTTTTCCTTCTTATCAGGTCTTTTGGTCACAGTGATGAAAAAGTTGACTCAACAATTGGTTTGGACTTGCAGCATGGTATTTATTTTTTCCCCCGGGGGTGAATAAGCCCATTTGAAGTTATGTTTCTTCAGGTATAAAATGGAAATAGTGCCATACGACTCAAAGTGGACTGAATGAGTCAATATATATGAATCCCCAGGTAAGCACTTAATAAATAATACTAATACCATTTCCCTTCCTTTCATTTATGGCTATCTAACTTTTGGACAATGATTATTAAGCATTAATAGGCAACCACATATTTAGCCTGAATCCAGATCCTGAACAAACACACAAACAAAAACCTGATCATATTGCTTAAGAAAATTTACCATATGGATTGAGGATCATAGTGGTTGTGACATTCCTAGTTGACAAACATGCTGAAATGTTATTCATTTTCCTATAAAACTTATGTACTCAGCCACTGGTGTTGGTAAATTATAAACAAATGCAATGGTTAATAGAATACAGAGAAGTTTCATTATTCACTGGTGGGAAAATAATAGTTTAGAAAACATAGTCTCCGAAATAAAACTTCATATGATTTCATTCATGGGCACTTCTACAAACATGAGTTCCTTCAACTTTATTCTCTGAGCTTCTTTAATATCACCTTTTACTTTAAGTGGCAGAGGAATCTGATTCAGTTCTGAGAGGCAGAGGGAAAATCCTGCAGAGTCCTTCTGATGGGGTGACAGAATTGCACTGCAGCTCTCCTGCGGGTGTAGACATGCGGCACTCTCTCATGGCCAATGGGGTTGCTTCCCTTAAGGCAGAATTCTGAGAGAATGATTGAGCTATTGCCACATCTCTGTGGGCACATGCTATTTTGGATGAAATGTGGAATAAAGCCGTTGACAGCTTTTTGGAAACCACACAAGGAAAAGGAAAGTCTCTGTATTTTGACTTATCTTCCTGAGTGAAGCTGATCTACTCTATTCATTAAAATTGCCATTATTATAACCTTATAAAATGATATTTTACTTGGAAATATGTCACAGGATCCCCCACTGTACTTTCATCAGAAAGGGAAAGATAAAAGAATGGGAAGTCCCTCCATAATGAACAGGTATATCTCTATTACCATGCCAAATAGAGGTTTATGTTCTTCAATTGAGGAAATAAATCATTGCTATTCTAGATAGAGTTCTCAGAAGACCATTTAAGAAGTAATCTTTGCCAACTGTGATGCTGGGTTTTATGTGTCAATTTATGTACAGCATCCAGTTATTCCACCAAACACAAATCTAGGTTGTAAATGTAATTAAAATCTACAATCAGTTGACCTCATATGAAAGAGGTTATTCTAGGTAGCCTGGGTGGGCCTGTCAATCACGGAAGAGTCTTGAGTGTGGAACTGAGATTTCCTTAAAGAAGAATTTCCACCTGTGGCAGCAGCTACAGCTCCTGCCTGAGTCCCAGCCTGCCTTTCTAGACATAGTGCCCTGGGTTTGGACCTGCCTGGCTAGGCCTCAATGTCACACAAGCCAATCCCTTGCAATAAACCTCTAAACATATCTTTGACTGCTTCTGTGCCTGGATAGACCTGACGGATATACTCATAAACAGAACTCTAAACCCCATCTCCTCTAGTTCCTAAGCCTTCCCCAAAACCCTGGCTCTCTTCTCCAGATGTCACTTCTACAACAGGAAAGAGGGGTCACCCCAATGCTAAGCACACATACCAACACCTGAGCAATCATTATGAATTCTAAATTTATTTAGTCTTTTATCCATGAAGTATCAGTGAAATCTCTTCAGTATTTATGAAAGTCATATACAAATGTTTTTAAAGTGTCAGTTTATATTTTAAGGCAAATGATACTTAAAAATTATCATTTTTGCTCTTTCTTATATTGCCTTGGCCTATAGGACAATATGAAGTATATGTGGAATGGATAAGTGAGCAATTTTTAACAATAGCTAGATACTTCCAAAGGATTTTTATATTAAAACTGATTCTTCTTCTTAGGATATTTTTAGGTGACATATTTTTAAGCATAACTTACAAAATATGGCAAATTCTGCTTATTGTCATATATGAACATAAATTAATGTCATGCAGAAAAGACTTTGATGGTGACTTGAATTCAGTTTTGTTTCTGACAGTGACCTTATGTATGGATATAAGTAAAAACAAGAAAGGAATATTCATAAAAGAATAAATAAAGTTGTCAATAATTTTTCCATTAATATTTTTTCATTCCATGTTACACTGTTTTATCATTCTAAAATTTCAAAGCATATGTCATTTTATCTATATCCAATCTTTTTACAATTTTTTTCCCTAGAGCAGAAGAAAAAGGAGTATGGAATACTGAAAAATAGTTCAAACCTAGTTATTTTAGTCTTTGAAACTGGATAACAGCCATTTCTTCATTTTTACAATCTTCTACAATAAACTAAAATGCAAATTTAAAAACCTTGGCTTTATGGTCTTTTAATATATTAAGGCTTAACTAGTTTAAATGCAACTCTATAAACTTGTACTTCTCATAAATTAGAAGAAATCTGTTCATTAAGATGTAATAATGTTCAAAGAAAATTTAGCTTTAGTATAATTTTTTCAGTGCTATAACTTTCATATCTAATCTTTGTTTAGAGAAGATTAATAACAGTGTTCTTTCCTGTCTGAAAACTTAGGAAAATATTCGGCTAAATAACTTTAAGAAAAAACAAATATAAAGTCCATAATGCTCATATATGATTTGCATTTTCACTTTTATTTAGCTAGAATTATTATTTGAATATGTGGCTTCCAAGAATCAAAAGCTTGGGTTCCATCCAAACCAGGTGGACATTAGAAGACAATGTCCAAAGGCTACAGTGATAGTACAATTTCCCCACTATTCCTTTTGCTCCTGTTTTCATTACTGAAAAGACAAAGCTACACATGTAGGTACTCACAAAATAAAATGACAGAGATCAAAACCACCACCACACTATGGAGTGTCTTGCCTGGAGGCTCATCACATCACCAACTTTCAAGGCAAGACCATCCATAGAGTAGAAGTCAACCTATCCTTGATAATTTACCAATCAGAAATATTGGAGTTAACCAAAAGTCACTTGATAAACCACATTTTTCATCATGAATAGAAAGAGACCGACAGGGAAGAGAATGTCCTTTCATGGTGGTTGAAAGATGGGGTTGGGTCGTTGTGGGGTTAGTTGTGTGTCTACATGTTCACGGGTGGTTCAGGGAGTCAGAGAGAAAGATTTCTAAGGTAAATCTGCAGCCTAACCTGCCTGCTGCCAGCAATAGTGGTGTTCATGAGTTTATTCATCCCTTCGAGTTTGGTCTTACAAAATAAAGATAATAAAGTCAACTGCTTAACTTTGAGAGGCGAATGATAGAAAGCGTCAGGAATGCCACTGTGCAGGAGAACTTCATGGACACCACGGCCCCTCCTTTGTCTCCCTTCTGAGAGTAGGAGTCCTTGTTTTGTGCCAGGGCCCTTTCCATACACTTCTCTCCTGGAACCTATTATGTTCCCTTTCTGCCTTGTACCTCTAGCCTTGCCCTCTCTGAATCTTCCTTCTCAGTTTAGAACTTAGAACTCCCTCATTCTTAGAAATATCCAGAATTCCCATGCCCTGGCTTTCGCTCTGCCCTCTTCTACTCTTCTAGGTAACCACCCTTTCTCCATTTCTTCTTCAGCAGCCCCTCAGGAAGATTGCATTTCCCCCTCCTCTAAAGTTAGATGCAGCAAAACATGTGATCTGGTTTAGTCCATAAAATATGGGCACTTGCAATGTGCTTCTTCCTGGCAGAAGCATTTAATAACCAGAGATGAGGTCTCCAGCCCACCAGGCCCTGGCCCCGGCTACCACGCAGGTGGTAGACCAGGAAACTGAAGCAAAATCTAGAAGGTTTTGCGTAAGAAAAAAAAAAAAAGAAAAAGAAAGAGAAAACAAAAACAAATCAAAAGAAAAAAAAACAAACCTGTGGTTATATCACTGAGACTGGTCAGTCTTGACTTCATGTTCTCTGTCCTTTCAATACACACACAAGAATGTGGAATACTAGGATTCTGGTGATATTCTCACTCCTTTCATTGCAATTTGGTTGTTGGGCGTGTTTAAATTTCAGTGAAGGAAAGCACTTAATGCAGTGATTTTTTTTTTTTTTTTTTTGGTGTCAAGCAAAAGGAGTCCACCCTAGGTGTCATCCTAAAGAGACATGGAAGCTGATCCCTGGTATCATCCATTCAGTTTCAACCCACACAGCTGCCAACTCTCCAGGTCTTCCTTTATCACAACCCTATTAGGTGAATCTTAGAAGTGCTGTTCTTCCTCCAAGTGGGAAACATGAGTCACCTTGAACTTTCTTCCTCCATTATCATACATATAAAAGAAGTCACAAATCCTGTTGATTCTTCCATCTAAAATTAAAAAAAAAAAATTCCCTGTTCTTATATTAGTCCCAGTGGGTCTCTCAGTCATCCAGGGTCATCAGCACACCCATGACATTGTCCTGGGCGACTTCTTCATGCCACGTCGGCCTTGCCCCATGCCATTCTCCATGGAACAGGTAGAACGCTCAGCTTGAAGTCCTCCATGTGAAAACCAAGGGGACTCTGACTGGCCTCCTGTCTCCTTCCTACCTCTCTTGCCCTCAAGATCTCTCCTCCAGCCCCTCCAACCTCTTTCACTTCTTTCAAACCAAGATCTGAGTTCCTTGACCTCCATCTCAGAATCAGCGAACATGTGGACACCCCCTAACCTAGAATCCCCTCTTCCAGTTTTCTCACTCCACTTGCATGAATCCTTCGCATCTCAGCTTGTATGTCACACTTCTTGATGCACAGGAAACACTACAAATATCTGCTAATTCCCCTACTCATATTCCGGGTGGGACTCTCCTCAACACCTACCCTTCCTACTGCAGTGACTCTAACTCTCCCCCAACTGCCCCCTGTGCTCCTTTCAGTACAGAGCTTCCTGTGGACTCCAGTTGCTGGGAGGGGAACTTGCTGGAGCTCATTTTCCAACATTAATATGATCGTCAGACCCTATAATTAGATCGACAATTAATCTTTTAGTTAATATATTGATTAGTCACAATAAATTTCATCTACTGAAAATAATCTTTAGTTGGAATTGGTTGAGGTTTTTATCTCTGTTGTCTCAAGAGGCAAACATCTTGGTGTCTTGAAATACACAGCACAAACTTGGAAAATTCATTTTGTTGGTAACTGCACCAGAGTTTAGAAATTTTTGCTAAAAATAGGTTGTAAGTTACAATGTCAGAGCTGTGTTTTCGTCTCTTTTGGGTGCCACTAAATCACAGCACAGTATCATCAAAATATATTGAATTTTACACAGCTTACTTTACAGGCAAAAATTGTGAACATAACTCCTTTCCAATAGATACAAAATCTAATAGTAAACTACCCAAAAGGATGGATAATTTATATGGCTTCTTTCAACTAAAAAGGCAATAAAAGTCTGACTTATGAGAACTACACTACATTGAGAAATTAAAAGAAACGAAACCCTGGAAACCAACAAAACAGCACTAAATATAGTCAGGAAAATAGGAAACACAACAGCTTGGTACCTCCACAATTAAATAAATCTTCATATATGTGGGGAATAAATACTTCAGTGAAAGTTCTTAATTAGAAAGTATAATATGATTTGTAAAATAAATGTGTGTCGACAGTGCATCCCAAGATACACAAGCAAGCTAATAAGTCTTGTCCAAATATGGAGAGATATTTTGGTCATCTAAAAGCATTTGGAGTGTTGCCTAGTACTCTAGTGGAGCAGGGCCCACCAGAGCAACTTTTTATCTATATCTAATTGATCAAATTCAAGATTTTAAGGCATTTGTTAGAAATAGGTTTCATTGTTTAGGTATTTCTGCCTCTCTGAAGCTCAGAATTTATTACATTTTCACTTCTGAGGATATAGATATAAAACACATTGACATTATGTTGGATAGTTTTCTCTATTTGTGTATAATTAATCTGGTCATTCCCAAATTGGTATGCTTCATTCCAAATAGCCTATTCTATGTGGAATAACATTACTTCTGTTTGTTTCGTTTCTGTGTCTTTTATAAAGTTGATTAAGAACAAGTGAATTAATAGCTACGTGGCAAGAATACATATGACGACAAAATTGCAAAACCATTATTTTGCCCTTTTTATATTTGTAATAATAATAATAGAGATGATATTACAAGCCATATACTATATCCTTGTAAAAGTTTTAAGAAACCAATAATATGTATTTCTACATTTGCTACCTAATGGTATGATACAAACAAACATTTATCAAGATAAAAATAAGGTCCACATGCACATCAACTGTCTTTCATATGTATCTTTCATAAATATCATAACTGTCGGGCCCCACATGAACCACGGAGGGAGGGTGAGGCTCCTAAAATAAAGAATGACATTTTAAGTGCACAGCTATTACAAACTCATTTGATATTCATTTTAATTGCAATGGCTATAATGAATATACTTTGTATTCAAACAGATGTCACAAGTACTTCTACAGAACTTCCAATATAATTCAGTCTTAGTTAAGAATGACTAAATGGATATTTAAAATCGGATGGTACCATGAAGGAAGAAAAAGTCAATTTCAGCAAACATTAGCTCCTTAAAACAACAAATTAAAGATTTTTATGAAACTGACTTCCTTCCTATTTTTATCTGTACACAGAACTGTGTCCTAGAGGACTGGCTGGGTCAACCTCTCTTTTTCCTTGGGTCAGAGGTTCTAATATAGAGCTACCCAGAAGGGAGAAATTGGAAGTATGGAAAATGAGTCTGAAGGGTAGGCTGGAATTCACTTGACAATATTTAAAGACTGTTCTATCAAGCAAATTAAAAAATAGTATCAATACCAATGTTTAACTGAAGTAGGTAATTATGCCGTTTACTTCAGTCAGTTAGACAAGCCCTGATATTCCCTTCAATCTTCTCCCGCAGGAAGCAACAATACCTTCAACTCCAACATGACAGAACTTCAAGCCATAACTTAAAGGCTTTGTTTTCCAATCATGGCGCACAAAATCACCCACAGATGTGTGTTAAAAGGCACCATTCCAGGGCCCCAACCCAGCCCCCAGAAGCCTGGGGGTGGGCCATGGAATCAGCACGTGAACAAGAAAACTGAGCATTCTGATGCACGTTCCTGATGAAAAGCAGTTGCCGGAAGGTTGGACAAGATAATACGAACGCTATATATTATTAATTCTATTCAAATCAGCTAGCATTTATTAAAAAACATATCCTATGAATGAAAGATTTTAGGTTAGAAAATGTAACTAGCAGATTGCTTTAAAACAAGTTTACCCTGTTTTCCCTGAAGCTTTGTATGCCTTGCATTTCACAGATGCATGAGGCTTCTTGGTGGTGGTTGAGAGCGAGAGGCCAGACCATCTGGGTATCAGCAGGGAAGAGAGGGAGATGACCTAGGAGAGCAGGAGCCCTGCAGGTCAGCACCTTTCCCCCTCCAGCTGGGCTCCCCCCTCCAGCTGGGCTCCCCTAGTGCCTAAACTGGAAGTTGAACTTACTTGGATGCCATATTGTGCTTTTTAACCACTAGAGAAATATGCAACACTTAAGTTGACTTTGGAGTTTAATAGAAGTAGGAAGAAAACAACAAGCTGAGGGCACCAAGTTCTCTTCTGGTCAGCAATTCGCCCCAGCCCTGCTCCCATCCCAGGACAGAGAATAACCCACTGGATCTGCGAACAGAGCCTCAGTAAGAAGACCCACCGAGCAGCGTGAAGACAAGCTGACACAGTTTATTAAAGACCCCTGGTTTTCCAAAGACCTTGGCTGGGTCTTTCCCACATTCAAAACAGGATTCAATAAAAATGCTGTAGGAAGTAAAGGTATTTCACCACGAAAGAAAAGGGGGCCCTGAAACACACTGTCCCTGAATTTCCTGTTTTGTTTCCAAAAACCTATCCAACTTAAAGGAATAGAGCCATCCTGGACTGGAAAACCCAGATACATATTACCTTGAAGGACACTGCTTTCTCTCATGCACAGTGGCACCGAGGATAAGTTAGTGCTGACTGTAAAAAGCCACCTTCTTAAGGTCTGCCAAGACCACTAGTCCTTGGGATGCTGCTCATACAAGCAAACTAAGCAGGCGGATGCTCATGATGTCACTGCTTCTGCAGCCTGACGTGAAAGCCCCCTCTGAGTGAGGATGGGTGTGAATTTGAGGGCACTGTGGGAGGGGGGGTCGGTGCAGCTGGCCGCCACTGGACAAAACACCTCAAGAGAGAAGACACGCTGCGTGGCAAAGCACCCTCAGGGATGGAGGAGCCATCATCAGCCTGGCCTCACTCTACTCCTCTTGGAGCAGCCTCAGATCTCCTGGAAACTTCCCCCAATGAGTCACATGACTTCCAGGCTCCCTGAGCACTTTGACCTGTGAGCAACCCACCTCCCTGCCCTGGCACCATGGGGGTGTGGCTGAGACAGGTCAACAGACACAGCGCCTGAGCTGTGGGGACTTTTCCCCCTCGTCCATCACAGCAGTTTTCAGAGAGTGGTCTGTGGGCAAGTTATCATGTTTGTCTGCTCTGGCTGCCTACAAAATATCATGCACTGGGCGACTTAGATGGCAAGAATTTATTTTCTTGGAGTTCCAGAAGAGAGGAGAGTACGATCACATTGCCGGTGGGTTCAGTTTCTGGTGAGGGCTCCCGTCCTGGCTTACAGGAGGCCTCCTTCTTGTTGTATCCTTACAGGGCAAAGAAGGAGAACAGAGAGAGCATTCTCTCTCTATCTATTCTTCTTTTAAGGCCACCAATCCCATTGGATTAGAACCCCACCATTAGGACCTCAATCAACCTGATTACTTCCTAAGAGCCCTATCTCCCAAGACAGTCCTTCTGGGGGTCTGGGCTTCCACATCTGACGCCTGGGGAGACCAGGGAGTCCACGGCACCCATCACTAATGCAAATTCTCAAGCCCCATCTCAGCTCCACCGAGTCCAAACCTTAGGGAAGGGGCCCAGCACTTTGTGCTTCACTAACCTCTGCAGGTTGTTCTCGTGCCCGTGAAGGTCTGAGACACCCCGGCCTCCAGGATCAAGACTCACCCCTCAGCACACACTTCCCTCCACACCTACGCCCACTCCCACTGTGGGCTTGTTTCCTGTTGCACTTCCCTCATGGACTCTCTTTGGCTAAACTTCTCAGCAGGACCTGAGGGCTCACTCACATCACTCAGGCTGTCTTTCCAGACGTTTGCTCACGCTCTGCCACCAACCCATAATTGCCTTCTGCCTCTTTAAGGATGCATTTCCTCAACAGCCCAGCCATACACATCTCTTCTCCAAACAAGGGCACATTTTCGGAATCAATGATTTCATATTTTATAGGGTTTCTTAGAGTCCACAGGATATGCCGTCTTAATTACAACACAAGACTTTTCACGTGGGAAACATTCAGTGTCCCAATGTGACACCCACCAATTTGGTTCCAACTCTTTTCTGCAAGCTACTCCCAACAACATTGGCTCCAAACTCAGTACCACTTTGGGGCATCACATTGCCCACTGACCTCTAGCAGAGCACAATGTCATTTCCAAAGTTCCATAATATTTTTCAAGAATCAATATACCATTTTCTACTTTTGTCCTTAAATGCCTCAGACCCTATAAATGCTTCATATATTACCCCATTGAGTTCTCACAGTTCCCCTGTAATAGGCATTATGTTCTGTGCTTGACAGAAAAAGACACTGGAAACAGGCTTAATATCAAGAGATCTATTGTACACATGACGACTCTAAGTAATAACAATATGTTGTGTTCTTGAAAAATGCTAATAGAATAGAATTCAGGTGTTCTCGCCACAAAAAAGATAAGCAACAATACGCTAATTAGCTTGATTAATCCATTCCACACTGTATACATATTTCAAAACATGCACATGCTAAATATATACAACTTTTGCCTATAAATTAAGTAATTTTTTTTTTTTTTAGAAAAGAGTTCAGTTAACTAAAGTCACATACATGGAAAATGGGAAGGTTGCAGATTATAAAGACAGACTTCTTTAACTCAAAACACACGCTTATTTCCACTCTGCTATGTTCTAAGCCAAAGGATCAGTTTTCTGTTCACATCTTGGGTTTAGTGCCAAAACCTCCAAAGCACATGACCCCTTCTTACAGGTAGGCTGTCTCCATTATATACCTTGGGACCTTTTTTTTTTTTCCCTACAACCCAAAACAGTCTTATGCAGACACGTGTTTGCATGTACACACACACTACTGCATGGCTCAAGGTAGGCCATCAAGAAAAAAATCGAGTCTTGATTCGTTGAGACAAACAGACACTCTTAAATGACTGGAGACTACAAAGGGCTGTAAACCGATTGCTGTTCTATATGTGGTTCCCTTGCAGGCGGCCCTTGGAATGCTTTCATCTGTACACTAAAGACACCTGAAGAACTCAAAAGGAACGACTTGAAAGTTCAAAAGGAGCTCTGTCAAACTTTTTGCCCAAAGCAACAGCTGATAGATAATTAAGCACTAGACGCAGCCTCACATACATATAGACACAGAAAATTCCAAAAATCGACAAACCTAAAGACATGAAATTTCTTTTAAAATCCTACATTCTTAGCTTCCGTTTTCAGAAAACAATCCGAGTGATTATATTTTTTCTTGTTTACAGCCACCTACACATTGAAAGCTGGACCCTAAGATAATAAACTCCACCTGTTGGACTGTTGAGGCCATTCCAAACACCAGCTGAGATGCTAATTAAAGCGACACTCGGTTCTCGGCCTACCTGGGGTGTTCAACAGCCTGGACATCTTGCAGAAGTAGGAGACGTACTGTTCACAGTACTCGGCGCTGCTGGTGATGGCGCTGATCTGATCCATGGAGGCGCTGTAGATGAGCTGTGTCACCGAGTACTTTTCTGGGTTGTAGCCTACCACCGTCGTCTGCATCTGCAAGTCGTGAGACACTATGGTCCACACTTTGTCCTCTGTGGGCAGAAAAATGAACACAACAGTAAAACATTAGTAGGGAAAGGCTTCTTCAAGTGTCGGAAAATAACTAAGTTACACCGTCCTCCAAAGACACTGGTCTCCCTACGTGCTGTTCGCTCTAATCAGAATATGCGTCTTCATCTTATCAACAGATGTTCTTTTCACACTGACCTTTCAGGCAAAATTAGACACTGCATTGATCTGTCACCAAAAGGCTCTGCACATGTGGAATCAAGCAAGTGAGCAATTATCTCAGCATCATGGACCCTGAACATTTCAGAGTGAGAAAAGCAGCAGCAGATATGAGGTAAAGTTAAATAAAAACTCTCCATATATTTCGATTTTAGTTAGGAGGATGGCTGTGAACCTAAGAAAATATCATATTTTAAAAATGTAGACATATGTCCTAAATGCATCCTGGAAAAGCTCTGGAACAAGGTTCAATGCCTAGCACCAAACTGTCATCGCTAAACACCAATTTCCAGTTGGAGCAGACTAGGATCTCTGGAGAAACAGCCGAGTCCAGGGCTGAAAAAGGGAGACAAGTCGTGTCACCATATCTGAAGCAAGCTGCCAGGCTGCTCCAAGAAGCCCAGAACCAAGGACGGGACAATTCTGACATCCATAAGAATTTCCTACAATGGATTAAAAGACATCAAACATATTTAAGACCAGGAATTAATTAAAATGTAAGAAAAAAGTTTAACATTGTAAGGTGCCAGTTAACCAATCATTTTGACTATTGGTCCATACTGACAAAGAATGAAGCAATTGGCCTCTGGCTCCTAATGAACTGTAATCTAAGTATTCTCTTTATGGAAATATTTCAGTTCACAAAAGAATACTAAATAACACAATGGGAATATCATCATTTTGTAACTTCTAAGTTAGCAGGATCTAAGTAATGATTGCTAATGGCTGGTCTGTGCCCCTCGAGGGCTACCTACAGCACATAGTGCAACAAGGACCTTGCAAGGATGTAGCTGAGCGCTCCCATCCTCTCCTCCTCCCTTCTCCACCCACTCTTCCATGCTTATCTGGCAGCCCTAGTGACCTGGGCCCTTTCTCCAGGATGTCAGGAGCTCCTCCTTGCAGTCTCCTGGGCCTGGACACCTCAGAGCCCACTCCTTCTCTGGTCTTTTCCTCTGCTGTTTCTCACCTCTATGACTGCCATCTCCCTGCCCTGCTACATGCTCCTCCTTAGCATTCACCTCTACCTGACAGCTCATATTTTAATTAACCCCATTTCACTCTCCCTACATTCAAAGGTGGGGTGGGGGCATGGCTCAGAGAAGGCCTGCAAGAAAGTAGGAGTTAAAGAGAACAAATTAGCAAAAAGTAAATAGAACCAAGATGCTGGGAACTGTTCAAAGTCCTGCTGGCTCCCATTGTGGTTCAGCCACAGGGTCCAGAGAGATGGAGAGCCCCGCCCTTCTCCAAGGCCTGCTCCCCCTCTGCCTGTTAACATGCCTCTGGGCTACAGTCTCACTTATTTGCTGGAATCAGCTAAAACAAGCTCAGTGATGGCGCCCCTGCAGGAATGTACCTCTGTGGGGCACTTACTTTTGCCTGGTTAGAAGGCCTTCTTTGGGTCCACTGACAGCTAGAGAGCTGCTCCCCACACTAGTTTTTTTCTCGCCATTTGTGACTCCAACAACCGAATCTCTTTAGCCCCAGGTCTGCAGATTTACCTTCACCAAATTAGAGCTGTATCAATCAGGTTAGTTTTATCTCTTTTTGGCTAGAACTCTCCAATGTCTGGCACTACTTCTCGTTCTTTTTTTCACCAATCCCCATGGAGAGCCTCGTTCTCTAGCAGCAGCCCAGCATCCCTTTCCTTAACTCATGATGAACTACGTTTTCAACCTGACTTCTTTCAAGAGTCATAAAAAAACTTTCTAATATACACAAACTAGTATTCCTGAAGACAAGCGAGTTTGTCAGCTTTCTGTACTGTAACACATACCTGAGATCATCAACTTATAAAATGAAAAGGTTTGTTTTGGCTCCCAGTTCTAGAGATTTATGTCCATGATTAGTTGGCCCCATTGCCTTGGGCCTATGGCGGCACATCATGGTAGAAGCACTTGGTCAAGCAAAGCCACTCACTTCATGGCTGGCACATGAAAGGAAGAAAGAGGAAGAGCCTGGGGTCCCATAATACCCTTCAAAGGCAGAGACCAGAAGACCTCACTGGTTAGGCTCTACCTTTTGAAGTCTCCTCCCTCCCACTAGTGCTATGGGTCAGGGGGCAGGTTCCAACACCTGGGCCTGTGGGGGACATTTAAGATCCAGACTACAGCAGGAAACATTGACTTCAAAAACACAAAGCAAAAGGCCATCTGGTTAAGATCTGTTTCCTATACAGCATCAATAACTGTAGGAACAGCCACGGGGGTTTCTAACATTGTGGTCTTAGTGACCACTGGGCCTCAAACTCTCGTCTCTCCCTCCTACCACACCCATTTCAAGATCCCATCCAGGGCACTGTTTTCTTCATGACTGTTGTAAGCTCTTTCACCCACCCTTCAACAGCATCATCGAGTACCTACTGTGTGACAGACACACGTTGGCCTAGCAGGGAAACCATGGTACAATTGCATTCATAAAGTTTTGTAGTTTAAGATCAGGCATTTTAATAGGAAAAACACCCAGATAATAACTGTGCACATGCACACACACATATAGTTTCAAACGATCTCTCTATCTCTATATGTACACATGTATTCACACACACATTAAAGTGAAATGACAAGGAGAAAAACAAAATCAAGGAAGGGAAGGATCAGCTGTGTATGGCGATTGCATTTTAAATACAGAGGAAATCTTAAAAGGCCCCACTGAGAAGGTGAAATTTGAATAAATAACGTAGTTATCTTGCAGGCCACATGAGCATCTGGGGGAATATTCCAGAAAGAGGGAATACAGATGCAAATGCTCTAATCCTGTGACGTTTATGTTTCTGGATGGATCCAGGTTACCAGGGGGCCAGTGAGGGAGACAGACGGAGAGTACAGGAGTCAAGGTCAGAGCTGCCACGGGTGGTGGGGCCCGGAAGCAGAGCTTTCCCACAGTGAGGGATGTGGCTTCTGCTCAAGGACAAGGGATGCTGTTGGCGTGGGGCAGGGGGTAGGCAGCCTGCTCTGACTTATTTGTAGACACACTATTCTTTGCTTCAATAAAGTTATTTTTCAGAGAGGTTTGGGAAAAGATGATAGACACACATGGGTATTTCATAAAGAGATTTGTACAGTATGTATTTTACAGAGACATTTAGAATTTTTTAGTTTAAGACAATTTCCATGGCAATTGTGAGCTCATATCAGTGCATAGGCTGTAATTGATGGCATAAGACAATTAGTGTCCATGCACTTGGCAAACGATGTTGTCATGCTCCCATACTTCTCCTGGCAGCGGTTCCTGTGGAGCCATTAACCATGAGTGAGAGGCGTCTATTAGAGGATATTAACAAACTTTCAGGAATTCATCATCCAGAAGAGAAAAGGCAGCTACACTGTAGATTTTCCTTTGCTCGTATCATAAGTGGAATCATTAATTCCCTTATCCAAGGTGGGCACTTATTACATATATTATAATCTATGTGCAGAATGTAAATAAAAACTACTGCCTATGGCAAGTTCCAAACTTCAACATTTCATTTTTATGAAGAAGCCCCTGATAAAATGGTGCTTCCTCTGCAGATACTGTCTTTGGATCTCTGTGTTATGAAAATGCCCTTTGTGATTATTAAGAACTTAGTGTTTCTTCTTTCATCTTGAAATCATACATTTTATAGTCATCATATTGTGCTTTGTGGGGAATACAGCTGGTCGAATGAAATATTTCAAACTCTAGGGCACAGGGAACGTGCCATGGATACATGTCCACGTCCTTGGCCACAGTGGGTCCTAAAGGTCAAATATCTCGGTAATGACATATTTTATGTGTTCTATACTCCTGTATATATAGATAAAAGTTATTTTTACTTTTTATATCACAGCATCTTGCTAATTAAGCCTAATTCTTTACTCTGAAAGCTTCCACTATCTTCATTAATATTTTCTTTGAAAAGATCTTTAGAAAGAGGGGGTATTTATATCAGACTACCTAAATTTAAAATGATATATAAAACTTCTTAGACTGGTTGTATGCATCATATAACATATACTCCAAATTCCTTAGCTAATGTTTTAGCCAGCTTTCTGTTACCATAATAAAATTACTGAGTTAACAAACTTATAAAGATAAAAGGTTTAGCCTGGGCTCAGGGTTTTGGAAGGTTTAGTCCATGACCAATTGGTCTCATTGCTTTGGATCTGAAGTGAGGATGCATATCATGTCAGGGAGTGTGTGGTGAAGGGAAATGCTTACCTCACAGCTAGGATAAAAGAGAGAAAAAAAGAGGAGATTAGCATCCCACAATCTGTTTCAAGAATACACCCTCAAGGGTGTGGTCCCTAACTTCCTCCTAATAGGCCCTACTTCTTAAAGGTTCTATCACCTCCAATAGCACCATTCTGGAGCACAAGTCTTTAACACAAGGATCTTTGGGGACATTCCGGATTCAAGCCATAACAACTCTGTATTCCTTATTATATTTATACTACGGGCATGACTTTGAGTCTCTTACTGTTAGAGCAAACCAATAGGAAGTAAAGCCATAACATAAGCTTTGCTTACAATTTTAATATTGCACATAAGCCTTGGCTGACTGGATAAAGCTAGCAAATTCAATTTTCAATATCTTTACATTTCTTCTCTATCTTACAGACTATCTCCCACTAACTCTTTCTGTTTCCTTTGGGCATAAAAGTCTTAATGGCCATTATCCTGATTCAGCCAAACTATGTGTGTGTGCATGTGCACAGTTATTATTTGGGTGTTTTCCTACTAAAATGCCATTTGAACATCAAGTGTGAGAAAGAAAAGAGCAAGGATCTCCAGTTAAACGCTACAGCATCATTCAAAGTTGTTTTCTTCAAACTTAAAGTTTTGCAGTCTTGTTGGAATACATAACATAAACAAGAGAACAAGAATGTCACTGAGAAGAAGCCAGGTTCCTAGGTGAAAAATTTTGAATATTAAATAACAACAGAACAATGTCATCTTTGAGAGCATCCACTTGACTCTTCTATTCTACAAGAAAAAGCCAGTCTCAGAAGAGGTAAGTGACTTGCCCAAATGAACACTAAGATTCAGTGACAAAATGTAGATGTATTTTCCCTAATTCTGGATTTTATTACAGCTAATGACATTATGATTGGGGACATAACAAACTTTTTCTTGTCTTTCCCATAATGCTGCATTAATTGTTTTCCTTTTGGGGGTCAAGGGAGAAAGGTGAACATATAGAAACCCTTTTAGCCTTCTAACAGTACTGCTATAAATGACAACAGTGTTAACCTCTTACAAAAAGGACAATGCCACTAATTGGTAATATAGTTCCACCATGAATGCATCCACACATCCTTTATTGGGTTCCTGGATTGTTCCAGTGCTATGGTGGGCTTTGGGGACACCAAGATAAATCAGATTTGAGGTTCTATTCTCAATGATCTCATGGTCCCATGGAGGTGAGAGGACGTAAAGCTCAGAATTACAAATACCAACAAAATACTAAAATGTGGTATATGGAAAATACCAAGGTCCATATGGAGAATCCATCTAACCCAGTTCTAGAAAGCCATGAGCGGCCTGGTGGATCAGATAAGTGAATGGGGCGGAGCCGTGAAGGGACAGAAGACGGCAAGAGGCACTGGTCAAGTCTGTCAAGTACTGTTCACGCTAAACACCTCCGAGACAAGAGGAATGTGGTAAATGGAAATAAGGGAAATGGAAGGATCTGGAACAGTGAAGGAGATAAGATCCTCAACTCAATGCGACTGTGCCTGGATTGAAAGGCTTTGTGCATGGCCATAGGTGTGAGTATCAAAAACCAACGAAAATAAAAGGTCGATTCATGTTTAAAAATAATTTCTTTAAACACAAGAACATCTTTAATATTATTTGTTTACTATCATCTATTGAAAATATATATTTAACTGCTCATCATATGCCCGCCATTTGTCTAAGTTTTAAAGCTGCAGCATTAAGCAAGACAAGACGTTCTTCGTCCTACACAGTCTGCAATCTCATAGCTAAGCGTGGGAGGCGAGGCACACAGGTGAGCCAACACATAACTAAGGGTTCACTTGTGTCCTCCTCGACTTAAGCTTGGTAAAGGAAACAGAGTGAAGAGAGAGAAAGATGATTTCAAGTAGATTGGTGAGAAGACCCCTCGGAGAAGGTGATATTTGAGCAAATTCTAGAAGGATTTGAAGATCAAAGGGAAGAATGCCCAGGCTGAACTAGGAGCAAAGGCAAAGACCCAGGCAGGAATAACCCGGCAGGTTGATTTTGCAGGAGTGAAATGAAGAGAGCAAAGAGCAGGAAATGACGGAGACAGAAAGGCTGGGCCCAGATGCAGCAGCAACTCCCCAGCCCTGGGTGGACTCTGAACTTGGCCTTAGCTGTTAAGGGGGGGAACCTGATGATCACTGGGACTTTGAAGGGCAGCAGTGGAGCGGGTGAGAAACAGAGTCAGGAGTATGACTTCAAGACAGATCCAGCAAGACTTGGGGATATTTGAGATGAGACTCGTCAGGAAAAAAGTGAGAAGATTATTCTGAGAATTCTGAACATTTCTCTGGGGAAAAAGATGGTGCCATTTACTAATATGGGAAAGATTGTGGATGAGTAGAAAAAGCCAAAAAGTAGACCAAATCTAGGTCACTGATAGGTGGAAATGAAATCAGAGAAATCCACACTATAAATTTCAAGAGACAGGGAATAGAGATGAGGTAAAATCTGTTTTTTTTTTTTTACTTCTTCTTTTTAAGACTGGAGATTGAATCCAGGGGTTCTTTATCAATAAGCCATATGCCCATTCCTTTTATTTTATTTATTTATTAATTTTTAGACAGGGTATTGCTAAGTTATTGGCCTCAAACTCACAATCCTCCTGCCTCAGCCTCCTGAGTTGCTGGGATTACAGCCATGCACTACCATGCCTGGCCTGTGTTTTGATTTTAAGATGATAATTATTGTAGTTTTTATATGTTGATTAACCAGTAAAAATGTGTTATATATAAATGCATTAATTATAGCTTTACAAGAGAACAGCACTGTGATTTGTTGAACTTGTATTCCAGTGCTGTGGATACGTTGTGTTAAGATTATCACAAAGACACATAAATTATATTTTACTGAACTCTTACTTTTAGAAACTTGGATTATAAAAGTTTGACTTATGTTAGAAATACAAGGATAGTTTAATGATTAAAAAAATGAATGGAATCTATTAATACATTGGCACACTTCGGAATAAAAAATACTGAATAAAGCCTGGTGTGGTGGCGCATGCCTGTAATCTCAGCAGCTCAGGAGGCTGAGATAGGAGGATCATGAGTTCAAAGCCAGCCTCCACAATGGCAAGGCACTAAACAACTCAGTGAGACCCTGTCTCTAAATAAAACACAAAATAGGGCTGGGGATGTGGCTCAGTGGTCAAGTGCCCATGAGTTCAATTCTTGGTACAAAATTAATAATAATAATAATAATAATAATTGAATAAAATAAAAATTTCAAACAATTAATCTTGAAATAGAATTTTTTGCTTTTGTCAGAAAAAGGACATGCTTATAACCACCAGTTCTATTCAGTGCTCACTGGGGCTTAGCCATGACAATAAATAAATAAATCAGTAATAGTGCTAATAATTTAAGGAATTGAATTAAATAGAATTGATAAATTTTCAAGACTACTAGAAAAACTGACAAAAAATTGTTCAACACAATATAGAAACATCAATCATAATTCTATAACCAATAAAGAGGAAATACATTTTAAGGTATAATTCATGATAACGTAAGATGGAATCATTCAAAATATATGCAAGATCTTCATGGAGTGAAATTTGAAACTTTGTCAAATATTATTAAACAAGAATCACATAAATGAAGAAATAATCTAGATTCATAGTTTGAAAGACTCCAGAAAGATATACATATATATATATATATATTTTAAATTAGCCTATAAATTAAATATATTTCTAGTCAAAATCCACATTAATTAGTTTGTATATCAATGAAACTGAGCAAGTGATCCAAAAATTGGTGTGAAAGACCAAGATCCAAGAGTAGCTAAAACCTTCTTTAAGAAAAAAGTTGGCCTATGAAAAATCATGACCAAGTAGTCTGGCTACAGGCATAAACAATTAGAATGAGGAAGCAAATTTTCAAACAGTTGGAGCCAAATCTATATACATGCAAACTTTATTTTAATTAGAGTTGGTATTAACTATAAGAAATTTCTAATTGTTTGTATTGAAAGAGTAGAATTTAATCCCTCTCCCTAGCCCTACACAAAAATCTATTCCAAGTCAATTAAAGGCATGATGGAAAAACAGAAGAAGAAATAAAATAATATTTCCATTTTTTTAAACAAGGCATAAAATAAGCAGATGGTTGTGGAAAAATGGATGCATTTGATAAAATTAAGCCCTCTTCTTTATCAAGATCTCCTAAGCCATGTGAAAAGATAAGCCACAGAGGAGATATCTGTAAGATACAGATGTAACAAAGATGGACCTCCAGCTACACTAAGGACTTCTACAGGAAGGAACAGAAGGAGAGAGAACCTCGTAGAAAGATGGGCTCTTACTGAGGAAGTCCTTGCCCATACCTACATGGAGGAGTGTGGATCCTGTTTTCCTCTGGCAGGTACACAGTTTCAGGGGTAATTCCTGGGTCTGTGGTCCACTTTGAGTTGACTTTCTTGCAGGTTAAGACAGAGGGATCTGGTTTCACCCTTTCTACACACGGATAACCAGCTTCTCAGCACCATTGTTAAATATGTCGTCTCTTTTCCAAAGGATGTATTTAGTGCCTGGGTCAGCAGGGACCACATGACTGCAACTGTGTAAGTTTGTCTCTGCATCTTCTAGTCCATTCTCTTGGTCTGCCTATTTTTTATGCCAGTACAACGCATTGTTTTGTTACTGTGGCTAAAACTCGGGAAATAAAACCAAGTATTTGTAAGTGTGATGGCATTATATTAAAAAGCTTCTGCACAGCAAAGGAAATAATTAAAATAGGAAGATAGAACCTACAGAATGGGGGAAAATCTTTGCAGCTACTCTTCTGACAGAGGATTAATATCCAGAGTATAATATAAAGAACTTAAAAATTTTTGAACCCCCCACAAAGAAAAACTATAATTAATAAATGGGCAAATAAACAAAATAGATATTTTTCCAAAGAAGCAATTCAAATGGCCAACACATATATTAAAAAATGTCCAACATCCTTATCAATGAGGAAAATACAAATGGAAACTACACTATTTCATTTCACTCCAATAAAATTACAGACATTAAGAATACAAATAACAGTAAATGCTGGTGAGGGTGTGGGGGAAATGAACACTATATACTGGTGGTGAGATTATAAATTAATGCAATCACTATGGAAATCAGTATGGAGGTTCCTCAAAGGATTAGAGTTATGGCTTGGATGTGATGTGTCCCCCATAAGCTCACGTTTGAGAGATGCAAGAAGGTTCCAAGGAGAAATGATTGGGTTGTAAGAGTCTTAACCCAATCAGTGATTTAATCCTCCACAGGGTTTAACTGAATGGTAACTGAAGTGGTAGGGTGTGCCTGGAGGAGGTGGGAATTGGGACGTGGCTTTGGGTATATATTTGTAACTTTCCAGTGGAATCATTCTCTCTCTGCCTACTGGTCACCATGATGTGAGCTGCTTTGCTCTGCCACACTCTCCCGCCGTGATGCTCAGCCTTATCTCGAGCCTGAGGCGTGGAGCTGGACATCTATGGATTAAGACCTATGAAACTGTGAGCCCTCAAATGAACTCTTCTTCCTCTATGATTGTGCAGGATGGGTCCTTTAGTCACAGCAGCAAAAAAGCTGACTAAAGTAACTAGGGATGAAAGCACTATGTGACCTAGCTATATCACTCCTGATATTTTCCCAAAAGAATTAAAGTCATCTTACTATAGCAATCCATGGATACCCATGTTTACAGCAGCACAACTCCCAATAGCCAAACTATGGAACCTGCCCAGGTGTCTATCAACAGATGAATGGATAAAGAAAATGTGGTACATATACACAATGGGGTTTTACTCAGTCATAAAAAACAAAATCATGTCATGTGCAGGAAAATGGATGGAACCGGAGATTAGCCAGACTCAGAAAGTCAGGACCATTTTTTTTTTTTTCTCTCATAGGTGGAAGCTGGAGAGGAAAAAGTAAAGCAAAGGGACTTCATGAAGATACAAGAGTGACCAGCAGATGAGAGGAAGGGAACAGAGAAGGAGGAGGGGAGGGCTGGTGAAGTGGAACAAACCAACCAAGTGAGTTGTGGATGTGCAAATACATCAGAATGAATCCCGTTACTAGGCAAAACTCACTGCACCAATTAAAAAAGAAAGAAAGGTAGGCAAGGGATATAGATGAGCCGGCAATTTACAAATGGGTAAACAAAATGCTCAGGGAGGTGAATGGTCAACGTAACCAGGAAAATACCAACTTAAACTAGAGTGAGATTTTCATGTCATGTTCGCCTGACTTCAAACATCTGGCAATATCCAGAATGCTTGCCGGTGTAGACACCTAGACCTTTCATACCATGATTCTGACAACCACCTTGGAAAGAAAAACTTTAGTAATAACTTATAAAAATGAGCACACTCTATAAAAACAATTATTTCTAGTTATTAAAAACTAGAGAAATTCTTTAATATCTACATAAGAAAATGTATGTTAATGTTTGCTTGCTATAGCAGGTAAAACAACCTAAAAGGCCAACCCAAAAGAGTAAAACATAAATTAAACTATGGTCATACAATTGAATATTATGAAACATTTGAACCAAGTCAACTACAAGCATATTTATCGATATGGGTTAACTTTAAAATCAGAAGATTGAGTGGAAAATACAAGTGAGAGAAGCTCTTCCAATAGGATGTCACTGTTGTGGTGTGTAAGGGTACCGAATATCAGTAAGGTCTTCTAGGGGTTGGAAAAGGAGAATAGGGTCAGAGACAAAGTTCAATTTTATCTCTGTTGTTAAACTTCTTAATTTGAGTATTGGACACAGACCAGAAATAGTTCATATCAAAACAAACAAATGCACCTAATTTAAGGTACACTTTACATAATAAACATCTAGATTTATGAAAGTAATTAGGAAATATTGATCATTTTAAAGTTATATGAATTCTTTACTGAATAATTTACAAAATAATCTCTTAGTTACCACTTCTAGTTTAAAAAAATCAATTCTACAAAATTGTTTATAAAACATTCAGGCAAAAGACTCAGCATAATTTTAGATTATAATGCAGTTTTTTTTCTTTGTAATAGGATTCATTTGAAAGTTTCAGAAGTCTTTTAGGTAGAAAAGTCAATTTTAAAACATATTTGTAGGGGCAGGGGTCATAGCTCAGTGGCAGAGTGCTTGCCTCACGTGTGTGAGGCACTGGGTTCCATCCTCAGCAACATTGTGTCCATCCTCAACTAAAAATATTTTTTAAAACTCATTAAAAATAAATTTATAGGCTATTGTTTTTAGGTTTTCCCAATAATTCTGATCTTGCAAACTAAATTATTACCCTTTATTTTTCTAAAATAAGCTGTTATTAGATTTTCAATAAATAAATACATTTAGTTTTTAAATAATCTAAATTGTTAGTCTTTATTTTTCTCCCCGAATACACACTGTATGAGCATCACACACATTTCTATGAGCCTGAACTATAACATTGCCAGGGCCTCTCTCCAGGGCTGGCTGTGCTGGTTTGCGGCATTCCATAACCCAGCCATGTAGGTAGCTTGGGAGGCATACACAGCTATAATCATGTGCAGGGAAACAGGTAGGGAAAGCAGATGGGGCTCTGCAGGAGACACTCAGGAAATGGGCTCCAACTGCAGATGCTATCCTGCAGGTGGGGAAATGCTGAGCATTTCTAAGCTCGGGACCCCAGCCCAAAGATGGAGGACAAATCAAGAACTGTGAACAGGTAGAGATAACAGTCGCTCATGCTCACCCCCAGGAGAAACAACTTGGAATTTATATTCTTTTTTCTAGAAAGATATCACTATTATCTTGCAAGAGGAGTATTTGTCAATGTTTTCGTTCGGTTACAGAGGTGTTAAGATTCTTCCACAACACAGGGAGAGTGATGGACTACATTTATAGGAATACTCAGACAGCTACTCTCCCCTCCCCTTGTTCTCTCACACCAGGCAGAGATACAGTTTGCCTCTATCTGATAGTCTGTGTTCATCTGCGAGACAATAGAGGTTTCCTGACCTATGTAACAAGGGACATTCTTGCGGCTTATAATTGTCATTAGATTTTGATCTGAATTCAAACACGAAGACTAAAGATATGTCATCTTTGATTAGTGACTGACCAACCCTGTGGACATGTAAAGATGCCAGTCCTCATTGTTTAAAAATACTTTAGGACATATTGCATATACTTGGCTAAAAAATAAAATCCTCCACGTATCAGCTCTACCACCCTGACCCTGCAGGGTACTCCTGGTTCAGGGCTTTGTCCTTGCTATTCCCTCTGCCTAGAAAGTGCTTCCCCAGAAGGTCCCAGTGCCTCCCCTTCTCCTCTGCAGTCTTGGTTCAGAGGACGCGCCTCCTCTGGGGCCCACCCCATCCACCATGTTGTACAGCCCCGCCCTAGGCCCAGAGCAATGGATCCGGTCACCTAGGGACTGACACCTCTGAAACTGTGACACCCCCCCCCCCCCAATAAACTTTTCTCTTCTACATTTCTCTTGTCAAGTCTGTCTTATCAAAGCTGACTAAATATTTTGTGAAAGAGGATTAGTTTTTTAAAATTGTATCCACAGTCACAGTATCATAACTAAAGATGTCTAAACATCTTCAAGTACCCAGCTAGTATTTGCATTTTTCTAGTTTTCTCATAATGGCTTTATGTACAGTTGGGATCCATCCAATTAATGTCTGCACATTGGTTACTTATATTAGTTTCAAGATATTAAACTGCAAGGATTGCTAAAAGAACAACATAAAATATGTGTAAGACATGTCTTGCTAAGATATCACCATTTTCCTTCTGGGTTGAACAGGGAGATGCTAATTATTCCAGGTACACACCCCCTCTGTACCTAGAAGCAGAACCAGGAGCACCTGAGTGCCCTTTACTGCAAAACTTACCTTCCTGTAAGCTCTGCTCTAGGCCCTGGGGCTGAAGATGAACAACACTGGTTTCACATCACCAAAAAGCAAGTGGGAGGAAGGACGCAGAATAATCACAGTACAGACTAAGTAGGAAGCATGCATTTCTAAGCAACTGCCAGAATCATGTAAGTAATAAGATGTAGCATATAAATCATAAACCCATGATAACTGGTACCAAATTCTTTAATATGCATAATACTTAAAATTCCTCTAGTGTATTTTACACACACACACACACACACACTCACACACTCCATTGCTGGGGAATTCCATTTTCAGTTAGCAGTTAATTTAAAGTTAAGTCTTAACAAGCTAACCTGAGAAATTACAGTGGACTTGCTTCTATGTGAAAAGCTTTGATGTAGCAGAACACACAATTGAAAATGACAGCTGGATTTGCTGTGCTGGGACAGCAGCTCAGGGATGTCCTTCCTTCCATGCTGACCCTAGTTTACCTCACTGACCCTTCAGCCTGGGAAACTCAGGCACATGCCAGCAAGCAATGTCTCCAAGGTCACTGGGGGCTATGGTATCATAGTGACTTCCCCAGAGACAGGCTGTGGCCCTCTCTCCCCTCTTCCAACCCAGGAACAGGCTTAATTAAAGATTTTTGATGAGACAGATGACATTTTTCACCTTGGAAGAAAATCCCCAAATAATCAATTCCTCTAAGTATCTAATTTTCCCCATTAACTCAGTTTCTATTCACTGAAGCAGCCCCCATTGCGAGGAACATTAGCAAGACAGTCTGACAGATTACATTCCTTAGTGAGGATAATTAGCTAGAGATAACTTTCTAGGGAAAGAAAACCCTTAAGATTGCAGAGTGAACATTCTCAAGGGACTAAAAGTGGTGTTATCACCTTAATTTTAACAGAAGTACAAATGTATTAGGTGATTTCACCTTTCATTTTTTTTTTCAATACTAAGCAAGGATTATCAAATACTAAAGCAGCTCTAAGCCCAGCAAGTTCTGCTGTCTCGGATCCTTAAGTCTCTGCTTCTAAGCATTTTCCCAGGAAATTCTGCCCTCTTCTCAGGCCTCAATGTCAGGCCAAGTGCAGATTACCGGCCCAATTCTTTCTACTGCCCTGACAAACTAAGTTTTCTTTCCTCTTTCCATTATCATGTGTGAGGTAGCCCAACCCTGTGAAGACCCCTGAGGTCAATGAAAGTGTCCTTTGTCTTGATCAAGCTTTATTCCTTGATACCCATCCCTCCTATGGGTACTCAAGTGCTCAACAAATAATTGTTGAATCAAAGAATTTATGTAAAAAATAAAACAAGGTTCCCTGCTCAGCCAGCCGAAACCCACGATGACACGGGTAGAGTCTAATGCATACATAGGACATATCTTCATGTCCTGGCAAACCTCTGACCTGGGAACTGAAAGATGTGGCTTTGTCAGAGATTTGTTCCAGGAAATGAATTGGCTCTTCAGCCCTTGGCAGGAAGACAATAAAGTGACTAATAGAAATCATCATTTTTTTGCCATTGCCATTTCTGAATGTTGGTGACACTTAGGTGATTCATTTATAAAAGCGTAGGAGACAGCAAGTCTTCTGAGTTTTTATTAATCCAAGGAAAGAAATTAATTTTTGAGCTGAGCTAGAAAGCAATTGGCATGAGACTGGGAAATGGGCGTAGAGATGGCCAGACATTCTTAGTGAACTGCTCGGTGGTGTCCAGCAGGCCTTGAGGGCTGATCTGGAACTTTGTTTGACTTGCCACTTAGTATTAAGGGAATGACGTCACAGGAGGCTCACCACTGTCTGCATCAGAAAGAAAGAGGGGGAAAGAGGGGGAGAAGACAGAGTGAAGAAGAAGGAAGAGAAAAGAGGGAGAGAGGAAGAAGGGAGGACCTACACAACAAAAGATCTTTGAAATGGACAACGATGAAAATGATTAGTGCTCAATTATCTGACATGGTCTAGAGGCAGAATATGTTAGAAAAAATACACTAGATGTCAGATGATTTATGAGCCAGACAATGGTTATAAGAGTTAAAACAATTAAGAAACTCATCAACAAAGCAATGTGTGGCCTTCGTTTGGATCCTAGTCAAACTGTACCTAGAGCAGTTAGGAGAAAACTAGGGAAATGTGGACACTGGCCAGATACTTAAGGACACGTAGACTATTTTCAGATATGATAATCTGATTGTGGATATATTCTTTTAAAAAATCATCTTTAAGAATCATAGGCTAAAATATCTAATGCTATCTTAAATTTGCTAAAGCATCATTCCATGGTGGGCAGGAGAGATGAGCCAAGTGGGATGAGTTGGGCTATGGATGGGGAAGCTATGATGGCGATCTAGGACTTTGTGTGGCGTTTCCTTACTTTGAGTATTTCTGGAGGTTGATCACCAAGGCTCTTCTAGTAAGAACCAGGAGATTATTGCAGGTTATATTTAATTGATAAAGGGAATTTAAACTATTTCCTATTTCTAAATAAAGGAATGACCGTCCCATTCTTCCCAGAGCCCTAGACCAGAGAACTGACCCCATGGGTCCTAACAAATCAGGTACAGCCACTTGTCCCAAAGACCAAACAGGAAAGGTAACGGTGAGAAGCAGGGGAGGAACTTTAATCACGTCTCATCACTGTCAGGAAGGCGGGGGGCCAGCATGAGCCCCCAGAGTAGAGAAGGGGACCAGAGCATACCGCCAGGCAGACTCCCGCAGTCAGCGTGATCCGCTCGACCTCGTCAGCCACAGTGAGGAAGCTGCCCTGGCCAGGGGTGGTTTCTACTCATCACAAAATGTTCATGGACCTGCTGCTCTGGGATCCAAAGTGACCGCCAGAGAGAAGGACTGTGGGCAAGGAGACGGACACAAAATGGAAGAAGTGACCCAAGCTGTTATCCTGCTGCCCACGCAGCACCTGTAGGCCCAGGCCAAGGGCAGCACTTCCAGCAAATCCACCTCCCAGTCCATGGTTCACGGCAGGCATTACCATGGCCATGACCACTGATTATTAAAATCGTCAATATGCACTGGTCAGATAGAGTTTGGAGGCAGTAGTAATAACTGTAGGAATATAGTGACGAGTGAGAGAGGGAGAGGAGGAGAGGAAGGAAGAACAAGGGAGGGAGGGGCCAGCAGGAGAGGGGAGGGGGAAGCAGGCCCTGGACACAGTGCTCCCCTGCCAGGGAGGTGAGAAGGCAGACAGACCCAGTGGGAGCAGCAGGACTCGGTGAGAATCAGGAAACTCGGGCTTCTCCTCTGCACAGGCCGTAAGCCGTGATTGCTTTTAATAGTTGTCAATGTCTGTGTGTGTGTGGAGGAATCAAAGGAAGAATATTTCACAGCACATGAAAACTGTATGAAATCCACACCAGTGTCCATAAATAGTGTTTTACTGGAGCTTGGCCCTCTGGTCTGTGTGCCCACTGTCTCTGGCTGTCGGGGTGGTACAAAAACAGACCCAGATAGTGCCATGGAGACTGTGTGCACCACAAAGCCTAAAATATTTACTGTCTGGCCCTTTACAGGGGAAGTTTGTTAACCTTGTGACAAAGGTGACAAGCCGAGAAGCAGAAAAAAAGGGAAGAAAAACATCCTCCTCTACTGGAATAAGAGACAGATCAGTGGAAGGTGACGGAGAAGGACTGAGCACAGCCATGCCCAGGGTCTGTTCCAACTTTCTTGGTGAGGAAAGTATGCCCTTCTGGGTGTGACAGCATTTAGCGACATTTGTTGTCCCTAGTGCAGCTACAGCTAAGTTCTCAAAATTAGTTACTCCAGCCATTATCATGATGATGAAGTTGTTTCCAAATATTAAAACAGTAAGAAGGAATATCAAGGTAATATGGATGTGAGTCCAAGGGAGCCTAACGTGCTGGGTTAAAGAGTGTCATCCCCAAAGTCCTGTCCACTGGAACCCATGAATGTGACCTTGCTTGGAAATGGGTCTCTGCAGACACGTTCCTGGTCAGGTGAGGTCACAGGTTCAGAGTGAGACCTGGTCCAATGGTAAGTGTCCCCACAGGAAGGGGGAAGTCTGGACACACAGGTAGAACACCAGGTGCCAACAAGACAGAGAGCAGAGTGACAGCCACAAGCCAAAACCACCAAAGGACTGTCACCACCAGAAGCTGGAGACATGAAGAAAGGGACTCTTGTGGCCTTCAAAGTCAGCATGCCCACCCCCTCCCCTTCCCCGCCCCGGGGACACCTTGGTTTTAGATTTCTGGCCCTTAAAATATGAGAGAACATATTTCTGTTGTTGTAAGTCAGTCGGTTGGTGGTACTTTACTACATTTATCAGTCAAGTTTGCACACCATGGAAGGACTTCACCTCCGTTCTGCATTATATGCAAAAGTCAGAAGAGGTGAAAAAAAACTCACAACAGTGCCTTATACATAGGGACAGCTCATTTTAGTTTGTGTGGTGGTAAAAATAAGAAAAAGACCCAGCCATTACCCTTCACAAGCTCACAGTATAGTGTTTGTGTGCTCAAAACCACAACAGAAAACATTCGGGAGAACTTCAGATGAAGACATCACACAGAATGGGTATGGCTATCTCCAGGGGCCTGGTTATTAAGGAAACAGGATCAACACACAGGGGTATGGCCCCTAGTTTTAGGCTCCCTGTGTTAAATGCTATTACTGGCCCTGGAACACATCTTCCTCCTCCACATCCTGAGTGGTCCCCATGTTGCCTTCCCTTCCACACAATCTCCATGAGGGCCCCTGCAAACCTGCTGGTCTTTGGACTTGGCTGCTGGCAATGTGGGACCGGCAACCTTGAGCACTGCTCCTGATCACCGCTGCCCCCTGAGAATCCCAGGGTGTTGACTGACCCAGCAGGACACAGGAGCCTACACAAAGGGCCTGAACACAAAGCTGATCATCTGATTAGAGTCCCCAAAACAGATTGGCAAACTTGAATCTCCCACTTTTGCTCTCAGGAGCCTCAGCTGCTTATGGTGGAATATGAGCACGTGTAGTGATGAGGCTGAAAGATGGGAGTCTAAGCACAGGAAGAGGCACTAGGCAGAGGTGACTCCAAGCTCATTCCTCCGTAACCCAGGACAGTGGTGGAGAGCTCACTGGTTCATTCAATCCAGCTTACTATGGGCTAGGAGGCAAGGAGCCTGCTGATTGTGAATAAAACAGCCCTGGTCTTGATCTGCACAGAATAAAATAGAGATGAAAGGGAAAGAAGAAATTTAATGAAAATTCAATGGAATGGGTGATTTGCAAGAAATTAATAGACTATAGTGGTAAATAGTCACAGGGAGGATTCCCCAGGGTGAATGTGGGCAGCTGCTCACCGCAGGTATTTGAACTAAAAGATGAAAGGGAAATGGTGGAGGATGGGCTGGAGGGGGAGCAAGGAGCACAGGCCCCCTTGAGATCAGGGAGAGCTGCAGGAAGAGGGAGTGGATGGCACAAGGGTTCTCAGGTGAGAAGATCTTGGTGGATTTCAGAAAAATCAGATATGACTGAAGGAGATGGGCTCAGGCCGAGGTTAGCAGGGGTTGAGTCTCTGAGGGTTGTGATGGGAGGCTCTGGAAGGTTGCAAGCAGGGAAGAAACCCTGTCAAATTTCTATTTTTCAAAGATCCTCTGGTTGTTATGTGGAAGGATCGATTGGTCAAAGGCGAATGTCTTGCCCTGAATACAGGTGATGGTAGCCAGGTTAGGGTAAAGGCAGCTCAGGTGAGGTAGGAGGGAAAAAAAATGTTAAGGAGAGATTAAAGGAAGGACCAGGAGCCTCCAACTTTCACCTGAGGGCCTTGCGCTAAAATGTCCCCTTTGCTCCCCCAGCCAGTTCTCTCTCCCAAGTCCATCACTTCCAAATTTCTGAGAAATCCACAAATCTCTCACAATCTTAAAATTACCTGTGCACTAGCAATTAGGCCACAAGTACATTTGTTGTTAGAACAGATTGAGCAAAGGCAGATAAGAAATCTATAATACAGGGTACTTTCCCAGCAACCTTTGATATAGGGAAGTTTCCCAGTGCTACCTAATGATCAGATAATAAAGAGGATCTCAATCTAGGATCCTGAGAATTTCCAGCCACCATCAACCATCCTGGGATCACCAGATGGCATCCCTCATACTTTCCCATGACCACCCCTCACCAAGGTTCCCTTTAGAGAAGAGGCTGAGACTCGAAAATCATCTCTCACTCTCAAGATGACCTAGGCTCTCCCTTGAATGTGTAGGCCTTGATTTCCTAAATAAATCTCTGTGCCTCAATATCTGGTATGTGCTGAAATTCTTCTCTATCACATATGTCAAGGACCCCATTTTCCCAAGGTGAGGCTCCTCCCTCCAGGACCTCCTCAGACCCCTCTCCAGCGATAGAAGTGCGGTGGATGAGTCAGAGTTATATTTTATATTTGATAGAAGAAAAAAACAAATTATGAATGGGCTGGACAAGGCAAGTGGTGGTGAGAGGAGAGAAAGAGAAAAAGAGAGAGAGATCACATGACTGCCAGTTTCCTGTTTTAAACACATGAGTAAATGAAAGAACACATTTTGCTGGTGGAAGAATCCAAAGTTCCATATTTCAGGAGTCAGCCTGCAGGTCTCCACAGACAGCTGAAGGCGATGCCAAGTCAACAATTAGACACAAAAGTCCTGGGTTTAAGAGATGCTGCTGTCCAAGTGGCAACGTATAGATTGCACTTAGGGGACTGAAAATGAGTCACTGAGGAACACTAGCAAGTGAATAATGAGATCAGAGAGTCTTCGATGCACCCAAAGGCTCAGTGGAGACCAGGGCAATGACCCTTCATGAGATGCTCACAGTGGGACCTGGTTGGTATGTCCTTCCTACAACCTCCTACCCTCTCCTTCCTCAGTGACTATACCTCCTGCGAGGGTCTTGGGACAAGTAGTGAGGTGGGAAGGTGAAATCTCCCAGGGGAGTTGTTCAGGGACGCGCGGTGCTCAAATGATCAAGTGCTAGCTGTAATTGGAAAAGCATTTTGAGAAATGAGATGAGGCTGTGACTTATACGGAGAGCGGGATGGAGAACACTCCTGAGCAGATCATTTGCTTCCATTGAATATATTATTTCAAATGAAATGATGTACATCAGCAGGGAATATTTCAAGCCACCGAACGTTTTTAAATGTCCCTATAAAAATCCCGAAACTTTTCAATTCGTAAGTATGAATTAAATTTTGGATGGAGGAACATTTATATTCAGACCGCTATAGTATTTCCAAAAGGACTCTTCTTTGAAGATTCAAAAATAAGGTGTAACAATATCATTGCGTACATAAATTGGTGTCATTTGAATGCTAAGGTAAGAGGTGGTAAATACCGATTAGGGCTACTAAATCTAGACATGAGTCACAAAGTTAAGAAAGGAATTCATAAAAGGTGACTGACTATAGCTGTCATAGGAAAGTAACTGACACAGTAAGAATGGAGAATATTTTTAGGAATATTTATTATCTAATTAAAGACACTGACATCAAACATTTCGGATCCTTACATGCCTTCTTAGGCTCCTTAAAAAAATCCATATTCTGAATTTTGACAAAAAAAAAAGCCGAGCACAGGTGGTACATGCATGTAATCCCAGCAGTTTGGGGGCTTTGGGGGCTGAGACAGGAGGAACACAAGTTCAAAGCCAGCCTCAGCAAAATCAAGGTGCTAAGCAACTCAATGACACCTGTGTCTAAATAAAATACAGAAATAGGGCTGGGGATGTGGCTCAGAGTTGAGTGTTCCTGAGTTCAATCCTTGATACCATCCAAACAAAGAGAAGGAAGTCGGGCATTTTGCTTCTTTCTGTCTTTTAGCTTTCATTTTCTTTCACATCAAAATCACTTCCCTTTTATAAACTTTTTCATTCCTTTCCCTCTTTCCTCCTCTCCCCACTTCGCTCCTCTTTTCCATCCATCATCAACAGAAAGGCTTTCCTTTTCACAATGTGACAAGAACTTTGTTCCCCTTCTGCCACGCTGCTCCTGACTCTATTGCTTATTTCAGTTAATCTACGCTTTCGACTCTGATAAAATGTCACGTTAGGAGTTCAAGAAAAATCCTTCGTCTCCTGAAAAGTGCGAACAGGCTCAGAGTTTCTAAAGGCCTGTTTGAAGTTCAAAGCTGAGTTATAATTCTCAGACCCAGTGAACACCTTCCCTCCTTTCCCTGAGGACAAGCCTCATTCTCAGCCGGGGCTTATCTGTCCAGGAAGGGCTGCAGGAGGGCTGCAGAAGGCAGGAGCCGGGAAGGAGGCAGAGAGGAGGCACTGCAGAGCGTTATCTTGCTCCAGCAGCGTGACTGACATGTCTTTGTGCGTGCCGGCTGTTAATCCATAACCGGGTATTCAAGGCCCGCATCAAAGGCTACTGGATGCCCAGTAAAACCTTGCTCGGGGGGTCTATGCTGGGATGTATGAAACGACAGTGAGAAGGCTGGTAGGAACCTCTTCTGTCACCAGTCATCACCGCCAGCTCCTGAAGCCACAGCCAAAGCAGATCAGAACCAAGACACCAGGGTGCAAGCCCTTCCCGGTCCTGCCACCATTGGAGCTGCCTGAGTGATGCGAGGTGCTAATCAGATACACTTGCCCAAGTCCAAAGGGCCCTCTGTGTCCTCAGTCCTGGCCTAGCTCAGGAAGTTCTGAGGAATACCTGTGCTGCTTCCTGAAGCTCACAGAGCCCCCTCCACACGGGGCACTCAGGGGTCAACAGGTGTCCTGTGCCTTTCCTCGTCAATCTCCACACTTTAAAACTCCTAAGAAACAGAGGGACGTGAAAGCTGCACATGCACCAAGCAGAATGAAGCATATGTGACAATGTCTCCTTCTACAAAATCTCCTAAGTCCTGCTCCCCCAGGATGCCTTATCTGCAAGAGTGGGGTGACACTCAGACTCCCCAACAAGAGCAATCTCTGACACGGGTAGGATTTGTGGACCCAAGGATCACACCAACCAGCGTCCCATTTACTCCTAGCACAAATGAGTGGACACTACAGAGCCCTTAAAATTGATGTCTTGTAATTGAGGAAGTGGGGGTCTTCATATAAAAAGACTTCATATTGTCCCAAGGTCAACACAAGGAGCCCGTACCCTAGGGCTTCCTGGCTGCAGAGCCCAGGGCACGCAGAATGGCTGAGATGAATGATAGAACCATCTCACTGTTCACACAGCTCAGTTCCAAGATCTTCCAGGGGAAGGAGAATCAGAACACTTACCCAGATCCTTGACTTCTCTGGGCTCCAGTTTCCACAACTGTAAACGAGGCTATTTATCCTAGATGATCTATAGGACTCCTCCCCCATCTGATACTCTGCCACACAAGGTTCTAGGTAGGGAGATGATCAGCACATGGAAAAAAAAAAAAAAAACAACCCAGAGGGAAGGCAAAGCTCCCAGAAACCACACCGTTAATGTTTAATTCTTTGTCTTAAATGACAGCATCTGTTCTTTCCTGTATTTCTTCTAAATGAAAGTCATTCAGCAAGTTTGCCACCAGGGCAATATTTGTTATGTTAGAGCTATGGAAAAATAAATACGTTTAGGTAATAATGCTCTGCATGATATAATTTTAATGGAAATAATGTTTTGAGTGAGGTACAATCTTTTCCTGTAGGTCGATGCCTTGTATCCTGCAGCTCTGCAATATGTGGGCTGCGGGTACGGTGCTCACCTTCAGAGCAGCAGGTGTTCCTGCTTGGCAGAACTTCCCAAACGCAGGAGATAATTTTAGCTGGAAGTAACCCTTGATCAAAGATTCGACTCTACATCTGTCCTTAGGGCCATGACCTGGAGAAGTTACGAAGGGCTTCATGGAAATTTCACATTGGGTTGGAGGGAAATTTATCCTCTAAGCCTTGCATGCATTTGCTGGTTCCTATGAAAATGTGAATTTGTGTTACAACGGAATTTGTTGTGGATAATATTATTATTTTCCAAACAATGAAATGTAAAGGGGAAAACAGGAAGGTTGGGAGACAGGTGGTAAATTTGTTAACATGAGTGGTCATGGGACATTTCATAAAACAGTCTATTTAAAAAATACAGGGAAGTAGGAACAAAGGAAATTAAGTACAGCCTTACCACTTGTAAAGTGTCAACCGCTTTAAATTACTGGTTTATTAATTTTCAGTTTCTGTTGCTATATACTTTTAATTTATATATAATATAAATATATGTTAGTGTGTGTGAGTGCATGCACACACACACACACACACACTAATAATTATACCATGCATATGGTTTTATTGCTTTTTACTTAGTAAAATAAAACGGCTTACTTTTTAATTATAAGTGGTTATCATTAGACTATTGGCATTAGAGTATAGAAATGTATATACAGAAATGTTCCTTCGAGCTAATCTTTTTTATTTATTCATATATTCATTAATTCACTTATGTATCAAATATTTACTAAGTGCCTAAGAGAAGAAGGCGCTGAAAATATAAGAACAAATCCAAATGCAGTCCCAGCCCACAGACATGCTCTATTATGTTACGGGTGTGAAAAGATATTATGAGGCGGGCGACAGAGGAAGAAGAGCTGACTCATTGGTGACAATGGTGCCTCTGTTTCCCATTGATAATACTGAGCTGTGCTTTAGGGATAGTATAGTCATTAGTCACTTCAAAATGCTGGATTAGGGGAGAGGTGGTACTGCAGGCAGAAAGAATTTGCAAAGGCCCGAACCACCAGGAGCTGACTGGCTGCGGCTCAGAAGGGGTGGGTTTTCTTGGTGGGAGAGGGGACTGGGGGTGGATACAGACAGATGCAGATCTTTGAGGGTACAATGTGCTAGTGAGCACTATCTTGGGAGTACTGAGCAACTGATGGAGGCTCAAGCCCACCAAGACATAGCAAGTTTTCCTATTTGCATTATTATTTGGCTTGCTTTGGGAAGCATTGGTTGTAAGTATTTAAGCCCAAATTAGGAAACCAGTAAACACACACACACACACAAAAGAAGAACCTTGAGACATAACATTAAAAAATGGAGAAAAAGCATTAAATTAAAAGAGTTGTGGATTGAATTGTTTGTGCTTGAAATTCATATGCTGAAGCCCTAAACCCCAGAGCCTCCAAATAAGACTGTATACAGGGATTGAGCCTTTGGAGAACTGGTGAAGCCCAATGAGATGGCTGGGGGTCCTAAGCCAATCTGACAGGTGTTTCTACAAGAAAAAGGGAGAGAACCTCAGAGGAAGAGGAGGAGCATGTTCACGCCCAGAGGGAACAGCCCGTGAGGACAAGCACGGGTCATCCCAGAGGAGAGGGGAGAGGCATCAGAAGTCATCACACCCACTTACACCTGGATCCTGGGCTTCCAGACACCAGAAGGTGGGCAAATAAAGTTTTGTTGTTTAGCCACTCAGTCTTTGGTCTTTTGGTTATGGCGGTCTTGGCAACCAGATATGGATACTAAGGATGGAAATCAAAGTCCCTAGGAACTAAAGAGAGGTTTGGGAGAAAGGTGAGGAACTAGAGAAAGAAACGCCAGGCTTTGATTTGGGAGATGGATCCACAGAGATGTATTTTCACCAAGTTTAAGTAACCTAAGATCATAGTAGGTCCTAAGTTCAGATGGAAAATGGGGTGTTGGAAGAGCTTGTGGAACACTTGGGAGAGATGTCAGCATGTTCTCGAGACACAGGAAGGTGAAGCACAGACTTGCCGCTCTTTCTCCCTGGAGCAGTTTCCCTCAAATGCTCGGCAGTTCAAATCCCTTGTATAAAACAGGGCTCAGTCTAGTGTCCTTCCATCACAGAGGCCTTCCATGCCAATGGTCATGTCTCAGCACTGCCAAACACTTCCCTGACTAGACTTGAGGATATCTATCGCCATTTGACTATTATACATGTTCATTTGCATATTTTCTGCCTCCTATGAACGTTACTCATTAAGTATTCCAACTCATGATCTGCAGGATCTTCTTCTCTGCTTCTGGGGATGTGTACTGGTGTCACCACGTTGGGACATAGTCGCTACTTTCCAAAGTGGAATAATTGTATAGTTCCTAACACATTGATTCTTGCTAAGAAAATACCCCTGAGAAATGTTGTACCTTTAGAGTAGGAGACATTCACAAGATCATTCATAGCAGCACTTTTACAAATTGAAAAAAAAAAAAACAACAACTCAAAAACATATAATCCAAAGACTTATTAATGGGAAATACACTGTTGTATAAGCATATATAGCAATGTAAATGAATCTTAGCAATAATACACTCTTAGGGTATACACAGCATGGCTGAATTTTTATAGACTTAAAAAACTCAATGTATATACTTTTTAAGGAATACATTTACATGCAATAAAACTATTAAAAGAATATTTAAAAAATGCAGGATTTGGGTTACTGATTATTTATGCTGGGGGCAGGGAGATGATCTGGAAAGGACTGGGAAGAAGCACATGTTCCTAGTTTTTGTGGAGGCTGATAGGCTCCTGGAGCCTTATGACATTGTTGTCAAATAAAAGTTGATTAGTTACTGATGAATAATGAGTATGACACATGCCAAGGAATATGGTAAGTCTACTTCTGTACATGCAAAGTCCAATTAAGGAGAAAAAATCCACAGCACTTGAGTTCCAGCTTTAGCACTTTATTACTAACCAGATGTTTGATTTTGAGAAATATGCTTTAGTTCTATGGACCTTTGTTTCTTAAACAAAATAAAGGGTAAACATTTGCTATTTCTAACAAAACATTCAAATGTCGATGGTTCTAAAAAGTAGTAGTATGAGCTTTTTCAATTCACAGTTCAGGTAAATGCTTGGCAGAAATAAATGGACCATTTAAAATACAGTATTATATTTTGGTGGCCAAACATTCTCTTAGGGCTTCAAAAGACAATTACTCTCTCCATGAAGTAATCAATTCACTCCCTTATAATGCAGAACGGCACTCTTTCTTTTGATTTAATGGCTAGTCACTCTGTCCCTTTTGTTATCCCTGCAATTAAAGAAGCTTTGAAATAAGGCCATGAACCAGTACAAATGTCTCAAATGTGAATAAGTGGTGGGGCCCCTGCCCATACACCAGCTGCATGTCAGTGCTTGCTGTGAGGCTGTGTGAATTATTGATGCCACACCACAGCTCTGGTAAATGTCAATTGCCCAAAGAGGCTCAGAAGAATGCTTCCTTCTAGTACCAGGATGGCTCAGCTGTCCTTCCACTATGACCTGAAGCAAAGAACCAAACTGGTTTATCCAATTAGCTTGACATTAATAATTGTATCAAACAGAGACGAAAGTCCTGTTTACAGGTTGATTTTCCTGGGTGGTCAAGAACCTAGGGTAATATTTCTTCTTTTGCATTAAAACATTCAAATGCCTGAGGTTCCATGGCTAGAAGGTGTGAGCAATGGCACCTTCCTTGAGTTTCAGGTAGCCCTGACCATATGGCAGCCTCTGGGTGGAGAACCATCTCCTCATGCAGTAGCAGACCCTGAGAAGGACCACCCCAGTGATCCAGGATCAGTGATCTGGTATAGCTAGCTGCCTGCCTTATCCTGGCATGAGAACCCTGGTTCAAATGATGTCAAATTGATTCTCTCTCCTGGAAATTTTGAAATGGGTTCAGAAACAACATCAAGTCTCTGCTGAGTACTTAGATTTCAGTTAGAAATCTAACTGCAAAACATGGGTCTGACAATAGTTTTGCTACTTCATAAATACCCTGGCGTCCATGTAAAATATTCCTTTATATAGTCTTATTGCTTTTAAAAGGAGGTTCTAAATTTATCCACTGCTTCTCTCGGTCTCTGTTTTAGATAAAGACTGAGATTCTACAAAATAATCCTACAATTTATAGTCTCTTCTTTCCAATTCAGAAATATCTCTGTATCACTTTTTATTTTCTTCATCAATGTTATGGAGTATTTACGGTTGGATGTGAGCTTAAATTTCATCTACTTCAATTGTCTCATTTTAGAAACATAAAAGAAAAGTCTCAAGGAAGCAAATTCATTTGTTCATAGACTCACAGTTGTTTAGAAACAGAGAAATATAGAATAGGACTTCTAACTCCTGATACAGTGTACTTTCAAATAATTCCATTTTCTCCTCTAAGTATGCCATGGCAGGAAAGAAACTAAAATAAATAAATAAATAGATAGATAAATAAAAGCAAATGCTAAGCTGACCAACTATATTGAGTTCTCCATTGCGAGGTTCCAAGAGAAATACCACTATGAATACTACTTGTCTTTCAAAGTACCTCCTATCTTCAGGAGAGAGGTGGACAAAGAAGAATGGACTGGCAGAATTTTGCTGGGTATTGATAAATCTTTGCTGCTACTTTTAAATAAATGATTTTCCAACAGAGCCCGTTCAACTCTGTAAGTGTAGCTTTCAGTAGCAGTCTAGAGTTATAGCTGCAAACTAGTTCAGGTGATTTTTAGGGTTAAACAAAGTCCAAATGACATCAACTAAAAAAAAAAAATGATGCTGAGACGTATAAGAGAATCTTGTGATATAGGCTTAAGTGGCCACATGGAGGCTGGGACTGAAGATGCTCTCATCTCCATTACTCAACTGCCTATGATGTCTGACCAACAAGGCTGTGAGAGGAAGCTCATTAGGCTATGAAAATAGGGACACATCGTTTTTCAGACATACACTAATGATCACTGGTCTTGTGAGCTCTAGTCCTGAGTCTTGTCCCCAAATCACTTTTTCCCCCCATTTATTTATTTATTTGTTCTAATTAGTTATACATGACAGCAGAATGCTCTTCAATTCGTTGTACACAAATGGAGCACAATTTTTCACTTCTCTGGTTGTACACAAAATTGGATCACACCATTCCTGCAATCATACATGTACCTAGGGTAATGATGTCCATCTCATTCTTCCATCTTTCCTAACCCAAATCTCTTCTGAATTAGAAAAAGTCTATGCATGTTTTAGGCACAGTGCTTATTCACAAGTGTTGGCCCCATGTGCTGTAAATCTGATACAAAGTGATGTTGAGAGAAGAAACATTTGTGTTCCAGGCGGCCCGGTTCTCAGGTGGTCCCAAAGAAGGAGCTGAATTCAGTCTTGTGACTATCTGCACTGCTGTCCTTGGCTTCCTATGTCATCACTGTCTACGCCAATCACCCAAGAATGTAGCAACTGACCACTTAACACTGGAGGGTCACTGGATTCTCAACAGAAGCACTGGGAGAGGGTAATGCTTTCCATGGGAGTAGTTTTAGATTCTGTTGCTCTAATGGGAACAGGGTATTCCTACCACTCAGGTCACAGGCAGCCCTTTTCTCCAAGAACGCAGATGTGTGCCAGGACATGTGACTTGGGTGGAGCAGGAACTAACTTCAGCCCTGATTCACTAATCTGCTGCCCTGGGGCACTGAACCATTCACATAACTACACAGTGTGCCCACTGTCCCTCCCCAATGTGGACAGCCGTGCTGTGCTGGACCCTTGTGAGGTTCTGTGTCTACTGCATACTAGACCTTCCCCCTATCGCTCTCCCTTCTTTTCTCTCTCTGTCCTTCAGGGTAAAACACGAGAGAAATTTCATATCAAATAATTAAGTTGGTGAATTATTCAAAACTGAATTAAGGGGAGAAGATAATAAGTTACATTTTGGTCTCTGAATTGTCTCTGTTCATTACCTTGTGTTGATTTCAGATATTTATATTTTATTTGAAGATTTCAGATATTTGTATTTCATTTATATATATTATACTAGATATACAATTTCATGTATATATACAACTATTCCTGACTCATAGTAATATTTATTTTCTCTGTTGCTTTAAACAGAGCAGCACTTAAAATTCTTCAGTATATAAAGATATACTTTTTAAATAAGATGATTTAATTACTTAGCATCATTCATTGAGTAAGCCGATAAACTCAGGACTAAATATATCTGTTTCTGATTTGGACTGATACACAGGCAAATGCCATTAAATGGAACCACGGAAATGCAGTTCATGGGAACTGCTTTGACTTTGTGAAGTAGTTTTCATCAAACACAAAATGCAGAGAGAAGCTGGGGGCAGTGCAGAGACTTAAAGGGGCTGATATGCCCCAGCAGCCTCAGGAGCCTCGGCAAGGGCTACTGAGATTCTCCCTGAGGTCACATCAATCGACACTTCTCCTGGCTGCAGCTTCAAGGACTCCCTAAGCCTCCAGGGCAGCCATCTTCCCTGTGCCTCTCCTGGGAAGTCCTGTGGGCTTCCCCAAGGGGGCCACCCCAGCAGAGCGGCCTGTGGGAGCCTGAAGATGCTGCAGCCATTTCAAAGCTGAGTCATTCCCCGCTCCCAGAAGTATCTGCTGGAGCAGACGGGAGGAGGCAAGAAGCCGGGCATTTTTCATGTAAATAGAAGTGGTGCTGCCAACTACTCTTCTAGGAAATTCCATTCTCAGATTTAAGCATGATATTTTATTTTCCTTTCTCATCTACACAAATGTGTATTTCTCCACTCCTCTTCACATGCAAACCATGTAATGGGTCTGACGGTATGGTAACGACAGAGTTCTTTATCACACCTCATGAATAACGGACTTTAATTTTTTCCATTTGCTATGGAGACAAAATTTGAAAATATCCCATAAATGTACACACTGCATCTTTTAGAATAAGGGGATGACCTCTTACAAACCTTCTTCCCAGGGGAGCCAGTAACAATTTGTCCACCTCAAACAAACAAACAAACAAACAAAACAGACAAAAAAGACATTGACTCTCACCCGGAGACATTTGTAAAATGCCTAACATATGCATATAGATGGAATTTTATTTAAAATACGCATTATATTCCATAACTTAGGAGGTCATGGATTGTAAGCTATACCACTATTTTTTATACCCTAGGAAATACAAAAAATAAAACCTCTCAAAAGAGCTCTTTAAATCTTACTTAATTGTGTCATTTTATACATACTTGAAAAGGAAAACACAAGTGAAATGCATTGGTCAGGTTACCCCCAAATTTCTTCCCCTTCATAGTCTAGCTCTCCTAAAACATGTTGCTACTGAAATCACTGGCATCCAGCCCAGAACGGGTTTCTGTGTCTAAAAGACCATTGGTGAGTGAGAAGTTCTCAAAAAGAGGGCTTTTCTACCATCTCCAGAACTTTCTGGAAGACACTGAGACCTAATCTGATGATAGGAACCACATGCTCGAGAAGACAGCTCTGTCACAGTGGCTGGTCGGCCAACAGATTGTAAAATGCTACTAATAGTAAGAAATATCCTGATTTCAAAAACCTTAGTGCAATGGAAATGATGTGCATCTGAGAGTCAATGAACTATTGCTTTCTCAGAGACAATGAAACAAACATAACTGTGTGTATATCATAATGTTGACCTGTACGTAGTCTCCCCTTAGGGTACTTTGGGGCTTCATTTGAGGAAATGTCCCCCCAAAATGTGAGTACATAAGGATATCACAGCAAAAGGATGTGCACAAACTTTTAAGAGATGGATTGGCTTGCAGGTCTGTAAGAAATAACCTTAATCTGTTTGACATTGCTTATATATAAAGTTCCTACTGATCAGAATGGTAATTTGTTCAACTTTGGAAGCTTAGAAAAAAAGGGGAACTTGTCGAAGCATAAGTTATTGGTGATTGTCAAAAACTCTCCAATACAGAGAGACCAAATAGACAAGTACCACTCAGTAGACCCAGGTAGTAAAATAATGCTTAGTCTAATACCATCCATTCCTGTGATTTGTCTAATTTCATTAGTACTGAATCTAAGTTGATCTGCTTAAGTTGGACAACAATAGGTAGAGGTCACTGTAGTAAATTAATTTTAAATATCAAAGTTCCTGAATGATTACTTCTCATAAATTGGCTTTTTAAATTTTATACATAAAACTACTGAGTTTTTGTTCAGTGGATCATTCTCTTAGGGTTTATCACCTTTTATTGTTCAACAAGGTCTCTAGACAATCATAATAATACCAGTGTAATGAATACCACACTATAAGACTTCCTGGAGATTTGTTTGCTAGATTCCCTAGAAAAACACAAATACATTTTTCTGCTTACATGCCAAATTTTTGAAAGAGGAAAAACAAATTTAGGCAGGTACAGTGGCATATGCCTGTAATCCCAGCTGCTCCGAAGCCTGAGGCAGGAGGATTGGGAGTTCAAAACCAGCCTCAGCAAAACTGAGGTACTAAGCAACTCAGACCCTGTCTCTAAATAAACAATACAAAATAGGGCTGGGGAGTGGCTCAGGGGTCAAGTGTCCCTGAGTTCAATACATGGTATCCCCCAATGAAAAATTAAAAACCCAATATATCCCCATAATGATTAAGGTATGCTGAGAGAATTAGAAACCATAATTTTGGTGCCCAAATCACCTTGAATGGAGAGTTCTAGTTAATCTTAGTAGTTCTGGCTATAGTAGTTTTAGTAGATGTGGGAAAGACAGGGTATGAAAGGATCATTTTAGAAATAATGGGACTAGGTTGATTCATATGCTATAAGGACACATGAACAGAAGCTGACATACTAGAGTAGGGTGGCTAGAAATCAGACATCATGCACTACTGTGTTCCTTCTTCTAATGGATGATTAGCACACATAAAGCATTATTGCCAAAGAGAATTCTTTTCCTGCTAAATCTTGGAGGAAATTGTTTCCTTCAATGAAATACTCCCCAGAATGTTTTGTAGATAGCAGGTGCTCAACAACACTTGGCTTTTTGTTTTACAAAGTACTGTAGCTTCATATTTACATACAAACATACAGAAAATGTTTTCATATGTATCATTGGATTTAATCCTTATGGATTCGATTGGAAAGGCCAGAGTTCAGGGCTTATAACATTTTGCTGAGGATATCTGGTATGGAAATGGCATACTTTGTCAGATTTAGACTTGTTGAAACAGAGATTACATTTTAGTAAAGTGAACCCGTACAGTATGATCGATAAACGACTTAATGCAATCTCTCAATGTCACCTGCAATGAGAACATGCCAGTGTAAACCTGCTCAGGATGAAGAATTGAGGCTACAAAGCTAATTTACAGTCCCGCAAGTCTCATTATTAGAGCTGGCTGTCAATTATAGACATCACTTGTTTGGGACTTGAAGCTATTACAAAAAATTCTGGAAATATACCAAGTCTAGGCAAAGAATTTCAATAAACTTCTAAGTTTTTAATAAACTAAAACTTCTTTGTATCCTCCTTTTTCTTCTAATATGTCTTTGCTCATTCTTATATCACAAGGAGAAAAAATTACATAGTCAACTTCCATAATTCATACTATTTATATATCTAAACAATGTTTCACTTTATGTTTCCTGTAATCCATCAGCAACACTTACTTAATGAGTTCTTCCCATGTGTAAGCTCTCTGCTTCTTCTAGTGCATGGTTTTGTTGCATTCACAATAGGAGAAATGATTTGGTTTGTTTATTCTGATGCCTGAGCAGAGCAGGTGTTGTTACTGAGGGATTGCTGCCAAGGTGGAACTCATGACTGCTCATCAGATTCTTGCAAGAAGGACACTCGATGACGCATCATGACGCTTGTGTCAGGGGAACCACTGGAAGCTACTATTATGGGCTTTTCTCTTGATTGACAGGTGTGGGGACCTATTTCCTAAAGGGAATGCAACATCAGGCTCCTATGTTCTGCTGTATACTTGTTCCAGCATCTCCACTGTAGCAGAAGCACGGAGGAATGTCTTGAGGGCAACTGCCTATGGCATAGCTCCCATGTCTACTAGTGATCAGGAATCTTTCTCTTAAGAAAGCAGCTCAATTTCAATATCTAAATCAGTAAATTGAGATATAAACCTGGTGAATAAAAACTTTTACTTGTCTTTTGATTTCTTAATTGTTTATTTTTGTGGTATTAGGGATTGAACCCAGGGGTGCTCTACCAAGGAGCTATACCTCTGGTCCTTTTGAGACAGATTCTTGCTAAGTTGCCAAGATGGCTGGAACTTGCCATCCTCTTGCCTCAGTCTCCTGAACTGCTGGGATTCCAGGTGTGCAGCACTGTGGCCAGTGCACTCTGATTTTTTGAAAGAGTCTGAAGGTCAGTTGAAGATATGGCCTACGTCTTATACACTTCTACAGCCACTCCCCCTCCAGCATAGTCTAGAGAATGACATGGCAATCTGATGAAGCCATGAACAGTGGCCTCCAGCTTGACACCAACTTGGTCTCCCCTCTCCCACTTAATTTTTTAGTTTAGTCTAGTTATTGACTATGACTTGATTGCCTTACTCATAAAGGGGAGTAGGCACTGCCCTCATGAGAAGATTTTCTCAATGTCCAGCACACAGTGTTGGCTAAACCAACAGTAGCACTTGGTCATGGCTATTGTTGCTTATCTGGTAAACATGTAGGTCATGAAAAAGATATTAGACAAATAAGTAAACAATAACATAATGAAAATCATTTTGTAGTCTGATTGAAATAGAGATAGCAACATGATTTTAGGAGATGTTTGAACTATTCTTATGGGGGTTAATTCTATGGCTATGACCCATGCAATTTAAATATAATTCAGCATTTAGTTGGGACTGTCAAAACATGAGCTTCGATTTTTTTCATCTGTAAAATGGAGTATGGCTAAGTAATTAATATTCTCTTTATCTCAAAACTCTGTTAGTAACCATTACCTGGTATGTAAGACTGTAGGTTTAGAAAGTGGTAAGGCAGAAGGAAGGGCTGTGTCGAGAACTTGTGGGGTTGATTAGGGGTCATAGTAGATTGTCTTGGGACAACTTATGTTCTCTAGAGAAAATATACAGGACATAGTAATTGCTCATTAAATATTAAGTTTCAGAGTTATAGCTGGAAGGATAGAAAAGAAGATACCTGAAGGACAGATGTGTGGAATGAAGGACACTTGGGTCAATATGAATAAACTTAGCAAAGAACTGATTAGAATCCAGTTTAATAATTTACTATCAAACTGCATTTGTCCTTTAAAATGAAGCTCTCCTGCCGGAGCCTTCCTTGAATTTAGATAAGGTACTTGATTTTGAAAATGTGTGAATTGTACTAGTGACAATTCTTGGTCTAAGTTCATATAAGTTGAGTATAAAAAAAATTAAATTGGGAAAGAGGGCTTGGTTAAGCATGAATTTGTGAAAGTGTGTATACCACTGAGTAACATGCTTTGAGAAACATCATTCCATATCATACAGGACTATGTATGCTACATTGTATGATTTTTTAAAATAATATTTTAGATGAACACAATATCTTTATTTATTTTTACTTGGTGCTGAGAATCGAAGCCAGTAACTCACACGTGCTTGAATGCCTGAATTGGGAAGATGGTGTACAAATCACTAAAGTTTGGGAATTGCTGACTTGAAAGAATGAATTGTCTATGAGCAACTGGTTATAATAGCACATTAGTAACTATAGCTTTCCTGCTTTCAATATTTCAATGTTTGACAGTAATGCCTTTTCCACTGTTATTACACTATGCTAAATTATTTGAAACAATTTTACACATAACAGTATAAGCTCCACATAATAAGATGCTACATGTAATATCTTTGTCACCGTATTCCTGTACATCAATCATATGCACTCAAAATATTGGATAAGTGAATAAACAATATAAACTTAAGCAAACATTAAAATTCTAAAAATTGTACCCAAGATAGAACATAGAATGATAGACATAGGCATTTTGTAAATGTAGGAAATGATTCACCCTCTGATATCTAATAGAAGCCCATTTAGTACCTGCCATCAAATTTATTATTAATCAAACCATACAGTTCATGGAACTAAAAATATTAAGAAATACGATGAATAAAAGAATTAGGAAGTAATGGAGAGTTATGTTCATCAAGGATTTATAGTGACTAGGCTGGGTGTGGTGGCGCATGCCTGTACTCCCAGCAGCTTGGGAGGCTGAGGCAGGAGGATCATAAGTTCAAAGCCAGCCTTGGCAATGTCAAGGCACTAAGCAACTCAGTGAGACACTATTTCTAAATAAAATGTGAAATGGAGATGGAATGTGGCTCAGTGGTTGAGTGCCCCTGAGTTCAATCCCTGGTATCCCCCAAATAAATAAATAAATAAATAAATAAATAAATAAATAAATAAATAAAAATAAAATGCCTGGGAAATCCAAGTGGCAACTTCGATTATGTTAAAAGAAACTGACTGGCAAGAATATTTCAGAATTACTTTTAACCTGCATATTTATTAAATTTGTTCAATGTTACTAAATGATGTCATTGATATTCTGAGAAACGATGGTTGATTTTGATTCAAAGGTCCAAATTTCATGAGTTTTCTAAGATGAGAAATGTAAATGGCTTCAAGAGTTACATTTGTTTTGAAAACAATCCTTTAGTTTTGTGATATATACTGCCGCAGTCTGGCTGCAGCAAAATAACCGGGGGGTGACGAGCAACTTGTGAACATTGATACAGCAGGAGTGGGAGCCGTTTATTGTAGGACAGGAGGGGTATATATACATTACACACAGCTTATCTAATTAACATAAACTCGATACAGCAGTCAACCAATAAGGAATCTCCACACTTAATGGCTCGCTGGCGTTACTTCACAAACCACTCCCTCTGGCAAAATGCCAGGCACCATCCAGACTTGTTTACAGACCCTAACATTTCTCTGGCAAAATGCCAGGTGTCATCCTGACTTGTTTACAGACTCTAACAATATACTATTTTAAAGTGTCTAAAAGAATATGTTCTTTTATCACTTTGTTGAGGGAAAGCTGAATTTGGTAAGTCTATAATAAACTGTCATAATTTTTATACTTCAGGAATAATTTATGCATTAAATATTCCCCATTATGACACAGAAAATTAATATCCTTTTTAAAGAAGAATATCATCACTAGGAATATTTTCAATGAACTTGCTGTTTATTGATACAGGAATACTGGAGGAGAAAGTCTTAGCATGTTGAGCTGTTTCTGAACACTGTTGTCTACTTTCCTTTATTTACTCCATCATTAAAGGGAGAGAAATCAGTGTGAATAAGGCCAGGATTGCAGAGCTGAAGGCAAATTGAACCAGCACTGAATATCCCTTCCAATGACATCTGAAGAGGGGAGTCAGATGCTCAGTGGGACCTGATGGTTCCTCTAAATGTTTCATATTGTTTCTGCCCAAGGATTGAAATAGGAGAAAGAAAATATAGGTTTTTTTCCTTTTCCTTTTCTTTTTTTAACAACAAATCTCCTGCAAATCCAGCTTATTTATGATCTCTTCTTTCAAGAACGTAAGCTATTGTCTCCTTTTACTTTCCAGAATCAACCAAAAATAATCAAATAAGATTGTAACCACTGATAACAACAAAAATTTACCATGCAGACAGACGGCGTGAGGACACACTCAGAGCACCTAAGAAGATTCTCAGCAAGCGAGGGGCCTGCCCATCCATGGGCACAGAAAGGATGAAAGAAACATTAGCTTTATCTTTTCATAATGATGCTATTTTTAGCATGGTTTCATATTTGCGGTAAAAGAAGCAGCCACATAAGGAACAGGTGGAGCACCAAAAAGACAGAGGGTTGAATTTTTGCTAGCTTATAGAATAAGGTGCACAGACAACTTCTGAGCCCATTGTGCAAACACTAAAGATTAAAACAGTGATCATAACCCCTCTTATAGAGAGCCAATAGCAAATCCTTCAGGAATTGTGACATTCTCTAGCCAAAAGGAAACTTGTTAACTAGTTGTAAAATTTAGAGAGTTTAGTGAATTTTAAAGTAACATGTTATAAAAGGTTATTGGTTCTATGATATTGAATTACAGAATTAAAAGTAGATAAGGGGTTTTGGTGTTAGGATAGTGAGGAAAACAATAGCATCAGACTATTATCCCTTCTAAAAAGCCCACTAAAACTAGAGTATATGTGGATATTTTACACATGTACACATACATATACCTATGTGTAGATTTATGTACACATACACATACACACTCCTGTAAACATGTATGTATCTATATCTATATTGACATCTATACCCCATTTCCCTCAAGGATTAGGAAAATAGGAATCAGCTGTAGAAATACAATCTTGAAGGACAGAGAGCAAATGGATACATGCTAAGTGACTTAGTAGATCTAAGGATACTGAATCATAACCTGAAAACCGAAAAGATGAGATTCCCACTTACCCCCACCGAATCCTGAAAACTTTGAAGAATGAATTAAGTAAAAACTGGGTTATGGATGTTTGACAGAGAGTTCACCTGGAGACCCCACCTCCCTGGACCTGTGGCTAAGGGGTGCTGCCTCTCTCACTTTGGAGGGTGAGTGGAGGTTTATTCTCTAAAGCTCCAAGGCAGAGTAAGGGACATGCAAACCATACAGAAAATGGGGATTGTCCATGCTTACACCAAAGGCCCAAAGCTCACAATCCCAGACCTCTTTGTTCAAATGGTTCCAAGATTGTTGGCAAAAAAGATCAGGAATCTCCAGGTGAGAAAGAGTCTAAAATCTCTACCACACAGTTCTGTCTGCAGGAATGTTATTAAATCATTTATTACTCAGACACACGGCTGATAATAAGATGGAGAGCTTTTAATTATTATATCAGAGCAATTGGAGTAAAAAGAGACTGTTGGACACACTGGAATATACATTCACTCCAACCTAGAGGGAAGTCAACAAACCCTCCATGCTTAATAATAAACATATAGCTAATAACAACCAGTAATCCTATGAAAGCTGTGAAGATCAGAAAAGAGAAAATGAACAGAATAAAGAAACTAAAGGAGAAAGAAGAAAAGATGCTCTGTCCTAAGGATATAAGAAACAATTTGTATGCCTAAAGCAACAGTAGCATGCTATTAAAAAGGAAAATAAAAAGTAGCTCTCTGCACAATAGAAAGTTGTTTCAGAAAGAGAGAACCTGGAAGTCATAAGGGAAAAAATCATGAATAAATAAAAAGAAATGTACAGACCTGAATCACCTGTGTGAAAGTAAGCACCCAGCAAATGGAGGGAAATCGACACATTGGATGCCAGAGGATGTCCATGCCCAACAGGGAGTCAGATCCCCATGAGGAAGGCATGGGGGTAGGGAGCATGCGTTCCAACATAGGGTGGTAGGAAGTGCTCAGGTGAGTCACCACGGACATATAAGGGAAACCCCATGATGGTGGCCTGTCCCAGACACAGGGAGCAAACAGTTCAGGTTGGAGCAAGTGACCCATTAGCCAAATGGCCCACTACTGCTTCACAGTCTTCTAAAACCTGAGAACAGAACATATCAGACTCTATGCTGGGCTCAGCTTGTGGTGATGGAGCATTGACCAACCACACCCAGCAGCCAGGGGATGCATTTCACCTGTCAATATCAATCTCAGGCAGGGCGTGGAAATGCATGCCTATAATCCCAGCAGCTCTAGAGGTTGAGGCAGGAGGATCACGAGTTCAAAGCCAGCCTCAGCAATGGAGAGGTGACAAGCAACTCAGTGAGATCCTGTCTGAATAAATACAAAATAGGGCTAGGGATGTGGCTCAGTGGTCGAGTACCCCTGAATTCAATTGCTGCTATCCCATCCCCTGCAAAAAAATCAGTCTTAATCCCCAAACCTAGAGTTAACACCATATGAGCTTAAAGTCAGAGAAGATAACTACAGATCCAGGGAAGATAGAATAAAAGAGAGGCCCAGAGAGGCAAAAAGCAAGTAATAATGTTACAGATGACAAGAAAGATACAGTGAATTCTTACTTAGTCTCACCTTTCAATGCAAAATTGTGTTTGTTCAAAAATGTGAGTAAAACTAGGATGTGCAATTAATAATTATGTGAAGAGAGGTCAGTCCTAATGAAGTCATCTGTATATAAATGCAATAAGTTTTTTTTTTTTTGACAACTTCATCCAAAGGGATATTCTTTTCCAAAGACATTTATCAATGAGTCATTTACTCTTACGCAACAATTATTTATATAATGAGCATTAAGGTTTCTAGTTTATGCCAGTTCCAGGAAATATGACTTCAAGTATTTGCTAGAGTAGGTGACATACAGTAAGAGTGCAATTCATTATTTAACTTTTTTGGTTGTGGTCATTAGACAAAGATACAAGATAAAGAAGAGAAAATAGCTGCCATATGATTCTCTCCATAAAATCTTCAGGGAGATTCTATGACAGAAACTGATGTATTAAGAAGGAATGAAAGGCTACCCCAAAACTAAAACACCTCGAGACAGAAACACAACACTGTGGCCTTTAAGTCTAGTCAGAAGAGAGGCACTGCAGGTGAAAATGAATGGGGTTATTCCTGTGGCTTTTGTTTTTGATCACAAAGTAATGAACTATCTTAATTGGATTTCCCAAGTTTTTTTTTTTTTTTTTTATTTCCCCTTACTTCATCCTGTCTGAACAGTTGATTAGTGTGGACTGGAAGAGTTTCAGATTCCACACATCAGAGGAAACTGAACAACAGTCTCCAGTCATATATAATGGGAAGCCATTCTCAGGTTTCCAACAGAGAAATTGCACCCCAAAAGGCAATGTATTAAATTATGTCTTGGCAGGTTGAATGAAAATATCTGAAGGTGGGCACATGGCATCTGGGTACCATTTTGGAGTCTCCAGAAGTGACTCTGGGTTAGCTGCAATGGAAGGAAAGCCACCTTGATTTTACATGGTGTCTTGCACCCCTTCCTGGCCTGGGGTGTGGGCTTCACCTGGCCTCCTATAATTTCCCTCTCCTTTCCTTCATTTCAAGTTTGAAAAGCATTTGAGAACTTTTGTAGTATTAACCTATCGCTATGACTGACACACAATGAAGAAGCGACTTCAAGGGGAGCCTGGCAGGTAGGAGCCATCTACAGAGGAAGTGTGAATCCAAAAGACAGTCTTCAGTGAGTGGGTAATCAGTCCGGGAAAAGAGCCCTTTACGGCTGGTGTTTGATCAGTGAGTTGGTTCCTAGATTTTCAATTGAAGCTGTATGAACAGAATTGAATTCAAAGATTTATACTGATTGTGAGGAACTGAAATAGCTGAGCGCGTGGAGCAGGAGTTGCTGAGTGATTACAAAGGTTTATAACAAAGACAGCGCTGGAGAGGGCGACAAAGAGGAGAGGATGTTGCTGGAGGAAGACACACAGAGAGAGAACCTATGCTCAGGTTAACTATAGAGGAGGTAAAGTGGGTTAGGAGACAGAAAAGGCAGAGTAATGCCTTTGATGAGAAAGAATAGAAATGGGTGGAGGGAACGAAATGCAAGAAACCAGTGTTGGGAAGGTCGGACTTCAGGCAACACACATCAGAGAAACAGCTCATGACTCACAGGAATGGGGGGCGGGTCAGAAGATCAGTGGGGCCCCATTGTATGTGAACAATCTCTGATACAGAAGGAGGGAGCTCTGTGTCCTCATTTCTAGTTGGTTTCCTTAAAAAGGGGGAAGAATAAGGCACTATCGCCACATTACACATCATAGAAGATACCCAACACAATTCCATTCCATCCTATTAAGTTTTCAAACCAGATTTTGTTACATTGTGTTTAGCACTTTACATTGAAAAATTAACTAGGTGTCAGGGATGGATTTAAATTATTCTAAAAGTTGGGTTCATACCTTAAGGCATGATGAATCCAGGTACATAGGAAATATACTAGTTATTTTATAAAGAACTCAGAAAATTGCACTAGAGAAAATACTTCTAATTGAATTATGAATTAAAACTAATAACAATTACCTAATGGTTTATATACCCACTTCATTTGAAATGTGTTTTCTGATTAAAAGCCCCAAGGCATTAGTTGGACAATTAAGAAGTAAATAGTTTATAGCAAAAATACTGTTCAAACCACAGATAATGAGTTAGAGCCACGTAGGGAAGTTTTGATGATAATGAGAAGATGAAAATAAGAAATGCTTATTTCAGAAATGATGTAAAAATCATACTACAGAATCTCAACTAAAGAATGTTGGCCATTCACATATATGTGAGCTTGCAGACACACACACCCACAGGCTCTGAATTACACAGGCCTGGCTGAGAAGTCAAGCCCCACAGCTTACTCTATGTGTGACCTGGAACTTAATTTCTCTGAGCTTTACTCTAATTATCCAAATAATGGGAATAATAGTCACATTACCTACCTTAGGGGGTTGTTGTGAGTTATCGGATAAGTCAGTCTGTGTGATATGCCTGGCATTTAGTTTGCCTTCAATAATATACTTAGTTCTTAGTTCAAAATTAAAAAAAAAAAAATCTTTAGCTCACATTTCTTAACATGTCAGGAATTCTCATTTCTAGCTGGTAAACAATGTTTATTTTGCTTATCTTTATTATCAAAATTTATTTTATCATAATAAGTTAAAACTATATGACTCATAGTCAAGCTTGATATTTTACATACTAACCATGACATGTTCCTGACACCTAAGAGTGAAGACTGCTGGAATTATGAGTTTAATACAGAGGAACACAGGCAGGTGTGATAGGCAGAATTCTCAGGAGGCCTTTGAGATTTCTGCCACCAGGTAGATGAGTCCTGCTTACTGAATATGGCCGGGAACCGCAAATGGGGGTAGGGCCTTGCATAAGGAGGAGAGTCACTCATGGATGAAGCTACTATTTATGTCAAAGGTGAAGAGAGGCTTCAGATGTAAAGAAGGTCTGTCATCAGTCAATTCTGAGTTAATCAAATGGGTGATTATCTGGGTAGGCATGACCTAACCAGGTGAATTCTGGAGGAGGGTCCATAGGCAAGATTCTTCAAGGGTGCTTGGATGCACCAAAGCTCCTGACTATCGTGGATAGCTGGAAGACAAATATTCTAGCTGCAGAATGTTGTATTCTCCTCCTTGCTGTTCCGACCTTGTCTGGAGCATAGGTTACCCTGCAGTGATGGTCCATAAAGGAGAAATGGATAAAGATGCAATCCAGTTACTGGGTGAAAGCTTCAACTCAGAGAAAGGAAAGGTCTCCCCCAAGTAGACCAGTCCTTCATTTTGTGTGTGCCCTTGACACAAGCATTGTCAACAGTATGGCTTTGTTTTTCTAATTCCCCTTTGGGATCCATATAGGAAACCAATTAAATTCCTAATTGTACAGTCCTGGTCAAATGTGAGCAGCAACACAGCTTGCTTGTGCCAGGCTCCTGATCCATAGGAACTATGAGATAATGAAGCTGTTACTGCAAAGTTGCTAAGAAAATGAACATTATAGGGAAGGAAGCACTTGGGTGGTAGAGAGGTTTACAGTGCTTTCTGCTAGAGCCCAAGTACCATCCTGGTGACTCATTTCCCCCCCCCCCCGCCCACACTGCACCACTGAAACTTGTGGGAGGCATAATAATAATAAAAATATTACTGAGTGGCAAGTACTTAGGAACTTGAGTAACAAGCTCTCTATAAATATTAGATTAAAAAGACATGAACAGCTTTTACCATTATAGAGGATAATAGAGTTTGATCAGCTAAATCCCAGGGCTTTATAAAGCACAAATTATGTAAACAAATTTAATGGCTTTTTGATAAAACTACAAAACTGGAGCTAGAACGAACGCAAGAAGTGTTCTTTATTTGGACGTTAAACTTCACGCGCTGGAGCACATATGCTTACTTAAATTTTTAAAAATTAAATATGAATGCAGAAATTTATAGAGGACATGAATTAGAGGAGAGAATAGTAAGGAAACATTGTTTTTGGTTTAGGGGTATTCAGTTACGTTCCAAGGACAGTGGCAAGATCTAGCTTTATTAACATTATTATTGATTATTGGGCAACAAGAAGTAAGTGAAGCTTTATATATGAAAGCTCCAGGTGGTTAGTGAAAGGATATTTGTAAACTCCTGAAGAAAACAAAATGAATAAGCTAAAATGTTAGGAAAAAAAACATACAGTGGAAAAAGGCAAATAATGGAAATGTAAGATAGCATACACTATTGAAAATTGTAACACCAAATTTTCAAAGTGTAGATAAGAATGGAGAAGGATGGCAAAGATAACCCATGGTCAAATTTCATACTATGCCCTAAGAGCTAAAATAGGAAACAAGACTTTGACTGTAGCTGAACAATGAGTTCTTCTACAAGGAATTCACTGAATCTCTTCTCAAAGTCAACTGTGCCGCTCTTGATCTGCTCTGCCTTGAGGGCAGCCCCCAGTTTACAAGAGACATAGCTCAATCAGTGTTCCTCCAATATGTCTCTTCAGGCTCCTTAGATGGCTGGTTACCACTCTTCCTGCATGGTAGTTGCTACTATTTTCAATACTTCTAAAATGCCACCAAATCTATGACATACTTTCACTCTTCATCCTCCAAATCTTTTTGATCATTCTTTAGGACCTCAGCAACCATCCCAACATCCACATGAATGACCCATTTGCCCCAAGTGCTCTCAACATACATGTCCTCTACCACCTTTGATTGTATACACGCCTGTTCACCAATCCTGAAAATTCCACCTCAGACTAGATATAGAAACTATCCACTTCTCACCACCTAAGCAGTCCCCACCCTGTCCACAGAAGCATCTTATCCTCCTTGGATTTTTGTAGTAGCTTCAGACGGGTCCCCACACTTTCACTGCCTCTCCTACCACCCCAAGGATAGTTTTCAAATGCACACAAGATCTTATCCTTCTACTTGAAACATCTCCACGTCTTCCTGCAATTGAAAAATAATTGAAATAGTGAAAACCAAACTTTCTTCCTTCCTGCAGTCCTTACTGCTGGTCTGCTCTGACCCCTCTGTCTCATTTGGAGCCCTCCCTCAGGCTGTAGCCAGTGGCATTGCCATTCTTTGGAATGAATCAGTATCTTTTGTGTCTTGGGGCATTAATTTATAGGGCTCCTTTCTCTCCCCACCTGTTGGAGTGCTTTGTCTTCTTTGGTGGTTTAGAGTGTTGGGTGCCTACACACTTTCTCCAACACAGAGTGACCCTCTGCCAAGACTCCACAGACTATCTCAGACCATCATATCCTCCCATTCTCTTCCTTAACAAAGGTGTTTTGGAAATGGAACAGTACAAGTCAAGCTTTGTGGCATCACACTCTCTGGATGATGGTAAGTCTGTCAGAAGAAGGAAGGTTGATGGTTGGTTGGTCTGTAAAGCAAGATTCTTCAAGGGTGTTGGACATCAGTGCTCATAGCTATTCTGAATTGATAGAAGGAAAATATTCTAAATGCAGAAAGCTCTTTAGTCCTCCTTACTGCTCAGACTGCATCTGGAGCCCTGGGTGGCACAGCAGAAGTGCTCTATAATGGAGACATGGATAAAGATGGGGTCCACATTTCTTAGTGAAGGCTTCAGTGTATAGAAAGAGAAGCTCTCCCCAAAGTAGAACATTCCTTCATTTTGTGCATGCCCTTGACACGGGAATTGTAAACGTTATGGTTTTGTTTTTCTAATTCTCCTTTGAAAGGCATATAGGAAAACAACTAAATTTCTAATTGTACAGTCCTAGTCAGAATGCCCTGGATCTCCCTTGAATTTAATAGTTGCTTTTAATTGATTATAAATTTGTATATATTAAGAGAAGTCAAGATCAAGGGTCTTATAGAATAAAGTTCTTATAAAGTATGCTTGAGTTCTAGCAAGATTGAAATGAAGGTCAGGGCAGAGGGCCGAAGAACACTGACAGGTCTGCCCACCAGATAATTCACAGGTCAAGGTCCCCGCAAAAGGCTCCTTCTCTGGGGCATGCTTAGAGATTTTAGCACTGAAGGAAGATTTTTGGGTGCCTGCTCCCGTTTTCCTGTTCTCCACATGACTTCCACTCTGGGCACAAGCTCCTGTTGCTGTCCCTCTCCTTCTGCATCAGGCCTGGTATGACAGTTTGGATCTGGAATGAACCCCAAAACTCATGTGCTAAAGTCTTGGCCCCAAGTGCTGCAGTGATCCGAGGCAGGGTTTTGGGAAGAGTGGATCTTGAGGGCTCTGACCTCATCAGTGGGCTAATCCCTTGAGGGCTGAATGGACCCCTGGGAGGTGCTAGCAACTGTAAGTGGTGAGAAAGAGTTGGAGAAAGTAGGTCACTGGGAACAGGCTCTGGAAGGGTATTTTTTATCCCTAAACCCCTTCCTCTTTCTTTGTTTCCTGGCTGCAGGGAACAGGATCACTGACCTCTGCCACACCCTTATGCCATGAGGTTCTGCCTCACTTCAGGCCCAAAGCCATAGCCCCAGCTAATAGAACATGGACCAGAACCTCTGAAACTGTGAGCCAAAATAAACCTTGCCTCCTCCAAGTTGTTTTTACCAGGTATTTGTCACAGCAACAAAAAGCTGAGTACCACACCTAGCTTCCTGATATTGCTGAAAACTTCTCCACTGGGGCCTACAGCCTGTCTCCAGTCCTGCTGAGAATTTTAAATTCTAGTTGCACGATCCCATTTCCACTGGAGTCCAACAGAACCAAAGTCTCCTGGGATGAACCCAAGAAATTTGTATAAAAAGAAAAAAAAACAAATTTAATAAATGATTCTGAAGTATAGTCCGATTTAAATTATTAACCTCAAACAGATCTCAATTTGAATTTTATTAGGATGATGTGCTCAATTATTTAACTCTTGACACCTTTGAAAATAATAATAGTACCTTATAACCAGATACTGTTTACTATGTATTAGACAATGTGTTAAGATCATCTGTATCCTATTTTATTTTGCTCATATAATAATGCTATAAGGTGGTGGTGGTTGTTGTTGTTAATATTATTATTATTATTAATATTATTAGTAATGGGGATTGAACTCAGGAATACTTAACCACTGAGCCACATCCCCAGCCCTTTTTAATATTTTATTTAGAGACAGCATCTCATTGAGTTACTCAGTGCCTCACTAAATTGCTGAGGCTGGCTTTACACTTGCAATTCTCCTGCCTCAGTCTCCCGAGCCGCTGGGATTACAGGCATGTGCCTTGGTACCTGGAAGGTATTACTTTTAATTCATTTTACAGATAGAGATATCTGAGTTTAATATGGTTAATTGAGCTTAATATGGTTAATTAAGGTACCCAAGATCACACATCTAAGACTAATGGATTCAGGATACAAATCCAGGTGTCTGCCTAAAGAATTGATGGTTCCTGTGTAGCAGTAGTCATCAGAAGCATCCTATAGCATCATGTGCCTCAGGAATTCTGGTTAAATCCTAATCCTCTCCTGGAGCCAGTAAACAGTGCCTGTCTCACACCCTTCTGGATTTTTGGAGGATAAAATGTTGCCAATGTCTTGTGGAAAATTTGCTCATATCTGAGAGATGTGTAGATCATACACACTGCTCTGGGAGTTTACCACAACCCCCAATCTCATTTCATAGCCCTGAAATTTAATATGGAACTGAAGGAAAAACTAGGTTTTCTCTATGAATAAATTTCACAAAAGCTTCAGGTTATCTTTGCTATTGCCAGAAAGGGATCTCAGTACACAGAAAGGTTGGTTCTGAAATCATGGAGAAGAGAGGGCAGTCTGCAGTGGTCTGGAAATTTCCACCAACATGAGCAGGGAGGATATTTAAGCAGGGACGCTAAATTTCCCTTGTATACTTACTAGGACAGGCTGCTTCGTGGGTCAGTTCTTTCTGGGCGCTTTCAACTTTGCAATTTCACTTTGTGGTGCTTTCCCGTATTTGCTGACTTTTTAAATGTTAATTATTAATTGTTCAAGTCAAAGATAGACTTAAAAAAAAATACAGCATCCAAAGGCTTCATTTCTTTGGAAATACCTGTCAGCATTTTACCTAACAAATCCAGCCATGTTTAACTCACTAGATATTGTGGCAAGAATACAGCACCGAAGACACAAACCACCCATGGAACTATTAATTCTCGACATATAGGAAAGCCATCTTTATAAAGCATAAATATAACACAGTTACCTGTCATGTTGCAGTAAACTTTCAGAGGCCCCAGAGGTCCACTGCCATCAGGATCTATCCAGTAGTAATTTGACGTCTGGCCTAGGTGTTTGTATGCTTCGCAGGAAGGCTCATAGATAGCTAGGGAAAAAAAAAAGAATATATCCTCCATGAACAACAGCGCTGGACCAGGGCTCCCCAGACAATGACCTGAATGCAGCAGGGAGGGGCAGCCCCAGGTGAGAAGAGCATTCTCTTCCTCTAAATTGAAATTCATCACTTGTTTTTTTCTTTATGAATATTTCTGACCTAACAAACAAGATGGAAAGTTTCTGGTATGGCTTTCCATTTGGGGAAAGGACAAAAATGATCAGTAGACTGCTAAACAAATGTGATGTTTGTTTTATGGGGGCTCCTGACCATTAAAAGTATTTAATTTATACTTATTTATAGCTATGCTCTTTTTACCTTGTAGGACTTTATTTTGAAAGGTCATGCATCTTGGCTGCCCTGTTGGGCTATCAACTAAGTGATCAGAGAGAGTGTCCTCTCCCTCCCACTCTCTCTCTCTCTCTCTCTCTCTCTCTCTCTCTCACACACACACACACACACACACCCATAAATTTTTTGCTTAGTTAATATAAAAAGTTTTGCAAATTTTATGTGGTTTCTAATCTTCCTTTATCTCAGACAAAAGGGAAGAATTTTCCTGATTCATTTTATTTGTTTCAGGTGCTTTAATGACATGACATCTCATTTGTGTTGAAAGCTGACATTCTTGTAACTAAATTACAGGTTCTGTTCCATCATTTTCCCTTTTGTTCCCATGCCTGTGACACAGTTTCCTCTCCTCACTGAGGCTGTTTCTAGGTATAGAAAGGACATTTCTCTCTGTAGTGACACCATCTAGAACCCTAGAGACGCGCATGTTTCTCAACAGCTCCACGTGGACATTTATGGAGAGTATGAACGATCTCACAAAGCTAAAGACGATTTCCCTGACCCCAAGGGGTGGCACTGTTTTGTCTACCTCGAATCGTCCTCCTGAGAGCTGCTCTATCTTAAATCATGAAATCTGGGGAATGAGTTGAGACCTCCCTTTTTCGCCTTCTACAAATCCTTTCTGCCTCCTTTGGTTTTCTGTGGCTTCCTCTCTCCAAGGATGTCAGACCTCCTTAGACCTCCACTCTGTTTCACTGTAACAGCACGAGACTAAGGCATTTCCAGAACTATTAGATTACCTCATTCCTCCCACCCTCCCTCCTTTCTGCAGTTACTGAGCATCTGTGATGTGTGGGCAGTGTTTCAGGCTCTGCGGGTCCAGCTGTGCACAGACCAGACACGAGGCCTCTGGAGCAGGGTGGTCTCACCAACCCTTTGGGTATTACTTATGCACAAAGTGCTACTGGAAGAGAAGGTGGCTTGACACATCAACAGAGCCCATCGTCTTTTGTCCCAGTGTTAATCATAACAGGCCTATGTGCAGTGTCTAATTTAGACAACAAATTATATTTTTCCTTTAGTTTTGAATGCCACACCAAAGAAAATATTGCAATAAGAGGCAAGGGGGAAATATTTTTAAACTCTTAGCAGGAAGATGCCATAATTAGGTATTGGTTTTAAAAAGAAACATCTGTGGAGCAAAATGATAGATTCAGGGGAAGTGACTCAAGGCAAAGAGCACCCTGCTGGTATTGCCAGAGGCCAGCGGAAAGGTGACCAGCACTTGGAGAAAGCTACACAGAAAGGATGAAGCCGATGGGACTGACTCAAATGTTTTTAAGATCAAAAGGTCTCAAAGCCCAATTAGAAGTAAGTGACTGGGAATAAAGGGGAGTAGGAATGACTAAACCCTCAACCTCTGCAAATAAAGTAACTGCCTTATTAATTGCTGACAACCTCTCTCCAGATAATTAAAAATTTTGTCCATTTCAAAATAATCCAGAATGTCAAATTCAACTTGTAAGCCTTCCTCTCAGTCCCTAATGGCCAACCTGCCATTAAAACCTTTCTTCTTTCTTTTCTGATATTTAATAATCAATCACTCTCATTTACTCCTGCCACGACTCTGGCCCTTTTCCTTACCATCTGGCTGAACATTTGCCCTATTTGTTGGTTTTTCTACTCAACTACCTCTACCAAAGTGTGTTTTTTGACTGTTAGTCTAGCCTTAAAAATATCACTTTCATTATGTTCAAAAGTGGAATGTTTCTTCAGTATTTATGATATCCCAGATCATCATCTATGAATATAAGGATTGTTGTGATGGTCCTTCTAGGCTGCTGTGGCCTTCCAATAACAATCCTGTGGCCTGGTCGGGCAGATTTGCTGCATGACCTTGACTAGCTCTCGCTACAACATGCTACAAGCCTCTTTGTCAGTCTATAAAACTTCTCGGAGTCATCAGTTAAGGCTAAAGGGGGATGAAGCATGGCTCTGCAGTACCAAATTCTGACTCCACAAAATGCTACTTACATAATGTTGCTAAAATGATTGAACCTTTAGCCTTGCTGACGAGGAGGTACGATAAGTATGCTATAGTGGCATTAGAAGGGACAGGAGAAATAATCCACATCAGTTGCTTAACCTAGGATCCCACCCATGGCAAACTAATAGGTAGCGTTTGGGGCATTATTATTATTAGCAATCTGATATTTGTTATTTAGGTCCTACTCAAATTCCTTCTTCTTAAGGAGAGTCTCCCTGGTCAATGTGCCTCTTTCTGCATAATCCAGAGCACTCATTGCTTATTTCATGGATTGGCAATCACAGTTGAATATAGTTGACTTAGGACTTGACTGTTTATTGAGTTTTATCTTTGAAATTTTTATTTCCCAATAAGACTGTGAATCACCAGGAGGACAGGGTCTGTAAAATGTCTTTCTTTTCTACTCCATTTGCTCTAACAAGATAGACGAGTTTTTAGGAAGGATATCAGAACTGAACTTAAAATTTGCCTATTTTTTATCCTATTCTGATTTTGGTAAAAGGATTGTTAGTTGGCTTAAGCAGAAGTGTTTGCATAGGAAACTTGATTGAATGATAATAAGCAAAGCTAACTACTTATTGCATTTGCAGGTGAGTACACAGGACTTTAGCCAGGGCTGTAGCCCCTCACCCAACAGATGAATGGGTAGTAGATGCTGGAGGCAAGCGGATGTGGGAAATCTCACTAGTCAAGCATCTCGTGTTCTTTTCTTCCAAGGATGACAATTATTCTGTTTGTCTTTAACCTACGGCATATTTGCTTTTGCTTCATCCACCCACATGGAAAGGCAAGTATTTCAGTCCAAACTTTCTGCATGTGTTAAAATCATCTGGAGAGCTTATTAAAACAGGGATTCCTGACCTTGCCCGGAAGAGCCTGACTCGGTAGACAATTTGCAGTTATAAGGGCTCCCAAGTGTTGTTGGTGTTGTTGGTCTTCAGACCACATTTTGAGCATCCTGGTCCTAATACAGAAAAAAAAAAATAGTATACTCAAGAAGGGTGAGTAGATTTTTAAATTTGTATTTAAATACCCAGGAAAAATAGGTCACTGAAAAGCAATACTGTAAAACTTTAACTACGGCAAAGTTAGAAAGTCATCCCATTTCTCTTCAAATAATCAAAACTTGATGAGACACAAAACCTTAAATGAAAAATGTCCAGAAAACATGTGCTTGTATAAATGCACAGAAAAACATTTGGAAGGAAATGCATCAAAACAGTCACACTGATTTCTTTTGAGCAATAATATTTGGGTGATTTCTCATTGGTTCTTTTCAGTTATATATGTCAAAAGGATTTATTTTGACATCACTATACAAGCATGGAATATAATTTGTTCTAATTTATTCCCCAGTACTCCCCCCCATTCCCTTTCCTCTAATCCACCTTTCTTTCTTCTATTTGCCTATAGAGTTTTTGTGTTTTGTTTTGTTTTGTTTTTAATTCGTGTCTTGGTAGATGTACATGATGGTGAGATTCACCGTGGTATATTTATATATGTACAAGGAAAGTTGTGTCAGATTTATTCCATTACCTCTTCCTACACGATCCCCACCCCTTCCCCTCAATCCCCTTTGTCTCCTCCACTGATCTTCCTTCTATTATTTTTTAGCCCCCACCTCCTTATTTTGGATGAGCTTCCTCATACAAACTTTTCAGACTTTCTGCATATCCACATCACTTTATAAATGTGCAAGTTATTTTACCATTAAATTATGCCTTCAAAACATGGATTTGGATTCATGACACTGAGGTAAAATGGTAAAAACTGTTGATATAGCAAACTTGCATTTATTTTAAAATCTCAACAAAAAAAAATGAAATTTGAGTGCAAATCTTCTTTCTGTCCTGTACTACCTGGAAACATTCCTTACCCTAGTTTTCTCTATCAGAAAATGAAGGTCATGATACCTCCTTCACCAAGTTATTGTGAAGATCAAATGAAATCATAGAATTCATAAGCTAAAAAGTACTGGATATATTTAAATGATTATGCTGAGAAGGAGCTAATGAAAGTATTTCTCCTGCATGGCTCAGCCAGGTAACTCTCTTTCTAGTAGAGTCCTAGACAGGTTGCACAATTTTTGCACATTGAGCTATAGAAGATGAAAGAGCACAGGGGCTAAGGCAGTAGCTCCTGAAGAAAGGAGTCGACCCATCGTCAATAACAGGGTATCGCCAGTAGACTGCTGAGGAACAGAAAGACAATGGGGCTGATGGCAAAATAAATAGATGCATCAAGCCCATTTGCCACAGTCTGGCTGGGCACAAATGCCACAGTCTGGCTGGGCACACAATCACGAGCCACCACACAGCTTGTAGATTCAAACAGCAACTCTTTATTCCCGAACTCACACCAGCCGTCTACAAACACGTTCTGGGGAAATCCACGTTCTCTTCCCAAATCCACGTTCTCTGGGCTTCTATCTCCAAAATATACTGTCTGAATCCCAACTCAAGGGGAACTCAGGCAGCAGGATACGCCCTATTCCCAGCAGGAATAATCTTAAACCTTAAACCTGGAACCTAAACTGGGAACGCCCTAAACAAGATTATCTTAAAACCGGGAACACCCTAATCTGCCTTGGTCCTTGAGCAAGGTCACTTACATTCAATGTCATTGCAACATGTCAGCAACATGGGGTACGCTGGCAAGGAAATTGTCATACCTACTTGGCTAATGGCTCCCAGCACCCATTGATTTATCGGTAAAGTAATTTTTCTCTGTTGCAGCTCCAAGTCTCAAGTAACAGGTCTCATATTATTCTATATATTCATAAATAAGTCTCATTTTTTTCAGAACTATTACTACTGAACACATCAGATTGAATTTCATACCAGGTAAAAATCAAAGTGACAAATCCTACGTATCTTATTCATTTCCACAAAATATGAATTTTGTCTGTGTGATACCATATAGAGTACAATGGGAAATGGTAAAGTACTACTACTGTATGAGTTTCCTATGGCTGCGGTAACAAATGACCAGACACCAGACACTGACTGAGTCTTTCTTAGGTTGCTGGAGATAATAGTATAGCTAATAATAATGACACAGTTCTGTTTCTTAGGTTTAAAGTAGAGTTCACTAGGCCAAATTCAAGGTGTCATCTGCATCTTGCTCCTTCTACAAACTCCAGGGAAGAATCTGCCTTCTTGCCCTGTGCAGGTTCTAGAGGCTGCACATGCACTGTGGCTCATTGCTGTGTTCCTCCGTCTTCAAAGCCAGCACTGACTGGTGTGATACCCTTGACCTGCCTCACTCTGCTTCTCTGTTTACATTGCCCTGTCTCTTTCTCTGACTCTCTCAAGGAGCACTGTGATTATGCTGGGCTCACATAAGTTATCTGGGATAATCTTTTAAAGTCAAAGCCTTAACTTAGTCACAGTGTCCCTTTGCTATGTAAGGTGATGTATGTACAACTATGATGTGTGCATCATAGTTTAGAACATGGACATCTGGAGAGGGGCACTGTTTCATCTATCACAACTATATAAAAATAATACATTTGCTCTATTCAAAGAAAAACTTTTATGAACCACCTAATACATCTCCAGTGTTGCTTATTAGTAAAAGAAAAACTTAAGTTGACGAAGAAAGAAAGAAAAATAAAGTCATGTTTTTGCACCGAACTTTAAAGCTCCATGTGGCCTTCAAGGTTCTCGTCACCGGCAGAACAATGAACTACACGTCCAACCTCTGCTCACCCAGGCCAGCCAAGGACAAGCAGGGAGAGATGCTGTGAAGGTGTTGAGAGCCACAGCCGAAGGGGCCCCAGCAAACTTTCAGACTGCCAGCTGATGATTGGCTCACAGCGGCCCCAGCAACTTCTAGCTGATTGGCTCCTCTGCGGTGATGCTCATTGGGCTGTTTCCCTGCCCTTTCAGACCACAGAGCTGCTCACTGGGGGACTTTTTTGGCTCCGCCCACGCAAACCAGCCAATCGGCCTCAAGAGCAGGAGGAGTGGGGGAGGTTGAGAGGCTTGTGGGAAGCCAGTGGTGGCAGTTGGGCTCTGAGGGTTTTTCCTGAGGAGCTGTTTTGTTTGGCGTGTGTGGTTCTAAAAATAAAGTTCGTTTCTTTGACAAGTGGCTCCTGAATTGTGCCCAGCCAGACTGCGGCATTTGGTGGCCTGTATGGGGAACGAACCCGCGACCTTGGCTTTATCAGCACCAACCTCTGCTCACCCAGGCCAGCCAAGGACAGGCAGGGAGAGATGCTGTGAAGGCACATTCTGGCCCCAGGCCTCTGCAGGATAGCCCAGTCACCCACACAGAGAAGAGAGCAAAGGGTTTGGAACCAAGATGTGCAACAGGCCTGATGTACCGGGAAGTGAAGCATCCATTAAGGAACAGTGTCACAGGAGGCCAGGGTCAAGGGGAACCAGAGCTGCGTGGATGCCAATGAGCTAGGAGGGTTCTTCCACCTCTAATGCGGCTCACTTTGAGAAAAGCAACTGAGCTCTGATGATCACTAGAAGCAGACATGGATTAACCATTCCAGAACATTAATCACAAGTCAAAGTGAACACATCCATAAAGGTTATGTGTGGAGCATCCCTGTCTTCCTGATTGCAAGAGGAGGGAAAGCTCACCTAAAGAATTCAGTAGCAAACTGGGGAAAGCCACAACATGACTTCCTACTTCCTTTGCTAATAAATAACACAAGATGACATTTTGAGAATCAGTAGTTTATGGACGACCTCATTTTCCTTTTCTATATAGGAGGCAACCACATGCTTAATACACACTTGTATACAGGCGCTGTTGGAATCTGCTTACACATGCTGAAATGTGATGCTGGTTTTCCAGAGACTGCATCCCTGGATGAATAAAGAAAAACTTTGATGCAAAATGTGGGCTTACCAGGAAACTAGTGTATGTGGGCATTTTGGGGTGGGTGGTATTCAATGGGATGCTCTCTGGGGCCCTTCTCATTTTGATTCCTTTTTATTCACTAAGCCACTTTCTAAACTTAACCTGACTTTCAACACCAAGTTTCTCCATTGGAAAGAGCTATTTCTCGCTGGAAACCATGTAACTGACTTTCTCATCTCAATTAGGCTCTAGTGCATTTGTTTAGAGAATCTAGGGCTCTCACAACCTGATTATCCCTGTTAAGGTCACAACTGAGATTTGTGTACAACCAAGATGGAAGTCCTGAAAGGCAGCAATGACCTAGAGACCTCTCTAGCTGAAAACTCCCTATTTTTAGGATCATACAATTATTTTTAATTAGCACAGCCTAAGATTCACAATTGCTAAGTCCTCATTAACACTTGAACATTAAACTCCCATGTCCTGTCTCTTCAGATTTTGTTTGTAAAGCTTGAATGAATGCCCTGAGGAAACCATGTTCTTTCCCCTGGGGCCGGTTGTCTCATTGTTGGCACACAGCAAATGATGGCAGTGGAGAGAGTGTGGGTTTAAACCCAGATATTCCAAATGCTAATATTGCATGAAAAATCTTTCCATTCATATAATTTCTGTATGGGATGTATTCACTATAGCACCCTACTGGGTTCATTCACCTGTCCAAGTCTAAAAAGAGGGGTAATTGAAAGACCAGATTTAATTTTTTGTTAAAAGGACAACAGCTTGTACTTCTCTTAATTGACAAGTCCTTCAGAAGAATTTTTTTTAAAATCGGAGCAAAATATAGTTATTATTTCATTTTAATTCTCTCCATTTCTTGTTCCCACTAACTTCTGCTGTTTGATCCACTCCAAATGCCTCCAATATTTATAATGGCTCCAAGGTACTGCTTTAAGAAAAAATAATAATCTATATTTTCACAATGCTAGCCACAAAACTAGAATTCTTTGTCTCTGTATCACTGTGGCTTCCATATTCCTTAGTGACATCAATATCCATTTTTTATATCCTTTGACCTTCACTTCGCAGAATATCAAATTGCCCTGTATCACATATCTAATCCTGGACAACTCTACTTGCATTTCATTCATTATTACTTTTAGGTCATAGAGGACTACAAGGTGTACAGCGCCTACAAAACAAAATAAACATACTGAAAACTAATGTTTCTTTATTTTAATAGGTCACCTTGACAGAGCTCAGCTTGACCCTCTGTGTCACTTACACATATCCTATAAAATTTGCTTGAGTTATCTCTTTGCTCCATCTACTTAATTTTCCCTTTCCATCTCTAACCTTCTCACTCTCATTTCACTTTTCAATCTCATCTCACCAGTGATGAGACTAACAACATCCACTCAAACTGTGTTGGCACCTGTAATTCCCTCCTTTAGAATAACCATTTCTTATTGCTGATTAATTAAATTACTAATATGTAATAATATGGTATGAGTATCTAGTACTATGTTTTGTACTAATAATTTAAAAAATCAATTATTCACAGATCACTTTTGTATTTAATATATGAGGCAGGCTTGTTGATAGTTAATAAACCACTTAAGTTTATTAATGTAATAGTTAATAAACTATTGAGTTTGATAAATATTATAAAAATATATAAATAATGTACTGATACTTTGGATAAAGCATTAATAATTTGACTTAGAACACTCCAGAAAGTCTTCATTTGTGAAGTCATTTTAAGCTAAGTCTTAATGATAAGGTTCTTACTTCTCCTTGACAGTCCCATCTTATTCTATGCCTGTACTCAGATAAATTTTAAGATAAATATTCTTTTTTAAAATTTCCATTCCTTCTTTTTTTCTCTTGATTCTATCTCTTTTAGTCTGCACCAGTCTCTTCCATCTTGAATGGGACAGGAGGAGGATATGTATGGTGCACTCCCATGATGCTTCCCAATCCAACCAGGGGAACTTCCACCTCTTCACCTAACAGCACAGCCTTCAGCTCAGAGTCTCACTGGGTCCCCATAATGGGACTAAGAACATTCACTCAAAATGTGTTTGCACCTGTATTTACCTTTTTTAGCATAACCATTTCTTAATGATCATTAATCTACTAACACCTATTACTATGGTACTAATATCCAGTACCATCCACTGCCTTACTTTCAATCCTGTGAGGACATCTGCGTAGGATTTTACCAAGTCACCATTCTCTGAGATTTTGGTAGATGACATCATTGTTGGCCAGTCCTTATTGGGACTAATCCTTCTACTTGTGTTTCCTCCTGCCTCATTGCCCATCCTCCCCTGGGTCCTGCATGACCATTCTTCTTCTCCTGGCTAGAGAGACAGCCATTCTTTGAGGACTTGTCCCCATAGGTGTGTCTCTGACATCTGTTCAGATAAATTAATTAAGTAGGCTGAGATTGTTCACCTAGAAAAAGGCAGTGCCAGGGCTTGACCACTGCTCTTAGACACCATGCTGATGACACCTTCTCATGATTGAAGTTTGTGTAGAGAAGAGTCAGGGCTGAGGAGGCATCTCTTCAAGAAAGAGCAGATTTTTCTTATTTATATCTGTGTGTGCTCATGTATATTGAGCAAAGAAAAATGGGTCAAGGAAATTCCCCAGTGGTTTTTAGCTAAACAAAACAGAGTTAGTTGAATGAAAAATCAAATCTGTTTCTGATTTAAAAGTGCTAATTCCAAATGCAAACTCCAGTCGTTTTGAGTAAAGTTGTTCTGATGCTTCAAATAATAAAAAGGATAACTCTATCTGTATCTTAATTTACAGCTCACAAAATGTTCTACTATAATTTTTCTCCAATGAATGAGGCAATAGATCTAATGTAAAATGTCAAATAAACCCTTTCTAAATTTAATATGGAAAAATAAACCATTAAACTTGGTGAGTACTGCAAATTGAAAATTAAACAGGCTGCTTCCCACGGCTCAGAGGATTGTGTCCAAGCTGCTTTGTGACCTGGACCAATAGACACATGCCCACAAATAAGGATGCAAGGAGGGGAACACAGTGGGAAGCTCTTGGGTTGAGTCAGAACTCCTATTTTGTGTTCCGATTCTGTCATTTATTGGCCATGTGACTTGGGGCTTGCTTGGCACTTACCTTTTCTGAGGGTGAAATTTCTAATCTAAGGAATGAGAAACAATTTTCAAGTTTCATTTTGGCTGGGCACTCTGGAGCTCCATAGTTGATGGTTTATACAGTGTTCCAAAAGGCCATAATAATTTGAGGATCTTTGCTAAGCCTTTATTACACCTTCTCTATTATTTAAGCCTTGGTACAAGTGAATAAGACCTGTACCAAGATGGGTGATTTTAGAGCTTTTCTTTCAAAGTTAAAATAAGGTTCAAATACAGATGATTTTGATAGAGAACACAGATATCATCCACAGATAAAAGTTGAAATGCTTTTGTTAAGACAGAAATAGCAAGAGGACATTAGCATTGACCTGAGATTTCAGGTAAATGACTTCCCTGATGGAGGTTTTCCCTAGCTTCTTGTGAGATGTGATGAGACTTGTTTTATGCTAGGACAGGTCTCCAAAGTATCAGAATAATATTATGAATCTTAAATCTGACATACTAAACTTCCTGATGCTCGAGGTCCTGTGGAAACCATCTCAGAAACAATAATAAAATTGCTAGTCTTCCAAATGAGCCACTTCTCTAGATATTAAGGGTCAATACTCTCAGTGTTCCTTAACTGCCAAGAGCCAAGGAAGTAATAATGTTTTTAAATGTCTCGAAATCTCAAAATACCTGCCACCAATGTGGGTACACGGAAACTGCTGCATTCAACTATTCACACTATAATATAAGCAGCTTTTATTCAGACTTTACCAATCTTATTTACTGCAGAGGGAAAAACAGGAAAAAAAAAGGCCCTACATATCGATATAGCTGGGCCATTAGGAGAAAGCAGTACTGTATTTGTCTTTTAATTTAAGGAGACAGGAAAATCTGCATAATTTTCGGTAATATTTTTCTTAATGTCTGAAAGAACCATGTCACACTTTTTAATATCTGTACCCGACTACACACATGCATTAGTCAAGAAAAGCTCACTGGATTGTCCAATCTCTGAAACTTCTGTGGATTTTTTTTTTAAACAGAGAATATCTCATTACCAAGTATTTATAGATAAATTGGTGATTTGTTACAGAATTGTGGTTTGTCCTTGGTGGATAATTTCTAAAATTTTTTATTGAATAGTTTCCTCACTTCTGCCTTGACTTATTAGCTCACCTGCTCTTTAATGTCAGTTATGAGGATTTGGTGAACAAGATAGATTCAGAACATGCTTGCCCAGGGCTGCTGGGGCTGAACTTGCCCTTCCTTAGAGGCAGGGACAGTGTTGACCCTCCTGCTAAGGGTGGGCTCTATTCCCATACCCTCACCTCTCCTCAACACAGCTTGACATTCCTCCATTCATGTTCCACTACCCCTCAAAAGAGGATCCAACTGAGAAATAATTAACAAAAGCCAAGTCCTCTTCTTCCACCAAAAATTTCAACATCTGAGCAATAGGAGTGATTTTTGCAAGGCATTCATTTTGTTAAAAGAGGAAGGATAAAGGCTTATATTTGTTGAGGATCTGTAATACTCAGTTCTTATTATACAATAAAACTTTTAAATCTTTCTATGAAAGTTCCTTTTGCCCCTTCAAGGGCTATTTCCATAAAAGGAAATTTTTTTTCATCAAACACTAATTTGATATCCTAATAGAAACCTGGGCAGAAATCGGAGTATTGCCTTATACAATACGCCAATAAATAATTCAAATGCAATGTATAAATGAACATCTCTGATTCTAATGTGCAGATGATAAGAAATGGGGAGAGAAAAGAAAGACACAGTGTGGCTACTCAGTTCCTATATAAGGAGCAGGTACTGCTGTATCTGATAACATCTTGCTCACCACTTCACATTCCTTTGGCTCATCTCTTCTGCCAATCACTGCTGTGGTCACTACTTTTCATAGGCTTCAGTAGAGATGTCCAATGGGTGATGACCATGGATACACCAGTCTCACCATATGCCTCAAGGATATGGTCTCCCTATACTTGAAACAATGGCTATGAACTGGTCATTTTGGGCTCCTCTTGCCATTGGTCCTCTAATAAAAGAAAGGAATACACTGACAGAGGTAATTTGGCTAAACTGTGGAGATGAGGTATGGCCTTGCTGCACACTGGGTCCAGGAAGAGTGTATCTGGAATCAGGAGCTGATTGCAATACCAGCTTGTGCTTCTGTGGTCAGCATTATTGGTGAGTGGGCAACTGCAGCACCAGTTATTTGTCAAGGACTTGGACCTCTTGGAAGCAGAAATCTGGGTCACTATATCTAGCCAAATAGCCAGCTGAAATTCCAGCTGAGAAATAGTTGAAGAAAAGGATGTGCAATGCCAATTATTGCCTTGGATTCATCTGTTATAATAGATACTGTAGTGTATTATACAAATCTTTTGAATTGAACCTTTTCAGATATTGCTTGAAAATGCCTTGACTATGACCTCACGACAGATTGGACTTGACACACAATCTTAGTTTTCCGAGGGTGGACTTGATCAAACATCTCTGTGTAGACTTATATCCTGTTGGCCTCACCCCTACTCCAGCCACTGTGGTGGTAACCAGTCTCTCCTAGGATCTGACCATATGCAACATCTGCAATGGACATTTTGCTTCTTGCCTTGAAGGTTCATTGATGCCACAAGAGAGGCTTATCCCTAGAGACTTAATGACCTCACACAAGCATATGCCAGACAGGGCACTAAACACTCCTGGAACCACTCTGATGAATGGAGATGAGAATCTGCAGTGTGTTTCAGAGGCTCCTTGAGTTTCCCATGGGACTGAGCGGCTGTCTCACATAGCCACCTTTAGCTGCATGATGTATCGTTGTATTGGCTCCTCTTTTCCTTAACCTGGCTTCGTACAAGTTCCAAAGATGTATATTCTCAAATGATTAAACTAGAAAAAGGTCTTTATCTCAGTCTTTGCTTTAAGGACAAACCAGGAATTAAAATGAACAAGTGCACAATCTACATTTTTCTAATCCCCAAAAGATGATGTTATGGTAATTAAGTAAAGAGTTTTAGTTATGGGTTTGTCCCTCAATGTACCTCTTTCCAGAAGATGGACCTTGATGTGTTACCCCTTTGTACACATCCAACAGAGTTCAGGAACTTGATGCATGGTTTTAATGAATGAATAAACAAGTGTTATGAATCACTATCAAACAATGGGAAACTCAGTTCCTATGGATCTCCTTGCTGGTCTTGCCCACACTACATTGCCATTTCCACAAAAGCACGCAGTTATACACCGTAGACCTTTACAGTCACATCCCCTCCCATGGGGAATCTGAGTCTGAGCACATGACTGGCCTTTGTTAAAGAGACATTAGCAAATGTGATGCAAACTTGGGTTTGGAGAGTTGTTGCTCATTGGGCTTGTCTTCGTTTGCTCTTGATACTGCTTCTGCTACCAGGTGAAGAAACCTGGGCCAGCCTGCTGGACACACGTGGCTCACTGAGCAAAGAAACACCCCTCAGATGTATGAGGCCCTGGTAGACAATCCAACAGAAGAGAAGATGCCATTTGACTGAAACTGCATGAATTACCCATGAGGGGTGAACAGCGAGAGAATTATCCAGAAGGGCCTATTCCAGATTACTAACCCAGAAAGCCACTCATTTTTAGGAATTTTGTTAGATTGCAAGAGAAAACTGACAGCAGCTCCCACACTCACAGACACATCTTACTGGCTGTGATTATGCTACTAAAATGGGATCACGTTACGTACAACCCAATCTATTTTAGTCCAGTTTTTGCCACTACCATCATCCTGTAGGAAGTGTCACTCCCCTTCTAATTTCCAGTAAGCTAACATCTAGTTGAAAAGTCAGAGCTGAGGTTTTTGAGCAAAGAAGCCATAGTTCTTAGAGACCTTGAGGTTTGTAGAAACCCTGGAAATCTTTTAATCTTCGCTTTTTATAATTGAAATTTAAAAAATGAGCCAGGCACAGTGGCTCACACCTATAATCCCAGCAACTCTGGAGGCTGAGGGAGGAAGATTGTGAGTTCAAAGCCAGCCTCAGCAACATAGCGAGGCCCTAAGCAACTTAGTGAGACCCTGTCTCTAAATAAAACACAAAAAAGGGCTGGGGATGTGGCTCAATGGTTAAGGGCCCCCAGGTGTGATCTCCAGTATTAAAAACAAAACAAAATGCAGCACGAGTTACTTTCATCTGTACACTTAACACCGTCATGAAATATATTTTATGCATGTATAAACATTCATATTTTAATTTCTTTTCATGAGGGAAAGAAGTTCACAAAGGCAAAAGTTCACAGGGCTCAAAAGTCTCACTGTGGCGCTGGAAAAAGGGCTTCCATTTTACATGTGGATAGATATTTCAAGGTTGCTTTCTGAAAGCCTGGAAAATTTCTCATTTTTGCCAGAAATGGAGGAAGGGTCCTCCTTAACTCACCCCGAAAAAGAATGGTGTTAACCCTCAATTTTTGGCTCTTTTGATGGATACAAAGTGAAGCTCCTGTTACTTAGTTTGCATTTCTTTCAAGAATGGGGGAGGTTGAAGGGTTTTTTTTTTGGGGGGGGGGTAACTTTACAGGCCAGTTAGACTTGTTCTTTGCATAGTTTCTGTTTAAGAGAACAGAGTGTCTCTGCCATAATGGTTGCAAACATTATCTGCCAATTTATTATTTGTACAATGGCATTATGTACAGTATATTTATCACACACAAGTTGTGAATTTTTACTGATTATTAATTATTTGCTTTGGATAAGATGCCCTAAAGCCTCATTTGTACATGTAGTCCTTAAAAATATTTTTATAGAAAAAAACTCAAATGTATACACATATATCAAACATTCAAGTCTTCAATCCTTCTAGAACATTCTATGACATAAAGAATATTTAGAAATTATTTTTAAAACAGATAAACTTGTTTTAAAGTTAAAAAAAGAATAAAAAGTGTTTTATTTTTTTATCATACACTTTAAAAAACAGATATGGTGAACTGAACATAGAATGGGAATAATGGGTATCACCCAGCCTCTCTGAAGTTAAGAAGTTAAAATCCTGAGTTTTCAAACTGGGTCCCCTGGAATCCCAGAGCTCACAGGGGCTCTGTAGCAATTTTTAGAAACAGAGAGGATCATCCCTCAAACAATGAAGACTGACCTTCATCCAGATCCTGTTAATTATGGCTTTTTTTTCACATGTCAACATCATGGCTATGATTTTATTTGAGGGAGGACATGTTTTAGGGAAAAAAAACATAAAAGCCCTGGATTAGAGAATCTTCAGGTCCATTTTCATTACTATATGATATTTTAAAAGAAGAGAGGAAGGTAAAAGACAGTAGAGGAGGAAAGTGGGGAAAATACTTCCACGTTAATCTTCACAACAAGGGGGTAAAGTGCTGCCAGGGGAGGCCCATCCAGATTTTCTGGGGCCTGAAGCTAATGCCATTTTAGAATTTCTCTTTAAGAAAGATGTATTTAGGTATAAAAATAATATTGCAATACGAATAAAAATATAGACATAGAAATGGCAGGGGAGCGTGCTCTGAAGTCAGCCTACCCTGGGATGCCTGGTGATAGTGAAATAACAGAAACAACTTCAGAGCACCACACAGGGCCTCTAGACCTCAATTAACTGTCCCCAACTCAGCCTCCCACCCACATGGCGAAAGTGCCCGAGGCTTCTCCATAGCTCTCCTCACATGATGGACAGAAGCAGCAGTAACAAGAGACAGAGTCTCTGCCAAGTGCAGGTAAGAGATCTTTGTGAATTTTATATAAATATATGATCACCTGAATGTGCCGGACACAAGGGTGGGCTCTGAAACTCGAGCTCTGTTAGCCTCTGAGTTAATATCCTCAGATCATCCTGTTTCCAAACGAAGAAACTGAGGCTCAGAAAGGTTCAGTAATTTAGCAAAGTCTCACAGCTGGTCAGTCGGTGGAGACCTGGACTCCAACAAGTGCCCTAACTTTATTGGTCAGATGGCTTCTGGAGTCCAGCACAAACTCCCACTCTCCTACCTGTCTCTTGTGGTGCTTTTTGTCTTCAAATAATACAAATGTCTTCCGGGACAATTTATTTTATTGAAAAAAACAAGGAAGAAGAAAGAAAAATGAAAAGAGTATTTACTTTAACACTGAAGTATGTGAGAGGTGGAGACACTCTCTTAAATGACAAATGAGAACTTAGATAATTGGAGTATTATAGTGTTGGGCTGTGGCCATTGTTCCAGGGAATGCTAATTAGACATCACTGCTGTGATAAGGCTCTTGTGAAATTAAGCTATGGGTGGAAAAACACTCAACAGTATCTTCTCACTCTTGGAATGCCAGAGCGCAGGCCACCTGGACTGCCTGATATTCCGATTTATCACAGGAGAGGCTGTCTTGCTGGCTCTTGATCGGAGAGGTTGGTTTTCAGGCCAAGACTGCAGTATCCTCCTTGATTCTTCTATTCCCCTATCAGTTGCTGGATGATTTCACCCAAGTCTCCAGTTATTAAGTGAGATAGCATAGTTAAAACATCTAGTGCTGTTCTATCTCTTTCCCCTTAGTGAACAGAGAAAGGCCAGACTCATTTTAATCATTAAACATAACATGAGAGGGATAGAACGTATTCTTTAAAAAAGTTCTAGGCATTCCAAGATCAAATAGAAATATATTGAGTGTAACCAAAGATTTTGAATAATTCATACTCTGCTCACTTTACCTTACTGGGTACAATTGAAAATTGGCCATATTGATTTCTTGCCCACTATACAGTGAGACCTCATTTATCTGACGTCACTTGGGAATGAGCTGTTCACAGAACCATAGAATTTCAGAGCTGGAGAAGACCTTAGAGATTACCTAATCTGTCTCCCTCTTTGTAAATAATTAGAATAATTACAACAGCAGCAACAGCTGTTTGAACTCTGACTGTGTCTCGTCTCCTTTGCTGAGTGTTTGTAAATGTTATGCCATCTGGTTTTCATAGCCATCCTATGAGGGAGATGCTTCTCTTTCCATTTTACAATGAAGCAAAGTGAGGCTTAGGGAGATTAAAGTCACAGAAGGCTACAGAGTTGGAAACCATTGGAACATCCTTGTCTTTGAGCACAACCCCTGTTCTTAGCCACTGTCCTACCGAGTTACATCCATCATGTGGCTCATCCATCCAATGTAATTTCTTATTTAGTGTGAACTACCAGACCCAAACTTGGGTCTCCTGTTATCACATCCTCCTACATCATACAAACTCTAATGTAAGTGGATCTTTAACAAAAATGAACTGTTTTCCTTGCTGCAAGCACTAAAACTCATTTTATTTAAGCATTGTGTGTGTGTGTGTGTGTGTGTGTGAAAAATCACTTCAAAAGTTATTGCTATTTTCTGCCTCCTTAATCATAGTACATTAAATATAATTGCCATTTCTTGCTGACTCAGGTTTGCTAATTACCTACATCAATCTCTGGGTTGTGCTTCACCCACATCATCCCCTCACCAAAAGATTCCAGAACACTTCCACTGACTCCTGTCTCCCCTTTTACGGGCCAGGAATTCTTACTATTTCATGACTTGGCCTGTGGTGTTGCTATTGCTCAAACTCTCACTGCTCTTCCTTTATCTGAACACCCAGAAGATAAGCAAGCTCCTTTAAACTGGCTGTAGGAAAACTGAAATGGAAGAGACCCAAGCTCTAGAACACAGCTGGCATTCTTGGGAGGTCTCTAGTTGTTTGAAGAATAAAGTGGAGGTGCCCCAGGGGTTCAGGAAAAGTGCTCTCAAAGCTGAAGGTGCAAGATGTGCAGAGTCCGGGGGTGGGGTGGGGGTCCTGAAAGGCACCCAGAGTGAGTGGAGTCCAGATAGAGTGAGCAGGCAGAAGGAGAAAAGATCAGAGACCATAAGGGACCAAGACTTCAAAGACCTGGCACTTTTACCTAAGGACTTTGATTTAGTCTGGTAGTGATGGTGGTGATGAGGGACATGGAAATAGATGACCAAATGTTATTAGAATTTCCTTTTGGCTATGGTATGAGGCTGAATGAGACAATAAATGGTAGAGCAGGGAAAATGAGCTCTCAAGGCCATAGCCTGGCTCCAGAATATGATCCTCTAGGTAGAAATTGGTACACTCATCAGACAACATCTAAGAAAGTCCTCTTCCAGCTCTGAAGCTATGAGATGCATCTATGAGATGCAAAGAAAGGGAAGATTTTGACTTGACTTAGTGATCTCAGTCTCTACTTGACTACACTGGAAGTTGGTATCACTGCTATACTGGCTGCAGTAAGCAATTATCAATGGCTTTGAAGATGTTCTGACATTTCCTTTCTGTCCTGGTCTATATATATGCAAAGATCCATGGTGACAGGGGTAAAACACAACACACTCTGCACTCTGGAGGCTCAATTTGTTTAGGAGTCAGGTGATATTCTGAGATTAGCCCTGGGCCCTCGACAGCACTATGTGTGGACAGTGTCCGTGTTAAGTGCCTGAACTCTGAAGGTGGAGGGGTTTGATTCTGGTAGACTTCTGGGTCTGCACTCTATAATCCAAGCACCTCACTTAACTTGTAGTGGCTCAGGTTCCCTTCTCCATAGAGTGAGGGCAGCAATTGCATCTACTTGAAAGTTTGAGGAGGAATGAACAGTTAGAGGCTCTCACTGAGTGCTGGGTAAGTACTGGCCATTACCTTCCCAAGGAGCATTATTCTGGAAAATACCTACCATACTAAAGATGAATCAGAACTTAGCTTACATTTTTAATGCATATTTATTTTTTACTCTGTGAAATAACTAAAGAACATATTGGCTTATTAATTCAGATCTGACTTTTAAATATTCTTAATTAAGAAGGAACAGCTCAGATAACCTAGAATCAATATCAAGCCCAAGTTGACATCACTCAGTCCCTGAATAAGCTGTTCTATGTTCACTATTTTGGAAGGAAATAGATTTGAAGATGCCTCATTTTTCCTAAGTGCATCCTCCATTGAGCTGAAATAGGATTCCCTATAACATATTTCTGATGGTCCTGAGTCCTATGTTTGGTTACCAAGAGTAAGCCAAATATTCCTTTCATAGGATATGTTTATCTTTAATGTGATTGTATGATTCTTTGAAATTAGCTTAAAATTCAATCCTCATTAAAGCATGAAGGATGTCTAAAGGCCTTGCGTCCCAGGTACTTTCAAGCAGGACCAAAGAGATGTAAACTTGCAGAGTATTTCTCATTTTCCTCCCATTATCTCGTAAGCCATTCCAGGATGCTCCTCCCCAACTGGTAAATTTTCCTCCAAAACAATCCTTTCCTTCTTCCCAAATGACCACCTCAACCACCATACACCTAATTAGCTCTTCACTCAGTTATTTGGCATTTGCCACACGGAGAAGCCAACTTGAATCATAGTTTGAGTGACACAGACAACTTTCCTGGGCACTTTTTGAAGGTGTGTTTGTAAGTAAAGTAGTCATTTCCACTGGTGAGAACTCAGGCACTGTGGCGTGAGGTGAAGGGGGCGTGAGGTGAAGGGGGCAGGTGCAGTCCTGGCTTCCTGGCCGCCCCAAGTCTTGCCACTAAGGCTTGCCACTAAGGTGTCCCATGAGAGAGAGCCTAAGGGGAGGTGCATAGAGCTTCCAAGACCCACCTTAGGCTGAAAGTTGTGGGATAGAAGAGGACGTTTAGAAGAGTTATTCCCCAGAAGGGCCATCTGCTTTGGCCATAGCTAGCATCAGTTCACCAGTTGTAATGGAAGACATATTTACAGAGGACAATCAGAAAGGACACCCCTCCCACATGCAGTGGTAAAGCTTTCAGGTGATAGAACTAACTAGGAGAAATATTAAAACACCCAGGAACAAACTGGTCTTCGTGTGGCACGTGGCCTTTTAGGGGAGAATTAGTCAATTTGTTTTTACTCTATTCTCCTTCTGCACATCTCAGAAACATCCAAAATATAGATTGTTCTATGAAAATATCAAGGATCAGAGAAAATTCATTTTCTGCTGACTTTTTTAACAGGCTATTATCATCTAGGAGGCAGTTAACACAGTTACATATCTGCAGGCCTGCATCTGTGGATTCAATCCACTGCTTACAAAATATTTGAAAGAAATCACATCTCTACAGAACATGTTCAGGCTTTTTAATTGTCATTATTCCATAAACAACACAGTGACTATTGATATAGCACCCATTGTAGTTGGAATTATAAGTAATCCAGAGATGATTTAAAGTACAAATGAGCATGTGCCTAGGTTAAATATAAATAGTATCATGTAATAACATGGTTATATCATATGTAATAATATAAGGGAGTTGAGCATCTGTAGATTTGGGACACTTTAACTCTTTTTCTCTACTTTGTCCTGAATTTTGGAGATCGCTATAGTCTGAAAAATGTGACCTTCAAATAATGGTGTGCAAAAAAGAATTTTTTCACTGGTCAATAAAACAAACCACATTTTATTCGGACATTCTTAAACTATTGCTGGACCCTTAGGTCATCTTGCCTCTGATTTTCTCACACTGGTCATTGCTTAGTCTCTTAACATCTTGAATCTGACTTGCCTTGTTTTGTGGAGCTATTTATGGAAAGATTTTATGGGGTACATATGTATATTTGTCCTTAGAGTCAGAATCAAAAAATAATCAGGCACTTTCCTGGGAGATTTAGAGGGGTTGGAATTAATAAATTAATGCATGGAAGAAGTAGAAATAATATATTCAAGGAGTCTTTTGTTAGCATCCTGGATATGCTGAGCATCATTTTAGGTCCTATGAGGAAAACTGAAGAAAAGTTAAAAATAGTCCTTTCCTGTCAGCCTGTACTATATAGGTCTGTTCACAGAGTCAAAGTATAAATATCTAGATCAATGAAGTACTATAGAACCTGGATTCCCAGACTCCCGGAAAACTGGAAACGTTATAAAAATGTGCATGCTTCTGTAAAAGTGTCTAAAGTTTTTAATTTTTATTTTTAATTGAATGAAAACGTCCCACAATTTGGCTCACCACTCTATAATTAAGTAGTACCTGCATCGGGCTCTTATGCGGGCTTTCTTTAGTGTGAGGCTTCAGAATCTATCTCTTACAGGTTCATTAAAATAATGACAGACAGAGGCTTGATAGGTACATAGGGCCACACTGGGTCAGATTCTGTTTGACAGTGGTGAGTTCCATGTTTACATTGAGAATGTTTTGTTTTAGCAAAACATCATATGTTGCATTAAATTAATGCTGATTATTTAGAATTAATTGGTTTTTTCATTGGGTTTGTATTTAAGTCTGTTTTCTTTTATGATTATGTTAAGAGCAGTAAGAATAAACATTTATTCATAGCTTAATGCTTATGGATGCTTAAGAGAATAATCAAAATAATTTAATTCACTACTGCATGTGTATATGTTTTAAAAAAATGTACTTGCTTGAAAAACCCTGGAAGAGAGTATGGAAGTATGAGACCCTTGCCAAGAAAGTTGTAATCGTGCCTCCCACCGGGTGTTCAAGGCTGGACTGTAATCGAATAGTTCTGTCCCAGTTTGGGAGTCTGTGCCCTCAAGCACTAAACTGTGCCTGTGAAGGACAGATGGGGCAATGTCTGCACTCTGTAGCAAACCAAGCAGGAGATGGCTGGATCTTAATAAAGGAGTTGGATTTAGAAAGAGGGAAGATTTAGAAGAGAGAAGAACGTCTATTCTTAGATGTGGGCACAGAGAACAGTCAGGTAAGTGGGGTTTTATGGGACTTTAGAAGGGTTGAAAGGAGGATTTATGTCTAGGAGTAGGTGAAACTGGCAGCTAGAGGCCATTTTCAAAGCCTGGGAGGGAGCATCAGGCAGCACAAGGAGATGCGGGTCTAGTAAAGGCCATGATCGGATCAGGCATTGCCTAGGATCTGCAGTCTAAGGCAGAGAAGGAAATGAGCAGGACAGGATACAAGACAGAGAACAGCTGGGACAGAGTGAGCCAGCCACCAGGAGGTGGCACTGTGAACTTATCACAGCCTGACATTGTATTTAATTGTCTGTTTCTCTCTTTCCAACTAGAAAGTTCCATGAGGGCAGGGGCCTTCCCTGTATCTCTACAGGGTTGACACTCAATGCATATTGATGAACGAGTAAATGCATGCAAATATCTATACAAGTATTATACATATGGAAAAAAAAAACTGGAGGGAAACTTCAGAGGAAAAGTTGATTTTTAAAATGCAATGCTGAGAAGAGGTACATTGAAGTTTTAATCTAATATGTAAATTTGGTAAGATACAATAATTTTAAAAGATGGGTTACCTCACTGTGGTCTGACTGATCTCAGACTTTCTGGGATCTGTTCCTCCCCTACTGGGACAAGTGTCTGTGGGCTTTCCTGTTCTCCTGTCTGTTTATAACAGGCTTTTTGTGAAGTGCTATGATCTGGCTACCAGGTCTGCCTTTTGCTCTATTAAATGAGAAGATAAAAGAATTGAGAAAATCTCTTTCTCTGGGTGAGACTGCTTTCAATTCTACTAGTATATGTGGATGCAGACTGGAAAGCCTATTTTTGCTCACAGAGGGTGAATATTAACCTGCTCTTACTGTTTGCATTTAGTTCCCCTTCTCCCCACCCCCAATCCATAGATGGATGCTTTGGGCTAACTGGGGAGAAAGTTCTACACAGAGACACAAAGGAGCCAAGCACATTAAGATATTTCAAAAAAAATTACCTCTATTATACACTCAAAGGATTAGAACTTTAGGGGAAAAAGAATTCATCCACAGGAGGAGAACCAAGGAAATTGAAAAAGGATTTAATAGCAGTCATTATAGATTTGAAGAAGTTTCTATTTCTTCTTCCCTGTAGAAATGGTAGAATGGTAAAACAGGAAGAAAGCTTGGTCTTTGTAATCATTCCATCCAGCGCCTCATTTTACAGTTGGGGGGAGGAAAAATAAACAAACAAACAAAAAACCCCAAGGTGTTGAGGGGTGCCACGCAGAAGGCGATCTTCACTCCAGAGGTAGATCTAGATGCCAGGGCGATTTTCCAAGGGCACATGTTTTTCCACTGGAACTTGTAATTTCTCTTTTTTTAACCTCATGGATTCTGACAGAGCTGCTGGCCACCTGTTGTCATCAGATCATTAGCAAACTACAGTCCAGTCTTTAACTCACCTCTGGACATTTGCTAAGTGCCAGACATTGGGGTGGGTATGGAAAGATGGCAGGGGACGATGGGCCTGAGAGGGTTGAGACAGCAGACCCCAGCTTCCTTGTGCCCACTGTACTTGTCACATAAGTGCCAATGACACTTGGGTTTATACGCTTGAGAGGAAATCTCTGTCCACAGTCTGTGTGTCTGACACCTTCAGAAATGCACTTCCATGTCAGGAAGTGCTATCATGGAGAGGCACTGAATTCATCCGGAGGTGAGGTGAGCAAGCTAAAGCTTACAGCAATTGTATTTCTCCTTGGCTGTAAGTGTCAGAGGGCACTATCACTGCCCTAGTTCCCTCTCCATTTGGAAGCAACTTGTCTGTGTTTTAAGCTTTAAAAATCCAACTTGGAAATAAAGGTGCAATTTTTATGAAATCCATAGATCTTATATATCTGCAAAAGATCCAGTTTTAAAGTCTCAGGTTTTAGTAATTTTCTTGAGACCCATCAAAGTGTCCATTACTTTACAAAACTATCGAACAGGAAGTCCCTTTGGCATTCAGAATTTTGTGACTGCCCTATCTTTGTTCTTTGAAAGGGCACCACTGGATAATTTCCTTTGCACCCTAAGGAAGGTCACAGGAAACTGAACTCCATCTTCTTAACAAGCGAAATGCTAAATGGTACCATAGCAATGGATTTAAATAAAAGTCGTGTCCATCAATATTCAGCCGTAAGGACCTACACCAGAGTTTCTCAACCTCAGCACCCTTGATATTTAAAACTGGAAATTTTTGTTTGTTTGCTTGCTTGTTTTATTTTTTGATTTTTGGTAGAGATATCCTGTGCTTTGTAGATTGTTTATTAGCAAGGCTAATTTGTAGATGCAAGGAGTCCCCTGCCATCTCCAAATATGACAATTACAAAGTCTACGTACATTACCAAATACCCCCTGGAGGTCAAAATCACCCCAGACAGCTGAGGACCAGTGACATAGACGATGCCTAAAAGTCAACTGAGTCTCCATGCTACCCAGAACTGATGGTCCTATAGGCCGGGAAGTAAGAGGCAATGCTGATCCCTTCTACGTACAGCTGGCCAACCTAACAGCTGTGCCTCTTATTCTAATCTAATGCTATTACAGTGGTTTGGGTCAAACGACATGAATAGTGAGCCCTTACCATGTGCTATCATGTCAGAAGTAAGCATTCATTGCTCATACAATTGACACTAGCAGATCTGTGGCTACGACTAGAAATACTCTTAGCATTCACTAGTGCCTTATGGGCCTGATATCATTGAGGGAATGGGGTGAAGGATAGTGTTTTTTAAAAAAATAAAGCCTATTCCTTTAAGCATGAAGCTTAAAAGTGTTCTATCCACTTAAACTTGATGGCTGACTTTGAAAGTTTCATTTATTTTATAAATATGCCACATTCCCCTAATTCATGATCACTAAAGAGTGGTCACTAAAGAGTGTGCCCATGGAGTCCTGGTCCCTTCTCCATATTCTTCTTTTTCATTTTCACCAAATTTAGGGTAATCAGCTCACTGTGAAGCCTTCAGCTCCATGCACATTAGCAAAGGGCACAGCACACAAACAGGATAGGAAGACAGGACTTTCTCAAAGACTCTTACTTGTTAATAAAACTTCAGGTACAGGTATGAATAGGCATTTTTCACTTTGAGCTTAGCATCTGCATAGAAATATTTTCTCGTGGCTTTTTATCCTATTGGTTTTAAAGATCAAAATAAAACAATTCTTGTTATGGTTTGGATGTGAGGTGTCTCCCAAAAGCTCACATGTAAGACAATGCAAGAAGGTTTCAAGGAGAAATGATTGGGTTATAGCCTTAACCTAATCAGTGAATTAATCCCTGATGGGATGAACTGAGTGGTGACTGAGGGCAGGTGGGGTGTGGCTGGAGGAAGTGGTTCACTGGGGGCATGGCTTTGGGGTATATATTTTGTATCTGGAGAGTGGAGTCTCTCTCTCTGATTCTTGATCACATGTGAGCTGCTTCTCACTGCCACACTCTTCTACCATGATGTTCTGTCTCACCTGGAGCCACCAAGGAATGGAGCCAGCCTTCTATGGACTAAGACCTCTGAAACCCTGAACCCTCAAATAATCTTTTCCTCTACAATTGTTCTGGTTGGGTTTTTTAGTCACAGTAGTGAAAAAGCTGACTAAAACAATCCCCAAACACAAACTGGATCGGGCTCTGGCTTTGTCATTATAATCTACATGATCTCCGATGTGGCACTTAAACACCTTCAGACTGTCCCCTCATCAGAAAAGCAGGAGTAATAATTTTCTTTTCTCCCAGAGTTTTTATGAAAAGATATATGAGAAGCTGCTACAGGAATCCTAGTGTTTGATAGAAAAGTAAGGTATGGTTCTGTTCTCTTCTGTCAGCCCCATGGAAACTATCATTAATAACAAGCTCAATATTCTGAATAGCATTCTGGACTTGCGTTAAATAAACAGGTTAACATGGATAAGCCGAGGGAGAGAGCTAAATTCCTCTCAGACAGAGACCTTATCACCACTGGGAAGTCCCACAGGTGGAATATTTTTTCCTTGTTCAGGAACAGAAGGGAACATTATGAAAATACTCAGAAATGAAAATCTTTTTATCCAGTGCACATCTCCATGTGCTCTGTCCACAGCAGTCACACCCATGTTATCTGTGAAATCACCAGTGGTGAAATTGCCTAGGCATTAAATTGTTATGGAAACGTTTGGCTCTATCACATGAAAAAAAAATGTAAATATACTTTGCCTTTCTTTTTATTAAAGTTCAACTCCCTTGATTTCTGGCCTTCGTTTTGGAGGAAGTGGGTAACATCCTCAGAGTAGTCCAATTAATAAAAGGTAAAACAATGCTACTCTGCTCAGGGAATAGCCTGTGAGAGAAACAGTTCTCTGAAAAAAAACAACAACAACAACAAAAACCCACTGTTACGTTTAGCCTGGGTGTTACCTTACAATTAAGAGAGCAAAGACTTTGTTTCTGGTGTCCACTGCTTCTCTAGAGTATGTGACACAGGGCCAATAACATAGCACTATGAATAAATGAATGAATAATGAGAGGGAGAAAGGAAGGAAGAAAGGAAAGAAAGAAGGGAGGGAGGAAGGGAGGAGAGGAAGGGTGTTTGGTTTCCATATACTGCGCTGGATTCTCTTTTAAAAGCCAAAATGGACCACCTGGACACACATATAAATATCAGTCAAAAGTGTGTGCTAATTTTTATTTATATTGGAAAAAAAAGGGCTCACTTTTTCAGTGAGAACCATGTATTAAAAAATAATCCAAATTCTCCAGTATCATTTTTCATGATATATTGTCATTAAACTTAGAATCTATAGATCTCAACAGTATAATATAGATAGATGAGGCTAATATAGTCACATTTTTTTTTCTGGGCTGATTCTAGGATGGACACAACTCTTTTCCATTTTATGATTAGCATAACTTTGTTACACATTATTCCACTCTCTGTCATCAAAGACAAATTCAGACCCATGACTGCCTCAGTTCTTTATCTTATCAAATAGTGTCCAGGCAGCTACTTCTGTATTGTAGGTTAAAGTTTGGGCTCAGCCAATGTGTGCCTTTTTGAAAAGCTCAGAAGGTAGTCCTCCTCACCTCTGCCTTTGGTTCTATGGTGAACTCTGGATCTGCTTGGCTTGGTATTGTAGTGAATTTGCATATGGAATTCATCTCTTCCTGTGCCCATTTTTATGGGGGTCCCATATCTAATTCTACTCCTGTCTTACGTGTGTCTAGCCTGGGTCTCTTGGCCAGAAATGTGAATTCTATGATTAGACCCGGTGCAAGTAAGATATACAAGAAAAACAGAAAGAGCTGGTCTGTTTCCCTGTGTGTTTGGAAGCAGGGGGGTATGGAAAGGAAAGAGAGGCGCCTGGCATCTGAAGGAAGCCAAATCAGAGTCAGAGCACACGAGAGCCAGGCAGGGTTTCCAGTCCTTTCTGGGCTCTTCTCCACCCCTGTGTGCCGAGGGAAAACCTGTATCCTCAGAAAGCCAGCTAGTAGCTTTAACACCAGGAGTGTCGGGCTACTGGCAGGGCAACTATCCTAACGATGCCTGCGAGCGACGGAACACACCTTCCTGTTTCATTACCCCCTCAGCACACCTTCTGAGTCCAGCTGCAGTGGAGGCTGACTACTTCAAGCACAACGGCATCTTCTCCAATCAAGCACCTGCCACTCTCCACAGGATGTCTTGGGCTCAGAGGGAGCCTGTTCAGCTGCACACAAGGAGAACTGGCAAGTGTGTCTAAGTTAAGCTCCTCTGAGTGCACCCTGGGTGGAAATCAGTGAAATCATCTCGGTGTGCCACAGGTATCTCAGGCTGTCCTGTGGGGTGGAGCCCAGGCACCGTCAGCAGTCACCCACTGGTGAGTGCATCCCTCCTGTTTTCTCCCTTCTCCGTCTCTTCATCTCCACTCCCTTACGTAGGCCTTCCATGATCATCTCCCGTGTAACCTACCTCCTGGTAAGTCTCAGTCTCAGGATCACTTTGAGGAAAATCAAAACTATAACTGAAGGCAACTTTTCTGTTGTAAAAAGACTTCATGAGAGGACTCTGTAGTAACATGGCTAACACCTTCCCCTCATGTATGTGTCCCACCTAATACCACCTGAGGTCAAGGAGTGGGGAGACCCAAGCAATTAGCATTCAAATTCTGCTGTGTAATGTGGCCTCAAATGCTACTTGGTGAAGTCTAACTATATTCTTATTACAAGCCTCTTGGAATACATTTTTAAAATGTCAGTGAAAGTTTGCTTTTTTGTGTGTGGGCTTTTAAACAGTGTACATACCTGTCTTTGAGAAATGCTCTCCATGAGATCATCTTAAAAAATGTGGATGATGGAGAATGTACTGAGAAAACTTAAAATGCACTTCCAATCTGTTTTAAGTCTTAACTTGACAGTTTTTAAGACCTTAGGTTTGATCTCTAGGAATTCTGAACCTTGATTTTTCTGAGTTATGAAATGTGGAAAAAAATGTGTCAGGCATAATTCGTAGAAGTAAAAAGTTTACACTGTTCTCTTGACCCCATAGTTGATGGTGTGTAAAAAACTTAAATATGGCTTCTGTCTTAAGATAAAAAAAAATACAAGTAGAGATCAAGCAAAAAAAAAAAAAAATAGACCAAGCTGTTTGGAAATGTCTTCATTCTTTTTCTTAACACTTTGACATTCTGGAGGGAGAATATTAATTCTAAGCATGTGACTCCGCCGTTTTCCCCAGCTAGGCTCATTTTATCTACTATGCCTGAACTCAAAGAGGTTTTCATTTTCACTTAAAAAGTCTAATTGATTGGGTGAGCCCACACCGAAATACATCTCAGAATGTATTGACCTATATACTCCAGGTTCTAGTTTTTACTCATGGTTGAGGCAAAAATGAACATTAGCCTTTAAAAATCATGACCTTGTTAAAAATCATTCCTTCAAGCAAGGAGCACTAAGCCATTATGAGAGTATTTGAGTTGATTATATATTTTTCTTAAATATGGCACTTGTCACTGATTTAATCCTCATGAGTGAAACTTCACCTTCAGCCTGATATCTTCATTCCAGAAAGACTGATTATAGCTTCTTTGCCATACACTCATAGAGTATTAGCACTTCATGGGATCAGAGAGACTACTTCATTTTCTTCTGCCATCTTAGTTGCCAAGTATAAAGAGAAAATCCAAAGAAAGGAGGTTATTTGCCCAAAGTCATGCTGTGAACTTGATGAAGAACTCATGCTAAGGGTCTGGGCATCTCTGAAAAGCTTTCCAACAACCTTTTCCAAAGCATGTTCTGGAACATTGATCCCTAGACATCCTGGGGCCCCTGACCCCCAAGATAAAGCTTCTGTTGTAAAGTAAGCTCAGGAAACAAGCTCATACTCGGATATGAAAGTCTTGACTTAATGGGGTTTAAAAGTATATTTACTGAAATAACCTGGCAACAGAGAATTTCTTCTCTCCCTATTTATGACTGATTATCATGTTTCCTTGTAATGGTAAGAGGCACAATCCTATTAAGTCAGGACCTTCCAGGATAAGGGTCAGGGCCTGGAATTTATGATGCCAACACTCAATCTCCAGTGTCTGCCTGCCCGCGTGGCTGAGTCTTCCTCCAGGTGTTCACCTGCTGAGTCACAGCTTGCCACCTTCCGTTTTCCCCAAGAATCCAGTATTACCTCTCCTTTCCCATGTGCCATTTTCTCCACTTGGACTGTTTTATCGAGAGCTGTTTTGTATCTTCTTCTCCTTTTTATCTCTCTAGTTCTGTCTACCACTGTCTGTCTTTCTGTCTTGCACATAAACACATGTGTGCACACACGAAGACACACATGAGCCCTTTGCTGTTTAGAAGGCCTATGACAGTGTGTGATCTCTGTTCCTTTGACCTAGAAAAGATGGTCAGTCGTATTAAAGTTACACCCTTGATTCTCAACCTCAAGATGGGCAAGACTATTGTGTAAAAATGAATGTTATGAAAAAATTAAGAGTAAGGACAGAGTGTCCCTTATATAGTCTGTGATCTGTTGGTTGCTCCCATTCCTACCAGAACTGCCAGTTGAAAGGATCTGTAGACTTAGCTGCCAATCCCTGAATGTCCCCATTGTCAGAACTTCCCCAACAGCTGACTCCATCCCCATTTCTTTGCCTACCAACAGGATTCAACAAGCAGTTGTATCACTTCTGTAGATTTGCTCAGGTGTACGTGATTGGAAACATTTTTAATTGTGGAAATTATTCAGTAGGAATTATTATATAAATCAGGTTAACACTCTCTCTGAAGATGATAGGGTCACCATAGTTGTGGCTTCTATTTTTGCTCCTTTTTCTTGTTCCCCTCCAAGAGATTCATTCTGGAGGACAGATTTGTGAGGGGACTCCTGTGCTGCATTGACTCAGAAGGGACCCTCAGGGCTGCCCTATAGTGCACTGAGACCTGCAGCTAGACTTTTAGATGTTCCTTCTACACAGAGTATTCCTGCTGCACTGGGTGTGGAGACCTGAACTATCTAACACCGATCTCTTCAGATTCCCTGAGCCAGGAGAGAGCCATGACTGTCTAAGTTCTTCCAGCTCACATGTTCCCCTTAGGAGACCTCTGACTCCCACAATTGAAACTGCATTTTGTTCTGTGAATCTTGGGGCCACCCCTGGGTTGGGCCATAAGAGACCCATGATGTGCTCTTCAACAAGGAAGTGGACCTGCAGTCCCCTTTAGCAAAAGCATTGTTTGCAATCGTCTAGACATAGACAAGGTGTCAGTGAAACACAGTTACCATTTGTGGAGCTTTGTGAGAACAACTCAAAGTTACATCAGGGAAGAAGAAGAGATCTCTCTCACATTTCTAAAGTCATCTGTGTAACTCTAGCTGACGTAAGTAATTTCAACAGACTAATAAAATGTTTGATTAAATATCTAATTCCCAAGCAAAGCAAAAATTTACCTCAGTCCTTCAATATCGTAGAAGATTATCTGTGACAAGTTGGTAGTATTAACTATAATATTTGTTACTATAGGTAACCTGGAAGGACGTCTGTTTTTTCACCCACAATTTATGACTTTATAATGTAAAACAGATGCCCTGTGCGAGGAGCTGGGAATAGGAATACGAGAATGGCAGGGTGAAATAAGGAGTGTGCACAAGACGACAGGGGTGTGCAAAGCCAGCACCCACAGTGCACCCACAGCTCAGAAGGCCAGGACAGAGAGAGGCCAGGTGCTCTGGAGGCCCAAGGGAAGCACCCACCTGCAGGGGCTTAGGGAGAGCTCCCGTGGGGAAGAGTCTAGCTGCCTCTGCAGAGAAACAGGAACTAACAAGTGAGGGAAGAAGGTGTGTGAAGAAGGATCCCCACTTCCTGTTATCACTCCCTTGTGTAATCTCCTGGCTTTGAGACTGGCTGGACCTAGTGACTGGCTCCTAAAGAATACAGTGTGGCAAAGTGAGGTCCTCTCCGGGATTAGGTTATAAAAGGGCTGTGGCTTTTGTCTTGGATTCTCTCTGTCTTCTCTCCCCCACAATGGCTCTCTGCACCCTGGCTGTGAGTAATCCAGGCGGCCAGGTGGAAAGTGGTCCTATGAAGAGGCTTTATGGTAAAGATAAAGAACTGAGGTCCCTATCAATAACCAGCAAAGACCTGCCTCCTGCCAACAGTGTATGAGTAATTTTAAAAGCTCTTCTTTACCTATTTTGGTCTTTAGGTGCAGTTCTCACCAAGATTAATATTTTTGTTGCAGTCTTATGAGAGACCCTGGCCGGATGTACCCAGATCAATTTAGTCTGAATTCCTGACCCACAGAAACTGCAAAATAATCATTGTGTTTTATGTTAAACTACAAAATTCTGGAATAATTTGTCACTCGGTATACATAGCTAATATATATAGATGAATTAATTTGGCTGTGTTTATTAGTTTGCAATTCATTTACAAATGCTTATCAAATATATTGTCTTCCCTCACAAGTGAATGAAACAGAGTAAGATATAGAATTTCCTTTCTTCAAGAAACTTGCATTTGGGAGATTATTATTTTTTTAATGTTTATTTTTTAGTGGACACAACATCTTTATTTTACTTTTATGTGGTGCTGAGGATCGAACCCAGCGACCTGCGCAGCATCCCCAGCAAGAAACTTGCTTTTGGAATAAGATCTTTTTTGTTAAACCAGAGCATTCTGAAGTTTGAATGGGGTCAAATTATCAGCTGTACATATTTCTCAGTGGATTTTAAAAAGGCATACATCTGAATATTTCCCTCCAAATTACAGACATTTGTAGAACTTCACATATTTTCTGCTCTGTACCTTACAAGACATTCATTGTTACCATTTCACTGTTCAATTCCAACTTGCCCACTTGAACTTTCCCTTTTTTTTAATAGTATCCACTGCAACTTTGATAATGATTCTAAATATTGTGAATGAAAATCATATTGTGAATTGAATAAAGGAAGATGCACACTTGACTTTTGTCCTAACATGCTATTATTTACTGATTGCTTCATTCATTCATTCATTCATTCATTCATCTTTTCCCTACACATTGACTGAGAACATAGGTAGAAAGATTGAATAATGGTTATTAGGAATACTAAGACATTCCTTTAAGTATCAATGAAAGTCTAAAACAGAAATCAAGAAAGTATGTGCTAAGGTCTGAATATTTATATCCCCCATGTTCATATGCTGAAATCCAGTCTCCCAAAGTAGTGGTTTTAGGAGGTGGGGACTTGAGGTGATTAGTCATGGGGTGGGTGGCACCCTCAATATTGGGATTAGTGCTCTTATAAAAGAAGTCAGACAGAGACTGCTAGAGCCCCTTCCACTACACAGGACCAGTGAGTGGCAACATCTGTGAGCCAGAAAATGGGTCTTCAGCAGACACCAGATCTGCCAATGCCTGCATCTTGGAATCTCCACCTTCCAGAATTGTGGGAAAGATATTTCTGTTATTTATAATCCCTTGGTATTTTGTTATAGCAGCTGGAAGAGACGAAGACAGCATATATGACAAATGGACAATATTTAGAACTGAACTGTTAGGGTCTGTAAACAAGTCAAGATGGCGCCTGGTAATGCCAGCTAGCCATTAAGTGTGGAGATTCCTTATTGGTTGACTGCTGTATCTAGTTTATGTTAATTAAGATAAGCTGTGTGGAATTTATATATACCCCTCCTGTCCTACAATAAACGGCTCCCATTCCTGCTGTATCAACGTACACAAGTTGTTCGTCACCCCCTGGTTATTTTGCCCAGCCAGCCAGGCTGTGGCACTGAACCACTACATAAATGCTCTATGAGTGGTATAACCTACAATTCTAGTAGTAAAATGTGAAAATAATTTTTAATAAACAGATTCAAAAAGCCTCATAAAAATGCCTTGGCTGCACATTTCCACTGGAGGGATGTGAGCTCAGGCACACTCCTGGCCTCCTCCCTCCATATTCTCCTCACCCCACCTGACCCCACCTCCATACTTCTGGATCCCAGGGAGTAAAAAGGGACAGGCAGTGGCCTTCATGTTTTTGTGAGTTTGGAAGGAGAAACTAAGCTGGAATAGATCAATCTCGTACTGGAGTCTTATTTCTGAATTGATTCCAAATCTTCTAAAAGAAAAAAAGGGTCATATGCTTTTAAGGTCCCTGAACAAAGTGATCGGCAGAACTGTGGTCCACAGAGAAAGGAGAATATCATGAACAAAAACTCTGAAGCAAGCCAGTCTAGAGTATTCTGTTCCCAGAATCCCAGGAAGAGGAAGCAGCGCTATTTGGCAGGAATGCGAGGGTCACACATGAGAGACATGGGAAATCAGTTGCAGGGGTGGACCTGCTGGACCCTGAATAAGACCAGACCAGGGACTTCAAACTTGACTTGGAGAGGAAGTCAGAGCTATTGAATTTACCTGATCAGAGGGGTGATGCATATGAATTTGGTCAAAAACCTGAGTTTTACTGCCACCATCTACTAAAGGCTGGGCCAGTCATTAGCGACAGAAGGGGCATCTGCTCAGAGGGAGACAGAAATGTGAACAGCCAAGCGCTAGGGTAAAGAAGACACCAAGCAGAAGACGCTTGGAGGCTCTCGAGGGTTAGGAAAGAAACATTTTGAAGATGACACTTTAGCAGGAGAAGAAATGGAGAATATAGTGAGGTGGACTTTTCCAGAAAATTTCAAAAATTCTTACAGGAAAGTTAGAAAGCTCATTTGTGTCTCATGTTCTTGATAAGTTCTGGCAACCCCAAGGCTGTGCTCCTTTCTCTTAGGAACAGATGGGAAGAGTCCCCAAGTACAGGCCCTTCCATTTCACTCTGGATCTCCTCCTCCTTGGGGGTGATATGAGCCCCTGAGCCCTGGAAACATACAGAAGTCCCCTTTGCCTGTCCTTCACCTAACAGACTAGGTGTGACACTGTAGTCATGAAGGGGAGGGCTCAGAGGTGGCACTGGTGTGGCCCTGCACCTTCCTCCAGACTGTGGTGCTTAAGTTGAAAACATGGCAGACAGGATGGTTCTGCTGGAAAAATCATACAAAGTAAGAATGGTCTCTGCCTCCATTTGATTTGATGTCATGCAGGAGCCACAACAACATATTCCTGTAGATAATTTGCAATTAATTTCCCTTCAGAACCCCTGATCTAAAATGCCATGGAAATACATCACATGGCAGATGCACCTTCAGTCTCCCTGTGGGCTGCCAAGCACGTGGGCTCATGAGAATATTCACTGAGTTTTCATGCCTTGGCTTCCTGTATTTGTAATATTTTGCCTGAAATGGAGTCACTGGATTTTTTTGGAAAGCAATGAGGAAAAGAAGCAAATGAGAAGAAAGTGAAGAATTTTTAAAAAGCAGATAGATATGAATTTTATAAAAAATTCATGTGCCCAAATAGTTTTGAGAATGACTTAGATATGGAAGAATGGCTTCTTCCAGTGCAAAACATGTAGATGCAGGGATTCAGAGTCTTAGAAACTCATAATGCTGTCTAATTTCTGTTTTCAATACAGTTGAAAAATATTTGGTGTTCTGAGTCTATTTTTCTTTTAAAAATAATCACAAAGTACATGTATGTATTATTGGTAGGCATAATAATGGTCCCCTAAAGATATCTATGTCCTAATCCCTAGAACCTGTCAACATGCCACCAAAAGGGACTTGACAGAGTGATTATGTTAAGAACTTTGTGGCGGGAGATTATCCTGGGTTATAAGGGTGGGCTTGGTATAAACACAGGGTCCTTAGAACTGAAAGAGGGAGGCAGGAGGGTCCTGTAAGAGATAGATTTGCTGGTTGGAAGGAGGAGGCAGGGCCCTGGAGCCAAGGAACACAGGACAAGACAAAGGCACAGAGTCTCCCTTGGGACCTCCACAGGGGACCCAGCCCTCTTCACAACTTGATTTTTTTTTTTAAGTTTTACTTGTAGATGGACACAATACCTTTATTTTGTTTATTTAGTTTTTTATGGGGATCAAACCCAGTGCCTCACGTGTGCTAGGCAAGCACTCTGCCACTGAGCCTCAACCCCAGCCCCACACCTTGATTTTAACCCAGTGACACCCACATCCGTCTTATGGTCCCCCAGTCTGCAAGATAAACACTGTATTGTTTTAAGCCACTCACTTGGTGATCATTTGTTAGAGTAACAATAAGAAACTAAGTCATGATTGTTTGTAAAGTCTATTTCAAGGGAGTTTGAGGACAAGAGGCTTGATAATAAAATCAAAGCAAAATATCTAAGGTTGGAAACTGGGCTGGGCACGCTTGTTCAGAGCTGGTTCTTTCAGCATTTGTAGAATTAGATAAAATTTAAGAGAGCATACCCCGCCCACTTGAAGACTCAAAGGAAAGTTTGTGGTCTAGAAAAACACCAGCCTTTGTTTGCATGGGCGTGTTTTTCTAGCACATGTGCTGGACTGCAGAAGACCCGCGCAGAGTTAGGAAGACACAGCACAGACTCCCTCATCTGGACCTTCCCAGAGGAAAGAGGTCAGCATCTTGCCCTCTTCTGCTCTGTCTTGTGATCTTTATCTCCTCTCTTCTCTCCTTTATTTTTTCTCTCTCCAATCCCATTCTCTTTGTTCTCTTTGGCATTCTCTTTTGTTAAGTTGGCTACCATGTGAAACCAAAGTGAATTTAATTTTATTTCTTTTTGTAGTCCTGGGGTTTGAACCCAGGGATGCTCTACCACTGAGTTACATCCTGAGCCCATTTTTTCATTTTGAGATAAGGTCTTACTAAGTGGCTCAAGATGGCCTTGAACTTGTGATCTGCTTCAGCCTCCCTAGTTGCTGGGATTACATTACAGACAGGAATCACAGTGCCCGGCTGAAATCAACTTTCGTAGTTCTACTTCTTAATAAGGTTTAACTTTTCCTATATTCAATATATTTTAAGTCCGTCCTCAATTATAGTACAGTACATGGATAGCACAGATATTTTCAGAAAATCTTTCCATTCTGTGTGACAATTTTGACAGTTACTGCCAACAATAAAATTTGCTTTTTATAAATTAACAAATGCACTTTAAAAAAAAAAACAGAAAATGTGTCAGAACAACAGTGGTTATTTCTCGATGATGCAATGGATGATTCTTTTTCCTTTTTATATTCTTTCCAACGTTCAGAGGTTAAATGTCTCCATTTCCTGAAAACTTTTTTTTTCTGAAAAGATAGTATTTTAGCCCTTTTCATATCTTTTTATATGACACCAACATGACAGGGGTGGGGGTAGGGGGACTCTCTACTAATTCCATTCAACCTTATCCCAGTCTTTCTAAGTCCCTTTTATGGATGTGAAGTTCTAACTTTCAGGGCCCTGAATAGAATATCTTCACAAAGAAGCCGCCAGTCCCAAGAGGGCCTGATGCCGCCCCAGCTGGACTCTGCCATTCCCCTGCGGAAGAGCCTAGGCCCTGCTGCTCTTGTCCTGGCTGTCCTTCGCTGCAGTTGTCCTGAAGTTGTTTTGTGACTCTCGTGCTTGGTACTAACTGTGCACTTGCAGAATAACTCTCCAACCTCAGCGGATGGATATTCCAGCGCCCAGGAGGGCTTCCCTCCCACAGCTGCTCACCTTCGCCCTGGGCCATGGTGTCCGCGTTGCGCGTCTTTTCCCAAGTACTTGCCACCCATTCCCAGCACAGGAGGAGACAGGACTCAGAAGCTCTCTATGCCCCGTAGGTCTGCCGCCTACATGAGAGTGAGGTGGCTCCTTCCAGTGGAATGGGCCTCCACTCTCCAGTCGGCCTCTGAAGCCCCGGGCATATGGCTTCTGAGGACCTGCGGACCCTATTCCATAATCTTACTCGTGAGTATCTCAACAGCACTGGTTCCATATGTTAATTGGATTCGTTGTGTCTTGTTTTCTGAATGAAAGATGCTTGTGAGCTAAATCTAGGGATATAGTTCACATATTGGGAATGAAAATGAAGAAAACACCTAAAATTAAAGGCTTGGAGTTTGAAAATTCTAAGTAAATTTGTGTTGCATCATTCTTCACTATCTTAGGCTGGTATAACTAAAAGTTATACTACTAAGAATGCTCACACATGCACACTCACATACACACATACATATTGTATGAATATAGATAGGTAAGCCACAGGGAGAAATTTTCACATACATGTCATCAGAGTGTGGTCATGTGCTATAGTGGCATGGCTTTAACCCCGGCCCACTTAGAAGGCTGGATTTGCAAATCAACTCTGAATGTGTTTTCCTCCCCTGACATTTGTAAGGGGATTTTTAATGCTGGCCCCTAATAATGTTTTGTAGTTAACCAGCATTTTAACACTGAAGTAAGCAATAAATTAATGCTTTAACACTTTTTTAATTGAAAAGATTGAGAAAGCTAATTAATTTATAAACTGTACTCAGTGAATCATTCTGAGTCTATGATTAATTTTGTCTATTTTTTTGTCCTACACATGAGTAGCTTTATAAAAAAAAGGTATGAAACATACAATTAGCAGTAGGTAATTTTTATCAGCCTCTGGAAATATTTGTGCAATGACATTATAAGAGTTATATTAAATTTTATCTGAACATTTCAAACAATTTTCAACTTTTGTTAATTCATGTAGATTTTGTAAATCTTCTGTCCCTGCTGTTATAGGAGTACTAAAGGGTCAGACTTTGATTTTCTAAGAAGAAAATATGGTTATTTATTTTTGAACCTATATTTACATTTTACTCTGATTTTTATTTTTCATTTCATAATTATTATACTGTCCCATAACTACCATCTTAATACGCACCCTCAATATTTCTCAGCTGGAGATCTGTTGAATTAATTAGCCTTTTGTAGGATTGGTCTTAGATCCTTCTCTGTAGAGGATTTTCTTGCTGTGCTCAGTGTAAGTAAATTTACTTAATACAACAGATATTCACTGGGTACCTATTAATGTGCTGGGAACTGCATGAGGTGCCAGGTGACAGGAATGAGCATAACAGGTAGAAATTCCTGAGTTCATGTGATTGACATTCTAATTGCATGAGACAGGGAATAAAGCAGATGAAGAGGCACATTGTACAGTATATTACAAAGTGATAAATGTCATGAGAAAAAAAAACCAAACAAGGAAGGACAGGAGAACTGAGGTGAGGGGATTATAATTTTAAGCACAGTTGTCCAAGAAGAGCAAGGACTTGATGGGGTGGTGGGGCATTCCTGCAGGAAGATCTGTTGGGGGAACAGTAGGTCAATGCATGTCTGCCCTGTACATTGGACAGAGGAAAAAAAATAAACCTTGTGTGGCTGAAAGTAAGAGAGAGGAAGTAAGAAAGCAACGGGAAGTCCAGGAGAGCCAAGACTGGACAAGTGTAGTTGAGGGTCTAGAGGGGAGGCCACTGCCTTTAATGTATGAGGACTGGGAAGCAGAGCTGAGCAGGGTGGCTCTGGCCACTGTGATGACAGGTGTGGCCAGGGTGAAGCAAGTAGATCAGCAGGAGGCGACTACACAACCTGACCAAAGGACATGGCATCTGCACCAGAGTGACAGCAATGGCAGCGTGAGAACAGATTGGCAGTGGGGTGTGAGCACAGAGAGGGGCAAAGATGGGTTGGCAGCTCAGCACCTGGGACGGCAGTGTGCCCATTCTGTTATTTTCACTGGGTGAGAGAGTTCTTCTCACAGAGTTGGACGATCTTCTTACTTCTTTCAGTGTCACACACTAATCCTCTTTAGTTCAAATCTTACTTTCTATGAATCTTAACCTGATTAAACTTACACGATTCTGAACACACCATTAATCTGCATTTCCTACAACCTGTGCTAGTTATTCTATGCCTCTGTCCTGACTGAACCAAATCTCAAGCTTTTTAACATGTATGTGAGAGCATGAAAAGCATATATATGTGGTGTATATATGTGTATGCATATCTATGAATATGTATATATATGCACATACATGATACACATAAATATGGAAAAGCATGTATAGAGTGGATTTTTTAAAGTAAATTAAATTTTTTAGATCTGAAAACTTAAGATCAGCTTAAAAATCTATCCATGTGTAAATATACATAAATACCTGTTTATGTACATTCTGAATATAAAGTAAATAAAATATAAAAATAAAATACAATATACGTGAAAATATATTTACATTTATCTATTTATCTATATCTACATCGTCTGTATCTATGTCTTGTCTCTTCACCTATCAAAAAATTACAATCTACTTACAAAGTCTGAATAAAGAAATTGGTTTTTCATTGTTCTGAGTAGCTAACACAATATTATGATAATGATTAGGCAGATATACTAGGAAGCCTACTATCAGTAGATTTTTTTCATGTAGCATAAACATTACTTTCAATAATATGGTGTTTTTCTTAAACTGGCATAGGATTTTCTTGAGTAGATTTATGACTTTTTCAGCAGAGATTTGGACCTGGATCCTGACAGGCAGGGAGCTCTGGCTTCTCACAGGGTAGACCAGCAGCATGGGCCTTCAGGGGTGGCCACTAAAATGCAAAATTGACAACTAGTGGTTGTCCTGGCTGGTAATTGCTTCTCTCTGGTGAGAATGCAGATTCCACTAGGAGCAAGTTAAAGCAGGAGTCCGGCTTTCATGGGAGTAGATTGAGGTGGAAGCTGGAGGCAGAACAGGTAAGGCTTAGGGCCCCTAAGAGGGCTTTGCATCCCTGGAGAGCAGAGGCGGCCACAGAGCAGCAGCCTGTGCTCTCTGCCCCCCACTTTTCCCTCAAGCCCTGTGTGGGGTGGGAATGTGACACTTGCTTCTCTGATTGCTGTGAATGTGATCCCTGTGGTAACCAGAGTTCTCCTTCACACTTGGACTGATTGACTGTCAACATGTGTTGTCTTAACCCCTGGCAAGATGAGTGGAGAGCTGAGGTTTGTTTTGTAGAATAGAAAAAAGGACCACAAAGAAAGAAAGAAAGAAAGGCTGAACCACATCTGCACACTTATTTATCATATCTTTACCAGCGCCTACTATTTTCAGGGAGGTGTGCATTGAGAGAAAAGCAATTAACACACAGTCCCTTTCCTTAAGATTGCAATCTGAAGACCCGTTGTGGTGACACACATCTGCAATCCCAGGGGCTTGGGAAGCTGTGGCAGGAGGATCGTGAGTTCAGTGCCAGCCTCAGTAACTCAGTGAAGTCCTAAAGCAACTCACTGAGAGCCTGTCTCTAAATAAAATCTATTAAAAAAGGGCTGGGGATGTGGCTCCTTGGTTAAGCACCTCTCAGGTCAATCGCTGGGTAAAAAAAAAAAAAAAGAAAAGAAAAAAGTATTGCAATCGGGTATTTGGAAAAACAGCTATTTCAGATAGGATTAGAGATTTAAAATATAGTAGTATTTAATATCTGGTCTTTTAATTCCTACTTCATCTCGCTTTTCTACATTTTTAATGGAAACAAGTTTATCATTTGTTATAAAAATAATGTATGTTTAATTTCAATTAAGATAATACAGAAACAATTTTAAAAATTTTTTAAAATGACCTTCAATGTCATTACCTGGCAAAAAATCACAATTAAAATTAGGATATGGCATTTTGTTTTTTAAAAAACTTATACTTAAACTAGTTTTTCTGATTTTAGGTTTTTTTTTAAGTATAGGTTGAGATTCTTATGGCTTCTACATCAAATAATATAAATCTGCATTTTGACTAACAGTTTCTTAAAACATAATTTGATCATTTATTTGATCATATATCTATTGATGGATGCTGAAATATTGTCTTATCTTTCAACATTCAAAACTACGTTGTGATAAACATATATAAATCTTTATAAATATGTCTAATGTTTTCTTGCTGAACAAGAATTATTGGGAAAAAGACATGTGTATTATGCTTATTTAAGTTAAAAAATATTGTTCTCTGTAAGGTTAGGACAGATCTTGATTTTAATAAAAGTTATGCTTCTTAAATGAGAATAAAAATTCTTCTCTTTCCTAATGATTAATAAGCATAATTAAGCTAATATATAAAAATGCTATTTGTGATATTATCCTGAAAGCTTTCCTACTGACTTAATTTTCATTTAGTTATGGAACATGGCCAGTTCTGGCTCTGTGACCTTAGCTGAAGATGCCTAACTCAAAGCTAGAACCGTCGCATCAGATGCTATTGTATGACATTTGATCTTTATGTACACACTTTCTTATGTTGCTAATGTGAATATTTAGTATTAAGGATCTTGATGTGCAAGAAATATTTTGGATTTCTCTCTTTCATGAAAAGTTCTCCTGGGTGGTTTCAGAAAAGTATCTCAAAAGAACACATCTGTAAATGGGAGTATGGCTGTTTGACGCCATAGCATGAGTGATTTATGAATGCAAAATGTTTGAGATCTTGCTCCACTCTGGCAAGAGTAGGGAGTGGGTGTGCTCTGTGTTTCAGGACAAAAGGTCTCTTAGGTGATATCCCATCCTATATTTTTTTCTCATCCAACTCATATTATTTTCTCAAAAATTTGCCCATTTTGTCCAGGCACAGTGGTGCACATTTGTAATCCTGGCTGCTCAGGAGGCTGAAGCACGGGAATCACAAGTTCAAGGCCAACCTCAGCAATTTAGTGAGACACTATTGCCGCAGTCTGGCTGGGCACAATCAGGAGCCACTTGTCAAAAGATACTAACTTTATTTTTAGAACCACACACGCCAAACAAAACAGCCTCTCAGGAAAAACCCTCAGAGCCTCAACTGCCACCACCGGCTTTCCACAAGCCTCTCTCTCCCCCACAAGCTTCTCTCCACCTCCCACAATCCTCCTGACATGTGCATCCGTCCTTTCTCCCTATCTGTTCCTCAGACGTAAATAGTTTTTCCTCAGATGTGAGCGGTTTTTCTTCCGTCTCACTCATCTCCAGGGACAGGCAACTTAAAACAAAATTGAAGCAAAATAAAAGAGGAATCTTAAAATGGCTACCCATCCTCTCGCCCTGCCCTCAGGGGCGAGCAGTTTCACTTACCCTCAGTCGCTCCCCGTGCGAGCCACCAAATGCCACAGTCTGGCTGGGCACAATCAGAAGCCACTTGTCAAAAGATACTAACTTTATTTTTAGAACCACACACGCCAAACAAAACAGCCTCTCAGGAAAAACCCTCAGAGCCTCAACTGCCACCACCGGCTTTCCACAAGCCTCTCTCTCCCCCACAAGCTTCTCTCCACCAGCTGGAAGTTTGCTGGGGCCCCTTCGGCTGTGGCTCTCAACAACTATCTCAAAGTAAAATCTACAGAAAAGTGGGGCCCATGACTCAGTGGGAGAGTGCCCCTGGGTTTAAAAATCATTATCAAAAAAATTAAATAACATGACAGTTTTGTATCTTACTAATACTCCTCCAAGATAACAGTCTGCTGTAATGCTTTGATCAAGATGATCACACACACCATGAATCTACTGAGTGTGATTAAAAGCAAACAGACACTTTAAGGTTACATTGGTAAGTTTGCCTCCTACCACGCAAAGCACATGCAGGCATTCACACAAGGTCAGAGAAGAGATAAGGTTTCATCCAAGGATGACCACTGCAGCAGCCAATGCAGCACGTACGTAGAAAGAAAGGTTTCCTGGTACCTACAATCATGATTTGTCTGTGATCTTTGTTCCTGTTGCAAAGAGCTTTTCATGCTCGCAGGGACCAAATGTGATTGGCTGCTGTCAAGTACTACAACTCACTTTGACAAGCTACAAGTCTGGTTTTAGCCCCTCTTTCTCTTTCTACTTAAAACAAAGTTAAAAAAAAAGGCAAGTAAGTTTAGTTTAGAAACATTATGTAGACAGGAAAAAAAAAATACACACCCATGAAACTAACTCTTGGTTAAAATTCATTAATTTACTAGTAGAAATTTATAAAATTACTTCCTAGTTTTATTTCAAAAATGAAACCAGGTTGAGAAAGGAAGGACCCCTTTCTTAAAGGAATGTGGGTTGAAGCTGCAAAATCATTGCTCTATGAATTCTTGGTGCATCCCTCTTTAATAGTGTATGAAGATGAGAACAAAAGGAAAAAGTGCTAGCTAGGGTTCAAAGAAGTGACAAGTTTGTATTCATAATGTACTAAATGTACCACCTCTCATCACTGACATGAAAAAGGTAGCCAGAGGGCTGTAAAACTAAAAAGGACAGGAGTCACCTGTGTGCACGGTCAGAACAGGTCACCTCTCACTTGGCTTGGTTTCAGGAAAAGAGGAAGGAAGCCTTTATCCTCCTCCTCTTCTTCTGAGCACGTTACAGGAACACTTACTTATGAAATTTAAAATTGGGAAATTAAGTTTTGTAATAAAATAGAATTTACAAACATTGATATATGTCTTAGAAATCTACCACATCTTTCATAAATAACTGCTTGATAATCATAAATTAATAGTAATTCAGAATTTGTGTATAACTTATACCTTTGGAGATTTTTAAAAATTTCTTCTGTGTTGACATCGGTTGTAATTTTTACTTTTTGGAAACTTCTTTTCCTGACACCATGGGTAATAATGACAAACAGGAGCTCAACACAAACACCAAAGAACCTAGAACTAAGCCCGGGGAATGTAAACTTTCCTGCATAGTCTCCTGTCTGCCGTCCCAGGGATGGGGTGAGGACCCCAAGGGACTTCCTTGCCTATGAAGTCCTTTAACAGCCTGTCTGCAGACACCTACTCCTGAGCCATGTCCTGTGTCCTGGGGAGGGGGAGGGGACTAAGACCCTTGAGGAGAAGGTGATAAGGTACTGGAGAGCCCATGAGGGATTGGCTGAAAGGACACTGCAGGAGTAACACGGAACAGGCCACAGACTTCATAGAAAAGGACACTAAGGATGGGTTTCAGCACTTCCAAACTGGTGAATTTCAAGTCAAAAAAGAAAAAGAATAAGAGTAAGTAGAACCCCCAGGGAGGCTCTGTTTCTGATTGGATGGGGAGAGGTGTTGGGGAAGAGTCTACCTACCCTAACCATAGTCTTCTGCTGAGCTCAGATTCTGACCCTGTTACAGAATTTATGGATTAGAAAATCCATGATCATTGGAATCTTCACTGCTAGAGATTTCTTCTAATGGTTCTCAAACCACAGTTTAAGGATCATTGGTCTAAACATTTTTTTCATGTATTTGTTGACGTTCATATTTCTTCTTTTGAAAAGTGCCTCTTGAGTTCCTTTGCCCATTTATTGATTGGGCTATTTGGTTGTTTTTGGTGTTAAGTTGTTTGAGTTGTTTATATATTCTGGAAGTCAATGCTTTATCTGAGGTGTGGGTGGCAAAGATTTTCTCCCATTCTGTAGGTTCTCTCTTCATGCTCTTGGTTGTCTCTTTTGCTGTGAAGAAGCTTTTCAGTTTGATACCATCCCATTTATTGATTTTTTATTTTATTTATTCCGTTTTAGAAGCTTGTTGAGGAAGTTGGTTACTAAGCTGACATGCTAGAGTGCTGAGCCTACATTTTCTTCATTTTTCTGTGTAGGGTTTCAGGTCTGTTACCTAGGTCTTTGATTCACTTTGAGTTGAGTTTTTAGCATGGGGAGAGATGGGAGTTAAACTGGATTTCCAGTTTTCCCAGCACCATTTGTTGAGGAGGCTATCTTTTCTCCAATATATGTTTCTGGCACCTTTGTCTGGTATGAGATAACTGTATTTAGGTAGGTTGTCTTTGTATCTTTTATTTTGTACCGTTGGTCTTCCTGTCTGTTTTGGTGCCAATACCGTGCTGTTTTCGATACTAAAACTCTGTAGTATAATCCAAGGTCTGGTATCATGATCCTTTCTGCTTCATTTTTCTCACTAAGGAAGGCTTTGGCTGTTCTGGGCTTCTTATTTTTTCCAAATGAATATCATGACTACTTTTCTGTTTCTATGAAGAATGTCATTGGAATTTTAGCAGGAATTGTATTAACTCTGTATGATGCTTTTGGTAGTAAGGCCATTATGACAATATTAATTCTGCCTATCTAATGACATAGGAGATCTTTCCATCTTCTAAGGTTTTCTTGAATTTATTTATTATTTTAGTGTTCTGCAGTTTACATTGTAGATGCATTTCACCTCTTGTTAGATTGATTCCCAAGTATTTTACTTTTTTAAGCTATTGTGAATGGGACAGTTTTCATAATTTATCTTTTAGCTGATTTATCATTGGTATATAGTAACACAATTGATTTTGAGGTGTTAGTTTTATATCCCACTACTTTGCTGAATTCATTTATGAGTTCTAAAGATTTCCTGGTGGAGTTTTTTGGGGTCTTCTAAATATAGTATCATATAATCGACAAAAGCTCTTCTTTTCCTATTCATATACCTTTAATTTCTTTCTTTCACCTAATTGCTCTGGCTAGAGTTTCAACAACTATGTTGAATAGTAGTGGTGATAGAGGGCATTGATAGCTTGTTTCAGTTCTTAAAGGGAATGCTTTCAGTTTTTCTCCATTTAGAAATGATGTGGGCAATGAATTTGATGAATATAGATATTGTCAACACCTCTAGCAATTGGAGAAATGCAAATTAAAACTACATTGAGATTTCACCTCACTCTAGTCAGAATGCCAATTATCAAGAATATAAGTAACAATCAATATTGGTGAGGAAGTGGGGAAAAGGGTATACTCATAAATTGTGGATGGGCCTGCAAATTGGTACAAGCACTCTGGAAAAGCAGTATGGAGATTCCTCAAAACACCAGGAATGGAACCACCATTTGACCCAGTTATCCCACTCCTTGGTATATATCTAAAGGAGTTAAAATTAGCCTAATTTAGTGATGCAGCCACATCAATATTTAAAACAACTCAATTCACAATAGCTAAGCTATGGAACCAACCTAGGTGCCCTTCAAAAGATGAATGGATAAAAAATGTGTTTTATATACACATTGGAATACTAGCCAGAAAGAAGAATGAAATTATGGCATTTGCTGGTAAAAGGATGGAAATGGAGAAACCATTCAGAGTGAAATAAGCCAATCCCCAAAAAACAAAGATTGAATGTTCTCTGATATGTAGATGCTAACACACATCAAGGGCAGGGACAGGAGTGAGGGGAGGAATAGAAGTTTAGTGGATTAGGCAAAGGGGAATGAAGAGAAGAGAGGGGAATAGGAAAGACATGGACTGAATCTGACATAACTTTCCTATATATATACATGAGTTTCAGAACAGCAAATCTCAACATTGTATACATCCACAAGACCAGAATCCTAATTAGAATAAGATATACTCTACATTTGTATGAATATGTCATAATAGACTCTACTGTCATGTATAGAGAACAATTATTTTTTAAAGAATCACTGGTTTAGAGAAAATAAAACAAAATAAAAGCCAGACAGATGTAGAACTGGTAGATTGAAGGGTGGTATCCAAGTTTGGATTAAAGTTCAAAAGCCTCTTCCTTTCCCGGTTGCTGACATTCTTAGCTGGGCATCTACAGAGTAAACCTCGCGGAACATGTTCTAGGCAGCTGACAAGAATTCAACCTTATATTAAAGGCAAACTTTACCAGCAAGAAAATAAGTCATAGTGAGGTTCTCCTCCCCTGGAACTTCTTTAAATGTGAATCTCGTCTTTTATTTTATGATTAGATGCAAGGTTCACATATAATTGACAGGGACAGTGACAAGGACTGAATCCCCCTCCTATCCAAGAATTTCCAATTAGATTACTGATATCTGCTCCTCCCTCAGGTGACACAAATTAGAGAGGAAAAGCACATTGAAAAGACAGAACAGAGAAAGACAAGGCTGAACATTCAGCCCAAGTAGAGCTGCTTCTCTTTTAGCAAAAATCATACCAATAAATACTTTAGAAGGAGTCAGGGGTCAGGGTGGGCATGGATGGGATTCCTGTTCACCACAGAAGAAGCACCTGCTGAATGCCTACTGCCTTGATCCTGTCCTGTGATTTGGTATAAGAAGCCCAGTGAGAATTTTTTTGACACCATAAAATAAGTGTCTGACAACTCTGTATTCCTTTGTCTCTGAAAAAGTCCACAGAACACACTGTGGGAGAACAGAGGGTGGGGTCTTGAATCAGACTTGGGGTGACAGAATGTTTCCTGCAATAAATCAGACTTGGGCTGAGTACTTGAGACTACACCAAAGCTAATTCACTGGGAAAGGAAGAGGAAGAGTTCCAACCTGTGCAAAGACTTCAACAGAACATTCTAACATGCTCTGAATGCCTGCAGCAGAGGGCACTGGGGGGAGGCAGAACCAGAGGGAGTCAGGAGCTAGACCACGCACATCGTGCAGGATTTATTCAGATCGTGGCTTCATTGAAGGGTTTTAATCTGAGAAGTGAAGGCATCGAATCCTCACTTTTTCTGATGTCTGAAGAACACACTGAAGGTTCTCCAATCTCATATGCAAGGTTCCTGAAGCTACTCAGAAATGAAGAGAGTCTGCCGAGGCACAGCCTTGGAGAGCCAGTCAGGATACAGCTGGCCTCAGAGCAAGAGCCTGCTGGGCTTGGTGACTGATTAGATGTGGAGGTCTCTAGATTACTGACCTCAGTGACCGGGTTGGGAAGGGTCATTTTATGGGTGGGAGAGCAGTCTGGGTGGAGTGGTGGGGAGGATAAGTTGAGTTTCAATTTCCCGAGGCTGTTATGCTACATGATCTACATAACATGTAGGATTGAGATGTTCATTTATTTCACGAATATTGGTTAAACTTCTATGGGGTGCTGGCCTTTGTCTACCAAAAGACTGGAGTGACTGTTCCACTGGGCTGGCCATTTTGATGAAAAAAAATCATCCTATAAATGGAAACTGAAGCCACCATCAGGGCATTAAAAGGCAGCAGCGAATAGGGTAAAAGAAGTATGAGGTAAACCTGGGCCACCACTGATGAAGGGAGAGGGAAAAGAAGATTCTGGATGGACACTGAGAAGCAAAAGAAAGATACAATCCCAACCATTATGAAGAAAACTGCTGTCAGAAATAACTTACAGAAATCTAGGTGCCCTGCTTATACCCATTGCTACTAATTTGCCGATGTGGAGGTGACTGAGGAGGGCAGATTCAGCGATTCAGTGACAGTGATAAGCTGCTGAGACACTCAGATGGGAGAGGACGTGCACTCCTCCCTGTCAAAGCCAGCTCATGGAGGTTCTCAGAAACCCCCATCAAGCTACTTCTGAGGGCCTCGTACCCGCCTGGTAATGACCCACTGTTACATACACATTTTAAATTTTTAGAAAAAGGTGAACAGAAAGACCTAAAATCCAATGAGACAACTTGCAAAGTAAGCACTTTCATTTCCATGCCCCTGGAGAGGGACAGGAGGACCAGGCAGGCCAAGTCACCACCCCTAGACTAGACCCACAATAAGCAACAGAGTTTGATCTGACTAACTCTCGTCTGCCTTACCCCAGCACGCACTCTCCTTTTCAAATATCTCTGGAAGGCAGGAAAAGTTGAGCAGTTTGGGGAAGAGGGTTGAAAATCAGTTTAGTCCAACAGGTTGTTATTACAGCAAGTGTGAACACAGAAGACGGTGGATAGTCAGTGGGCCGGGCAGCTCATCCTGCAAACACGACTTCATGTCAGTGGGTCAGACAGGCCTCACCTTCAAGGAAAGGATGCCTGGTAGCATTTTAAAAGATTCCAGTTTTACATGGGGTTGACTATTAGCCTTTGGAACAATGTGTCAAAATCCAGAGTCTTGAAGGACATGAGCTTTTGCTAATGATTACTCTGTTTCCTCTCATGGATGAGTCAGAATGGTCTGCCTTCCTGGCTTGTCTGCTTCTGTTGATTTCAGTCCTTAATCATACTGACTATTTTTATCACAGAGGAGAAGGTTAAAGCAGGGCTCCTAACCTCTCTTTATGTGAGGTCCGATCTTAGGTGTTCTCTTACCATGATTCACCCCCACGGCTGCCACGGAAGTGGTGCCGGAGCTGTTTCCCACAAGGCCTCTCTTTACAGGTGAAGGAGGCAAGTGACACGTTCCCATCACAAGGGCTGATTCAGGCCAGTTTGACTTTGATCTTTCCGGACCTGCGAAAGATCCAGGCTTTCCCCAAAGGACACTGCAGAGATTCTGTGGCAATGATTCTGACATGAAAAAGCTTCTACCGAGTCTTAGTTTTATGTCTTTGATGACCTACAGCTCTACAGGTTGCAAAATGCTTTAAACTAGCTGGAACTCCAGTGTTTTAAAGTCATTTGTTTGGGAATCTATAGCATCACATAAAAAGAAGCCAGAAAAGGAGAAAGTAAGATTAAGGAAAATGGATATATTTATTCCATTTAAATAAATCTTTTTGCTTTTTTGCCTTGTTTCTAGCCCTTAATCCTCTCAGATTTGCAATAGAATGTTGATAATTGCTGGAAATAGCCACAAATTTTACAGAATAATTGGCCCTATTTTAAGACACTGTTTAGAGTGTATACTACATTGTGTGGCTATAAAGTAGCAAAATAGATTTTTGCATGTTGCTGCTGGAATCCATCCTCATTATTTCTAGTCACACATTGTGTATATGTGTGAGTGTGGCAACATTTTTTAGTTTGAAGGCCCTGTATAGTTTTTAGAAGTTAGAAAATAATAGAATTAATTGCTTTGAATTTAGTCATTTTGCACTGGGCAAATATTGATTTCTTTCCCAACACCTTTAATTTCTAATGGAGCTTGAAATTAACTTTGGATTTTAATTCTATTTTATTCTGGGTTTGTACATCAAGACCATTAATAATGTCAGGAGAGTGCTGAGGGAATTGTTTTGGAGCCAGGAGCCCACAGAGCCTCACAGAGTCTGTGTGGGAGGTGCATCCCATCAGCACTTTCATGAATGAGCAACTGGGTAAAAGAAAGTTGGCCTGGAAATGTTAGGCTCAGATCACTTGCTGATGTCTGCATCATTGTGTGTGTGTGTGTGTGTGTGTGCTTGCATATTTAATGAGGGTGGGCAAAAATGATCAGGCTGCAAAAAAGATTTCCATGAACCAACGTGACCTGGAAAATGAGCTTTTCTGATTTACAGGGCAATAGTCTACTTAGTTGAAAGAAAAAACAAATAAAGGATATACACGCACACACACACACAAAAATATGTATGTGTATATAGTTATACATACAGTATTTTTTTCAAATATATTTATGCTAGTGTAAAGATAAGTTAAACTGCAAATTTTAAGATAATTGCAATAAGTCTTTCTCTGAGGTTTCCAACTTTCTTAATGATTTTCTATTATGGTTATCAAGCAGGAAATAAACTGCTGCTGGGATCCCGTGGAGTCCTAGGCTTTCATCTACACCTAGAAGTAAAAACTGTGTGTTCCTCTGTTTTTCCCAGAGGTCCTTAAACTTGCTCTCACAGCAGCTGCTATTGGTCTGAGGAACATTAGCAGGAACAAGGTGGGAACTTTAGGATGAGTCTCCTCTACAAAATCCACAATAGGAAGCTAACTCCCAGGACCGCCTTCCCTAATTCTCCAAGGGAGGACCTGTAGCGCTCTCAGAGTTATCAAACTGTGCCAGAGGCGGGAAGTGTGGGAAGCACAGGTTTCATGAAACAGGTCAGGGAATGGATTGAAATCTTTCTCTGTCATGTACTCTGAACCCCTGTTTTTTAATCTATAAAATGGACCAGCAATATCTTCCTCACTTGCAATTTGGAAAAATGCTGAGTTCAATCCTTAACATACATCCCTCTCTGTTCTTATTAATGTTCTTTCAACCAGCAGCGTGTGTTCAAAATTAAAATGTTAATTAACAAAGACAGACTTCAAGGTTTTATAAAATGTATGAGAATACTTCCAAGGCTCACATGATTTACATTCTAGAAGGAAAGAACTATTAAATTTTTTTAAAAAGAAAAAGTAAAGAAATGAAGTGTACAAATGGCAGATAAATCATACGGATGCTAATTGCTATGGACATTTTCTTTTGAAAAAGAGAAATCATTTTCAGTTTGGGAGAAGAGAGATTTCAGAAGAGAAGAATAAAAAGTGACAGGATACAAAATTAATATCCAAAAATTCATGCCTTTCCTATATGATGAATTTGCTGAAAAAGGATTCAAATCAAGAAAACGGTTCCAGTCACAATAGTCTCAAGGATTACTTAGGAACAAATCTAACCAAGGAGGTAAAAGACCTCTACCATAGAATCATAGAACACTAAAGAAAGAAATTGAAAAAAAACTAGAAGATGAAAGACCTTCCACGTTCATGGATGGGCAGGATGAATGTTGTTAAAATGGCCACGTTACCAAAAGCAATATAAAGACTCAGCGCAGTCTCCATCAAAATACCAATGACATTCTTAAAACAATAAAACAAAACAAAAAACAGTCCTAAAGTTCATTTGGAAGAATAAAATACCCAGAATACTCAAAGCAATACCAAGCCAAAAAGCAATGTTGGTGGCATCATAATACCTGACTTCAAATTATACTACACACATAAGTAACAAAAACTGCATGGTACTGGCATAAAACAGACACATAGACCCATGGTACAGAATGAAGGCACAGAGACAAACCCTCATAGACAGGGTCGTCTGATCCTTGACAAAGGTGCCAAAAACAAACAATGGAGAAACGAGAGCCATTTTAACCAATGGTACTGTTTATCCATATGTAGAAGAATGAAACTAAACAGTTACTTTTTAGCCTGCACAAAAATCAACTCAGAATAGACCAAAAAACCTCAGAATTAGACCAGAAACCATGCAACTCCTAGAAGAAAACCTAGGGTCAATTCTCCAGCTTTTAGGATTGGCAACAACTTTCTTCATAGGACCTGCGAAGCCCATGAAATCATGCCAAGAGTTAATAAGTGGCATGTGCCAAATGAAAAAGCTTAAAAAAAATCTTTGCTAGCTACTCTGCTTTTTTTGGTAATGGGTATTAAATCCAGGGGTGCTTTACCCTTGAGCTACCTTTACAGCCTTTTATATTTTTTATTTTGAGACAGGCCTGGCTAAGTCACCTAGGCTGGCCTAGATCTTGTGATCGCTCTGCCTCAGCCACTTTGGTTGCTGGGATTATAGGAATGTACCCCCAGTTACGGCTGCTAGCTATTCTTCTGACAGAGGAATAGTATCCAGAATATATGAAGAATTTGAAAAACTTAATACTCCCTAAACTCCCCCCCTACAAATACACCAATTAATAAGTGGGCAAAGGAACTATACAGACACTTCTCAAAAGAAGAAATAGAAATGGCCAACAATTATTAAGAAAAAATGTTCAACATCATCAGCAATTAGGGGAATGCAAATCAAAACTACACTGAGATTTCATCTAGATTGCACCTAGAATGGCAACCATCAAGAATACAAATAACAATAAATGTAGGAGGAGATGTGGAGAACAGGGAACACGTTTACACTGCTGGTGGGATTGCAAATTAGTGCAACCACTGTGGAAATCAGTACTGAGCTTCCTCAAAAGGCTAGGCATAGAACCACCGTATGACCCAGCTCTACCACTTCTTGGTATTTACCCTGAGGAATTAAAGTCACCTTACTCCAGCAATGCAAGCAAACCCATGTTTATAGCAGCACAATCCACCATAGCCAAAGTGTGGAACCAGCCTGTCCATCTGTGGATGGCTGAATAAAGAAAACGGGGCATCTATACACCACGGAATTTTATTCAGCCATAAAAAAGAATGAAATTTTGTCATTTGCTGGTAAATAAATGGAAATGGTGAGCATCATGCTGAGTGAAATAAACCAAACAGGGAAGTCAAGGGTCATATTTTTTCTTTCCAGTATAGAAACAAGAGAGAAATAAAACAAAAGTGAGGGGAATCTCATGGAAATAGAAGGGAGGGACCCAGCAGGAGAAAGAAGGGGAGGGAGAGGGGAGGTGCTGGGGAATGAAATGGAATTGCACTGTGTGCACCGTGTGCAGGTACAATATGCAACAGCAAGTCCCACTGTTGTGTGGAATTATAATGTACCAATGAAAAGAAAAAGAACATCTCCAGTGGAGGGGGAGAGGAACTCGAGGACTGTGAGCTGGCTCTAAGGGGAGTGGGGGGATGTAGGTGCACTGATAGAGGGGAGAGGAGCACCCTGGGGTGGCACTCGATGGCCCAGGGCAGGAGGCAGAGGGATACATGGAGCCATGTGTAGGAAGCACTGTTTGTTGGTAGTGCCCTGCATTCCTCAGGCCCACCCGGACGCTCACATGGGGACTATATTTGGAAACAGAATCTTTACATACATAATTTGTTGAGATGCATTTCTACTGGATTACCATGGGCCCTAAATCCAATGACAACAGGTGGACAATAAGACAATAAGACAAAGGAGAGAGCGATCCCAACAGAGAGTCACAGAAACACAGGGAAAGAAGGCCACATGAGGAAGGAGCAGAGATTGGAGGGAAACACATTAAACCCAAGGACCCCCGAAATCACTGGCACCCTCCGGGAGCTAGAGTAGGGCAGGCTCCTGCCTAGAATTTCAAGGGGTCTGTGGTCTTACCAGCCCCTTGATTTTGAACTGCCCCAGAACTGTGACAAAACAAATTTCTGTTGTTTCAACAAGTGAGACTGTGGTCCCTGTGGCCACCCCAGAACACGAGGACCCTTGGATCCCCACCCAGTGGAGTCATCAAGGAAAAGCCCAGGTGCCCTCCCCCTGTCTGTCCCTGCCTGTCCATGCTCTGCCTGTGGACCAAGCAGAGACCTCGCCTCAGCCGTCCCCGGGTCAGGGTCTCCGTACTGAAGCTTGCCTTTCTTGCTGCTTTCTTTTCTTTCTTTTTCAGTCTCATTGAGGTTTAGCTGATGATGTTGTATAGATTTATGGGCTGTTTTTATGAGAACACTTACGATCCGTCTTTCAGCCAGCTTCACATATGTGACACAGAATTAGTAACTCAGGGTACCATGCTGCACACTCGATCCTTAGAGGTTACTCACTGTATAACCAAGGCTTTGTCGCCTTTGATCAACATCTCTCCATCCCCTTCCCCAGACCCCCAGCAGCTACCCTTATTCTCCTCTTGGTTCCCATGAAATTGACTTTAAAAAGTTCACATCTCAGTGGTACCAGACACTGTTTGTCTTTTTCAATGTGGTTTACTTCACTTAGCTCAACGCCCACTAGTTTCAATCATATCATTGCAAAAGTGAGAATTTCCTTCCTTTTGTACAGCTGAGTGATATTCCACAAGTGTGTGAATGTGCATGTGTGTGTGTGTGTGTAAAATATTTCCTTTTTCTATTCATCCATCAACTAACATGTTAGTGACTGAACGAGTATGTTGTTTATAGAGCTTGGCTACTGTGACTACTGCTGCAGTAAACACAGGAGTTCAGATATTACTTCAATGATGTACTGATCCATTTTCTTTAGATTTATATCCAGAAGTGGGATTACTGAATCCCATAGTAATGCTGATTTTGGGGGGACTCATACTGTTTTCCATAATGGCTCTACGAATTTATATTTCCACTAGCAGTATTCAAGGGTTCCTTTTGCCTACATCCTTAACAGCATTGTTAATCTCTTGTCTTTTTATAATAGCCATCTTCAAAGGTGTGAAATTATATCTCATTGTGGTTTTGATTAGCATTTTTCTAAAGATAAGTGATGCTGATTTTCATGTAACTCCTGGGCAGTTGCATATCTTCTTTAGAAAAGGCCTATTTGGGTCCTTTGTCCATCTGCATTATTAATTCTGTTATTTGAGGTGAATGAGCCCTTGTATATTTGGGGCATAAAGCCCCCCCACAAGATACAGGGTTTGCAAATAGTTTCTTTGCTTTCATAGGTTGTCTTTTTCTCTTTCTTTATAGTTTCCTTTGCTGTGCCAAAGCTTTTAAGTTTCATGTGGTCCCACTTGTTTATTTTAACTTTAGTTGCCTGAGCTTTTGAAGTCATATCCCAAACTAACAAACAAAACATTGCCAAGCCGATACCATGGGGCTTTCCTGCAATGTGTTCTAAGAGTTTTAGGGTTTCAGGTCTTACCTTTAAGTCTTTCATCCATTTGGAGTTATTTCACTTTTTGTGTTGCCAGAGAGAGAACTCAGGGCCTCATGCACGCCAGGCAAGTACTGTACCACTGAGCTAACCTTATTCCCATTTTGAGTTAATTTTTGTAAGCAATATAAGATACGATCTACTTTCATTTTTATTTTATTTTATTTTTTTGCATGTGGATATCTAGTTTTCTAGAACTGTTTATTAAAAAGACTATCTTTTCTCCATTTTATGTTCATAGGGCCCTTGTAAAAGGTTGTTTAGCCTTATGTTTGTGGTGTAATTTATAGGTTCTCATCTCTTTTCTGTTCTGTTGATCTGTTTTGATGCTAGTACCATACTGTTTTGATTACTACAGCTTTGCAATATTGTTTGAAATCAAGTAGTCCGATATCCCTGTATTTCTTCTACTTCCTTGGGATTATTTTGGCTATTCAAGGTCTTCTGTGGTTCGTACAAATTTGGGGATTGTATTTTCTATTTCCATGAAAAATGCCATTGGGTTTTGATGGAGGTTGCACTCAATCTAGAGATTGCTTTGGGTATTGTAGTGATTTTAACAGGATTAATTCTTTCAGCCCAAGAACATGGGATATCTTTCCATCTATTTGTATCTTCTTTGATTTGTTGTGTCAGTGTTTTATAGTTTTAAGTGTACAAGTCTTTCATCTCCATGGTTAAATTAGTGCTATTTAATTTTTGATCCTATTATAAATGAGACGGTCTTTTCTCTTTCTTTTTTCTGATATTTCATGGCTGGGGTAAAGAAAGACTACTGATTTTTGCATGATGATGTCTGTGTTTTTCAACTTAGCTGAATTTGTTTGTTAGTTCTGTTTTTGGAGGAGTCTAGGGTTTTCTAACCATGGGATCATGTCACCTACACACAGACAATTTAGCTTCTTTCTTTGTGCTTTAGATGCCTTTTATTTCTTTTTCTGGCCTAACTGCTCTGGCTAGACTTCCAGTGCTATACTGAACAGAAGAGGTAAGAGTGGGTGTCTTTGTGCTATTCCCGATCTTGGAGGAAATCTTTCTGCTGAGTATGATGTCAGTGGGAGGCTTGTCATACCGACCTTTGCTATGTGGAGGAACATTCCTTCCGAACCTAACTGGCTGAGAGTATTTTGTGTTCATGAGAAGAGCCTGGAGTTTGTCAGATGCTTTTTCTGCATTTGATTATCATGTAATTTTGTCCTTCCTTCAGTTAATGGGATGCTTCTGATTTCCATATGCTGCGTCATCCTTCCATGGGGACAAGTTACAATTGATGGAGGGGTTTGATTACTGTGAAAATTGTTTAATAGTATGTTGCTGAGGATTTTTGCATATAGGCTTTTCAATGATATTGACCTGTAATTTTCTTTTCTTATATGGTCCTTCTCTGGCTTTGGTATTAGAATAATGCTAACATGTATTTACAAGTGTCATGATGTTTTCTATAGGAAAAAAAAAGTTGACATGAAGAAAATATGCCAAATATCTTAATCAGAACCATATGAAAAGAAAATGAGTCTCTGCCTTAGAAACAAAGAAAAAATGCCATATCTCAAAGGAGGCCCTCTGTTATATAGCAGAGGACTTTATCTGGTCAGAGCCTGTTAAACTTATCATTTATATCATTTGAGAGGTATGTGGGGTTGGGGGGTATGTTCATGTGGCTGTGTTTAGGCAAGTAGCCATCAATTATAATTCACTTGCTCAAAAATTTAACTAATGCTGAGCAGATAATGAGCAATAAGGTAAACACATGTTCAGAGTGAAGTCATGCTCCCTGACCTGAGTCCTTCCAGTGGGTTGTCAGCTTGTTGAATGTAGATCGCACTAATGACAGAGGCTTGTATGAGGTGTGCTACTATAAGTGTGCATTATGTGATTTGATGTTTATTTGGGATTTATCTGGTGTTAAGAGCTGTCGATGTGTTCATCTTTGTATTATTGATGATGTGAAAGAGATCTGACTGCTGTGTTTTTAGTAATATTTCATTTATTTATTTTGATTAATATTTCATTTATTTATTTTGATTAATATTTTAAATGTAAAAGCATCTGTGCCTTTGTCTTCGACCAGTTTTGATAACTGATTCATAATCTTTCTCATTGTTTCTTACACATGGAATGCCTTTTATCACAAAGGAGAAAGGAGCAGACACCTGCGGTAGATTACAGAGCCTTCATTTCATGTCCCCAAAGAGGCATCATACGAGTCACTCCTGTTTACAGCCATTTGCTTTAATCTAACTCTGGGTTTGCTTGGAAAAACAAAACCTGATCTTTTGATTTTACTTTAAAAATACGTTTTGATCCTAAGTATATATTTAAGTCTAAGGCAGGAAATAAATGTTCTTCAAAAAGATAAATTCCTAAATGCTCTAAACTGCATTTCCATGATCTTCAGGATTACCTGAAACATGCATGGAGCCCTTGCTCTCTCCACATTCTGGCTGTGGAGAGCACAGAGCTGGAAACCCCTGCACTTGGCCTTCCAATCCAAAGGCAGGAGCTCTCCCTCTCTGTCTGCCCACCACACCAACGCCTGGCCAACATCCCTCCTCCTTCTTGGGTTGAAGGTTGTGGGTAGCCACATGGTTGGGAAGAAACCCAGGATGGAATTCAGGAGTTGGCCTCTTGGTAAGGAGACCATAAGAAGGCAGAATTTTAGTCTGATTTTTAAGGAATTAGCTCTGTGATATGCCATGACATCAGTAAGTGTTTCAATATACCTACTAGAATACTCCTCCTTGAAATTCTATATTCATCTTTAATTTTTTAAGCCCAGTGTCCCAGTTATCAAAGTTCTCCTTATTGCACTTCTAACAAGCTAAGGGTTTCTCAAATTTCAAGTATGATTTTCCACTGGGCTTCCTAATTAAGAAAGCACAATGAAAACACAATTTTCTTAAACTAATAAATGGTAAGACTGCTGGAATCTAAATGATCCCAGCATGAAAATTACAGTTTATGTAGATGAAGTTTGTGTGTGTGTGTTTTTTGTTTGATCCCCATGTGTGAAATTGATGTTAATCAAACGTCAGAGTGAACCCATTCCTTGGATAAGTAACCACATGTGGTAGAATTTAAGGCCTCACAACTATTGATCTCACCTCAGGAGAGGCCGTGAACAGGAGGCACGAAGTGAGGGGAGGAGGACAGGAGGAACAGGAGCTGAGATCCAACTCAACATCCCTCAGAAGTGCTTGGAGCAGAGGAGATAAAACAGACGGGTTTTACTGGAACATGTTTTTAGGATATTCAAGGTCTTTCAACGTCTAATCCATAAGATGTGAGCAAATGTTTTCTATTAATAAATATTCTTGTGCAGAATAAATAAATGAAATGATTGCTAATGACAATTCCAGTGTTTCTCGATCAATGTCCATTCCTCATGATTTCTGCCCTGTGAGTCAGTCAGTACCACCATTTTGATTTCTAAAATTCGTGTTAGCCCCAAAGCACAGTTTAGAGTGTAGAAACAAAGCTCCCCTGATCTCTTTTCAGTGAAATGGTAGTGATGGTCTTGAGTTAAAGCAGAAGTTGCAGGACAGGACAGATCTGTGTTCTGTGCAGCAACAGTGGTCTGTCAGAACCAGAGGGTGTCACAGAGGAGAAGGGGGGACTCACTGTGGCATCATTTGCCCATTCTAATTCGGCATCCCTCCCCAGCCCTCTACCTCCTGAGTGCTCTCAGGATGATGCTTGTGGCTGACTGGCCCTGTGGCCAACTGAGGAGAGTGGGGTGTTCCACAGTATCTTGGGTTTCCCACCAGGAGTGGTAATCACAGAGCAGCAGGCACCCCCTTAACATCCAAGCAGCAGGCTGGGTTGGCTGGGTTCCCACCTCCTCCGTCACTTAAGGACGTCTAGTTGAGCAGCTCTAACACTTCTCTCCCCAGAGTGCTGGGCCTTGAGAGGGCAGGAGAGTCCTTATCTTTGAAAATCTCATCCCCATAGAGGGAAGTGCAGGATACTTTCTTTTCTCTCACACCTAGTTAGCTTAATTCAAAGAGTTATACGAAGGATAAAAACAGTCCCTCTGGACAACAATCAACAAAGTACTAAAACTGGAGTAGCTTGGGGACTTGCAGGGCAGTCAGTGTGGGCTGCCCAGATGGAGGTTTTTTGAATTCGGAAATTCAGACCTTCATCACCATGACCACAGGTAGCCCTGATAAGCCAGCACAGTCCAGACAGGGATGTCCTTTCCACTGAAGGATTAGATGTTCCCTCAGTGGGTAACAGGGACAGAGAGCCATGTGTGGGAGAACACGCAGGCTTCTCTAGGGCTCTGAATTCCGTGGTCACGATAGGGATGGAAAGGCTCTCTTCTCCCTGCCCAAACTGCAGGAGGGGCTTCTGTGTCCAGTCCCGCTGGAGGGCCTGTGCAGCCCTGCCCAGCGCAGAGTGCTGCTCCCACGACTTGGCAGACACGGCATGTGTAATTGATATCTCCACAGGCTCAGGTTAAGCCTGAGAGTATTATTAGGACATTTTAACGTCTGTTAATGAATAATTACAGTCATTTTGTAGATGCCAACATTGCCTGATGCTTGTGTTGGCATCTGTGGTGACAATAAAGGCCTCTCAAGAACAGGGTAGGCACATTTTATAGACAGCAGCTTCCGTGGCCGTTTTTGGACAAAATTATAGGATGAAACCAAGGGACCACAGACCATTGGTTCTCTTTCTCACCCTAATTGAAAATAAGATGATATTCTTTAGTCAGACCCATACCCCTTTACAATATTTCACTTGGCTAAGTTAAAAGATTTGCAGATCAAATGTTCCACTAAAATTTGAAAGAAGTCAGATACCAGGTGTCCCAAAGTCAAACATCAAAATTTTCTGGGAAGCTGTCATACTTTACATAGGAAATTTTGCTTTCCTTAAAAATATAACAGAATGAGGTAATTTAGGTGGATAAAATATTTCATTCCAGATTCCAGCAAAGCCAAACATGCTTCGCTCAGCTTCTTTTGCCAGGAGGGAATGCACAGGAAGAAGGGAAGTGGAATCAGAGAGAACAAAGTGAATTTTTCTTCATCATGATTTTGTGAAAAGAATAAGAGAGAGAGAGAGAGAGAGAGAGAGAGAGAGAGAGAGAGAGAATGAAACAGGAACCAACAATTCATTTTTCATATTTTCTTAATGTGAATGGTATAAAACCATGAGATTCACTCCTGAGTAGTTTACTTCACAAAGAGTGCCAGGAAAAGTCAAGACCCAGGAATCTCGATTTTGAGGAGTATAAATGGGACAGTCTTTGGTCACAGCTGGAAGAGATACAATGGGAGAAAGCTTCTCATTCTGCCAGATGTGAGGTTAACAATCACAAAGCAACCTCAAAATTAGTTTTTTAAACCCAAGATTAAACTCAAAACTAAATAACTGAGTATTTTTTCTTAGTAAAGCAGAAATACTTCTATCACTTTTATTAAAAATAAAGTTGACAATTGAAGGAGTCACATCAGATAATCCACATGGTTTTTCAAGAACAATTTCTAAATATTGTTTAGAATCCTATGATCCCTCCTTATTTCAAAAATAGTCAAGAGCCAAAGCCCATCATTGGAAAGTTTTAGCATCATTTAGGCTACTGCTTTCTCCAGAAGGATGTAAGTTGCTTTACAGTCCATTGTGCTCACTCATATTCTACACACTGTTTTATCACACCAACTTCACACACAAACATCTCTTACCCTCTACTGCTATACTGGTATTTTCTTTTTCAAATATTTATTATTTTTTAGTTGTAGTTGTCAATACCTTTATTTTATTTATTTATTTTTATGTGGTGCTAAGGATCAAACCCAGGGCCTCGCACGTGCTAGGAGAGCTCTCTAACGCTGAGCCAGAATCCCAGCCCCTATTCTGGTATTTTCTAATTATTCATCATTGTTCCTTTTTTGACTAGCATGTCTACTCCACAAGGAAAGGGATTTTGTCTATACTTCTCTACTTGCACCATGTACTGCATAAAAAACAAACACATAATATCATGGAATGAATCAGAATCGCCTGCAAATTAGAAGTAATCCTATACACCAAGCCTGCAACATTAAAGACATACAGTAAGAATTTAGTGACTAGAGTCAACATAAAAATAAAACACAGCTTGATTTGGGAGAAGTTAAAAAGACCCAAAGAGAGATGGATGCTATTTTTAACTAATCCTCCTCTCCCATTTTTGAGTAGATACAATCTTCCCTGAAGTTCCTTACCTTGTCCTCAAGTTAAAGTAGACTCTTTCTCTCTATTATTTTCCCCCATAACCCAACTTGACGAATGTGTAGAGATGGGTGTTTTCTATTCCATTTTCTCTATACTCAGAAACTTGGATAAGACCCACTGGGATTCAAGCTACAGGGGAGTCTAATGAATAATGCCAACTCCCTCAAGACCCAGCCCAGCATTTTACAGCCTCTGAGAAGTTCACAGTATCACAATCTGTCTCTGTGGCACGCACTGCTTTTTAATATGCATTTGCAGATCAACTTTTTTTTTTTTTTTGCAAAAGCTCAAAGAGAAAAAAACATATTTTTGAAACAAGTGAAAGAGTCTTTGTAAAACTGAAATTAAATCCTTTCTCTCTATGTTTAATCTTAGCCATGGTTCCAAAGCAGGGCATGACAGAAGGGATTAATTTGAAATTGGGGCTGCCTTAGAAATGTAAAGGTCCTTGGGCTGTGTTTCTCCAAATGACCTGCGCTATTTTAATCCAGTGTGATTTATTGAGTTGTAGCTGAGCGACGGAATGGCCTTTAAATCCCCTTCCAACATTGCTACACAGGTAGCATTTCCCACTTCTGAACCTCACTCTGCCTATAGACGGCAGGTGAAGAGGAGAGAGCCGAGCTGGGAGGGCATTGTTTCTCTTTGTAATAAGTGTGACTGCAGGAAGGGACACCACCTGTCATTGTTTCCCTTTCCCCCAGTGACTGGCTCTGGGAAATAACAGCTCCTGGCCAGGAGAATGCATGCAAGCCACCAGGGCTGGTAACCTCAGTGCCCATTCTGCACCCTCCACCTGGCCCCACTGGAAGTGAAGTGGCTTCTTCCTCACCCTGATTTCTACCGCTCTATTTAATAACAACAACAAAAAAAAAACCACAAAACACAAAGAAAGTAAATATTTAGAAACTATAAACTGAAAAGGTAAAACAATGGCTTTAAATTGCAAAAAAAAAAAAATTAAAAAATACTGAAAGTGTCAAGTAGTTTTGGTATTTTCTATGTACCTACATTTATCCATGTTTTATAAACATGAAAAGAAGCAAGCTAGACTACCAAGGTAAGCATACGGTACAATTTATTCATAGTTTACAATCTCAGTAAGAGTGATATGGAAATGAATTAAGGTTGGAGAGCTTATTTTTAATTAAACTACATACTTGTTTGGAAGGGTTCTTAACATAGCATCTGTTTTAGTCAGCTTTTTTGCTGCTGTGACTAAAAGATCTGAGCAGAACAACTTTAGGGAAGAAAAAATTATTTGGAGGTTCACAGTTTCAAAGGTCTTAGTCCATAAAAGGCCGGCTCCATTCCTTGGGGCTTGAGGTGAGGCTGAACATCATGGTGGAAGAATGTGGTGGAGGGAAGCAGCTCACATGGTGATCAGGTGGGGGGGGGGGAACTCCACTCTCCAAAGACAAAATACACACCCCAAAGCCACACCCCAATGTCCCACCTCCTCCAGCCACACCCTACCAGCCCTGAGTTACCACTCAGTTAATCCCTATCAGGGGATTAATTCACTGATTGGGTTAAGGCTCTCACAACCCAATCATTTCTTCTCTGAACCTTCTTGCATTGTCTCCCATGTGAGCTTTTGGGGGACACCTCACATCCAAACCATAACAGCATCCTAATGCCTGGCCCTCTCCCATTCTCCACCCACACTCCAGACCTATCCTGCATGGAGAAGAGAGTCAGCTCTCAGCCTATGAATCAGTGAATGAAGTTATTTAGAAAAGGTAGGAATCTAGGCTATGTCCAATGGCCCTGCACCGGTGTCTCACTCTTTAAGGACAGGAACACACTGAGCTTCTGAAGTAGGTCATGATGTTGTAATGGAATGTGGGGGATGGGGTTCGTCACTTGGAATCAAAGAAGTGTGATCTGACTGCTTAATTCCATGGCCAGATGAGAAAGAACAAATTCACCTTATGCATATACATCGGCCAGTATAGCCATTATATTTGCTAATAAAGCCTTTTATCTTTTCAGAGAGTATTGATAAAAACATTAAGACAACCTATGATCTTTTCCTTGAGAATCACTGATATGAAAATATGGCCTACATTCAGAATGAAGAGTCTGTCAAGGCTTATTATCCTTATATGACGGATAATCAGAAGAAAATGTTTTTTTTTTTTTTTTTTTTTTTTGAGAATCAGCAGAATAATAAAAGTTCTTAAAAGTTAGAAAGTAAAGCCAGGTGTGATGGCACATCTGTGATCCCAACTGCTCCGGAGGCTGAGATGGAAAGATTGTGAGTTCAAGGCCAACCTGAACAACAGAGGGAGACTTTGTCTCACACTAAACAAAACATCAACAAAATTAAGGATGTTGTCTAAATAAGCAAGGTCACCTTGAATGTCCAGGAGCAAACTTAAGTTCAGAGAGGTTGAGAATTGTCCAAAAGCACACAGCCAAGACAGTAGGGGGGCTGGGAGGGGCGTTAAATCTGTCCACTGCTCATTTCATGCCATTAGTGACCCGAGGCAGGTGGTGAAGAGCTGAGTCCACCCCTCAAGGGAATCCACCCAAGTGTGAAAGACATGGGAGACAGTCATCCTTCTAGAACTGCTGAGGTTCAGCTGGTGGGAAAAAATAAGGGGGGCCATGTAGCCTGAGGCTCTGAGGATTTGACACTAGAGCTTAGAATTCCAAACCTTGAGTTTCCTTTCCCGCCATGATTTCCCTGTAGCAAGGGTACATAACAAACCTATATGATCACTCCGAGGACTGTGATGTTCATCGTACTCAAACTTTGCACCAAGTTGAAAGTCAGCTTTCCTGACATTCACAAAACAGTCAATATCTAAACACATCCTGCATGTTTCAGAACAGCTCATGCTGTGGACCAAGCACAGGAGATGCCAGGGTTCATGATCTAAGTCATCGTTTTCACAATTCTTCTATCTTCCCATAAGTTATTTTAACGAGTGGTAACATGCTCCCCTGATATGGCCAGAGTTTCCTACAAAGGTTATTTGAAACATGAAGTTTGTTTGCTGCTGTGCTGGATTCCTGCAAGGAGTGTCCTGTGACAATTTTATACCCTGGGCTGTTTCTGCTGTTATTACTGCCATATACTCTCCACCTTCCAGTAATCCATACTGTAGATTTTGAAAATATTTTTGCAGAACTGGTTGCTCTCCGGTCTGTTTTCCATTTTCCCCCCTTTACTTTTACTCTTTCTTTGTAGTTTCACTATCTCCATAAATTTGCATAAAGGACTTTGATTTTTTTAAAAAAACAACTTTTGATGCCCTTTAGTCTCTGACACCCTTACACTGCTTGATTCAGAGCACACCCAGGGGCATATATGATATGCTGGGGTCCGTGGGTATAAATCAGGGAACAAAACCAGCACTCTGTTCAGAGAGTCTAGTCCAATGGAGGCGCCAGGCATTATTAGAGAATCACAAGTTACAGAGGCAAAACCATGACCATTACTGAAAGGGAGATGATGAGTGTCTTAGTTAAGAGAATCAGACCTAATTGCTAAGTCAAGGAAAGCTTCTCTGAGGTGGGGGACTGCCCTGCTAAGAGAAAAGGATGAGTAGAAACACACCCGGCAAGGTAGAAAGGGAGGATGTGCCAATGTCCTGTGGCAGGGAAAGTAGCAGGGGAAAGGGGATGGTGCATGAAGGATTGAAAGGTCAGTAGGACTGGAGGGGCAAATGGGTGAAAACAATCCCAATAAGAAACTAGGTTAAAGCCATGGCTAAGCCAAAGAGGACCTTGTAAGCCAGATGGACCGGTAGCTGAGGGATGGAATCCAATTCTGGAAGTCTAAATATCTCAGCTTTGAGATGGACAACACGATTCTATCCAGTGACCACTTGGTTTTGTAGGTATTATTTAAACTCCAAGTTGTCATCATTGATACTTGAACTAAGTAAGCTCCGAATGGACACAGGCACCAGGTTTCTAAGTGCCAGCAAATCTACGCGCTCATTCCCCAGGTCACTGTGACTACAACAGGTAGCATTGCATTCTTTTAAAGAATTGTGTTTTGAATTAGAATACTTATGGGTATGAATATTATAAATAACATGATGTGGGGTGTTGAAAATGACCACAGTTGGGCAGTAGTAACGTGTAGTATAATTTATGGTTTACAAATTGACGAGCCAACAACGGCTCCACACAACAGCATGTAGAATAGTTGCTTTTACGCACATTTCATTTTTTCCTCTAACTTGGCTTGTATCAATTTTACACATATGTTGTGTGGCAATGTCAGGACCTTAGATTTCAGAATTGGAAATCTGATCATTTTAAAGTTGGAAAAGATCCACGCAAGTCATCTAACTATCATTTGAGACATGATGTCTACCTATAGGGGCCACAATCTCTCCTTTCATAAAATATCATCTTTCATAAAAGTATTTTCTATTAGAATACATATTTGGCACTTAAAATCTTTTTATTAATTTTCATCCCAAAACATTGAGTATCTTTGTCAAATACTGAGATATTCCCTTTTATCCTCCTACTCTCTGTGAGTAGCCCAAGGTTTTCACGGTTTGGAGGATATTCTGGGGAAGTTTAGGGAAATTCTCCATAGAGTGGTATTTTATGTAAGAATGGCTGAGGTCTAAGAGAGGATCTTAAGGAGAAAGAATATCCATTAAGCCCTGAGATATAGGATAGCCTCCTGATGTCAATGTATGGATGAGGGCCATCATTGTCAAAGTGTAAGGCACATGTGTGGAACACAGGATGGTAATTAGATCCTAGGGACACTTGGGAGCTAGAGCAGGCTTGGAGGCCCCTCAGAGCATCTTGACAGCACACTCAGAGGAAAGCTGCCTGTCAGCATGTGAGTTTGCTCAGGAAAGACATCTTCATATTCTGGGAGGGTGAGGCCCGTGAGTCAGCGCCACTAACCGATAAGCCAGCCGACAAACTCGTCAGTGTGATTGTGTCACCCCGCCAAGATCTCACACTCAGACATAGCAGGAGGCAGTTCTTTGAAACTGAGAATGTTTGCAGAAGACAATTTTTAAAAGTATCTAACCTCAATGACTCCCTATATACTCATTTTATCACAAATGATTCTCTTTTGGTTTTGGAGGACAACATCTGGCTTCCCCTCTCCTATGATCTGACCATCCTGGTGGAAATGGCTCCCTTGGGAACTTTCTCACCAAAGGATGACATTCCTCCCCTCAGCAGAGCGTGTGAAAATGACAAGATTGAGTCCTCTCTACCACATATTTGGAAGTAAGATCTCTACGAATTGACAAACTAAAAAATAAACCATTAGATACAAGTCTAAGAGGCACCTAAACTACATGTTTATCAAGACTACTTCTTCAATTCAGGAAAAACAAAAGCGATGGAAAACAATCATTCACTTTCAGCCCAAATCTGCCATGAAAATGATAGCAAATAATGTGTGAGAATATGAAATTCAATAGCAAGCTGTGTGATATGGACATCATTGTTTGAGAAGTTCAGAGCAAAGAGACACAATTCTCAAAGGAAAGAATAGAAAAACACATGTCAGTGCTACCCAGGATGAAGCACTTGGTGTCTCCTGTGAATCATCAATTAAGCCCATGGTGGCTTCTCAGGTGAGTACTGTGTCCATTACAGTTGCCAAGGGTAGGAGCAAGGGGTAGAGCCAATTCAAGGGCAAGCAGCATGACCCAGCCAAACGACGTGAATTGTCCACCCATGTCACTCAAGAAATTGCTCTCTCATCCTGACCAAGGCTGGACCAGTGTAGAAAACGGGCTAAATTAGCATTTTGTAGCCTAATTACAGTGCTTGAAACTCTATCAAATGTTTAGTTACACTAAAGTTCAGGGTCAGCTGTTTTTTGGGGGGGGTTGGGGGACATAGTACTATTTTAAAATAGCATGATTTCTACTTGGCAGAAATGCTTGGTCTTCTGCAAGAAAAAAACAAGGTAAATATTTAGTATAGATTGAGTGTCCCTATCCAAATACTTGGGTTCAAAAGGATTTTGAGTCTTCCTTCTATTTATGTATTGTCTGTTTTAAGTTGGTGCTTTATATGCAAAGGTGGAATGTGCGGTGACATATTCGTATGTACACAGCATAATTTGGTCCAGTTCATTCTGTAGTCCCTCCACCAATGGAGTAGAGGAAGAGGAGCAGGGGAGAGAGGAGGGGAGGGATAGAGGAAGTACTGGGGATTGAATGGAGCAACTTCATGGCCTGCATGTATGAATATGTCAAAATTATCCCACTGTTATGCATAACCATAATACACTAATAAAAACACTTTTTAAAAGTTTGAAATTTTAGAGTTTTCTACCTTGGTTTTGGATATTTGCCTAGAACTTTACTTATTAAGCATACCTAATCCAGAAACCCCAAATCCAAAATGCTCCACAACCTGAAAATTTGAGGTATTGTGTAGGTATTATGTACTTTCAGATTTTGGAGCATTTTGGATTTTTGATTTAGGGATTCTCAATCTGTAATACTAGCAAAGTTCAAAATCACACAACATGGGATAAGCAACTTGAAATGTCAGCTCATAGGCCTTTAGAAGCAAAAGAGATTCAATAACCATTTAGTTAACGGGAGTAAAGAAAGTTCCAGAGAAGTCACATGACTGTCTAGAAGGACACTCTGAGTGGTGACCTCCAGCCAACAGCAGACATTGGGGACTTTCACTTCAATGCTCTTGCTGGGAATGCATCCAGTGACTGAGTAACAGTGAAAAACCATCCAACTTTATGTATCAAACTTTATGGAACACATTGCATCTTTTTGTTATGTGCTATGCCAGACCTCTTGGAATTTTTAACTGCTCCATGGGAGTATGAAGAGATGTATCAAATCTTTATAGGAAGCAAACATCCTTTAATAAGCTGCAGGGTACACTCTTCCAAACCAAGCCTTTTCTTGAATTATGCAATGTGGCTGTTCAACCTCTATTGATGTGCACACTTGACCCTTCACAATATTGAGCAAGGGATCCAGTTTTCATTATTAAAATGAATAGTTCTCCCCTTACAGAAGTAACAAGGGAGCGAAGAGAAAGTAGGAAGGAACACCCAGATATGAGGTAATTTCCCACTTCTACCTCTAGAGTTGGCCACATTGAGTATATTTCTAATATCTGCAGTTATGACTCTTATCAACTACTCAATCAGTAGCATGTACTTTTATAATTCTGCCTTTTTCTTTGTAATGTATTTTGCTGTGTTGAAAATTCACTGGCTTTTCAATTATCAATATTAAAGCCATCACAGAGGTTGAGACCCTGTGACCACTACCAATTCTTGCTCTGTATTTCCTTGGCTTTGCTGTATTTCAGAAACAAGATTTCTTGCATTTAAATATGATAAAAAATTATACTGGTGAAATTAAGATTGCTATTTTTTACCAAAGTTATTTATTTTGGCCTCATCTTTTATAATAATGAATATTGTATACAAAAAGTCAACATTTGTATGGTTGGTACATAATTGAGTTATAACTTATTTTTCACCAGATATAATTGTATCTAGTACAATCTTTCCATTTTAGGAAAGATGCCAAGGAGAACTTTTTCTTTTGTCTTTGTTTTTATTTTGTTTTATAAGCTTTTGTGTCCCACATCCTTATTCATTGGATCTTTAAAATTTTTATTGATGCACTATAATTATACACATTAGTGGGATTCCTTGTTACATATTCATGTATGCACTCAACATAACTTGGTCAATTTCATTCTCCAGTACCTCCTCCTACCCTCCCTTCCTTCCTCCCCTGGTCTTTTTCTAATTAATTTTATTATTAATCATTTTTGTTCTTTGTTCACTAAATTCTTTTCTACATTTAAGTGCTTTACAGATGATGAATCTCCTGTCTGTTGTTACTTATACAGGTTTCTGTTAATGTTAGTTCTTCTAAGAGTCCCTTTATGTCTTGTCTTTCATTATTTCCCTCAAAAATTAATAAATTAAGAAAAATCAATTTCAAACGTTTTTCTCAGTTTATGTCTCACAGTACATTCTAAGCATGATTTCTTAGTGCACATTACTACAAATCACAGAGAATGATATTGCATTTTTACTGTACCCAGGACTCTACTCTGAGAATGTTCTGCTTGTCATTTCCTAAAAATAAAGTGAAGAGAAATCAATCTTGTGTAATTAGAGGGCTTAGATGTTAGGGTTTCAGGGTTTTAGCCTATTGAAAGATGGTTGACTCTCTTCTCTTTTAAGACAACACACACCACACAACAGATGGCCCCCTTCACTATATGTTTTATGGCAAGCATATTTTCAAAGATGCTTTGTAAAATGGCAGTACATTATTGAAAAATTAATATCACAATCAAAGAACTAACATTCACTTAAAATATGCTTTGAATTTAAAAGTTTAATCTGTATTCAAACATATGGGATAAAGCTATGTAATACAAGATATAAGGGTATTTTTCTCGTCATTGGCACATGTTAGCTCTTCTTTTTAATGTTTTAGAATTTTTCCCTCCTTGTGCTTTTACTTTAGATATATAAGTTGGTGGACTTTATTCCCCTTTCTGACTCATTTCTCTGATGTGAAAAAATGGGGCCAAATACTTGGGCTGACACCAGAGGCAACCACTCTCCAGAAATCAAATGTTCAAATTATACTCTGTCTCCCTCTCAGATGAATTGATAAATGATGGTCCAGTCAGAGACATCACACTAACACAATTTCCCAGGCAATCTAACTGGACAGCCCTGGCTCAGACACACAGAGGGGACTCCACGTTCTGCCTTCCAACTCAAATATGGAATGCTGGAGACTCTGGCCGCCCCCCGTCCAGCATGAGGGAACATGTTTGACAAGTAGAACACTATTTTTTTGGAGTAATGACAACAGAATCTGGGCTTTTCAGATCAAGTGATGCAGTGTATAGATAATTCAGGCTGCTAAGCTTTAAAGCATGGCTGAAGACCTGCGATTCTCGTGCGATTACAAGATTAAAGTGAGATAAATTGGCACTCACAGTTGTGGCAGGTGGCCCCGCTGTATCCTGTCTCCTCGCAAGAGCATTTGAAGCTGTCCCACGTTTGCGAGCACTTCCCTCCATGCTCACAGTGATTGGGCACACATCTGTCAGGAAAAGAGACAAACAGAAATAAACCAACAAACAAATGAGATTTATGAGTGGCCAAATTCCAAGCTGTTTGGGCAATCTATCATTTCAGTGCCAGGTTGCCTTACTGAGGCAATTAATCCTTGTTAGTTTTAGCAGATTAATATGATTCATGATGGAAGGTGCCAAGCACACAGAAGATGATGTATCACAGGCCTGGTGTTTCCCATTTTTGGGTAAATAGTAGATACTCACACCCAGCTGAGGGGCTCATTTGCATATCACAGATTCATTTTGTTTCCCTTTTATCCAAAGACAGAGACCCTCGCCAGATTTCTCCTGGTGAGGGATGGAAGATAAGCCATCTTGTTTCTCTCCTGTTTTCTTCTCTAACAAGGCCAATACCAAGTTGCAGAGGGGTAGTCCTGAGTTTTCCCAAACAATTTTGAGTTTTTGTAATAATGCCATGGCAACAGCAATGGAAACACATTCACCTAATAAGAAAAAAGTTCTGTCTTTCAAACACTTCCCCCTGAACCTGACTGGGTAGTTTAAGCCACCGACTTAAAGAGGAGCAAGCAAAATAGAGGGGGAAAATAGGGTTTATGTTCAAAGTTATGTCTTTCCATGCATTAGGAAGCTAACTGTGATGACTAAATGTAACTTTTCTGAACCTTGGTGTCCCCATTTGAAAAGTGGGCAATTATATCTATCTTATAAATACTCTAAAAAAATCTTATTTTTTAATTTATTTTAAAACTGATATTTAACATATAATGGGCTACCATGTGATGTCTCAATATATGTTTACATTGTGTAATGTTTAAATCAGAATAAACCTATCTGTCTTCTCCAGCATTTATCATTGCCTTTTATGGTAAAAACATTCAAAGTCCTATCTTCTGGCTTTGTGAAATACCCACTGCATAATCACATCTACAGGCACCCTACTGGTCAGCTGCACTCCTGGACTTCTTGCTGTTTTCTAACTGGAACTTAGTAACCACTGACAACCTTTCCCCAGCCTCTGGTAACCACCGTTCTCCTCCTGACTTCTATGAGAAGTGTCTTGTCAGATTCCACATGAGTGCTATCACATAATACTTCTCTTTTTGTACCTGGCTTATTTCACTTAACACAATAATCTCCCTTCCCAACAACACTGTCACAAAGGACAGGATTCCATCTTTTGTGTGGCTGAATAGAACTCCATTGTGTGGATGTACCATGTTAGGTTTGCAGGTAATGTTCCTGATGTAGATAAGGGAAAGGAAGGAGAGGGTCAATGAATGAGAGCTGTGCTTGTAAATATATGAGTCACAGCTTCCATGGCACAATTTCATAGCTTGACTGTATTATAGAAATAGTGAGGTTGAGATCTGTTCTGGAACATTCATGTCAGTGGCACAAACTCTTTCCTGTCACCTTATCCCATCTCCTTGCCCCTTTCGTCAATTCGTTTCTTCAACTTCCCCACAACCTGCTTCTTTATAAATCCTTGTTTAAAAAGATTGAAAAGAAGTTATTTAATGTTATGTATTAGAATTCACAGAAGATATCTAGGTTTCAACAGGAAACTCAGATTCAACAGCAGAACCTATAATAGTGAGTCACAGGCAATGGATTGACAGAGAGCCACCTTGCATGGAAACCCTTAATCAGAATGCCCCATGGCCTTTTTGCTACAAAATCTGATAGAGATGGTCTCAGACCATATTCTCCAACCTCTGTTCTTGATTTGTCAACTTTGATGTCTAAGTCTCTTGCAGCAGGGCCCAGTTCAATATGACATGGAGCCCCTGATTCTTTATATGTGTGCTATTTCTCCACGATTCCTCAGAAACCGTTATTCCTGCAACAAACATGTAATGAGCACTTGTTGTATGCACAGCACTATGGTAAACAGAAGAATACGCCTCTATTCAGAGCCTCTCAAGACCTTACCACTTATGAAAGTGGATACATTATGTATGAGAACTGTAACAGAGGCAAAAATAAAAATGGCACAACTCAGAGACAAATAAAACAGAATGGAATTTCTTGTGAGAGATCAAATATAGATTTCAGACACAATTCAAAGTTCCTAGGTTGACCTTCAAAGATCAAACAGGACGATAAAAGAAGTAAACAAGAGAAAGAACATTACTAGGTCTAAGTACAATATAAGCAAAGCCATGATCTTGGATTTTCATGAAGGATGGGAAACCCACTCTATGTTTAATAGACACCTACTTCCCTTTCCATATAATCTGGGCTTGATGGTATGAAGGCTACAAAGATGGTCCTCAAAAGACTTTGTAATGTGGCTGTAGGTGGAGATGGGGGTAAGAGTCATGCAAAGTACGGAGCAGGAAGAATTTGGTGAGTCACGACAACCTAAGAACTGCTATGGAAGGATTTAGATGCTAGAGGACTGACAGATGGGAGGCTACAGAAAGGGCTGAACAGAGCTGAGGACATTTTCACTGGGTCTTAAAAGAGGTGTTGCACTTTATGATTAACTGTTGGAAAGGGGTCCTAGTAGAACAGAAACAAGGGGAAGGAAGTACAGCAGTGAGTGGTAGTGGTCCTGAGAGGGAAGGGCCCCCTCACAGCACTGTGCTTGCAGACCCAGGCCCAGGCCACTGCAGCAGGAACCACATCCACCGTGCTCGTTCTCCATGTCACCCTAGAAGGCAAGGAACAGATAGCCCAAATATGCAGGAAACTAAAGCATCCTTGATACTTCAGCGTGAAATTCAGTAAGTATGTGCCTTTGTGTGGTATATTTACTTTCTAAATCATCGTGGGTTAATATTAGCTCAGCCTAATGGTGAGGATCATTTACATCAGCTCATTATATCAATTAATTCAGGGGGAGGTAGTGCAGAAGCCTACTGAGTAGCAAAGGAAAACCAAGTTGGAATCTAAATGTGCTCTAAATAATGCACCAAGTAGAAAATCCACATCTCAGTGATAAAAAGATGACGGTGTACTTGCACGCCAGGGAAGCATAAACCACGAAGTGAGAGTAATGGAATACTCCCCAAATACAAGACTAGGGCTTTCTGAAAAAGTGATTATTAGTACTTCAATGAGATTTTAGCATTTTATTTTTAATGCTGGTTTCTTGCAATTCTTATTTTTAAAATCAACCTTCTCTTGGTGCAGATTATTGGCATTTTAATTCTTAATGGTGGAAAATGTTTTATTTCCCAATCAAGTTGATTGAAACTCAATTTCACACCCTAATATCTTATCGCCATATATTTTAACAGTTAGGGCCAATTACCAAGCACAACAAAACACAAATTAACCTAGTGCACTCTTTTTAATTACTTATTTCTTCTCCTGCATAACCATAGCACCATTTGCATGTATCTAATATGCCCTCGTCACCTGGCTTAGCAATTATTTGTTGGGCTGTCCTTCCCGTCTAAGCTGACACTGCAGAAGGAAGGTATGTTTTTTATGGTTCTTTGCATAATGGGGTGTCCGGTACACACTCAGTAAATGCCTGTGGATGGACTGAGGAAACGAATGTAAGAAATGCTAGAAAGTTACACCACTAAGGATTGGAAAGGAATTTCAGAGGCAATAGCCCTTCCACCATGAGAAATATAAATTATTTTATCTATGATTTTAGTCTTAAATCCAGACTTCAGACTCTTGCTCTAATAAGCTAATTCATTTAGCAGGTCACAGGAAATGTATAATTTGTTCCATGGCATTTCCTAACTTGAAAGTTTGATCCACATCAAAAATGAATCAAAATGACTCGACGCTTCTACTCGAGAAGGACTGGAGTGGGATCAGGAGCATACAGGGGAGAAGTTGGCAGGTGTCAATTTGTTGTGATCAAAGGGCTCCTGAGAAGTGATGCATCCAATTACTCTGGCTCCAGACAGCCCTGGGGTCGGAGACTCAGCCACAAGCACCCTCCCTGACAGCGCTGGTCAGAATGCTGTAGATCCAAATGCATTTTTTTTTCAAATAAAACTTATTGGTACCCCAATCTATGAGGCAAACAAAAGCCATATTTTAAAAAGTCATATGTACAATGATTACTTAATATTAAATTAGTTAACACAGAGTGGCTAGATGCAGGAATTCAGTTTGGAGTTATGGATGGCAGTTGCGGTTTTATTTCACTCAGAGAATGTCATCTATTTCTGCACTTGATTTTATTTGCAAAGCATTGAGAAAACTGGGATCAGTGGATGTAAGATATTTTAAGTGGTATCAGACTTGTTTGTAAGCAAGTCATTTCATAGTTTATTAATACTACTAACTTAACTTGGTATAGCCAAAAAAAAAAAATATTTTAGATCTAAAAGATTTAGTCTGACAACATAACTAAATACATTGGTAAATTTTTTGTTTGTTTATTTTTCTTTCCCCTAGTGTTTAAAAGTTTAATAGGGTTGAGATGTAGCTCAGTGGTAGATACAGTTGCCTAGCATGCACAAATCCCTGGATTTCAGCCCTGTAGCTAAAAAACATTTAAAAAAAAGTACAAAAGCTAAAGTAGATATTTTTGAGTAAAATTTTGCATTAACTTTAAAAGTACACTTGGTTCTGTAGAACCCAGTAGATTGTTTACACTGTGCCTCCCAAACTCCAGAGGGAAGTCTGCTCACATGTAAAACAACCAACAGTTCAACATTCATCAGGATGTCTTGCCGTCACTTTCTCCTGAGCCCCTGGTACCCAAAAGTCCTGTTTCTCAACTTTTTTATGCCCAGGAATCACTTGAAAGTCTTACTAAAAAGGATTCTGATTCTTGAGACCTGGGTGGTCTGAGAGTCTGAAACTCTAAGCAGCTCCCAGGTGACACCCACGGGGCTGCTCCAAGGACCTCCCTGGGATCACAGGCTCCAGAGCATTCCAGTGGAGGGAGCTCAAGGAGAACGAAGAACCCAGGAAGAGGAGGAAGAGCTTGAGAAGGGAGCCAGCTATAGGGGGCGACATCTGTGCCCTGCGTGCAGCAGGGCATGGCTGATAGGTTCACACATTTCTCCTAAAACTGCTGCTTCCTTAGGCTCTCCAACTGCCTTGTGGGATCCACTCAGAGTGACATATAATAATCTCCTCATCTCACTTAGTGAGTTTAATCATTTCACAACCTGCCTGTAGACTTCATAAAATTCACCGAACGTGCTCGCTGCCTGTAAAGACAGTTTCTTTTCACCTTAACACCAAGTTCAGAGCTGCCAATCTCAGCTCAGATTCTCCCCTGCTTAGTTCCTTCACAGATAGCAGTGCTAGGATATTTAATCTGGTTTTAGATTAATGCAGATTTTATACCACATTAAATATGCCTTATTCTGAACTTTTGAAGGGAAAGGACTGCTTCTCCATTACTGATAGGTTATTTGTGAACCATGGGAAAATTATTCTAAATGGTGTATATGTTACCACTCCAGTATAAATTATCTCTTCAACTTAAAGTTTTTTCCCTTCATCTCAACACCAAGTTTTATTTTTGCTCTTTAAGACAAGAATTCCGTTTAGAATGTTTGCATTCTTAAATACAATTTCTCATGCTCTTGGCTCTCTCAGCTATTTCTATAATCACAATGAAGTTTTTCTTCTGCATTAACTTTTATATTGACCTCAACAATATTTTAGTACTTTTATTCTCATCTTAATTAGATTTCAATTTTTGTTGAAAGTATATTCTCTGTGGAGTATATATCACTACCTTACATTCTTCTGTTATATTTCTTCTGTTTGAATGGAAATTATATAGAAGAGTAATTATAATTTCAGGAACTAATTTAATATTTCATTACTATATAACAATATTATAGAAATGCTAATGTTATATTGATGGTGCTTCTTCAACAAGCATTTATTTATGGAAATACTTGAAAGCAGAGATATTTATTGTACCTACTATATTATGTCCAAACTTTACATTAAAAAGTAATCAACCAACTTTGGTTCACATCTATCCAACAATTACACATTTCTGCACTGACTATAATACTCATTAATTTTAGCCTTATACAATATAAGTATCTTAACTTGGATTTTCTAATTTATAAATTGTTTTGTTATAATAAACCAGAGATCACTTTATATTATTTTGTTAATTTACCAAGAGCTTTATTTTTAAAATGCATTCCCTATTGTTTTTATGAATAAAAGGTCCTTAAAGGGATTATATGCTCACAGAGATAAATCTGCAGTGTTCAGCAATTCCTTCACCTGTTTCCAGGTTAAACTGTATTGAACCTAAACAAATAACAGCAAGTTCTTTGTAATCAGTCAGTTACCTGCTATAGGCAAGGACTTCAAAACAAACTCTGGAGAATAGAGAAAAAATAAAGTTTTGTCTTCAAGAGACTCTATATGGTGTGGAATGTTGTGATATTTCACTACATAATTATTGATACATCATTGTTTATTTTCATGAGTATTCCATGTATCCTACCTAATCTTGCATCAAAGAAAACTTAGGAATACATTATTTTTAAGTAATACCAGCACAGTTTTTTGTTGAAAAAAAACTGCACATAATAGTTACACTACACTTTGTTGCCAAAAAAATTAATTTCCATGAAATATGCAACAGTTGTATGGTAATTATAAGTCAGATATATGTAGAAGCCTCACATTTAAAATGCTGGAATGGGATTAAGATAGTAAATCAGTGCTGTAGGAGTGTGCTAAGGCTTTACAGAAGACTCGGTCTTTGAAAATTTAGTTGGGTAGCCTGCAAGGAGGGACAGCAGGGGCCTGCTCCAGGTGGGGTAAGTGTGAAAACTGGCTTTGGAATGAGGCACGGTGAGCAGAGGCTTATGCCCAGGAGGAGACTGGTAGTGGAGTACTGATGTGCACCCAGCTGCCCCGTCCCTGTCCTCTAATAAGCCCCTGCTGACACTCAGGTATCCCACCTCCTTTGCACAGTCATGAGCCCTTTGGAAGGGAAGACTCTCCAGGAGACAGGCCAGAGCCAGGATTCCTCAGGAGGTTGTTAAGCTATTGCCGGTTGTTCCCTTAAATCTCAACCACCCTCTGTGGCAACAGGATCTACGGAGGCCTGAGACTGGGCAATGGCGGTAGAAGGGCTGTGGATGTCCTCTGGATTAACCATAAAACAGAAGGGCCTGGGCTTTTCTCTCCTCATGAGCCTGTGAGCCTGAGACCTGGAGCAGGTGTCTCACAGCACAGCAGGGTGCAAGAGAAAGTAAGAACTCTGGGTTCCCAGTAGCACACCATGTCACACCACCCACCCACGTGTGTTCATAAGAGAGAAATAGCAAGACTCCTATATGGCTAAAGACACCTATCTTGAGTCTTCGTTACAACCTCAAGTATATCCTAACTAAAACAGAGGTGTAGATTCTCTACCCTGGTGTTGACCTACATCTTTTCCTCTTTGTAGGACAGAATACACTGGGTGATTGCTGTTATCCAAATCATCATGTGTGGTCTTGTCTTGCTTGCAACTAGACAAACGAACGGATAGATATTAAGTTTATGAACATACATTAAGTTCCAACTGTAGAGGAATTTTCCTGGAGAATATAGCTTTATTGATTCACTCAACATATACTTATGAGTGCCTACTATGTCTAGTAAACTGCCATTTGATGAAAGATTTTTTTTTAAATTTTTTTTAATTTTTAATTTTTTTTAATTTTCTTCTTTTTACCAGGAAGTCTTAGTTGCAAGAGAGAATATTTCTGGGAACTTGCACGATGATGCATATTCCATAAGAAGTTCTGAGCTTTATTCATAGGTAAAACAAAGCCAGACCTTCAGAGGCCTGAACAGAAGAAATTTATGATCTTAATCCCTAATAAAAATGGTTTCCACAAACTGATATTTAGAACATTTCCTTTTTCACTAGTCATGAAGAGATATTGGTGGGTCTTAAAAAAATAATGTTAGTTGATAAACACATATTTTAAAATATTAAGGAATGAATAAAATGCAGGGTAGACAGGAAAGAGCTAACTAAGGCAAGATCAGCTACAAGAGTAAGTTTTAGTGCCCCACGTAGAGGATCACAAAGTCTGGAGCGGAATGAATGGCAAAGAAACAGAGGGATTAAAGGGGCTCCATTATCAATCCACTACTTAAAGCTAAATTAATTTGAAATGCCTCAGATACTCTGTGTTCAGGAACTGTGATAACCGGTGACATTTTCAGTATGAAGCAATAACTTCTCTCAAATAACAAGGAAATTTCAAACCCCATTGAAACTTTAAAAAAATAAGTTTCAAACTTAAACTCATAATTTGTTTTTCTTTTCCCCAAAATGAACTAAATTTAGCATAGCTGTAAACCACATCCTTCCATAAGTGTTATTTAGCCCTATCTCAGCCTCTTCCCCTGCGGTGGGGGAGGAGATACCAACTGAAGAGACAAGCCAAACAGAAAGGTGGTGCAGCTTAGAATGCACCTGGATGAGCTGTGTGTGCAGTAAGTATTGAGTCTGCATTCCTTGCATCTTTTCTATGGGTAACTTTGATTTCATCACCACTGATGAGCCTTTGAAGACTAATTACAATGGCAGATTAGGAAAATTGGGGGGCCAAGCATAAATAAGGAGACAAAGAGAATGTCTAGGAAAATATAGTCAGTTTTCTGCCATGACATAAGCAGACCATATCTATACACATGTGCTCTGTGTCCTATCTCTTGCCTTTTCAAGTACAAAGTCAACTCAGCCACCACCTTCCCCAGAATTATCAACTTCCTCCTCTCCTGAATCAGTCCCCTCCATAGGCAGCAATTCGTCTCCTTTAAGAGGAATAGAAAAGCTCTCCCTTGTGACTCTGGAGGCCATTCTAGTTCCTGCCATTCTTCTCTGATCCCTTTCACATTGCAAAACTCTTCAAAGTGTTGGGCAAGGAAATTGTTTCCATCTCAATCAACTCTGATGTCAAATCCCCTCAGCTGTCCACGAGACCTCCTTTGGTCAAAGGCGAATGTAATCTCAATTTTCCCAGTCTATGAATGTGTTTGAACTTATAGTTGGTCTGCGCTGAACTCCAATTCATTGCCTTCCAGTGTCAGGATTCCCCAGGGCTCAGTGCTGGCTCTGAGAAGGCTCTGGAATTACATTTCTAGGAGAAATTGAGAGCTTCATGTCTGCGACCAACAGACTCCGAGACATATCCTTGTCCCAAGCAGGAACAAACACGTCTTTTGATTTCACTCTCTAATTTTGATACACCCTGTTCTTCTTGATTCAGTTAACGACACCACCATCTGTCCAGTTATTCTTAACTGGAAACTGGACGTCATTCTTTACTACCCTCTTTGTCTCACTTCTACATCAGTCATTGATTGATAAAGCTTTGTGAAGGAAACTGGGGTCTGCCCCACATGGAACCACTTCCCTGTGTCTCCGCCACCAGCTCAGCACACGAACACCTTTCCCCAGATCTTGAGATTCTCTTACTTTTTCATCCCTTCTTTCAATTCATTCTCAATCAAATGGCCAGAGTGACCCTTCAAATGTCACTTTATAAACCACTGATGGGTTCTCATTTTATTAGGGAGCATCTGAGCACTTCTGCACAGGTCCTCTGGCTTCCCATGGCCGCCTCACCCTCCTCTTCCCGCTGGTCATCTGGCCACACCTTCCCTCTGCTCTGGTCTTCGCTGGGCCCTGCTTGTTCCTTACAGCCTTTGCTCACGCTGCCTTGTTTCTCATGCACTCTTCCTGCATCTTCACAAGAAAATGGTCTTTTGTCTCCTTCATTTCTTACGTCAATGTGATTTTTTCAAAGACGTCTTTTCTGACCTCCCTGTCTGAACAGGTCACCACCCTCGTCTCCATCACCGCTTTCTATTCTCTCATTTACTTATCACGGTTTCTAGTCGCATCCCTCCTGCTGCTCTGCTCTGTCAGCCTTCTCCATCCGCCTGTGTTTCCACCATGGTTGGGCCACGTCTGCTTCCTCCCCATTTCTGAGGCATTGCCTGTGGCCCAGTCTAGCACGGAGCAGGCTCTCAGTGCAGAACTGCTGATGGACGTGGAAGGAGCACTGACAAGCTGAAGACGCTGGGGATCACTTTCTAAACCTCTTGCTTACAGATCCATATGGAGAAGCAGAGAATGACTCAGGCTTCTACATTCTAAGTGTGTCTTGGGCTGTTGGTTCCTTCTCCCAAGTCTATCACACTACTCAAGTCTGCTGTAGATCCTATATCTATAACACAGTTACTGATTATTAACAAGTCAAATTGTCTGACTGCATTTTACATGACTTCCTCATTTACCAGAATGCTATTTTCACTCATGGGAAGAAAACACACATCTAACAGAAATCCTTTTATCTGCAAAATTAGTGAAGGCTTTACACATTGATAGGACTATCAAAATAGCAAGAGGAAATCTCGGTAAATGCACTAGTTATGCAAAGAAATAATTTCACAAGTTAATCAATACATGATACAAAAACTATAATAAAATAATAGCCACAAAAGAATGAACACACCAGAGATTTATTTACAGCTATCCTTTACTCAAGAAAGTAGTGATATTATAAATTTTATTGGATACTATATGATGTATTTTCTTATAGGATAATGATTAAATATTTTAAAGGAAGTGATATTATTACTAAAATTACCATAAAATCAGTAACTCAATTAATTTTTTTAAGTTTTTTTTCTTCCAAATTCAAACAAGAAGTTATAGTTAAGTATAAAATTGTTGGAAGTTTAATGAATCAGAAAAATTAACAAAAATTATAGTCCTTGAAGGAGAATGGCTCTGTGAATTGGTTCACCATTCCTTACAAACCTGAAATCCAACAAACATTCCCTTAGATAGCCAACATGGCCCCTGGTCTCTCATGTCCAGTAAATTTTTTTTTAAATTTATTTATTTGTTCTAATCAGTTATACATGACAGCAGAATGCTCTTTGATTCATTGCACACAAATGATGTACAGATTTTGACTTATCTGGATGTACCCAAAGGAGGATCACACCATTCATACAATCATACGTGTATCTAGGTATGATGTCCATCTCATTCCACCACTGTTCCTACTCCAATGCCCCCTCCTCCCTTCCCTTTGGCCTCATCAAAAGTTCCTCCACTCATCCCATCCCCTCCCCACATGGACTAACATCCACTTATCAGAGAAAACATTTGGCCTCTGGTTTTTTAGGGATTGGCTTACTTTGCTTAGCACGATAGTCTTTAACTCCATCCATAATTTTATTCTCTTTTATTACTGAGTAATATTCCATTGTGTATATATAACACAGTTTCTTTATCCATTCATCTATTGAAGGGCATCTGGGTTGGCTCCACAGTTTGGCTATTTTGAATTGTGCTGCTATGAACATTGATGTGGCTGTGTCACTGTAATATGCTGTTTTTAAGTCTTTTGGGTAGACCAAGAAGTGGGATGGATGTGTCAAATGATGGCTCCATTCCAAGTTTTCTAAGGAATCTCCATACTGCTCTCTAGATTGGCTGCACCAATTTGTAGACCCACCAGCAATGCATGTGTGTGCCTTTTCCCCCATATCCTCGCCAAAACTTATTGTTATTTATATTCTTGATAATTGCCATTTTGACTGGAGTGAGACAAAATCTTAGAGTAGTTTTGATTTGCGTTTTTCTAATTACTAGAGATGTTAAACATTTATGCCCAGTAAATTTTGACCTTGTATGCTAGAGACACTGTGAGGTTTGCTCCTAATTTCTAAAAAGTAAAAATAAAAACAGTCACCAGTAAATAACTGAGCCAAAGACAAGAATCCATTATTATGTGTTTTTTGATATTGAGTTCTCATGGCTTTGGATACAGGATGTTCAGGACTTTCCTAAGACCCAGACACATTTGATCCCTGACTTAAACACTGAAACAGCCCCTATCCAAAGGAAAGATCTGATTAATTTAACAATTGCAGACCAAAAGGATTTGAGTCTTCTTGAACACTAACAAATGCATTGCTTTATGTTTTAGCTGAACAGTTTGTAGAAGACGTGTTCTAGATTTCTTAGAAGTCAGTAGTATAAATACAAACTTCTGTATCCCTCCAAGAGCAAATTATTTGTGTGTATACAATGAATTTTATACAATGTGGGAGGGATTAGTTATAATTAATTTATAATTAGCTATAATTAATTTCCAGTAGGTAAAGGTAGCAGAAAGTCTCAAATGAAAGAGTCTCTTGGCCATGCAAATTATTTATACAGTCTTTGATATATAGCTATGTTCACATCTAGTAATATCACTGATGATCTTTTCATTTTTATTCTAGACCTTAAGTTAATAACCTATCAAGATTATGGTGACATGAAAATGTCATAAATTAGTGTGTAATTTAATATATTTTTAATTCTAAAATTCCTATCTACTCACTTCTCCTGGTTTAGAAGAAAATTCAGACCATTGAAAAGGCTGGTAAAATTCAGAGTCAGGAAGAATTATAGGCTCCTTATTTATTCCCCTTAGTTTATAGATGAAGAAACTAAAAATTGTGGCAAATCTCTGAAATTACTTTTGTTCAAGGTTACAGAGCATACTTGTGATACGGTCAGGACTTGGGCACAAATGCCTAATACATTTTAATATTTCAGAATTGTCATAAGTCACAATAGAAGATCATAGCTCTAAACTTGAGATCTTTGGAAAGCCCAAAATATACAGACAAATGATTCTTACTCTCTAACAATGAGCCAACAAACAAAGGATGCATTAATTGCTTTTAAATGATGTGAACATCTTTTTTCTGGTCATATTCTTTTCAAGGTGTGACTTCATCTCATTTCCTTAAACACTAAGACTAAATAAGCATAGTGTGTGTGTGTGTGTGTGTGTGTGTGTGTATGTTTACTATTTGTACAATGAAGACACTGAAATGAACATTCTGACATTAATTTTATAGCTGATTCAAACTGTGGTTAACCCTTTAAGCAGGTGCTACCTTTTTATTAGTGTCTTCACTGTTTAACTTATTTGTTTTTCCTGGAAAAATTGCTAATGCCTTTGGGAGACAAGGTTGCAAATTGAGCTGGTTAGAATGTTCTCTGTCAGTGGAAATTTGTGAAAAATCATTTGGAAAAAAAAAAAGGAGGGGGGAATGATTTTTCTACCAGAGATGAAGGATTTGGAGATATTTGAGGGAAGGCAGGGAATGGGTGTGGGAGACCCCCAGGTGGCCACAGGGTGCTGCACTGGCAGTCCTGTGACATCTGGATTGGTCTATCCTGTAATTTACTGTCTCACAACAGTCCTAAATTTCTGTAGGAAATTTTCCTGTTTCCTGTATAAAACCTGGACCTGCACATGAAACACAGTCAATTCTCAATAAATGCATGTTGATTAACAGCTGAACCAAATAAAAGTTTAAGGAACTTCTCATCACCTGTTAGAGATGTTCTAGCACAAAAAGAATTGAAAGACTTTAAGGTTGTAAAAAATATTTTTTAGAAAGCATTTGCTCTTACTACTTCCTCTAGGGAGGCACATAATTATGGCCACACACTAAACAGCTTTCCAAAGGTCTCACAGCTTCTGATTGCCAGAGATAAATTTCTGAGATTAATATCCTTAATCCTTGTCTCCAAGCATTCTTCACACTTGTTTCTTTGGCTGTTAAAAAAAGATAGAAAAACCCTGTTCAAAAATCTGATCTCATGAAAGTTGATAAATAGAAGGAGATAGAGCCAGCTTGCAGACTAGTTCTTCCATCATTATATAATGGTTTGTTTTAGGCAAGATTTCACATAACCTGTTTAAGAACATGGTGATTAAAGTGAAATCTTTTAACCCTTTTTGTATTCTCAGCAGTTTCCATAAAGGTCTGTTGACTACTGTTACATCTCTGCCTACCAGAAGGCAGTAACTGGCTGATCACCCACTAATATCATTTCTTATACTAATGGTTGGCTAAGCAAGAGTTCCTAGTTCACATGATGTGTAACAACTTCATGTAAATTAATTTGATTATATCTCAACATCAATTGCTGAAGATTGTCCTAGTTACTGTTGTATGGTATTGGACACAATGGTATCTTAGAGCTTTATTTGAGACCACCTCACATTTAAATAACAACAACAAAAATGGGAAGTTGGTAGTATAAGCAAAATGACTACCATTACTAAGGACTAAAAATGAAATGCCTAAAGACATCTGTAATATCTACTGAAAAAAATGACTAATGAGAAGTGAGCAGTATTGTGCACCTTGCTTATAAATAGAAATAACATTTATTGAGCACTTATTATGCTCTATGCAGTGTAGGAAGCATGGAAGAAAACTTGGTAAAATCAGTATGATGTGGTGTTATTTCAGAGGAATGGCAGGGACTCTGAGCATACATGGGGTCATACAGAAGATGCTCCCATGGGGTAGGATAAGTAATCACCGTGACATGATGCTGAGTCTGCTCTTCAGCATAACTTGTGCATGCCACAATTCCATCATCGCTGAGCCTATCATAACTGAGAGAGCAAGAAATATCTAGCTATTTTCATACATGATTTAAAGTGGCATTAAATGCTACATAGTTGTTTTATTTTTTAACAATCCCGTAAATTAACTACAGTCACTTAAATGTTGCTATCTTCCAACTAGGCTCTCTTAATCTCCAATTCTAGTTTTAAGTTAAGAAATCAAGACTGTACCAATGATTCCACCAAACTATACTGCAGTCATTGTTCTGTAATAGTTATGCACATTATAAAGATGTTGCTATAAAGTCATTATTCAATTATTCATCACTTCACTAAAGACAGGGAAAAGTATAATAGGTCAATGAACAGCTTTTTTTTTCAATTTCAGAGTAATTAAATTTCAAGATCTCTCAATGCTGGACCACTTTCAAGAAAATAATTTATCTTGAATGGAAATAATCTTAAGGAAAGTAATAACAATGAAAACCTAACTATTTTATCAGCAGGGACTTGACTTCATAAATGGTCACAAAATGATGTGACATGCTTAATTTTAATTACAAACAGCTCATTTCTGCAGATTTATTATCTTACATAAAACCGGGCTCACTGCCCTTACAGAAAAGTGGATAGCTTCTAATTTTCTTCTGGTTAGAGGATCTTGATCCTACTTTTATTCTCTTCAAGTTATTATAGCATTAACATTTATGTTGAAACAGTTGAGTCTTTCTCAGCATTTCAAATAATTAATACACTCTGTTTTTAGGGGCTTATACCTTCGTAGCATAAATGTATTCCTGAACCTAATTTCTCATGCATAACTTTGAGCTTATTACAGGAATTTTTGTCATTTGATTTTTTAAATTGTCGATTGCTTTTGTCACTACTGCAAGGCAAGTCTCACTATAGATGTTTCCTTTCCCAGTAGAGTGACAAGTTTCCATTGTATGTATGTGCACTAAAAAGCAAGTAAAAGTCCTTAGTACTTCCTTTTATGTGCCTCTAGGAATTGTTTATGGTTGATCATAAGTGAGACTAACTCAGGACATACCACCATACATAGAACTCACCCCACACCCCCAAATAAATTCTATTCTCCCAAATATATCCAACTTACCCAAATAATTGACTGAATTTCTGCTTGATTTCCCTAACCACATGTATAACACCGAGGGTAAAAATTCGATTCCACACCCCATGTTCATCCAATTGCACTAACAGACACATCTAGTAGCATGTTAACACCAACAAAAGACTTTTGTGTTAGTCAGTTTTCTGTTATTGTAACAAAATACCTGAGAAAACCAACTTAAAAGGAGGAAAGATTTGTTTTGTCTCATGGTTTCAGAGGTTTCAATCCATGTGCTTGACTTCATATCCTTGGTTCTGGGGTGAGGCCAAACATCATGGTAGAGAGCATGTGGTGGAGCAAGTGGCTCACATTATGGTGGCTGGCAAATGAAACTGAGAGAGGAGGGACCAGGATTCCAATATACCCTTCAAGGGCATGGTCCCAATGAGCTAACTTCCTCAAACTAACCTCACTTACTAAAGTTTCCATTACCTCCCAATACCAAAGTCTTTCACAGGTGAGTTTTATTAAAGTTTTGGGGAACATTGAAGATCCAAATCATAATATCTTAAAAATAACCAATTTTTTCTTTGGTGGAAATCACATAGAGACTAAAATCAGAAACAAACAAACAAACAAAAAGGTAAAAATCTTCATGAGAAGAATAAATAATAAATACACAATTCCTCTCTGGTGGAGCAAATCTGATGTAGGTGCTTTCAAAGACCAGTTTCAAAGTGATTAACTTCCAAATAAAAGTTGGCTCAAGGGAAAATTCAAAATGCTTTGTAAAACAAAACTACAGGAGCAAAGCTGCTTTTTTTTAACCTATTTATTAGGGTTTGGTGGAAGGAGGACGAGAAGATGGCACTGCCGCCCAGTCCCAATGAGTAGCTACCCCTCACACACCTCAGCACAGTTGCATCTGAAGATCCCAACACATATTTCAGTAGGTGAAGTGACAGGGATGATGACCACACTCATCCTCCTGCTTGAGAGACGTAGATCTCAGGAGGCATGAGGGACACCAGAGTTAGGAAATGTCTGTGTTCATTTTCACTTGGCATGTATGCTAGAGTCCTGGGCCTCTAAGTGAAGCTCTATCACACACTGAGTTATTTCACCACAAACCAATGTTCTGGGCACAAAGGGCACAAAGGTTTTCCAGGGCAGGGTATTAGTTTCCTATAGCTGCTGTAACAAATCACCATAGTGGCTTAAAGGAACAAAAATTTATTGTCTTGCAGTTCTGAAGGCTCGAAGTCCATAATGTGTCCCTAGTGCTGTGGAAGTTCTTTCTGGAGACTGTAGGGGAGAAATAATTCCATTGCCTTCCCTCCTTTGAGAGGCAGCCTGGTTCCTTAGACCTTGTGGTCTCCTTTCCACCTTCACGGCCAGAGCATGATCTGTTCTTCCCTCACCCCCCTGCTGAGTTCTCTCCATTTCTAACTCCACTGCCTCCTGCTGATAAGAACATCCATCCATCCTCTCATATGTATAGGTGTTACTGTGTTGAGTCTAACTATATAATAAAAAATAATCTCTCCATTTCAAGGTCCTTAACTTAGTCACATCTGGAAAGTCTCTTGTGTCATGTAAAGTTATAGGTCCCAAGAACTGGAGCATTTTGGAGATCATCTTCCCACCATAGGCAGGGGGCTGCTTTTCTACCAGTATCAGGAGGGGATCTTGGCATTGGAAATAGAATATAACTTCCTCGACTTTCAAGCAAAATGAAGAATCAACATGGAAGAAACCCAGAAATGGAATAATGTGCCTGAGGGCCATGTTGCCCCACTAGCCAGATGCAGATATTTACGTAAAAATGAAAATTAGTTTCAATTAAATCAAAGTAAAATGCTATTTCTTCCACTGGGCTGTGCTAGACATACTTCAAGTACTCAGCAAAAATATGTGGCTAGTGGCCACCATACTGGACAATGAGGATACAGAATATCTCAATCATTGTGGCACTGCACCTTTCTCTGAAGTTAGAGTGATCCTGGGGATAATAAACCATAATGCAGTGCACAGTGGGAGAGATCTATTTCCTGACTGAATGCCAATGTAATCCCTCTCTCTCTGTCTCATGCATGGAAAACGTATATGAGAAATGAAATCAAAGTGTTTATCTCTATTCCGCTCCCAAAATGTTTGTGCTAGCTATACTTTTTTTTTTTTCTGTTTGAATGTAGTTTGGAGAAAAAAAAATTCATGTTCCTAAAATGATCTTTATTTCAAGAAAAAGTTAAGGCAGATTGGTATTGGGAAATCTATATTCTGGGAAGAATGAGATTCCAAATGTTCTATCTTTACATTTTATAAAAAGTCAGGGCTCCTTCTCCTGACTGTGGGCACAAGTCTGCCTTTCCTCCTTCTTCTCTTACCTAGAGGGGCCCTCTCCCCACCTCAAGACCTGGGGCAAAGCCTTGGCCTCTCTGTAGGAGAGAAGCCTTCTCAAGTCAGTGCTCTTCATTTTTGCCTTCACTGGTGGAAGGAGATCAGGCCCATGAGTTGGAGAGATACAATAGGAAAGTTGTACCAGGTTTTCAACATAGCATCCCAACCAGTGGGCACCTGTTTCTGCTCATAAGTCAATCCTGAGTATCATCAGCTCTGGATTTGATTAAAAGTGTATGAGTTTGGTATCAAACTAAGAATATGGAAAAATGCTGAGAGAGATCCACTGTTTCTTTCTAATGATAAAAAGGAAATAAAATCTATTGTTTATCATGAAAGATAAATAGACCATAGCCTATTCAATTGATGCCACATCATGCAGATTTTTGAAATATTAGACCTCTTGATTCATGAAGCAACATGAAAACTCTATCTGTGATTTCTGATGGTATTAATAGAAATGATATATATTAGTTATTAACCATTATCAGCAATATTAAAAAAATTAGAGAAGTGATCACCACTTCCCTAAAGTGAAAAGGCCATAATAAAGCCATTGAAGGCTTTGAGTCTTAACAGATGTGGTTCTAGATGTTTCTTAAAAGGAGAAAGATCCTATAACAGAGAGAAAGGGCTGGAGATACACTGCAGATATGGTCCCCCGATCTAACCATTGTCCCCCTTTGAATAACTAATGACATGGAAGATTTAAAGAAATGCCAAAATGAAGTTTCTTATGTTTTCTTGTTTGAAAAACCTATGCGGCATAGTTACTGCTTATTATTTTTTGAGGGGGAAATGCTCTGAAACTTTGTTCTTTTTTCAAAACTGCCTTGATATAAGATAGAGTCATAAGAATTTGTAGGATACTATTACAACATTTAGTGGGTGGCTATGATGTGTCAGAGGTGAGTTTCAGCTCTTAGAATGGGAGGGGAAGCAGGCAGGAAGTGTGTCATATCATGAATGTGAAGTCTCCTGGGACAGCTGACACGAGCCAGGTGAGGGTTATGGCAAGGGCAACAGGGTTCAGGGATTGTGAGCAGTGGCAGAGGGTTTTTCTGATGATGTGGCAGTTGACCAGGTGGTCAGGGACCAAGGACATTGCAGAGGGAGAATACCTGGCTGAAAACTATACCTGCGAGTGGGTGGAGGTGGGGCAGGTCCGGCTGGAGGTCCGAGCATGGCATCCTTGACACTTGGGTGAGCCTCACTTTTCATCTTCCAGCCTACAAGGGGCTGAAAAGCCCTCAGATCTCCCTTGCAACTTCCAACGCCATTTCCGTCTATTCTTTCCCTTTGCTCTCCCCTTTCATCTCACCTTTCTCACCATGATACAGTGGCATGAGAAGCATTTATATTTGGTTTTTCAGGATACAAGTGTGAGAACAAAGGAACATATCAAAGAAGAAGAACAAGAGGTGGGCCAGCTGGTTTTGATTTCATATTGGAGGTCTGCCTACTATTTAACCTCTGGATGACTTTGGGCCAGAGAGCACAGGCAGGGAACCTCAGCAAATAATGACTGAGCCCATCTCCACAGCTGTGCTTCAACTAGTGTCTCCCCCAAGTATGAAATGATTCTACAGAGCTCCTGGACAACCTTCTCCACTGCCCCCCGGCACTATGAATTCATCACTTTCTACAAACACCTGATTCCAACTATTCAGAAGGGGGCCTCTCTTCAATGTCCCCTATACTGCTGGGTGCTTTCCATTCGTTCTGCTGCTCACTCTTTGGTGCTATCCTTAGACCTACTTGTGTTTTTTTTCTGTGACTAATTTTCTTAGGTGCCACTTGTGTCCAGGCACCAATCTTCCCAGCAGCCAGCTTCACTCTCCACCATCCTGGGTCCTCTGGTTCTCCTCTCCTCTTCCCCTCTTCAGTGGATGTACAGGAATCCCGTCCTCTTCACACTTCACGCTTGCTCCCATAGCCCAAAGGAAGGAAAAAACTCCTGAAAACCACTATTATCTGAAACTGAGGCACAAAAGATTTCCTATTCTCCTCCACCATTCCTTTAGAATTTGTTAGTGTGTGATTACATTAATAATCTATTGATTTCTTTATGTGAAGGTTATGCTTTGCCATTTTATTATCATTGTACCTAGTAAATAGTTGCATTAATTTGATCCGTTTTTAGATAGAGACTCATATTAGCTGCAAGGTGAGAGAGTTCTCTGGCCATAGATTCTTCTTTGTCATGCATCTCCAATATGAAAATACGACATAAGTCATGTTGAAGTCAGTAGCAAGCACCACCCTGTTCCATTGGAACGCTGTACTTGTCTCCTAAGGAAGATGCCTGCTGAAGGCTGGCTGCAGAAATGGATATATAGCTCTCCAAGTTAAAGTGTTCACCAATCCCCATGCAAATGAATTTGTTTTAAAGAACTCATATTGAATTTTGTGAATTGCCTTTTTAACTTCTTCAGAGATTGGCTCTAAAATATGATGCATCGTATTATTAACTTCCTGGTACTGGATTGCATTGTTTTCCTAGGAGAATATCCACCTGTTCGTTATGTAGTATTATTTTATATTACACTATGCAACTCTTTTCAGCATTATTTTATTTAGACTTGCATTGACACTCATTGGTGAGAGTAGTCTTGAGAGTTTTTAAAAATTTATTATTTGTGTTTTGTGTTTGATAGCGCTTTGTGATAATTTTCATTGTTGACATTATTCAAAAGTAAAAACAAATTTGGAAAATTTCCTCTATTTCTAGAGTCCAGAAAAAGAAATCTCCTGATTTTTTTTTTACTCATGTTATTCCAGCTGTTATTAGATATTTGCTGATTTAAATAGATTTAAACTGAGATGATGAGCTTCAAAGAAATATTTGCTGATTTAAGCAGGTTGAAGTTGAGAGAAGAAGGGCAGAAACACAGACATGTGTGCCAGGGATTGGAGACAGCATCAAATCTGACAGTGAGGGATCTGGAAGCAGTGAATTCTGGCACTGTTATTACCGATGTTAAATTCTGCAAAATATTTAAGGTTTTAAAATATCTGTTTATTTATTTGGAAATGGGAGTTTTAACACCTGCACATCGAGTTTCTAATGACGATTTCACATTTTTGTTTCCTGGTGGGCATGCGGATGTAAACTGTCATAAATCACCAATTCCCAAATTCAGGATATTTCTACCCATAAAATGTTTAAAGGAGATTTGGAGACAAAAATGAAGATCCGTGGAGTAGAAGCTTTGATATTGAATTCCTACTTAGCCACAGAGCACTTGTTGTTAGCGCGATGGGTGTTCGAGAAGCCCAAGTGGAGTACAGGGAAACATGTCCATCACCGGAGAAAATTATTTCCTGAGGTCCTCAGAACCACACAAGATGCCAATTTCTACAAGGTGTAGAGTCAACTCTTGCACACAAAAAATAAGATTAATGACCAGGATCCTGCCAAGTGAGGGAGTTGGCTTCTCAAATGGAATTCTAAGTACAGATTCTCCACCAGGAGCACTGGCAGCCCCGGTGTTATTAAAGGTCGTCAGGACCTGTTTTCTTAAAGTTGTACTGTTGGCAGCTTTATCATGAGCCCTGACCTTTCAGGTATATCTGCTGCTGGACTTTTATTAAAATCCTGTTCACTTGACTCATGTCAGGAAAGAAAGGCGAAAGCTAGCTGAAGGTTAATGGGCTCTAGGGGGGGCCTTCTGACTTCCTCGTCCTGGCTAATGAACCAGGCAGTGCCCCCATGAAATGGCCCCAATCGTGCTGAGATTAGACCATTAATTTAAGTTTTGTTGTTCTCTGTAAATAAGAAGGAAAATACCCAGAAATCATAGCCCTGTTGGAAAACTGTTTTAGCAAATCTAATATCTATGTGAATTTGCTCAAATATAAAACTAAATACGGAATACGTGTACTGTATTGTAATTATAAAGCAAAATTATGAAAATTAAAAAATACTATATAATTCAACAGAAAAGAGGAATGTCTTGTATAAATAGTGAGAATTCATCAGTGGAGAGGAAGGCATAGTTTCTGCTGAACACAAAATTTACCTAACTACACATCCTACTGCAAACTAAACAGAATCTAAGATGAGAAAAATCACACACACACACACACACAAAAAAAAAAGAAAATTAATTCACACTTGAATTATGAATTTATGGCATGGAAAAATATTTTAACAAGTGTAAACTAAGGTACAAATAAACAGAGCCAGTGCTTAATATATGTGGGCAGGAAACATTTACTGAATTAATAAATGAAAGATGACATCTCCCCAACTCACAAGTCTTTTGTTGGTGTAAAATTATGAGCAACTCAAGTACAAATTCTTTGAGTTATGTAATTTTTAAAATTTATGTTTGACTCCAGTGTTATAAATCAGTTCTCTTAAGTAACAAATAAGAGACCATGATATATCTCAGGTTCCTGCTTCATAAATTAACAAAATTTGGCTTTTCTATAATAAATATGTGGGAGGAATATATTTCTGAAATAATTCAAAATAACAACAAGCATAATTTGGTCTCATTTCCATCATTCTTTTGTTAAGGCACATTGAAGGGTTTTTCCTAGTGCTTTTTTAAAACTCTCAGAATCATTCTCTAGATTCTAGATGGTATCAGTAAGAACCTAAGGATCATTTTCAGGCTCATTTAGACTAATGCTATTGGACAAGACCATTAAATCATCTGAATTTTGGTTTACTCTTTTGCTGGATGAGGACTGAGATGCCTAACTCCAGAGGGTTAATGGTGAAATTTGAATGTGGACGTTTACAGTATCGAGTGTTCCCTGGGGAGGGTCTAGAGACACAAACAGAGTCGCACTGTTCCTGCATGAAGAGGAAGGCATTCTACCAGGGACTGTACGCTCCTGAAGGACAGCCAGAGCAGAAGGTCCTAACCAGGACTCTGCATTTCACCCTCTGAGACATGAGAGCCAGGGAGGCAGGCAGGACCCTAACCCTAACCCTAGAGGTTGGGAAGTCTGTGAACAAGGCACTGGAATGGAGTGCTTTCCTGCTTCGTTATTTCAAGGTGGAAGATGAAGGGCAAGAGCCCGCAAGAGGGGCCACTAGTCCAGCCCATGAGGGTGCAGCTGTCAGGGACTAGTCACATTTAAAAGCCAATCTCTTCATACTGTCACAATAGCAATTAACTTCCAAATGAGTTTTAGAAGTAACAAAGATTCCAACAGTAGTATTCTGTCTCTGGCCCCTCAAAACTCAGGTACTTCTCACATACAAAATTCATTTTAACCCAACAGCTTCAAAAGTCTTAACTCATTTCTGTACCAACTTGAAACTCCCATGTCCAGAATCCCACCTAAGTCAGATAAGGGGGAGTCTCAGGTCGGGATTCATCCTGAGGCCAATTCCCCTCCAGTCAAGAGCCTGAGAAATCCAATAAGTTACATACTCGCAAAATACAATGGGGAGACAAGTCATTTCCATTCTTAATTGGTCCCAAGTAAGTCTAAAACCCAACAGACCAAATGATGTTAAATGTTTAAGACTCTTGAATAACCACACTGGACTTTGTGTACCACCTTCTGGATAGACTGATATGGGGGTTGGATCCCCAAAGCCTCAGGCAGACGTGACCTCATAGCTCTGGGCAAGAATTTCCTATTTCCAAGCTAAAGGTCTTTGGGGAAATTCCTTCCTGGCTATAATGCTAAGATGATGTTTCCTTGCTGATGGCCAGCCAGGGACCAGCTGCTAGCAGCTCCTGCCATCACTCCTCAGATAGTCCTCTTCATGTCTGCCTTAAGTGACAGGTGGAGTTCTTATCTTTGAACCTCTGCAACTTCCTCTTCTTGATATCAGCAGGAAAAGCTCTCTGCCTTAAGGGGTCATGTGATTGCCCTAGACCTATTTGAATGACCTAATGTCAGTTGTGCTGTGTGATATGACACAATCACAGGAATGATATCATGGGTTCTGGGGACCAGATGAACCTCCTTGACGGGGCCGGGGGGGGGGGGTCTTTTTAGAAATTCTATTTATCATGGTTGAATAGAGATGGAAGGAGAAGGAGGTACAGGACCAGGAGAGACATTGACATATGCAAAATACATTACATTTAGAGTTAACAAGATTGACTGGCAGATTGAATATCGAGCAGTCAAAGTTTTAGAGGATCAAAGGATGCCCGAGATTTCAAACCTGAATTCCTGAGACAGTTTCAGACACAAAATGAAGAAGTATGCCCGGTCACTTAGAGTAGGGAAGAAGATTCCACTGATATCTTTAGTTCTGTTCTAAGATTCAGTCCAACCCCCTCTGACCTCCTCCCCCATTTTCAATTAAGCTATCTGAATGGTTACATCTTAGTACCTTTAATCTTAAACAAATATTTTCCTTATCTAGAGTTTCACTGTGTATGTATTTAATCTGAGACTTGTGAGAAGCTCAACCACTGCAAGGACTGACTTCAACTTTCAACTTTTAGTCAGATAGAACTGCAAGGTCCACTTGTGAAAGAGGATCAGTACATTCCTACCAGGATCATCATCTTAGTCAACTGACAGCACAAAACAAAAGCAACTTTGTGGTAGGTTATCAACAAGGACCAGGATTAGTGCATTTGCATAATTGATGCTGGCGGCCAGATGAGAAGCCAAAGTCTTCCTGAAAGGTCAGGGAATAAGCAAGATGATTCCTCAGGTACCCTGTTGCATTTGATAGTTACACTGTAACACTTGACATTCACTTTTCTCTTTGAAAGAAACAGACAAGAAACAGATAAACTGCAAATGTCTGTTGCATTTTGCACCTTGCTAAGAGTTCCTCTTGCAGATAATTCAGACAGCCAGAGAAGATATAGTTATATTTGATACGGTACCTTTCAATAGGTTTATGCATATTTTACACATTAAATTATTTATCTTACCTGCCCATTAGGATTCTCTACTCTGCTAAAAATCAAAGGAAGAGTGCTTTTAAAGAAATTTTTGCTTCATTTGGTTTTTAAAGCATGGTAAAATATTAGTATTTTCATGATTTTGCAGTGTTTGCAAAAAAGATGTTCAAGGTCCTTCCCTTACTTAAAAGAGTATGTTAACAGGATATGTATTTTATGTAATGTATGTGTGTGTGTTTGTGTGTGCCTATTTATCCATACAAATGATAATGAAAGAAATTAACATAATAAATTCCAACGAAAGAAGCTACTAGATACAGCAAGAAACAATGCCAATTACATAGTCATAGATAACAAGATTGCTATTTTCAAAAAGCAATTTAACTTTATTTTTGTCATTTACACATTTTCCTAAGTATAAGCTTTCAGGTGGTATAGTAGGTTGAGTCAGTTTGTCACCTATCCCACCCCTGTTATTATTTGTGTACAAATGGATATTTATATGACCTAAAATATAAAGATGTTTCTTCTGTCCTTAGAACACTTTATATTTATCACTATAGATATCATTTAATCTACAATTGCTTGCTGTATATGTGCTCAGATTCTCCAATAAATTGGACCACCTGATAACAAGCAATGGGGGTTGGGCAGATACATGGCCATTCCTTGGTTTCTGCAGGTCCTTGGTTCCAGAAGCCTCTGCCAGCACCACAATATGCAGCTGCTCAAGTACCTTATATAAAATGGCATACAACCTTTGCACATCCTCAGACATACTGCATATCATCTTGAGATTATTTATGATCCCTAATACATTGTAAATTCTATGGAAAATGGCTGTTACAGTTTATTGTTTAGGGAATAATGATTCCCCCCACCCAAGGGGGGGGACTGCCATGTTCAATATAGAAATGGTTTTAAAAAATCATTTTCACTCAGTGGTCAGTGATTGGTTGACTCCGTGGATGTGGATGTGGAGACTAATTGTTGGGAAGGTTGATTAGAATTGGTTGTTTTGTGCAGGATTGGTTAATTCTTATGCAGAACTCAACTATAAAGCAAGAAAAATGTTTCAGTGCCCTAGATTCTTATTCAGACAAATAACTCAGCAGAAAAATTACTGTTAAAATTAAAAAAGAAAATTTCTCTAGCTATAAAATATTAAATTTAATTTGAAACTCATAATTGATTCTAACATAACTTTCTGGAGAAAATTCCTCTTAAACATTATGTTTTAAAAATAAAAACCAGAAAAATAGAGAGAGGATTATTTGTATTTTCAAAAACAGAAGAAAGATGTAGAAATAGAAATAAAAATATTGCATAAACAGCATATTTTATTTGCAGTTTACTAACTTAATCATTAAGCAACAGTATTATTGAATTCTAGTGTAAGCTAATTAAATGCAAAGAACATTTAGTTAAATCCACCAAGATATTAATTATTACCTTATTTTTAAGTGATATGCATAATTTATGGAAAAATTGAGAAGGGCCACAATGCAGAATATCATCTTTTTTAAAATTATTTTTTATGTTAAACACTTTATATAATATTGGAGTAGTGGCTATTATCAATAATGCTAATTTTATTTATATGTCTTTAATATATGTATATATAAATATGCATTCATTGGAGAATATTAGGAAAAGAGAAAACTGTAAAGAAGGAATTGAAAATTGTCTCAGTGCTATCACTTTGAGTATGTCACTGTAAATATTTTGGAGTATTTTTACAATGTTTTTTCCCCCAAGCGTGTCCATAAACAAATACATACTGTATACACACCCACAAAACTGTATGTAGACGTGTCCACATGTAGGACATGTGCATGAGAACATGCAGGCACAACACACATGCTCCAAAACATTTCTGAAGTCTGTCTACTTGTCTCTATCTATTGGTGCCATCACGGTTGAAATAACAGGCACCTCTTATGTGGCCCGAAGCTAAATATTGAATGAATCAGTTCTTTATATGAGAGCCGCATAGGAGCCATGATGATTTAAAAAATAAAAACCTGATTGTACCACTTTCCACTTAGTTTTTTTTGGCTCTGGAGATAAAATGAGAAATCTCCCCATGACCCAAGAGCCCTGGGAGATGCTGCACCTGCCAGGTCATAAGCCTTAAGCCATCCCTTTCTCCTTTTGATCCTTCTCATCTGATTATACTGACTTTGCTTCTCTTATTAGACACCCCAATGTCTTTTTAATGTCATGTGCTCGCATGTAGAAGGCACAGACATCTTATATCATAATTACCCTCCAGAGAAGATAGAACATTTTAAAAATTTCCCATGGCAGATCTAGTCTTCACCAGCAGTCCTCACCAACTGGTATGTGGGTTAAGAATTAAATAGGAGAGTCACTGTAGGTTGAAACTTAGTCTAATTCGATAATCTAATCAGTCTCTTGCAGTGGTGTTCTTCAAGAAAATGGTGTTCTCTGGTTCCCTTGGAAAATAGATTTGATATTAGTTAGGTCTGTCCACAGTTGTGTATATAAATAGGCCAAACCTGGATGTAGCTCTCAGGTCTCTATCTTCTTAAACTGTGGTCTGTAGATGACTCTCACACTGATGGCATGGAAAAATTAATTTTCAGTACTTTTGACCTAAATAACCTTCAGACATTGATTTGTTGCTGTTGTTGTTGTTGTTTTGGGTACCAAGATTGAACTCAGGGGCACTTACCAACTGAACCATATCCCCAGACTCTTTTTGTATTTTATTTAGAGACAAGGTCTCACTGAGCTGTTTAGAGTGTCACTAACTTGCTGAGGCTGACTTTGAACTTGAGATCCTCCTGCATCAGCCTCCTGAGCTGCTGGGATTATAGGCATATAGCACTGCACTCAGACAAGACATTGTTTTGAACCAGTAAAATAAGCAGAAACTATTTTAAAAACCACCCTTAAGTAGTAGGACTCTCTCAGCTAAAAACAGGAAGAACCAGATCCTGTTTATTTTATTTAAATGAATACTGTACCATAAGCAGTGATGGTACCTGACACAGGGAATTTAGAGGGATGCCAACAGGAGGAAAATCACCACCTTGGAAGCCAGGATACAAGACACTATGTCTTGAATTCACAGTGTTTATCCAGACAAAGGGTAAGAGAGAGGTGGAGAGAAAGACTCATAGGTGGAGAGAAACCAAGACATAATAATCATGTCTTGCCTTGACAATTGTACCCTAATACCCTAGGGATGCTCTCTGGTGGTATCCCCCATTTAATGCATATTTTGTAAGTTAATAAGTCAACATATTCCCATTGAGTGTTCAAATAAAACTAAGACTGAAAGCTAACATCCACTGAATGCTTCTTATCAAGCAGTGTTGGAATGCCTTTGCCCCCAAAGCTACACTAATTTCAACCACCAATGAGGAAACTGAGGCAGGAGGCTGTTCTGATAAGTCTAGCCAATGCAGAGCGCAACGTGAACATACAATTTCTAGACCAAATCTGTAAAGTGGTGTTCTAGCCACAATCATCAATGCCATCGGAGGAGGCTCTTTCTGAACCGTGAGGTTTCTAGCACCCCAATCCCACTAGGTTTTAAAAATACATTTTGAAATTTAATACTAAACTACCCCATCCGGATGGGAGGACACATGGGTCAAGCATCCTGCTGGCCATTCTTCCCTGGCCCCACTTCCCCACCCCTGGCTTTTCCCCTGCACTTGCTCAATTCCCGAATCTTCTTTGCTCTTGTCCAATAACCCCCCTTCCTGGTTGGCCCAGAATTTTCTGAGAAACATTTCTTGTTAAATGGTCTATGTACAGTAACCCCTGAAGAGAACGGATAATGCTATTTTGATGGCCTAACACAATTTAGTGGTGTTAACTCCACTCTTAGTGACAAAGGGGGGTGATTCCAGTGAAAACAGGAATTTAGACTATGGGAACAACAGAAATAAACAAACCATGAGGTTTCTAAAGAAAGCGAAATTTTTTCATGAAACACCAAAGAACATATTGGAAGATTTAGAATTCTCTAGTCATTTTCTTAAATATTTTTATTGATTTTCTTTTCTATCTATCTTTCTTTTTCTCTTCAGAGAATAAATGTTTACATGAAATTATTTTGAACCTTGGTGCCAAGACCTCGCATCTTTTTTCATCCTCTACTGAAGTCTGCTGTGTTGATCTTTTGTGCTTCAATTTGCTGCTGGCTTTGGCCAATCCTTGTCCTGCTTTTCTTTGTGGAGAAAATGACAAGGTTAATGACAGCTCTGTTTTCCTAACCATGTTTCTAATCTAGCAGTCCTATCCTTGTAAGGGTGGAACCGATTCACCGCTGACACATACATAATAATGTCCCAGGGACCTTCCAAAAGGTGATTGATGTCCCTGCATGGGGGTATATTTTTTCTTTTACGTGACTGATGGAACAAAACCAAGATGATACAAAAACCTTTTCACTGGAAATAGAAAACGTGGATGGTGGATGGGAGACTGAGATGCAAAGAAAAATAAAAACAAACAGCAATCAGGGAAGAGGGGCCGATGAATGTAGCTGGGGGGGTCTCTGCCTCCCGGAGGAACTGCTCGTCCTGGGATAGAACCGCAGCCAGCCGCCTGGCCAACAGATAGCTGCAGGACCTGAGAATGGTGGATCTGGATTGTGCTCTTTAAAGTCTTAGAATTGGTGGGTCTGAATAGCATATCAAAGGGAACACGAAGATATAAACATTTCTCTACCTATTATTTATGGACATCTCAAAGGTCTAAACAGAGATTTAATGCTTAAAATGTTGCCCTGTGCTTGAATACCAGAATCCAGAAAGAGCAGAAAGAACATTATAAATTAATGCTAAACCTTGAGGCCCAGAGATATAAGAAAAAACCCCTAATGTGACTCAGCTAAGAAAGCAACAGTATCTGATGTAATTGATTGCTTAGGATGGATAAACAACTCCAGTCACAAGAATAGAGAAGTGAAAAAAAAATTGTTTCTAACAAAATATCGAAAGTAGCCATGAAAGCTATTCATGGAAATGATAAAAGCAAAATGTCCCCTTAACTTTTATTCCTATAGTTGCACTGATTTTTTTATCTCTGAATAGGAGCATCAGCACAAACACTTAGTCAAATGCTAAGCGGCTTAGTTGGGAGGTATATTGCTCATAAACCTGATATCTCCTAGCCAAATCACATTTTCTGGGTGTTTACAGACCTGTTCAGTCTTAGGTTTGTGACTTGGAAATCTGGTGTATCCAGTGATTTCTCAAACACACATGCAAGGTGCCATCACCTCCAACAATAACACCTGCTAAGGATCGGGGAGGGGAACCAGCAAGGACCTTCCCTTGTCTGGTATTGCCAGGAGAGGGACCCATGAAACACAGGTGGGTGTAGCAAAAAAATAATCTATATTATATAATTATAATCTATATTATCCATAATCTATAAAAAGTTAAAATGAAATATTATCCCAAAACATCCAAATGGCTTTATTTTCAGTTTTCTAAACAATTGGTTATTAATTCAGAACATGTGTTTGTTGGCAAAGCATCATAGTTTAAAGTTGTAGTGTCAGAAGGTTGGTATGATTTTGAACTTGAAGGAAGGTGCTGGGAATAAAAATCAGAGGAGGAATGTCCAAGTAAAAGAAAGCAAGACACTTGATTCTTCAAGGCAACAGACTGGGGTGAAGCTGGATTTTCAGGACAAGTTCTTTGCAGCCCAGAGTAGTAAGTCTCTTTCAGACAGCTGATTGTTAGAGTACAGAAGGGCTACTACTGTTTGTGTGCTGATTTTGTATCCTGTGACTTTTCTTATGTGTTTCTTAGTTCTAATAGTTTTCTGGGGAAGTCTTTAGACTTTCTGTATATAAGATCATAACATCTGCAAGAAAAGACAATTTAACTACTTTCATCAGGATCTGGGTGACCTTTACTCCCCTTTTCTTGTCTAATCGCTCTGATTTGGTGAATTTTCTCACATTTGAACTCACTGTAATCAACAATGCTTTTTATGACTCCAAGGCAACATTAAAAATTTAAAATTTAAGTTAAAAAGTTCTCAAACATATTCATTTTAGAGTTAAGACCAAACAATAAAAACTCCTTGTCAATGTTTTGTAGTGAGGTTGTTCTAGGATGAGGATTTTTAATCCACTGGGTAAGATGAGTGAACAATAAATTGCCCACGAGCTGGATTAAACAGTGGAATCAGAACTCTGGAAGGGCCAATCTTATTTCAGTTGCCCAGGTGGGTCTCGTCTGTAGGATGAGCAAAGAGGATGACATGAATACTCTGTCTCCCTTTGTGCGCATATATACTCTAAATTAATAAATTGGCATATTTAGATGATAATATGGGAAACTTTTAAGTTCTTGTAAGAGATAAGAATTAAAAAATAAACAAAACCCCAAATATAATTAAAAATAAGGACAAAAAAAGAAGAAAGCTAAGATTTATTTAGTCATCTCTCATTTAGAGTTTTTTTCCCCAGAACCTTCCACAGGTTCCCAAATCCACGGATGCTCAAGTACCCTACATAAAAATGATTAGTACTTTATGTCATCTGTGGATGTCCTCCCATATACCTTAAATTATTTCCAGATTACTTACAATACCTAGTATGATATAAAGACTATGTAAATTGTTGCCATATAGTATTGTTCAGGGAATAATGGCAAGAAAAATGTCTTGTTAAGATGAGGTACAATTTTCTCAGCATTTTTGAGCTATGCTTGGCTGAGTCCATGGAACCCATGGGCACGGAGGGCTGATTGTGCTGAAAATTGCCAGGCACTGTTCCAAATGCATTATAAGTGTTATTTCAAGAATTCTAGTCGTTAATATTTGGGTGGGTGCTATCACTCCTATTCTAGAGAGAGAAGCCATGGCCCCAAGAGTGTAAGTAACTTGCAGAACATCACAGTTACTGTATGGAAGAGTGGGGCGTGGATATCCAGGAAGGTCTGAGCTCAACACCCAGCCTGTGTGGCCATCACTACAGCAGCCTCTGGCTTGGCAACCTGAAGAAACTAAGTATGAAAGACAAACTGGACAGATAAACAAAGTACGCAAAGCCAGTTAAAATGGCAGGTCTCCAACAATGATACCTTGGGAGTCCACAAATAGCCTGTGTGCACAGAAATGAAAAGTTTCTGCTTCCTTTTGTGCTCTGCTGCAAACTATGGTCTCAAACCCCAATGCCTAAGGCAGTGGCTTATGAAGACTGGTCATCATCTGGTTATACATTAGAAATGCCAGTTCTCCTGCAGAATCCAAAACCCAAGGGGGCGAGGGGCAGCAACCGTCTTTCCCTCCTGGTGATTCTAATACCTGCTCAAGTTCTTCAATATTCATTTGTCTAAGGGCAGATATTCTTACCCTTGCCCAGAAGGATTCCTGCTGGTGCTATGACTCTTGTGTGGAATTATCTTAATAATACCCTACAGTGATCTGTAGATTTCCAAACTGCAGTGGGCTCTATTCATGTATAGTAGCAAAACTTATAGAAATTATGCCTTCTCTGAAGAACAAAACATGTACATGTCAAAATTTTAGTATGTCCTGCATTATCCAGAACAAGTTGCTATGGTTTGAATGTGAAAACTTAATCCCCAAGTTTATATGCTAATGGTTTTTGGAGGCAGGGTATTTGGAAGGTAATGAGGATTAAATGAAGTCACAGGATAAGTGGCATGGTGGCATTGGTGGCTTCATAAGAAGAGGAAAAGAGAGCTGAGCTAGCTGCTTACTCTGTCTGGCCACATGATGCCTTCCACCATGTCATGACCCATGGAAAGAGTCTTGCCTGATTCTTAACAGATGCCAGTGCCAGGCTCTCAGACTTCCCAGCCCAGAACTGTGAGCAAAATTAGCTCCTATCGTTTGTAAATTACTCAGTCTCAGGTATTTTGTTATAGCAACTGAAAACACACAGACACACAGGCATCATACAAGATGCTTCTCTTGTAACTGTGCTGGATGAATCCATAAAAAGTATTCCACTTCTCACTCTCGTATCAATACAGACTAAGATTATTAAGGTATTGAGACAATTTGCAAGAATTTACAGTATATCCCCATCTCATCCCCTATCCCACAGACACCCGAATCACAAGAAAGCCGTGATAATGTGTGGCGTGACTGTTGAAAGAGCCACTGCGGCTGGGCTGCAGATCCATGGTAGAGCTCTGGCTTTGCATGTGGGAGGCCCTGGTTCCCTCCCCAGCATCACGAGAGAAAAAGAAATCAATGTATTTAGGTTATTACCATACTAAAGAGGGAAAATAGGAGTCAGCAAGTGCCCAGAACATCAATGTTTGGTCAAATACATGACAAATAGGCTAATTTATTTAAAGGGCTATGACTTCCCAAGGTGAACAGGTGCCTTGTGTTCAAATGAAACTACTAAACCAAAGAATTAAATAAATGCATTATGGTCACTCTTTTATATAGTCACAGTTGGATTTCCTCCCTGTCCTATTACCTATCCTCTATCCTCGTTACCTCCGACAAATTATATGCAGAGCAAGCATGACCTTCATTAGTGAATATTTGTTAAAAGGACATATACAACTATATACTGATAGAAGTTAATATGAGCATTTAAATATGAATATATTACTACTATTATTGATTTTTTTCTTTTGGAAAATTTCTGGATAATCGTATCTCTCATTATAGAAATCAAACAGAAAACTTCAAGTATTAGGATAAAATAGATACATAATGTCTAAATATCTCAGAAGGTAATATTTCAATTTTAAAAAATAAACTTAGACTCCTAAAAATACTTCCTAATACAATTGCTGAAAAAAACAAGGTTAGTTTTTAGAGTTTACACATAGGATTCCATTTTTATGCAGTTAATTTCAATCAACATATAAAAACTACATAATTATTTGGAAGGGAAAAATATTTGCTTAAGGTATTAAGCTTAGCAATTATAGCATAGGATACTGACTATTGATGAGCAGAATGAATAACCTTGAACTCAACTGAATAGAAAGAACACATTTCTCCATTTTCTACTATTGGTTCTAAACTTGCAGACTCTGTGACCTTAAGCAAAGCTCAATATCACTCCTTTTTTTTTTCTTTAATTAAGTTTGCCTCAGTGGACTGATAATAATATAGGTGTAGAGTATAAAGAAAGTTTTCTAATACTCTAAAGTGCATACAATATTTAAAATGACAACAAAGCATTGCTACTTGCTAATTTCATGGTTCTGAGAAATTTGAACATGTCAAATTTTCCCCATTGTTCCTATTTAGGTCCTAAAACATGAAGACATATCAAATAAAATAAGTTGCTTTAGATTTTAATATTTCAACTCCATCAGACATTCACAGAGTTCAGGATATTAACATTGGTCTGTCTACCCACAGGCAGTTTGAAAACACCCAGCGGCACACGGCATTTGATTATAGTTTGTAGGACATGGAGGAGAAAGTCAGTTTACAACCAATATTAATTGCTAGGGAAATATAAAAAAAATTTAAATAGACTGAAACATTCACAGGTAACCTTAAATTCTAGTAGGAACACAATTTGTCCTTCCAGAGCAGGTGTCAAAATCAGTCCTCAATATTCTGCCAGAAAAGTCTCTTATTGATTCACAAAGCAAATAGGAAGCTTCACTCTTATCCAGGAATTGTCCCAGGGTACCCTGAAGATCAGAGCCCTTTCTAGTAAAGATGCCAAAGTGAAATAAAAACACTAGAAGCAACTAAACTACCAGACGCTACCCTACATTCCTGCCTGCATCGGTTTTGGTAGAATTTTCAGTCTATAATCCATGTTATTTGGGGGGTTAATTAAAATAACCAATAACACATTTATCACCTAAAAACATTTGTCTTAAACAAAATGCAAAATATTCACCCCAGGAACTTAGCAACTCTGGAAAAGAGTATTTTTAAAGATAATGGTGGCAGATTAAAAAGTGATGACATAGAGAACATGATACAGCATAGAACGAAGAGTCTGTGCTTATAGGTGGTCACTCTGACAAGAATTATTTTGACACAATACTGATTTCAAATATCCTATGCTGTTGATGAGCCAGGTAGCAGTTCCTGTACCTGGACGCTATCTCTCTTTCTGTCTTCTGTTTAATCAGACTGTTGCTTCAAGAGATGAATGCTTTAGCGTTTGCACTCTACCTACCTTTGGGTGTGACAAGCATTATTCAAACCATCACGCTGGGCACATTTGAGGATGACTGCAGGCAAGTGCAGGTGAAGTCCAGGAGCATACCTCCAAGAGTATTTAAGAAAACAAAGTTGACTGGGGGCCCAGAGAAAGCCTGTCAGGAAAACACCATCCTGACTGTTGTGAAGGATGGAAATGGGTTAATTGGAAGGGGTGAGCCATTCCAGGAACACCAGTACTGGTGACATTGAGTGATAAGCAGACCTGGTGACTTCAAGCAGGTTTGGAGATGAAGGCCGGAAGAAAGAACTGGTGTGAAGAGGACTGAAGCTGTCAGTAAGGCCACAATAGTATTCACTTCAGGCAGACACTTGAACCAAAGTCACCTGCTACATTTCATATTTCCCTGCCTTAAATTAAACGTTTTATTCCAGTAGCTTCATGAAAACTTGATCACACTTTCTGTTTTTCAAAAAGACAGTCTTGTCTCTTCATCCCTCTAAAACAGTGGTTCTCCCTCTATGCTGCCAGCCCCCTGTGCCCCCATGAGATGACTAGCAACCACTGACACAATTTGTCTCTACTGGAGGAGGGTGCTGTGGCCACCTAGTGGGTGCAGGCCAGGGGTGCACATGAAACATGGGCCCTCACCACAAGGGCTCCCCAGTTCCTTGTCAGTAGAAACTCTAATCTGAAGTGCTTTAAAAATTAAGGGTGTTTTTCATCATTTTTTGACCTAAAACAGAAGACAGATATTTATGTATTTTCTTATATAGAAAACAAGGCAAGTAGGCAAGAGGTCAGAATCTAAGCAACAGGAAAGGCATTTGAGATGCTTTTTAAATAAACCCAGATGTTTCAAAGGTAGACCTTGATGGATATTTAAGCTTGGAGTTTTTACAGTCCACAGGAATTAGATTCATGCTACCAGTGAGATTGTGTAATGGAAGGAATACAAATAAAAAGAGAAAAGAGGCTAGTATTGGGGCTTCAGGATCCCCACATCTACCCACTGGTAAAGGAGAAGGAGACCACAAGAGGAAATCAGGAGGAGTGGAGGGAGTCCAAAGACACAAAACAAAAGGGCTATAGCACAGAAATCCTTGTAAGAATAGTTTCAAGGAAGAAAAGCTGATTTATAGTGTCAAATAAATATGAGAAGGAAGGAAAAGATAGAAAACCATTTTATGAGTAGATGAGGTGGCTATCAGTGACCTACCTATGTGGAGAGCTGTCTTGGTTGAGACGGAGACAAAACCCAGCTGGAACCATCCAGGTTTAAGTGGTGGTGTGGAACTAGAGACCACCTTCTACAAGGTTTTGTAAGGGAAAGCAGAGGCTCTAGGTACAATTCAGATGGCTATGGGACAGACTGTGCCATGCTTAAAGGTAGATGACAGAGAGTTTGGTTAGAAGCTAGCAATGCAACATATAGAGTGAAGTTTATAGTGTGAATTTCTCAGAAGTTGGCAAAAGACAGGATTCAAAAAAAGGGATACCACCTCTATTGTCACAGAAGAGAATAATGAGTAAATTATTGGCTTATATCACCTTTAAGCAAGGTTTGTGGCCAGTTTGGGAGGAAGGCACATTTATAAATTAAATAAAAATGAGAGGTGGTCAACATTAGTATCTTTCGGTTGCTCAAATCAACCCAATCAGACTCTATATGCCAATCATGATTTCTACATTCCCTCATCTGCTATTGCCCAGGCTGATCCCTAAATTCTAAAGACCTTGCCTACTCTGTGTTCTCTGGGAACCATTCTTTGCATTAGGAGATAGTCCTACCTTCATGTCCTAGTTGGTCTTATTATCATGTGCTGTGTTTGTTACCTAATTTCTATACTCAACCACGAACGGTGCCAAGGCATGGCCAAAGAACACCAGTGCCCAGCACTGGGCATCTGGTAGATGACTGGTACGTACCTGTGGAGGGGATAAACATTCCTCTTTGCTATTCATGTAAATATCTTCCTGATGGGGTGCTATGTTGTATTGGCAAAAGGGTGCCTCTCAAAAATTATATGTTGAACTATGTACTCTTGTGTGCATGTATCCATGTACTTCTGAGAATGGCACTAAATAACCCTTTATTATGCGGGCATCTCTGTTGTAGAAGATTCACTGGAGATATGGGTTAATACTAAGGTAATTAGAAAATCCAGTTAAGTAGGAATTCTGTTAACTAAAAGCCTTTATTTCATAACCAAGCTAATTAACTGGGTCATTATTGAATGTCTTTCTTCCAAGGCTGTGACCTCATGGATGGTAGCACCTATTTCTAACAAAAACATAAAAATCACTTAACAAAATGATTGCTGGGGAAAAAAAAAACTGTACAAGGCTTCTACTGATTTAGAGAGAAAATGGGTCAGGAACACAAGAATAAATAGAATTAGGTTACTGACTCCAAGTATCTATTCCCCACTTGCTTTCACCTCTAACATATATGACAAGGTCACAGTAACCTTAGAAGAGCAGGTATCACTTAAGCAGGAAATGAAACAACAGGGGATCTTTCCTCTTATCTTTTTATGTTTCTAAAGTATTAAATCTATGTTTTAAGTGAATAATGGCAGTCCAAAAGGCAGAGAATTCAATCTACAAATGGACACTAGAATCCTATACAAAAGACAGTGGACACTCACATGGGACAAACTGAATAATAAAGGAGAGGTAAGCTTGAGAAGAGATGTCTACTATAAATCGAAGCCTCTATTCTGGAGTAGAAGAGAGTAACAATCAGTTCACTGCAATTTATGTAATGTTAACTCTATCGTCAATTTCTATCATTAAATGAAAAGAATGAGATTCACGAAAGGTATAAGATAGGACCCTTGCCTAATGTTATACAGCCAAAATACTAAAAAGTCAAATAGCAATACAAAACTGTTTTATTATTAACTGCAAAAATATGCTTATCAATTAAGAAGAATAAAACCATTTGTTGATCAGATTATAAGGCTCAAGTCTCTGGTGAGGGTTTCATGTGAGCCAATTAAGTCAATATTTATTTTGGTGTATTTATACTTTTCTTTGCAACCAATTTTTTCCTGTTTGAAATGGAATTTTTTATTTAACCAAAACCTGAAGTTTTAAATATGCCAGATTTCCCTTGCCTTATGTCCTCTCTGTAAATATTCTCTTCTAAGAACTACACAGTTAAGCCTGCATATGAAAACCACCTGTGAACTAGTTGGGCTATTTTTACCCTTTGATTCAGTGTCAACCTTGTCCTTTTCCTGAAGCCCAGGAAAGATAAAGTTGGCTACCTGGAGCCCTCCCTGTAATTGAAACCTGGGTGGAGAGTACCTGGACCTGCATTTGTGAATAGTAAAAGCTCCTAGGGGGAAAAAAAAAAAAGGTCTATTTTCCACTAGTACCTCTCTTCAAGTACCTTATTGGCTGCCTCTCAATTCTATGAGTTTTCCATATGAATATTATGTGCTTCATATACTCCCTGTTGTTTTCTCTATTGGTTACCTATCCAGTAAAATGGATGATCTCCGACTTAGCATTCAAACTCTCCATAAAGTGGGCATGATGGTTTCGTTTCTGTAATTTAGCCAAACCATTGTCCGACTTCCTCAAGCATGTCCGATATTCTCCCTGCTCATCGCCTTTGTCTTTTGCCTCTGTTTTCTCTGAGAGCGTTTGCTTTGTCCATAAGCCCTTATTTTATCCTGGTCTATTGAAAGAATCTATATTCCATAAAGCCTTTCCAGAAACTTCCAGAAGACTGATTTCTTTCTACTTGGAGAGTTTTTGGTTATATCTATGGTGTGAATGATGGCAATGGTTCCAAAATTCCTGCTGAAACATAATCCCCAGTGGAAAAGATATTCAGAGGTGTGGCTTCAGGGAGCTGACTAAGCCAGTAAGCTCCACCCTCGTGAATAGGATTTGCACCTCTGTAAAAGGGCTTGAGGTATAAGCTAGGGTCCTCTTTTTCTTCCACACGAGGATAGTATGTTCTTCCAGAGGATGCAGAACAAGAAGAGATCTTGGAAGCAGACATCAGTCTCACCAGACACGAATCCTGACAGTGCCTTCATTCTGGACTTTTCGGCCTCCAGAACCATGTAAGAAAAATATTATTGATTATAAATTGCCCACTCTGTGGTCTTTTTCTACAGCCATCCAAATGGACTGAGGCAGCCTGTTATCATAAGATTGCTTTATCGTCTCTTAGTGATGATTTTTATATCATATTTGAAGATGTGTACAATAGCAACAGTAATCCATTTTCTCATTCATTCGAAAAAAAATGATCACTTATCCATTAAAAGTCAATCCTAAGCTTTAACCTTGTTTATACACCAAGTATATAGCAGGAGACAAGACTACTCCCAGACCTCTTACAAGGTGACAGACCAACAGAGAGGCAGATGATCTGTGAATTACAAAAGCCACAAGACTTGAGACAGAAGCACTATCTATGCTTTTGGAGGTATCAGATTTCCAAACAGTTTCTGTTCTAGCTATGACATTAAGGAGAGTACAGAGATCTGTCTCTGTGGAGCTAGAAATGTACAACACCTTTGAACAAGTTCAAAGCCCTAGGATAGAAGCCAACAGAGATCTCTGTTTAGGGGAAGGGAAACCTGCTAAGCACTCTGTAAGCCAGTGTGAAGATGCAGGTGTTACCTCTGGGATCCACAGTTAGAGCAGACATTCCCAGGAGATTTCTGATGATCACTCTCAATAGCAAATCTATCACACTCACAAACACACACACACACACACACACACACACACAGAGCTGGTTTGGGGCTTAAATTTCTAATAGTGCTATCATAAATCAGTGAGACTAAAGTGACCTCATAAAGGCAAATTAGGACTAAAAAGCATTTACAGATGAGCTTTCCATTTATTTATTCTGTTATTTTGAAAAGGTGCATTTGACTAGGTTAAAAGTCAAGTGGGTTTGGACTCTGTGCACACCATCACCTGTTCAATCCCTTACTAATGCAGGATCCTGGCCAAAGGGTAGAGAAGCTCAAAAGAGTTATACTTCTGAAGTCCTCATTTTTCAATCCTTAATCTTATAGTCATGACATACAACTATATAACATGTCCATATAAGTCTTCAACTATAAAAAGTATTCTAACATTAGCATTTGAAGTCAATCAACAGTGAAGTTTTTGAGCTATAAAATTTTGCTTAATGTTGGAATAAATTAAACTTGTTTTAGACAATTAGGTTGGAAATACCATGTTAAGTCTCTGAGGAGGGTGAGGATGTAGCTCAGTGATAAAGCACTTGCCTAGCATGCACAAGGCCCTGGTTGCATCCTCAGTACCAAACCAAGCAAGCAAGCAAAAAAAAAAAAAAAAAAAAAAAAAAAAAAATCTCTGAGAGCCAAAATAAAATCAAGTAACAAATGACCAGACCAATAACATCCCCTCAATCAACAATCCTGAAATAAGAAATTCAAACCAAAAATTAAATTCCAAATGGGTTAATTTAATTTCTAATTATCCTTTCTTGGATATATGGACCAGGTTGTCAATGGAAACATTTGGGTTAAGAGTTACAGATAATTTGGTGTGTGTGAAAGATCCAGAAGGCAGAGAGCATGTTAAATTCTAAGGGGTAGTTTTGACAATGGGTGGGGAATAGACAGGAGACTGCCTAGTTTCTGGTTGCTCAGATCAGCAAGTGTCAAAGCTGTTTATGGAAAATTGTGTCTCCAGGTTCTAGGCTTCTTCAAGTGAGTAGAGTGATTTGGTATGAAAGTACTCAAAAATTAGAGGGATCTGAAATTTTGTCATAAAAATTTTTTCATAATAACATTTCACATAGCTAGAATATGAAGCAGCACTCTCTCTCTCTCTCTTCACCATGGAAGAGGAGATTTAAAAATAAAGAAAATAAATAAAGGAAGGAAGGAAGGAAGGAAGGAAGGAAGGAAGGAAGATAGATAGATAGATGAGAGTAACACTGCAAACAGAACTTACATCCTCCCTATTAGGACCTTCCTGGATAATCCCAGCCCTGGACAATGATTAAAACAGGGGTCATTGTGTGAAACTGATAAGAAGGATAACAAGTTTTTCAGTGTAGAAATACATTCACTTAACAGGCATTGGTTTTGTCATCTGAAAACAAAAACAATCTCTGAATAAAAATTCTACTTGTAAAGCTTGTGGCTTTTATACTGAATGGGATGAAAACGTCTCATTTCAATATTTCAATCAGGCTGCTGGGCTGACATGAGACTGTGGTTAACAGGGCAAGGGTGAAAGCAGGAAGATCAATTAGAAAATCATACAGTGATCCACACAATGAATGGCCCAGGAGTGGAAATGGAGCTCATGAGAAGCGATGGGCTTTTGGATATGCACTGAGGGTACAGCCTTTGATAAGTGGAATTTTGGATGTGAGGGGTGTGAGGAGGAGACAAAGATGAAGCGAAGGTTTTCAGCCTGAGCAAAGAGATAAATGGCACTGGCATTTACTTAGATGCAGAAAACTAAGGGTAGAACATTCATTTTTAATGGTAGTTGGATTTTAGGCACAAAGAGTTTGAGATGATTATTAGACTGTGATGCTATATAAAAAAAAGACAAAAAGACGGAGCTGGAGCACAGTTGAGAGTCCTAAGCAGAGGGATAGAACATGGGGGGGGGGGTGAGCTCTCCCATCTGGTGAGAGGAGAAAGAAAACAGCTTCCAGCACTGAAATGCAGGGCTACCCACTGTTGAGAGACAAAGACAAGAAGGAAGAAGGGAGGAACAGTACACATAGGAAGGGAGAGCCAGAGGACAGGAGAGGGAAAGGGCCAGAGTGAAATGCGGCCTCTGAGTCTACAAGAAGACTGAGCCGCCCAACTGCATTCAGCAACATGGGGACCGCTGGTGGCTTGCCAGGGACTGTTCTACTAGGGACAAAAGCCATTTTGGAATAGGTACAAAAAGAATGAGGGGGAAAAAAAAAGGAAGGCAATGATTATTGCCTCTTTGAAAGGGAACAACAGAATGTTCGTATTTTAATGAATTGGTGAAAATTGGCAGAAGGGGAGAGGAGACTTGGGAGGTCTGGGGGAGGGGAAGACAGAGCAGGGTGATGAAATGGAATTGAAACACCAGGGTCCCGCGTGCAGACAGGAGCCATTAATCTGGAAGCATGAGCACAGTATGTGGCTTTCCCAGGCCACACTCTCCTGCCCCAGGGAGACAGAGGTGAAGTGCTCAGAAAGGTGTAGGTAACTAGCACTGGGGTTTTCTAGGCAAGTGTTATGGGAGGCCAGAAGAGCCAAGAAATTGGGGCTGACCACAAGGAAGTCACTTTAATGATAGAATGCAGGGCCACATCGAGGTGGAGGGGAAGTGAGGGCACGGGAAAGAAAGTAGAGGAAAATGTATTTTTTTTTCTTTTTTTCATGGCTGATTTAGAGCTCTGCAGGGCACGGCAGCAGTTATGGAGTGGCTGTAATTCGTGATTAGGCTGCGGTCCAAAGGCAGTGAACGGCTAAGACTTGTTGGAGGAGGATATCAACACCATGAGGAGGCCTGATAATTAAGAGATGGGTTTATTGAAAGAATGGTTTATACAGATATTGGAAAGAACACAACAGGGCAGTTATTGGACCAGGAGGCAGTAACCAGGTATTGAAATGAAGTAATGGGCCCAGGGTCTGTAAGTTTCCACAAAGGGAAGGTTAGGAAATCACTTATTCCCAGTATTATGTGCTCTATGATTATTAATATTACTGAAGACATATTCAGTATATTAAGCATTTTAATCAGATATTTTTGGCATATGAATTACTGCTTGGCTGATTCTGTGATCTTTGAGACAAAAGTCAGCCTTGCAAGACTAACTTAACTCCTATAAATGATATTCTGTCACTTTTAAGACTACAGGCATTTCACAAAAACTTAATTTAGGGAATTGGGAAAAGAACAAAAAGAGTAGTGAAAGTGTGCCCTTTATTTTTCATCAAATGTCTTACAATTAGAAGAGGTCACCTGCCCCCCCCCAAAAAAAAAAAATCAGTGTGTCACAACTTGTCATATAGGATACTTGGAGGCTGAAGGTGACCTGCTTTGAAATCTCAGCCACTGCTATTCAATCCAAGCACTTGTTGGTGTTCCATGACCAGCCAAAAAATTGGCAGAATTGTCCTTATTTGCAAGTGAGTTTTAACAGAGGCATTAAAATTATTTTTTGCAAACTTACAGACAGTAGAGTTACATGTAAGAACTACTATTGGATATTTGCAATTGGAAAATTTCGTTTCAAAGCAATGGTGAAAACACATTCTGTGGGTTTACAAAACAGTATGGTCAAGTATTTAAAGCATTTGTAGCCATGTACATTTACTACAAATATGATGCCACAGGAAGTAATTCTGATATGTTTACCACATCCATTTCTCTGAACTTAAAATTTATTCCCTAATAAAAGAAGATATTCTATGTTTAAGTACATTTCAGTGCACTTAATTATCTGTGACTATTTTCTTCTTAGATAGTGCCAGTATAAGCCATGCTTATTTACTTTATTGTGGAGTGATTATAAATTCAGGAAGTTATCACAGCAAAAAAATTGCATCAGAGTATTGGAATACTATGGATCATATATACGATTAGTACGACTTATAATTGGTATAAGTTTATATTAGTTTTAATCAGTAGTATAGATGGTATATGTCAAATGATATATAATCAGTTGTATATCTGTACAACATATGTATTATGTGTATCTGCATTAGCATATAACTGTATCTCTATATATGATGTATATATCATATATATCAAATTATACATGATCAGTAATATATGTATATATGGATCTATATCATATACATGTGTCTGCATCTATGAGGTATATAGATTTGTGCATGTATATCTATCTACCTATCTCACATACAATATGAGGACATATAAGATAGCCAGATATTTTAATAATGTGCTTTAGATGACGTGGATAAATCTATTTATTTGTATTTGTGTTTTAATACTTTAAAAGAGAAGGATGGATCCTGTAACTGTTTTGAAGGAATAGAAATACTAATAATATTCCAGTGTAGCCATTCTATACAGATATGAAACTCTATAAAGTCTATCATCTATTAATACTTTCCTATCAAATTAAAACACAGTGGTTGTCCCTATTTCTCCAAGTTCAATATGCTTCATATAATGGATGAGTTATCAGCAGAAACATGGCTATTAGAACATCCTCTCAGTGGAGATGAACTTTTAAAATAACATCTTAAATGATGCTAAACACTGCTTTTCAGAGCACTTACACATTTGTTAGCTGCTGAACTGACAATGAGGCAGTAATATTTTAATTCAAAACAGTGATAATATATAATTCATAAAGGTCAAAACCAAACTCTGTAAGTAGAGATTCCATCTGTATTCCTATAAGTGTGTTTCTATACTCCAGGGACTCTGTGTATGTGTGTGTGCGTGCACATGTGCACACATGTGCACATATGCATGTAGCTTGCTTTGTATAATTTCTGATGATTATTTTATTATGATCCTCTATTGGGGAAGAAAACTGAAAAAACAATTCCTTGCCTTCTTCTTTGTCATGAATTTTGTATTCTCAGAGGACTAGATTACAAATATTGACACAACTTCAGAGTATTTACCTAGAAACTCATTTTGCAGCTGGGTTTGCAGTTAGAAGTTTCAGTTGCTCTCAGAAATTACTTTTAGTATAATGGTCATTAATGCAGAGAAAAATTAACAATATTGACTAATGCCAATCATATGCCATGTAAAAATCAATTGAAATGTATACTACATTAGTATTTTATAGTTTCTTTAAAATGTATCCATTTAAGTAATTTTTTTGAGCAGGTAACTGTCACACAGTCATCCCTGTTTCCCTGCTTCCAATGGGATGCTGCCTGTTGCACAGAATGACAGATTGAGGTCATAAATATGAGGATCTTCTGCTGTATCAATTACAACAGCAATTCTCCTGGCCTTCAATAAATATTGCGGAATGAATAAATTACATAATTCTCTGGAAATATTTAGGGAACAATGTTGAACTCATCTCATTCCTAACATCGCCTTTTCTTTGTCAGGACTGTAGTACTAATGTAAGGAATTCACTTTAATGTTACCAGTTATGTTACTCAATACAGTCCTTGGCTATTTTGTATTCAGATCACCAAAGAATGTTTCTAAAAACTCATACCTAATACTTCGGCATGACTTGGTACTACTGAAGAATATTTTGCCAGAGATGACATTCGAACAGTCCTCACATTCTATCATACGGAGATAGTTAAGTGCTGATAACTTGCTTTTATTTCTAATAATATTCACTTGATGAATTGCACAGTTTATCATTTTTAGAAATTTATCCATTAGCAAGTTTAGTTTTATCCTCTTGTTCAAACAGTTAACACTGAGATTACTCCCAAGGATTAACTTTGGCCTTTGTGTATCTCTGCTTCTAAAATTCATCTGCTAAGATGTCTGTGTGGGGAAGGACATTTGACTCCTTTTGTACATGTTCTGTGTGGCATAGCAGGTGGCAAAGCAAAGATTTGAAAGGAGCAGATGACTCTCAGATTAGAGGATCCTGGAGGGAGCACCACTAAGGATGCCTTGGGGGCTTTGACTCTCAGTGTATTCTATAGGCTCCTGTGCCTCCTGTATCCCGTCAGAGACCTGATCAAAGATAATCCTCTTTGAAGTTGAGACAGTAGTGCTGGTAATATACTGAGCCAACACCCACAAAAACACTGGTGGACAATCTAGCAGGGCGACTGCAGCTGGGTATGTTTGCTAAGCCTGCATTCCCAACAAGTCCAATAAAGCTTCCAAGGAAACTCAAGCCAGGCTGCAGGCTCAGGCCCAGGAAATATATTAGCTTCTGCTGCCTTCTTTTCCTTTGGCCTCGTTTTTGATCTTAATTGGAGTGAGGCAATTTGTAAATGAAGTCATTAAATAAAAATAAGTCATCTTGCCAGACAGTATGTATTGGTGTAGAACATCGAGTTCATTTTCTGCCTTTTAAAATATTCCAACTGAATACCAAGAAAAAGTGTCTCCCTTAGTCCTGGTCCTGTCTTTGCATCTCTGTGGCCCCTCAGCAGACACAGCTGCCAGGAGCATTAGGCGGGCTTCGTTTGGCCCTGAGCAGGGCACTCCTGTGATGCCCTTCCAGTTGGAAGGCTTTCCCAGAGTGCAAGAAGGTAAGCCCTGGGTGCAGGCTGGGAGAGGGAAGGGCAGGCAGGGGTGGAGAGAAGACAGAGGGCAAGGATTCTTCTCCCTGGGAAATACTCATCCTGCTTATTGGAACAACTCTTCATTTACTTACTCACCTCTTCCTTCATATGGTGGTTATGGATTCAATGTTCAAAAGCTCCTGGGAATCTTTTTTTAACATGGGCATTAAGGAAAATCTTTCTTAGTAAGCTAAATATGTATTATTTTTAGGAAACGTGTTAAACTACAGTATTTCGGAATCCATTTAATAAAGAGTGCTTTCACCATAGGGTTTAGCAGAATTTTGATTCACCATCAGCCATGAGTTGGATAAGTGTCCCTCCAGAGTCCAATGTGGTTATCAGCCTGCAGTGGGGAGGTTATGGGATCTTTAAGAGGTGTACCCTAGTTGGAGGAAGTTAGGTCACTGAGGGTGTGCCCTAATGTGGTTACTGGTATCCTGACCCCTTCCTGCCTCTCTGCTTCTGTGCGGCCACCAAGTGAGCCATTTCCATTGCTATACATGTCCACCATGATATGTTGCCCAGTCATGGTACAAAAGCCTCAGAGCCAACTGAACTTAGACTGGAATCTCTGAAACTGTGAGTCAAATGAACCTTTCCTCCTTATAAGTTGTTTACCTCAGGTATTTTGTCTTAGTGTTATAAAGTTGACTAATACATCATTAGAGAGTGTAGCCATGGAAGCTCCTTTGGACTTCATTCTGCAATGAGAATAAAGCTGGTATTTCCAGTCTTGGAAAGTATTGCTTAACGCTATTTCTGTACCTTTTGACACTATCTGAACTTGCAATAATATTGAATGGTGTTCATGTGTTCCACTTTTCTTTTGAAACAAAGTGACTCCTGCCTTTTGAAAATTGGCTATACTTCATTATTAGCGGACAGCGCTGGAAAAATCCATTTGCCAGTCATGAAGTCTGAAATCAAACCTACATATTCCCTTTGTTATAAAACTATGTTGTAAGTGGGCTTGTTTTCCAAGCCAGGCTACAAAGCCTAATCCTAACTATTGGCTACCAATCTTAATATTTAGACTACTGCTACTCAAGAGAAATGTTACTAAAATGTTACATTAGATTAGGGTGTTTAGAAAACTCTTCCCTTTTTAGTGATAACTTCAAAATAGTAGATTGTGTGAGATGGAAAAGGCCAGATATCTTTGAAAACTTTTTCCTCAATTAGCTCCCTGCATATCAATGTCTATGGAAGAAAAGGGACAGCCTGGCTCATATGTTCTGAATAGGGGAATCAGTGCGAATTTCAAAGTCAAAATCAGAACTTCCTCAGCATGTGGACATAGATCCTTAGTCATGCTTCCCTGTAGCAGAGGCCATCTGCTTAGAAAAAAAGTGTTTTCTTCCTCTTTTCTACCGTAAAAGGATCAGAAATAAAATTGTCTGATTTTTTGGAAATTATTAGGTTGAGAATTTAGTGGAATACTATTCATTTTAGAAATAAGTAAATACCCAAAGCTGCATTCTATGGCTTTTTGAAACAGTAGGTATTGGCATGTAATTATTATGCTACTAAGTGACTTTTACAGAACAAAGAAAGAAAATACTTAGAGCAACATGAATTGACTCTTATTTCACTATGTTACTAATTGACTTCTTTTGTTCATCAAACCAGTGTGATAGCAAACATTTCATAATAATTGCATTAATTTTCATGCAAACTTTAAATGGAACCCTAAAAATTCTTTCTCTATATTTTAATTAATCTTGAATATTTAATACACTTTTGCATAGCTTAAGCAACAGCTTATCTTTTTTTCTTGCCTAGGGCTCCTTGAACTTTAATTAGTATGCATCATATCTTACAAAATTTTGGTGTTGCATTTAAAGAGCAATAATTTTGATCCATTGAAAGTCACCATCATCAGATATAGGCTCAATATAATAATAATTGCATTATAAAGGAAATGGATAAAAATGAGAAAAGGGAAGTTTTCCAAAATTCAAATTTAACTTTTTCTTTATATAGGTTCTCCAAACAAAAGATGTGTGCTATAGACAGAATGATTATGTCCTCTCAAAATTTGTATGTTGAAACCTAATCTCCAATGTGATAGCATTTGAAGGTGGGATGAATGTGAGTTCCTATCTGTAGAGCATATTTCTATTGGGAGGAAATTCCAAGATAGGTGAGGAGTGGTAACTTCTTGTGCAGAAGGCTGAGGTAGAAGAACAAGGGAGAGGGTCCTGCAGGAGACAGGAGCAGAGCCACTTGCTGTTCCCACCTGAAACTCTCTTGTGCTGGAGGCAGACAAGGATGCAAGGTTACTGAGGTTGTTCAGGTCACTGAGGTTGTTCCAGGGGGTCTGGAACCTTCTTGTCCAGTGTAGGGTGAAAGAACACTGGCTTTGCCTTGCCCTCCTTGGGTTCTTTCTTCTCTCAATTTTGAGCTAGATAATTACATTTCTTCTTAAATCCATCAGAGTTTTTAAGTTTTTTTTTTTTCTAGTTTGTTTGTTTAAAAGCAATGCTTACTTGTACTGTTCCTTGCCATGAGAGGGACACATTAAGAAGAAGTTGCTAATATCCGGGAATGAGTCCATTGATAACTATTACGAAACCACAGATTGAGATAGTATTTTATACATGGGTGCCTTTCTACATAGAGACAGTAAATTATTGAAAATCAGTTTTTTGTTTTCTTTTCTAATCGGAGATGACACTCTATAGAGAGCAGGTGATACAGGTGAGAAACCAATACATTCAGAGTTTTGAGAGGATGCTAATTAGTTCCTGCAGTGCTTCAAGCACTGTGCCAGGACATCTCAGGTGGTTTCGCCATTATCTGCTTTGTCATTTTTTCTGGAAGTGGTGAAGACAATAGGCTTTCCTATTTCATAAGCATAACACTTCCAAGACCCACACCACCGGCTTTCTTCCTACCGCCCAAGCTGCCTTTTCTACACACCTCACAGCCAAGATGCAGAGGATAGAGTTCTGACAAATTCACGTCCTCGTCCATGAGCCATCAGAATCAGCACCATTTTGGAGCTTGCTAGAAATACAGAATCTCAGTTCTCACTTCAGAACCACTGAATAGGAACTCTTTTAATAAGATCCCAGATGATTCATATGCATATAAGAGATTGAGAAATACCGGACTGAAATGTTTACTCTCCCAACAAAATCTGATTTATTTTCCTCACACATTTTTTTTTCCTCTGTCCCATCTTTATAGGCTCAGTCTAAGTGCCTGTCTCCAGCCAACCTTTCTATCATCCTGTTTATGAAAGTCCCCTTCCTGGTTCGTATTTTTACCACATAAATGACTCTTGGACTCTCATTTCTACACTGATCTGTATCAACGGTGTAGAGTTTTTCCTCGACCCTTCCTGGGGTTCTTGCAGTAGAGCTGCGTGGGGGCACTGCTGCCCTGTTGTAGCAAGCTGATTTTCACCTGGAAGACTTTTCTTCAACACTGTTTCCTTATGACATCTGACATCTAGTTTCTCCAAGAAGGAATCATTCTGCAATACAATTTTCAACAGAAATGACTTCTTTTTCTATTCTACTCAATTTATTGGAAAAAGGTAAGGATTTAGAACATTCCTTCACTGTACACCATTATTTAAAAATATTTCCAGTAAACTCTTTCTGGATGTATCTGCTTCTAGGATTTATGACCAGTGGTCGGCAGAGGATGGGTGAGGAGCACAGAAGGGCTGAGAAGGCAGGAGCTGAAGGGGCAGTTTGGTACAGTGAGTAAAATGTGATGATAGTTCCTCTGCACACACTCTAGCACAAGTACACGTGACCTTCCAGACAGGAATGGCCTCCCAGGACTATAGAATACTGCACAAATTCCTCAATTTTCAGGCCTTCTGAGATATGGGGACAACTTCCTACTTCCGCCATGTTGCATGCCTTAGTTTATACCATGCATTTTCCCAGAGAGCTGTTTTAGTTAGCATTTCATTGCTGTGAACTAAAGACCTGACAAGAACAACTTCATGGGAGAGACATTAATTTTGGCTCATGGTTTCAGAGGTTCAGTCCATGGTTGGCTGACTCCAGGGAGCTGGGCCCAAGGTAAGGCAAGATATCATGGTGGAAGGGCGTGGTGGAGGAAAGCAAGTTGGTGCATGCAACTGCTGGGAGCCATTAGCCAAGTAGGTATGACAATTTCCTTGCCAGCGTACCCCATGTTGCTTAGTGGAAGGACTCGTGGAAATAGGACATTTTGCAGTGACATTGCAGTTAGGTGACCTTGCTCAAGGACCAGGGCGGATCCGGGATTAGGGTGTTCCCGGTTTAGGATAATCGGGTTTAGGGCTTTTAAGGTTTAAGATTATTCCTGCTGGGAATAGGGCGTATCCTGCTGCCTGAGTTCCCCTTGAGCTCTCATGGGATTCAGACAGTATTTTTTGGGAGATAGAAGCCCAGTGGGGGTGGATTTGGGCAGAGAATGTGGATTTCCCCAGAACGTGATTGTAGACGGCTGGTGTGAGTTCGGGAATAAAGAGTTGCTGTTTGAATCTACAAGCTGTGTGGTGGCTCATGATTGTGTGCCCAGCCAGACTGCGGCATGCAACCAGGAAGCAGAGAGAGCTCTGCTCACCAGAGACAAAATATAAACCCCAAAGGCATGCCCCCAGTGACCTGCTTCCTCTAGCCACACCCTACCTGCTTATATTTACCACCCAGTTAATCCCTATAAGGGAATTAATGCACTAATTAGGTTAAAGCTCTCATAACCCAGTCATTTTACCTCTAAGCCTTTTTTTGCATTGTCTCAAACAAAGCTTTTGGGGAGCAACTTGTATCTAAACCATAACAACATCCTGATCCCCCATCTAGTGACAACTTTTCTATTCTTGAAAGACCAGTTATAATGTCATTTCTTCCATGAACCATTGACAAATTCCTCTGCCATTTTTGGTGCTAATATTACATTCATTCATTCTATAAAAAAATACATATTTGGAGATTAATGTATATTGGGCATTGTGTTAGACATTGCAGTCACAACCAGGAGCAAGCTCAGGTCTGTTTCTCATTCTTTTATTTATTTATTTTTGTAAGGGTACTAAGGATTGAACTCAAGGGCACTCTGCCATTGAGACACATCTCCAGCCCTATTTTGTATTTTTTATTTAGAGACAGGGTCTCACTGAGTTGCTTAGTGCCTCGCTTTTGCTAAGGCTGGCTTTGAACTCATAATCAATCCTCCTGTGTCAGCCTCCCAAGCCGCTAGGATTATAGGCATGCACCACCTTGCCTGGCTATTTCTCATTCTTATGAGTCCTGGAGGGGGACAGAGGTAATGACAGTTTTGGGTATTTAATCACAGACAAGCTTAAAAGAACCTAACCAAATTCTTAGAGAGTCCGGGATGGTTTTTCTGAAGAAATTAATGATAAATTTAGATATGAGAGACAAGAAAGCAAGATAGAGTGATGAGGTAGGGCAGGACAATACCAGACTTAGGGAATAATGCAGACAAGAGCCCTACAGAAAGTTCAGGCCAGGCACTGACCAGAGGCCAGTGTGGCTGGAGGGAGGGGAAGACATCCTGAGATAAAGCTGCAAAAAGAAACAAAGGCCAGACTGCAAAAGGCTTGATGATCACAGTAGTTTTAAGGATATTAATCTTTTTCTAAGGGCAATAAAGAGTTATTGGTGAATTTCAAGTAAGAGATCAGTATAGGAAGTGGAACCTATAACCAACCAGGCCACTCGTCAATGCTTTATCTTATTCATACTCACAGTACAAAACATCTATTCCTCAGTTTGAAGTTTGATAGATGTATTTATTTTTAAACTTTGGAAGAAAATATAAGACATAATGTGAATAAATTATATAAATATTGTAACAATTAAGCTTTTCTAGAAGCATGCAAATTTACCATTTCTTATTAATTTTTTTTGGCGATATCATCTAGGCAGAGATTGCTATTTGTCTGCCCCATAACAGATTTTTCTCTCCTTCCTCAGTAATGATCCCTGAGGCATTAGTAGACACATTAGCACCTAGAAAGAGTTTGCAATCTCCTTGCCACTTGCTGCAGTTGCAATTAAATGTGGTCAGTGAGGTGTAAGTGAAAATGTTGTGTGGCACTTCTGGGAAGGCTTATTAAAGGGAAGGTGGACCCTTCTACTTTTTTCATGAAAAGCAGATAAAATGCCTAGAGTTCTATCAGCCAGCTTCTCACTGGGGATCTGGAAACCAAGGGCTAAGGAGACAAGAGCAGAATGGAAGAATCAGCTCTGATCTTGCTTTCTGGACTAACCATGTAACTCTAGACAGTCTATCCAAGTATCTTACAGGTGTAATAATAAATTCCAGATTCATCTAATAACCTGTAATTAGGTCTCTGTTTATAACAGCTGAAAGCAATTTCTTACTGAGACCCAAGCTTGAATTGCAGGGATGTTGATTTATACACGCAGAGTTGTATTACTGACTGATAACTATAGTGGAAGAAATTAATCTTTGAACCAGGAAGTTGTAACTTGCGCTTAACTAAAATGTCCTCTACTTAATCTGGGCTTCTTTTTTATCCATTGAATTCTTATTTTATTTTTAATGAATTGGGAATTAATATTCCAGGAGAAAACCAACACATCTGGCTTCTAAGTCTGTAAAGATATTCTCTGGAGATGGTATTGGCTTAAGAAAACTTCTGACTAATTAAAAGAGACTGAGGACTTCAGAATGATGCCAGTTTCACAGACCTTCTGGTAATTCCTATTGTTTCTGAAACAAAGCAATTCTGAAGGGCAGTGTGCTGAGATCCATTAAAAGTTTTATGAACCAGGGTTGTGGCTCAGTGGTAGCACACTTATCTAGCCTGTATGAGGCACTGGGTTTGATTCGCAGCACCACATATAAATAAATAAAATAAAAATCCATCTAAAACTAAAAAAAATAATATTAAAAAAAGTTTTATGAACCTTTTAACTCACCTGTGGACAACCCCCCCCAAAATAAACCAGAGTCCTCTTTAGCTATATTCTACCCAACTAGAACAATCTAGAGGCAGATTCTAGAGCAGCACTATCTATCAGTAACAGATTCAAACTCATATCATATGTAATTTTAAATACTGTGGTAGCCACATAAAAAGATAAAAAGAAGAAAAATAACATTAATATATTCAATATATTATAAAATGTTTAGCATAAAATGAAATCAATGTAAAATTATTGAGATATATTTCTTTATTTGTACTAAACTTTCAGGATCTGTCATATATCGTACACTTGTAGCTCTTCTCAATTAGAAACAACTGGTTTTTAAGTGCCTAATAGCCACATGTAACTGGTGGCTGCCGTATTGAACATCCCTGACTTTCCTTTCACTCAGTATCTCATTATCTGCATGTTTTCTAACACAAATCTGCCTTGCCTGCTCTAATTTTCTTCCTTTTACCTCCCCCATTATTCAATTGTTATTACTTGTTTTCAGTATTTTCCAGATACCACTGACACCATTTATAACTGATGTAGCCCTTGTTAAGAAAAACTCAGTGAAGACATTCGTATCCCTGACTTCACACCCATGTCCTTCTGCATGCTTCTAGCTGCCTAGAGGAAGTGCCCTTCCTGTGTGTCTGAGAGCTGATCCTCTGATTTTCTCCATCTTAACCTGGATTCCAGGCTGATTACAAGATGTTATCACTTCTACATCCTTCAATTTCACCACTTGTCAATTTTTGCAATATGATCTTTCTTTTATTAGTCAGTAGAGTCCAAAAAGTTATGTCTATTTCAAAGCTAATGCATCCTTGACAGGTGATAGGTAATCAAGGAGTGATTGGGGAATGAATGGATAAATGAATGAAAATATCTCTCCAAATTTTCCATGACTCCACATATACAAGCTTTCTGATGTCATTTGAATGATCTTTGGAATATTCAAAAATATGGCATGGCTTTATGGTTTAAATAGATTAACCACCTAAAGCTTATGTGTGAGACAATGCAAGAATGTTCAGAGGTGAAATTCCTAGATCATGGGAGTTTTAACCTCATCTGTAGGTTAAAGCCACCAATATGAATTAATTGGGTGGTGATGATAGGCAGATAGGGTATGGCTGGAGGAAGTAGATCCTGGGAGCATGACTTGGAGATGTACATTTTGTCCCTGGACTCTCTATTTCCTGGTTGCCATGTCTTCCATATCCTCAGCAGATTTTTTCTTTTTTCTTTCTTTCCTTTCCTTTTCTTTTCCTTTCTTTCTTTCTTTCTTCTTCTTTTTTTTAACCATGCCCTTTCAACCTGATGTTCTGCTTCATCTCAGGCCCAGAGGTATAGAGTTGGCTGATCATGGACTGAACGTCTTAAACCATGAGCTAAATAAACTTTTCCTTCTTTCAGTTGTTCCTGTCAGGACTTTTGGGCACATTAATACAAGGCTGACTAAAACATAAATCAGGGCTGAGAAGTGAGGTTGTTGCTGTGATTAACTTGATCATGTGGCTCAGCAACCTTTGGAGTTGATTTGAGGGGAAAGAAATTTTTAAAAGTCTAGAGATGCAAACTGGAAAAGTTTTAGAATATTGTAAGCAAAGAGTAACGGGTCATTCTGATGGGGCTCAGAAGACGAGCAGTCTGTCGGGCTGTGGACACCAAAGACTGGACTCATGAGATTTCAGAGAAAGAGGAATCTATTGAAAATTGGACTAGAGACCATATATGCTACATTCTGACAAAGAATTGTCTACATTTTGCCCATTTCATTAGGCTGAATTTAAAAGTGATGGACTAATTAATCTGATAGAAGAAATTTCAAGGCAACACAGCATTCAAGGGGTCGCATGGATATTGCTGGCAGCTTTTAGTCAAGTTTACTATGATAATTAGGAGCACAGCAACAATCTGAAAGATTTGAAAAACTTACAACTTGGCCAGTTAAAATGTAGCAGGGTTGGAGTCCCTGAGTGCTGTGCCTCAGAGGCTGGTGCATAAAATGTGAGACGGAAGCTAAAGCTGTAGTTAAGACCCCCATGATTAAGAGACACCAGTATCATGGGACATCTGTCAACTGCAGGAAACAAGCAGAGATAAGCCAAGAGAGAGGCCACGTGGGTTGCATCAAGCAAGGCCTAGGGATGGAGCTACATCAGCCTTTAACATAACATCACAATGTCAGGTGTCCCAGATACTAACCCTGGAGCTGCAAGACTTATTTCTCCAGCTGCATGTGTCCTATTCCTTCTTTCTATGCCCCAATTTTTCCCTTGCAGAATGGAAAACTTTTTACTCTATGTTATTATAAAATGGATATATATGACTTGCTTTGATCTTTACAGGGGAAAGTATCCATGGATTTGCCTTGAAGCTCAGATGAGATTTTAGGACTTGGACTTTTGGGAAATGCTAGAACTGTTAAGACTATGGGAATTCTTTAAATAGATTAAATGTGAGATGGGCTTGAGTTTTTGGAGCCAGAGAAAGAACTGGGTTTAAATATGAGTTATCCTCAAGTTCATGCATGAGACAGTGCAGAGTATTCAGAGGTAAAATGGTTAGATTGTGAAAGAGGTTCTCTAATCAGTGGATTAGGCCACTGGGAAGGATTAACTGGGTGGTAACTGTAGACCACAGGGTGTGGCTGGAGGGGGTAGGTCACTAGAGGTGTCTCTTTGGGATTTACATTTTGTCCCTGGTGAGAGGAGCTATCTGTTTCCTGGTGCCACATCAAGAGCATTTTCCCTTCATGGTGCGCTTCCACCCTGATATCCTGCCTCCCCTCCTCCCTGATGTTTTGCCTCCCTTTAGGCCCAGAGTTATGGAGTCAGCTCACCATGGACTGCACCTCTGAATCCATGAGCCAAAATACACTTTTCCTCCTCTAAGTTGTTTTTGTCAGGTCTTTTGGGCACAGTGACTTAAAAACTGACTAAAACACATGGTCACCCATGCCTCACTTGCATTCATGTCCTTGCTTCTGCCTGGCTTGTCTTCTCAGTGTCTAAGGCTAAAGCTCCTCTTAAATCCAATGGCTTCCTGTATGAAGCACCGAACCACACAGGTAGTCCCTTTCCTATGGAAACCATCATTTATAGTGACTAAAAAGCATGTGATTCTTAATCTAGTTTTAACTCTTCTTATGAATATTTTCTTTCCCTTTCTGAGTTGGGATATTTTCTGAGACAGCCTATTCTAAATCTTCTGGGTTTTTGTTTTTTTTCTTTCTGTAGACTAGCACCAGGCCTTGACTTTCATAGGAGATTAAAAAATATCCTTTGACTTAATGAAATATAACTGTGTGCAAGAAACTTGCAGTTGTGTGTATGGTATTTCTAACTTTGAAAACATGCCTTTTTCTTCTGTTTTCAAATGCTTGAAGTTTTAAGGGAAAAAAAAATTCACTTTGATGTCATGTCTATCTACCCAGAGGGGGTCTTCACTGAAGTGTGGCCATGAAAATAATTTTCATATTGATGAAGTCTTTCTGGGATTATGCCAAATAAGCAAAGATCATTAAACTTCCAGAACAAAAGTTCAACAGGCACCAATTGATGGAGGAAAACAGTTAATCCTATGAAAAAATGTCCTGTAGTCCTTAGAGAGCTTCCCCTTATCACAAGTGTAGGTGATAGTCTAGTTAAATCCATCTTTTCGTTGATTAATATTTCCCTTTCATATATTACAATTTGTTAAAATTAATCACAAACTCATTTTTAGATATTATTCCAAATAAACACATACATATTCCCCACCCCTTCCATCTGCATTCCTCTCTTGCTCATGCAGAATTCTTTTTGATGTGCACAGGGTTTGGTAAATGAAATGAGATGCAGGCTCTAATAAGTTCCTTGATGAATTCATACACACAAGCAACACATACTTACCTCTAATAGTGCAATATCTGCTTCCAAATTATTAGACAATATGATTTAGAAAACTAAGCCTGTTGTCCTCTTAAGAGAAGATTTTAGAAATAAAAATATAATCACACAAAAAAAGAAATACCTGTGTGTTACCAGGTAAAAACCTCAATAATCCTTTAGTTTCACTTGCTTTTAGCTTTGAAAAAAAAAATCACTAATTGTGGAGGTCACATGCTATGCAGTACATTATTGGTCTCCCAGTAGCTTTGATGCAGGTCATACCTCTGACAGGTGGGTTATGAGTATAATGGTTGCCTAGGGTAGTTATCATAGACTTGAAGACCACTTTTGCTGAAAACACTGACTCTCGTGGGGATTGCAGATGTCCCACGGTGACTGGAATAGGAAGAAAATCTTGGTTTCTCTGTCTTCATATTCTGTTTCTCTACACTGCTGCCATAACCTTTGGGTCAAATTCTTTTCAGGTCTGCATGGAGACAAGTTGATCATTTGAGACATGCTTGGTCCAGAACTATAATACAGAGTTAATTTGACCTAGACTTGCCCAGTCTCTCTCCTGGCTCTTCAAGGTTGAAGACACCATCAGCCACCAAGGCAGGAAACACCAGAGCATGAAATGAGTAAAAAGAGGTGGAATCTGAGTTCCTAGAAGATCTCCACCAATTCCAAGAAAAGACATGAATATTCCTTGCCTTTATTCCACCTCCCCCCAATTATTCCTATCCCATTTATATCATCCCCTCAGCTCTGTGGAGTGCAGAAGCTGATGTGTGAGCAGAGCTCCCTCTCAGTTCTTTGGCCACTCAATAAAACCCTTCTTTCTCACCAACACACATATCTGAGATACTGTTTTTTTTTTTTTTCCATGAGATGAGCTTCTAAACCTGGGTTTGGTAATGTTTTCCATTAACAAATAAAATTAAAATGATGGAAAGCCCCAGATTTCCATAAAACCCTTTTTGAGACTTTGTTTGGTTTTCGTTTTTATGCATAGAAAAATATATGACTCCTTTACCCTACATCTTAGGTTATAGATCATTTAAGTAGGTAAGAAAAGAATGTCTATCAAAATGTTATTTTTAAACTGGTATAATAATTAAAGACCATTCTTTAATTTTTACCTCTGATTTTTCTGTTAATGAAGGTAAAAATTTCCATTCTGATAAATCAGTGAGTAATGATATTAAATAGTTCTTCTTCCCCTCTCCTTCTGCTCTCTCATCTCCCCTTCTTTCTCCCCTCCCAGACCCTCTTTCTCCATTGTTGGTGATGCAAAGACTTCTCAGACAGAGAAAGCGATATGAGAAAGTGAACTTTACTTTCTTTTTATCCAGATTGGAGAACAGCACACATCTTCATATGTTGGGTGTAATGAAATCCAGTAAAGAAAGAAGTCATTAAAAGGTGTAGACTTCAACCCTATTAATGCCACTGAACACCCTACATCATGTAAATTCCTATTTTTAGGGAAGTGCTCTGGAGTCTTTGGGTGGTGCTGGCTGACTGGAAATCTACAAATCCAATCCACAATCCTTTCTGATAAGTCATTTCCAAGAAGTATCCTCAATGTTAAGCTTTGGTTTCTTAAAATATGCTGAAAACTGAAACCACTGGTGATCTGAGTGATCTCAGTCACACAGATCTCAATCCATGTGAATCTGTAGGTTTTTGCAATTGCCTTGCACCTAAGTATAGGGCTTTTTGTGTGTGTGTGTGGCTATTTACCTTTCTAAAACAGACTAATTAGCTTTTCCTATATTCTACTTTTTTTCTGCCTCTACTCACTTGAAAATAAAATTAGTATTCAATTAATTCATGTAGTTCCAATAAGAAGTCTGACTTATGTACATATATCTGGGAATGAACCGATTCCCCCACTGATGTTGGTATAGCATAGATAAAGGAAGGCAGCCTCCTAGCTCCGATTCTTTAGCCATCAAGATCAATGTCCTATATTACAAAAGGAATGGTGTCTATTTATTTCTAAGTTTGGCTGAGGAAAGGTGTTGAATGAGTTCTTCTGATTTAATCCTAGTTCTGCAATGTATCCACATAACTGACAATAGCAATCATCTTAAGAAAATATTTAAGAACAAAATTTAAATATTTTTAAATTACTTGCTATTATTTTTATATCTCAGGTAATGTAATATCAAAAGTGAGAAGTAAAAATCAAATGTCTTATTTAAATCTTCCTGTAGATGATTTAGCTATGTGTTAAAATTATTTATCTTTTTCCTTTCTGCTTATCTTCAAACACATGACTGTATTTCTGACATTACTTTCATGCACTAGGCCTTCCTTGGGATTTAAATGTCAAAGCACAGCTATATGCCACGCCAAAAGCAAATATAGTTTTCTTTTGTCCTAATGCATGCAATACATGAAAGAAGAATAGGGCTGCTGTTGAATCCTAAAATTTTTAATTCGACTTTTGCTTCTTTTCCCCCTTCTTTTGGAGAGTTATCTTCTATGACATTTTTCTACCTTCCTTAAAAAATAAGTTTTTGCTCTTCTAGTCCTCTATTTATACTTGGAAATAAAATCACTTTGAAATCACTTCCAAGAGGTAACCAACTTGAATATGGGGTGGGTTTGCCTGGATGTGTGATGCTGGGTAGGACCAAAGAAATCAAAGGTAGTCAGGAAGGACAAGAAGGCTCTATCTTTAATCTGAAAGCCTGTGAGAAGGTTGGTTCCGCACACCTTTCTTCTTCAAACCAGTTCTCCCTCCTAGGCCTGTCACTGCCTAGTGTCTAAGAAATCTCTAAATCTTAGAGTTACTGTACATTCACTTGCTTATGAAAATTACCCTGTACACTGTTAATTGGCATATGTAAGAAATAAGTTAAACAAAAATACAATATTTTAAGAAACTTATAAGGTATTTTCCAACAATATTTACTACTCAGGGAATAGGGATCGTGTCATTTAAGATTCTGAGAATCATCAGAACTGCATAAACCGTCTTGTGATTGCTAGACTAATATTATCCCCATACACCTTCCATTTCCACCCCTCACCAAGTCTCCTGTAAAAGAAGAGCCCAGGATCCCAAGCACATCTCACTCCTGAGATGGCCCACATTCTTCCTTGAATGTATCTCTACTTTCGTAAATAAATCACTACTGTGCCTAACTAATGCATCCTTAAATTCATTTCTGCACTGTTTGCCCAGATCCCACTTGTCCTGAGTTGAGGTCCCCCGCCCCCTAACCCCAGCCCAGGAACTCCTGAAACCTCTTCCAGTGTCAATAATTTTAGAAATTGAGGTGATGCCTTTGTGTGAGAGAGATGACCATGACTCAAATGTGTCAGCATAAACAGGAAGATCCTCTCTGGGTCCGTTCTAAAAGAAACCAAATGGCTTCTTCAATAGAGTTAAAGCTCAGACAGGAGCCTGGGGTTAGCAGGAAGGCCAAGAAAGATCAGAAAGAAAGCCCAGAGTCTAATGTTAGCAATAGCTCTGATCAGATGAGCACACTGTGGCCAGGGATTTGACTGGTAGCAGGTGGCTGGTGCATGGTGCTCTGTCTTTTCTTTCCTCTTATACTTTCTGTAGCTTTTCTGGTTCCTTCCTGGTCACATCCTCCTCCTGAGCATTTCATTGATCAGCAGACACATTGCACTTAAACATTTAGTTTCATATTGTTATTTCTGATTTTTCTTTTCTGAACATATCATCCAAAGAGGTTTTGTTATGAAGAAAGGTATAAAACATAGAATTGAGGGGACCATATTGTATATACCTTTTAAATCAAAGAAACTGTAAAATGGTAAAAGAAAAATGAAAAGAAAGAACGAAAAGAAATAAAACTGTTTCCATCATGAGAAAATATGGTTTATCAGAAATCCACTAGCCTTTTGATTTGTTCAGAAACAAGAAAGAACACAGCTATTTGCAATATAAAATCAACGGGAATCTGGCTGGGCTTGTGGCTCAGTGGCAGAAAAGCGCCTTTGCCTCACACATATGAGGCACTGGGTTCAATTCTCAGCACCACATAAAATAAATAAATAAAATAAAGGTATCATGTCCATCTACAACTAAAAAATAATGTTTAAAAAAAATCAACAAGAATCATGACAAAGTGAATCAAGGATCACCATATGAATTGCCCTATGAGAAAATAAAACTGGGGTCTTTCAACCAGTCTTTTCCTATTTGTTCATTTTAAGCTGGTGATTAGGGTTTTGGATCTTGAGAAGCTTGTCTTGGAGTGTTTTCCAAAAGGAAATCCAGTTGCACTCCTGGAAAATTGCTTATTAGCTCAAGTTCTCCCAGAATTGGTTCCCACCCACCTGTTCTTGCTGCTTTGGAGTTGGATTGGGTCAAAGTCCCAATGCCTGAAGCACAGAGCTGGTGCAGCTTCAAATAATGAAGAGTTTGTAGGGGAGACTTTCTGCCTCCTGGAGCCCTTGTGCATGATCACTGTAAAGGGAAAGTGAGATTCCCCCTGAAGCCCAGGGTTTGAGTAATGAAGTTTCACCTAATAGTAAGAGACAAATTGTTTCCCATGTAAAAGAAGTGCTAGCACAGGGGGTACCAGCCTGACTGTTGACATTAACATTTCTAAAGAGACAACAGAAGTGGGCAGTAGGCCTGGAAAGGTAGAAGGCAGGCATCCAACCCAGAGAGTGGCAATCTTCAGTCATCCAGACCCAGGTGAAGAGAAAAGTGGCCCAATATTTGTCATTAAAGAAATACTAGTGTTTATGAGACAGGTGTTTTTTTTTTTTTTTTTTTTTTTTAATCACAGTGGAAACAATCCTGAGAGGTTTTAAGTGAAAATAGTTTTTTTTTTTTAATTTAGTCTTTATTATTATAATTTTTATATTTTCAGAATTTATTAATTTTAAACTATATATATTGCACAGAATCATTTTTAAATCTGCATAATTTATGAATGGCTACATCAAGCTAATTAACATATATGCATGACTTCACATACTTTTATTTTGTGGTGAGAATACGTAATGCTGGGAGCCATTAGCCAAGTAGGTATGACAATTTCCTTGCCAGCGTACCCCATGTTGCAGTGACATTGAATGTAGGTGACCTTGCTCAAGGACCAGAGCGGATTAGGGTGTTCCTGGTTTAAGATAATCGTGTTTAGGGCATTCCCAGTTTAGGTTCCAGGTTTAAGATTATTCCTGCTGGGAAGAGGGCATATCCTGCTGCCTGAGTTCCCCTTGAGTTCTCACAGGATTTAGACAGTATTCTTTGGGAGACAGAAGCCCAGTGGAGGTGGATTTGGGCAGAGAACGTGGATTTCCCCAGAACGTGATTGTAGACGGCTGGTGTGAGTTCGGGAATAAAGAGTTGCTGTTTGAATCTACAAGCTGTGTGGTGGCTTGTGATTGTGTGCCCAGCCAGACTGTGGCATTTGGTGGCCCGTACGGGGAACTTCTGAAGCTTAGAGGTAAGTGAAATTTCTCACCCCTGAGGAAGAGCGAAAGAATGGGTGACCAATTCAAAAAACAATGTGTTATTGTTTTGATTTATTTTGTTTTTATTTCAAGTTGCCTGTTCTTAGAACTTTCTCAGGCAAACTGGGGAAAATGGTTGACTCAAGGTTTGAAGTTGTTCGCCTCCGAGCAAGATAAATTGTTAGAGGAAGGAGGCACCCCAGTAAGACCAAGAACAGTTAGGACATATGTTGATACAATACAAAAATGTAGCCCATGGCTTTTTAAAGACGAGTTATTAAGTATATCAATGGGACCATCATGGTATCCTGTAGAAGGATTTTTCTTCAACAAGAAAGAGATGGCTAGTTCTGTTTACTACATTTGTCTAAGATCTTGGTTTTTACAGACATCTAATTAATTTACAAAGCTAAAGTGTTAAAATATCAACCACTAAATATGAAATCAAGTACTCTTTACTTATTAAGTTCCATAAGGTAATATATTTAAACATTATGTGTGTTTTCATAAATTGGTAAATGGAAAAAAGGTTTAATGTTGCTTTGGTCTGTGTCTTTGCTAAAACAAGGTTACTAAGAGTTAAGATTCTATCAGGTGTAATTTATATACAAAGAGTAGAAAAATTTTCAGTTGGGTTTCAATTATAGTATTATAGTATCATAAAAAACATGAAAGTCTTTCATCTTATTAAAGTGGAGTAATTTGTCTAAATCAGAAATTTTATAAGACTTGTTTCAAAATATGAATTTATAAAAAGGGTTAATGGTTAAAAAAGAGATATAAAAAGATTCAAGATGTGGAAATATATTTTAATATAAAAGGTTAAAGGAAAAAGAAATGTTTCTAGATGAGATAATCTCTGTGTGGTAAAGTAAAAGTTGTAAAATGCCATTTAAAAAGATTTTGAGGAAACTAGACTTTAAAAGCTTGAGAAAGGAAGAAAGAAGAAAAAGGTATTTGTACATGGCAGATTGAGACAAAGCTTCTCAATGGAGTTAAAAAAACAAAAAAGCCTTTGGTTGAAGGGCAGCCATGTAAACTAACATTGAAGCGATTTAAACAAAATCTAAGCCTCATTTAAAGAGTGAAGTTGTAGGTGGTGAAAAAGTACATTTAAAAGTACAGTATAGATGATAATTAAAAGGCTTTAAAAGGTTAAATTGAAGGTGGTCGAGATACCTTCATGGCGGAAAAAAGATTGCTTTATTGCATCATTCAAAGCCTAGTTAATCTTAAAGGCATTACTTAAAAAAAATGGGAAGATAATAGGATAAAAGATATTTAGATAAAGAAGATTAAAAATTTAAAGTGAAAAACTTTAAAGACAGAAGTATAGAAAGTTAAAAAGAAAAAAGATAAAGAAGATGTAGAAAGATAGAAAAGATGTAGGAAGACAAGAATTTTAAACCCACAAAATAGGAAAAAAAAAACTAGGAGGAAAATAAGCAACTAAGGGTAAAAATTCAAACCTTAAAAAAAAAAAAAAAACTAGAAGATAGAAATAAGATAAAAAATGGTTGAAAATGTCAAGTAAGGTATTTCAGATAGAAAATGCAAAAAGCTAAGACAACTATTAGATACAGACACATACTTATTAAAGCAAAAAGAGGGAATTGGAAGGGGGTATATATCCCCCAAAGATAAACTTAAAATAACGCTTTTTACTCTAAACTTTTTAAATTTGGATTCATCAGGACTTAGTGCTGCGGAAAGGCATATGTATCCAAAAAATGTACATAAGCCTAAGGTACTTTGGAAAGATATTCTAACAGGACAATGGAAAGGTCCTGACCCAGTGATTGTCTGGAGTTGGGGTTTTGTTTGTGTGTTTCCACAGGGAGAACAGCAGCCGATTTGGATTCCAGAGAGATTAACTAAAACAATTTCTACAGATCGAAAAGAAGATGATTTGACTCAAATCCATAACAGCTGATATCCAGAACTCCAGCTTGGCCATTCTTACATCTGCGACAGTGATTAACCAGTGATGCAATTTTTATTTCCTTGCCAGCACACCCCATGTTAATTGTGGTAGTGCTGGCATATCTTTGCTGATGGTGTCACCAGTGATGCAATTTTTCCCAAGGAGCCGTCAATTGGCTTGGTGTCGTGGCATTTCTGTATCCTCCTCCCTTCTGCTAGTGATGGTCTAAAATTTGGGGGCCAATGGCTTATGCTGGACCGGTAGTCAGTGACGGGTATGATCCAATTGCAGTGGTATCAACCTAAGACAGGAGGCTGACGCCTAAAGGTCAGTTTTCCGATGACGAGTAAGAACCATATGTTGAATTGGACAACCTACCAGGCACGGTCCTTAAGCCACATTGCTTGTTGTTTAATTAATCAGAAGGGGGGAGATGCTGGGAGCCATTAGCCAAGTAGGTATGACAATTTCCTTGCCAGCGTACCCCATGTTGCAGTGACATTGAATGTAGGTGACCTTGCTCAAGGACCAGGGCGGATTAGGGTGTTCCCGGTTTAAGATAATCGTGTTTAGGGCGTTCCCAGTTTAGGTTCCAGGTTTAAGATTATTCCTGCTGGGAAGAGGGCATATCCTGCTGCCTGAGTTCCCCTTGAGTTCTCACGGGATTTAGACAGTATTCTTTGGGAGACAGAAGCCCAGTGGGGGTGGATTTGGGCAGAGAACGTGGATTTCCCCAGAACGTGATTGTAGACGGCTGGTGTGAGTTCGGGAATAAAGAGTTGCTGTTTGAATCTACAAGCTGTGTGGTGGCTCCTGATTGTGTGCCCAGCCAGACGTAAAATCTATTTTTAGCATTTTTTTGAGAATACATGGTATTAACTATAGACACCTGGTTGTGCAATAGATGTCTTGGACTTATTCTCCTCTAACTAAAATTTGTATCCTTTCTCATCATTTCTCTAAGGCCTGCCAGCCAGTCTGGTGACTCTGGTCCTACCCTCCCTGTCTATGAGCTCTACTTTGGATTCCACATGTCAGTGAGATTATGTGCTATTTTTCTTTCTGTGCCTGGCTGTTTCCCTTAACATAACGTTCTGGTTTTGTTTATTTGTCTTTTTATCATGTTGTCTTGTAAGTGAATCAATGACACCTATAGGGGGAGTAGCAGCTAGGAGTGTTCATCTTGGGATCTGGGACTACAACAGAAATGTAATAGTTGTGTGGATATAATTTAGTCCGAAGCCATGGTGCTTTGGTTTGATAGAGTTAAGTCTAAGAGAAAGGAGAAGCACCATAAGAGCTTAGACACACAGGCCAAAACAAGGCACTACAACAATACAGGTCTGATCAATCACTTTCCCTCCATCACTAAGCATTACCTCCCGGATGGCTTGGTATGATCTTCAATCATTATATTTTGACTGAATGAATCTCAATTTGAGACTGAGACTTATGGCCAGGGTAGCTTGAGAGAATCTCCTGGGCAGAGTGCTTCCTGCCAGCCTGGGTGGCTGCTGTCCATAGAGAGGGTGGCCTGGATGCACAAAGCCAGCTAGAGAGTTAGCCCCAATTTCTGACACCCCCCCCCCTCTTCAGTTCTTATATAGTTTCCAAGAAAAACAGAAGTCAGCACAGATCCATGGGGGGGTCTGTAAACATGCTTATTAGATGGCTGGTGGGCCAGATGGAGGAGGTGGAAAGAAAGCACAGAACACACAGAGGTGGATTCAGGCCCTGGGTTTACCAGAACTGAGAGGGCTCTCAGATGTGCATCGCCCATAACCAAAGCTGAGACAGTGTCAGACAAACTGGGTCCAGTTGCCACCTTTCACAGATTCCGGAGCCTGAGGCCAGCACTAGCCAAGTCATATCCCAAAGCCAGGAGAAACAGTTGGCACAGCAGTGGGCAGTGAAACAGAGCTGACCACAGGCAGGGGCATCTCCAGGGAGCCCAGCAGGACCCTGGGTGGACACATGAGCAGACCCCATTCCTCCATGGCCAGATGTTGCATACACGACCCCCCAAGAGTCATGCTAGGGGTCCAGGAGAACTCTCAGGGTGGACAGTGGCCCCAGAAGTGAGTTTGGCCTTTACGTTTGAATCCCACAGTGACTGAATACTTTTTTAAAAAGTGAGGTTACAGGGCCTTTGTATGTTGAAGTTTATTTATTTTTTCTGCTACTTACTAGAAATGTGGGCTTATAACCAAGTGAAGATTAATTTGTTTCTAATGAAAATGTTACATTTTTTTTAAACCTAAGGACAGTAAAACGTACTTTAATTAATTTATTTTTTGTTGTGGTGTTGGGCATTGAAACCCAGGCATACTGAGCAAGCACTCTACCATAAAACACTGGAAATTATAAATCTACTTTTATAGAAACTATGGCCTCCTTCAGGACTGATTTTATTAATTTTCCAGCACAGTCAACTTGGTTTTGAGATATCTCCCATCACATTTACCCAGACCTCATTTAAATGCTCTTATAAAAATTCATATACTTATTCTTGTCTTTCAAGGAAAAGCAAATCAAACTGGGTAGACATTGGTGAAAAGAAACCATTGAATTAAAAAGTAAATACTGGGTGTGTGATTATGCACTTCCATCCCAAAAATATAATGAAGACTTAATTGCTAACTCAGGAATAGGATCCAGTCTATTCACAATTTCTCAAGGGGTAATTTTGTAGGCTGTGTTTAAGTTGGGACATTTATCTTTCCTTTTCCACTCTCTGTGCTATCTGGAATATTTACTGGTTTTGTTTCCTAATATATTTACTAGGGAGGTGGACAAAAAAGAACAAAAAGATTCTAATTCTAATGAGTTACATTTTCTAGTTTTTATAGCCCCGTTAAAAGATATGCACAAATGTAAACTGTCACAATATGAATCTGCTTTGGCCTCTAAATGGCTTTTTAGTCCAATCGCTATGAGGACATCAGCAGAATGTAATTTAATGTATCCTAAAAGAATCATTGTTTCTTTCAAAGCCATTTGCAAATTTGGGAGTCTGCCCCTCTGTGTTCTGATTCAAAAAGGTGCTGTGCTGATGTTAGATGCTGAGGGTGAGGAAAGGATAGAGGCTTTGGGCTCTAAGAAAACAAAACTTGACTCACACTGACTTAAATAAGCAAGGATTAAGTGTCTCCCGCCCCCCTGCATATAGATCCAGCCAGGTGATCTCTGGTTTCCTGCCCATTCAGCCCTAGGCATCAGGAGTGTTTTAAACAAGGGTGCTGGAGGGACAGAGCCTCCTCTGCTTCAGCCAAACAAAAGCTTTTCCCAAGAACACCAGCGTGGACCTGTGCTTATCTCTCCCTAGCCAGGGCTGTGCCACTTCGCTGCTCCTGCCTAAGATAAAGTGAAACACATCCTGCTGGCAGCTTAGCTGTGGAGGCTGCTTTAGGCTTGAAATAGAAACTGCAGCTTGCAGAGTAAGTAGACCTCACTGCTCCAAACCAACCCAAGCATGATCACCACCTCTTAAGCTCAACTCCTTAAGGCCAGCGCCCTCCTGCCACACCTCCTGGGTGTGACCACAGAAAGCAAGTCCAGCAACCACGTGGGCCCACAAAGTTCCCAGAGCAGGGTCTTCTGCAGCTACTCTTCTAGTGTACAGACCTGACCAATGGGTGCCAGGACTGACTGTCCGGAACTCACTCCAGCCCCTGAGCACCCTGCTTTCCCCAACTCTGAAATGACCTCTGGTTCTTCGGGTGCCTCTCCCTGGGAGAGGAAGTGAATGAGCCTAAGAGGGTTCTAGGAGTGTTGCTAGAGTCTCTTGCTGTCAGATTTTCAACCTCACGTGGATGAAAACACAGTTGGAAATAGGAGCTGGACCCGTGCCTAAAGATGTCTGCTATAAGGAGTCATGATGTCCTGACCCCAGAATTGGACAAAAGATGGCGAAGATGCAAAAAGAAACAGGAGCTTGTTTTCAAGATAGCTTATCTTTCTTCAAGTAGCCTTCCAGCATTGAAGGTTTGTTGAAAATCCTCCTATCTGAGAGCAAATCACTGAGAGGTGAAAGCCAGAGACCTAGCTGTCCCGAGAGGCTCCTGCCCACCACCACTTTCTCCTCTGGTCCTGGGACTGCCCAGGAGATGGAAAAAAAGACCCCAAAGGCCCAGAGCCCCATGATCACTGTCAGTCATGAGGACCGTTGTGCAATCTGAAGATTCAGGCTTGCTCCATAGTTACATCCCACTGTGTCTCCCCATTTCTACTTAGTTGTCCAACAGAGGAACCTACTCACAACCAACACTGAATTTCTGACGTTTTTCCTCATCGTCCCTTCATAGTACCACAGGCCTTCCCCATCTGAGGAAATAGAAACTCCCTTTCTTACGTTGTTCTTATCAAAGAATCTGGATGTGTTCTCATTTCCTCTTTTTCTCCCACATCCTCCATCTAACATCCACCATGGCATCCTACTGACTCCCCTTTTAATACACTCAGACCTGACCACACCTGTCTTCCTAGATACCAGGCCCCTGGTCCAGGCTGCCAGCGCCTCTCTTTGCATTATGAGAAGGCCCTTCTAATTAGTCACCCTGCTTCTACCTTTCTCCTCCCAGAGCCAGACTCCTGCTTTTGATGTGCCAACTGCAGGGTGTCATTGCTCAATGGGAGCCCTGCAGTGGCTCCCTGGTACCCTCAGAGTAAATGTCAAATTCTTGCAATGAGCTGCAGGGTGTAGGATGTGGCTCTCAGGGCTGTGCAGGTCTTCCTGCCTGCTGCCCTTCCTCGGTCCTTCCAAGCTCACAAATTGGCAAATTCTGTTAACATGAATATTTGGGGTTCAGTGAGGTTCGCTTAAGCTGGAACCAAACACCTTGATCTCCAGTCATGCCAATCCTGACTTTGCTCTACTTCCCCCACCCCCATAACACTTAGTCCTTCAAACTCATTATATTCATTTTAAAGTTATATTTGTCTCTCGCCATCTGCCCTTCCTCCCCCAGTGTGTGAGCTTCAACTGTGCACAAATCTCTGTTTGGTTCATGGATTTGTCTCAAGTGCCTAGAATGCTGCCTGCTGTCTAATATGCAGTCACAAAGTAAGTGTTGAAGAAAGCGCAGCTCTGCAGCTTAGGGAACATACTCTTTCCTTGTTTCACTGCTGTATTCTGCAAGGAAGCAAGTCAAGAAGACAAACCACTTGCAAATGCACAAAGAAAGAAAAAAAGAAAAACAGTAAAAATCATGGGGTATTCCAGTATGACACACAGACAAAACCCCTCAGCATCCTCTTCCCCCAGCTCTTCCCCTGAATTCCACTCATCAAGGCAGGTGCAGCTGCTCTTGTTAGCTCCAAACTTTTTTTTTTTTTTTAATCAGGACTGTGGCAGAGCTTTCATTTCTTTTCACCTCATGTTCTCATGTATTTTTTTCCCCCTCAAAAATAATTCCTCAATCAATCAAGCTGCAATTTGAAAGAAGAAAAGTAAGAAAGAGTCAAAGCAGGCTTCTTTAGTGCCTAATTGTGTAATTTAAAAATTAAGCAGTGGACACTGGGCAGCTGGAAGCTTTGGCTGATAAGGAGATATCCTCTTGAGGGCCACTGCTGCAGGAGAACAGGCTGAACCCCAGGACTCACTAATGAGATGCAGCTAAAGGGGGACATGACCAACAGGCTCAGCAAGGCTCTGAGTGTACCTATTGGTATGTGATGTGTGAAAGTTATTGCTCTTAAAATAACAGGACAAGCAGAAAATGATCTCCTTAATGAGCTTAGGAAATTTGTGACAATGTGACTATTTACCCCCAGCTAATCTCCAAGGTTCCCTTCCTAAAGGATAGAAAGAAATGCCCCTGGCCCCACCATCACAAGAAACTTGGCACTGTAGATATTGGGACTGACCCATCTGGGGCAGGGGAGAGCTATATCTGCCAAAAATTAAAATTTGCATTCTGTTTGCCACGTGTTCTCTGTGTTGGTCTCTTCGCCAGGAGTGCCCTCCTCTATTCTTGTCATTCACCAAAGTCTCATTCTTTTTTTTCTTTTTTTTTTAATGGGGGAGGCAATTTAGATCCTATTGTCTCCATCAGAGTAAGACATTGAAATCTCAATAGCACCTGCCCTTCTCCATTAAAAAATTAATTGTGATGGTCAATAATGCGATGTTCTGACTGAAACAGCAATGCAAGATCTAGCCTGCAAGTGAAGCTGAATGAGGTGACCTGAGTGTTATCCACAGGAATTATTATGTCATTAAAATTACTGACATGGAAAAAAAAACTAGGTACTAAAATACTTGATTGCATTGTATAACTATTAAGAAGAAATAAAATTTTCCTATATAGAAAACAATTATTAAATTATGTAGAGAAATGTTTAATATCAGAAAAATTTCTTTTTCATCTTTTCTTGCCTTAGGCAGAAATAATACCTAACAAACACATAATGACTCAAAAATTAGGAGTATGTTTCTATTAAAATAGATCACAATTCTATTTAAACATAAACTGTGTAGGATATTATAATCATTATTCTCATGCATATAATAGAAATACATGGCATGTTATATCTTTGTCTTATTATAAATATATTTAGGCTTTAAAAAGTTAAATTCTGTGCCCACAATAAATTGTGATTTACCACTCACATGAACACAGTTTTATTAAGAATACACGGAAGAAAACTTACCTCATAATGTACTGTTTTATATATTTATGAGATTCATTTATCTGTGAATGACAGCCCCCCAAAGATCTCAACTTAAATGTATTTTAAAGACAAGGTCTGCCTAGGGGTTGAGGAAGCTGAGGAAAGAGTCATCTTATTTCAAAATTTAAAAAGATTCTAATGAAGTTTTATTTTCTATAATATAAAATTAATGGGATTATATTTCACAATAAGATAGATCTTGCTCAAAAAATTTGAAAATAGCTTAAAAGTCATCTTAAGTCACTAGGTTAACTTTAACTCACAGTTAGATGTAGTAATTTGTTGACAGACAAAACATCACAAAATGTAATCTTTTAATGTTTTAATGAATGACATTTTCAGAAGTATGTTAAGGTAGTGTATACAATAATCTCAGAGTATCTCATAGGAAAGTTGTTTCTTCTACATTGTGAGAATTCAATTAAGGGTTTTATGAAAAGCACTTTTCCAGATTTGCAAAAATTTGAAACAGACTAGATATTGTAATATTTCTATGCACACATTTTGTAAACAGAATGAATTATTTGAAATATTTTGCATTAATGAATCCTCATTTGTCCAGAAACATCTTATAATGTTTTATCTTTTTTTCTTTGCAGTGTCTTTGGAGGGGATGATATGCTGAGGTCAAATCATGATCAAGACAAGGAGAAAATGTTCAAATGACGTGTCAGAGATCTACCATAACCTAGCTGTTGCTTGCAAAAGTATCTGCATGATGCTCATATTCTCTGAAGCAGACTGATGCACTAAAGTGACATTATAATACACACTCACACATACACACACACATGTAGATATAATTCTCTTATCAATGATATCAATGTCACAAATATACTTAATAGGCATTGCAAGTGACAATTCCTAGTTCACCCATTTTTTGTTTTTCTTTCTTTCATTCTTTTTTTTTTTAAACTTTTTTTTTTTCTGGGCATTTCACTTGCTGTACAACCAAGGAATACCTTGGTAAAGTTTGTTCCACTTGAGGCAGGATGAACAGACTTACCTGTCTATGATGGCGCACATGTCGATGCTGACATTTGCAAAACTTCCCGGCTTCCTTTGTGCCACTTCATACAGATTTACAAGTTGGTCGTCCACTTGGATAAGCTGCATGCATCCTTGGAATGAAGGCTGAAGAACAGAGTGACTTGAGTTATTCATCTGGTTCAGAAAACCTGTGAAACAGAAGAAATGGAAATGTTAACATCAATGTCTGGCATGCATTACTCAGATCCTCGTGGGTGTGCTACCTGCCATAGCTGTTGCACCCAAATGCTGGGCTTCTTGGAATGTTGCTTCATGGTGCCTGTCACAGAAGAGTGAGCTCCTTGAGAGTGTGAGGTGATTCAGGGAAAGAAGCTGGAGATGACTATAATGGTGAACACCTGTCTCTGGGATCAACTATTATTCTAAAGTTCTCTTTTGATGTCTTTCTTACTATGACAATTTCTCTGTCCCTCTGGCATTTCAAGGTCACTGTTACATGTCCTCACCTGAGCCTGACCTGAGAAGAAGACACCAAACTTCAGGTTTTCTCAACGATCCACCTCCTTTCTCCTCTACCTTCAGCATTTACTCCCATTTTCTTAACAGGATTGATTGGGCCTTTCATTCATATGTCAGAAAGCGATATAAATCAATAAAGTGGATTTATTTTATGAGTCAATGTGCAACTTGATGCAAAGACATAGTTGCATCACAAATGATTTCCCAATTTATAAAATGCAAAGGAACATTATAGAGACATAAATTCTGACAAACGACCAGCATCCTGTTATGAATATCCATCTTATAGAAGCTAACTACTGCAGTATGGTTTTTATAAATGATAACAGACCTAAAATTAAAAGAGACTGAACACTGAGACAAAAAGAAGAAACCCCCAGCAAATAGTGTTGATGTTACAAGGGAGTGGAGAGAGTAAGATTTTTATTGATAAATAACTTTAAAGTAATACTGCTAAGCAATTACAATTATGCTTTTTCAATAGACAAAAGTTATAATTCTATTACAGAGAGAATTTGTGGGCCATCGGGAATGATTTTGCTAGATTCCATTAAGTGTCTTCAGAAAGTCCCAAAAGTTTCCACTTTTTACAATTGTCCCTAAAATACCAAATTTGCAGGCTTGAAGAATTGAAAATGTACTAATTAGTCTGCTTTTGAATCTGAAGTTATTTATAAATTCACTTCATCCAATATTATATTTGTAGGGGAAAAAAAACAAAAAACCTTTGTACAGAATGGGTTAGAACAACATATCCCACTAGAAAAGTAAAAGTGAATTTTCAACGAAAACAAAAATGGGCCATTAAGAAATTTTTGAAATTGTCCTAGTCTCTTTAACTAGGAGTAATAGTATAGTATAATAGAAACCTCTTTTCCCACTTAACTAACAAGTGCAATATTTAAAGTCTAATTCTGTTATTTGAATCTCCTTTAAGGGTTAACCACAAAGATATATATTCTTTTCCATCAATGCAGTACTACATAAAAGTAAGATTATATTTAAATTAACTTCTTGACTTTAAAAATCAGAGGCTCCATTTCAATATCAATATATGTTTTGTGTGTGCACGCATGTGTGTGGGTATTTTCTTCTGAGTCACATTTTTTTTTAAATTTGCATTGATTTAGTCCCTTTAGGAAAATGCTGATTAGAATAGTTGTATGTACACATATGATTTTCAATTGTTTAATCAAGACAAAGTTGAATGGGGCTTAATGTCTAAACTTAGTAGAGAGAAAACATCCAGCTGTAACTTTAGTAACCTCTCAGAACAAGACTATCATTTGTTTCTGCTCTTGTGATTACTTGGGTGTCTCTGAATGTCCCCACTAACTTTGTGAGATTCCAAAAAGAGTTGATATATTTGGGGGAACAGAGCTTCTTCAGCAAAGCAGCTGCACAAACACTGATCACTACAAATTAGGCATAATTAAGTTCACCAAACAAGGCTTTATAAGTTTCCCAGAACAATGTTTTGTTTGGTCTTGATAATTTTGAAGTTTGAAATTGTCAAGTCCTTTCATTTTCCTACATAAGGTATATTCTAAGAGAAGATAATTATGGGACAAAATACTATGTATTCATTAAATATAGGGTTCTTAAAAATAACAATAAATAAATAAATATAGGGTTCTTTTCTCTCGTATTATTATTTAAGTTTCTAACATGGATTCCATTTATTCTTGCCCAGCTGGTATCTGCAACATTTTGTAGACCCCTTCCACCTTGAATTAGGATATCCCCTGAGGACAACAGGAAATTACAAGTAGTGGCAATGCGTGACACTTCCAAGGCTGGTTTCCAATTTTGTCTCCATGATTGCTACCTCTGGAAAATCACCACTATGCCATTGAGCAGCCCCGTGAAGAGGTCCATGACAAGTAAGAAAAGACAACCATGGTTGTAAATTTATTGGGAGGGAGTTGATTAGCTATGGAATAAGAAATAATGAGTATGTTGCTTAGTACTGGAAAAAAATTGTATCAAAGTCCTAAAAATGTGGTAGCAATGTAGGGGCTGAGATATGCAAGTTAGCTGGATGGATTTTAGAAGAACTGTTGGTCAGAATCCTAATCATTCTTGAGGAGATTTTTAGTAGTAGCTTAAAGGAAGGCGAGAAAATTGTTATTGCAAATGGGAGAAAATTTGACCTGTGCTATGTTGTGGGGAGAACTTTAGCAACATTGTTGTCTATGATAATATGGAAAGAAAAAAGATGTATTTACTAAGTTATGTATTCAATCTGAGGATATTTCCAGGCAGAGTATTAAAGGTACTATCTGATACTTTCTTTGTGTTTTTAGTAAAAGAAAAGAGAGAGAGAGAGAGAGAGAGAGAGAGAGAGAGAGAGAGAGAGAGAGAGAAACTAAGGAAGAAATGCTAAATCTAAGTAAGCCAAGTCCTGATGGACTTAATGTTAAATGTTATTTTTTTAATCACTCTATTCAGATAGCAAACAATGCAAGAATCAAGAAATTACCAGTCAATGATTAAATACCAGGAAAGCATTATCTAACAATGGTATAAAGATATGACTGTAAAATTCATAAAATTCATTAAGACCTCAGAAAGACATTAGGTGGCATGTCAGAAAGCAATCCACTTATACAAAAGAATCCTCTAAGTAGCTTATCGGTATACCTAGCACATCTACACTTTAAACAATGGAAGTTCTAATAATTTTAATAGACCTTAATAGACCAGAAGCCCAAGGAGGGGGAGAGTTTATCTTTATGATATTATAGATATGGCCTTTTATTTAATGGAGCAAATTTGAATAACATTCATTAGAATCCTATCCATTTTTAGGGGAACTCTATTGGTAGTACAACCACCAACTTGTACTGAATGGAACAGAGATGGTTCAAAATAGAATGACTTTGAGAGCCCCAAACTTCTATGTGCAGGAAACTATAGTTACAAACACAGACTGCAAGATATATACGAATATGCATATATGTGTGTATATGTGTGTGTGTATGTATATACATGTTGACTGGGAATTTCTTAATTCTTGCATACACACACACACACACACACACACACACGTGTGAAGGATGTCTTAGAGTAGAAGAACTAAGAACATGAAGAGCAGAGCTAAGAGTCATGCAAAACCATTTCAGAGAAAGAGGAGGGTTGAGTCCTAATCAAGAAATAACCAATATATGCCTGGCTAGATTTCAGAACTGATATGGTCCAAGACATCTTATTTTCATCTTTTGAATCCAAGTGTACAAATTGGTTTCTCTTTGCATTTATTACTGGTGTAGTGCACTTTGTGTGTGTCTGTTCACGTGTCTTTAGAGAACCCAACTTGAATAGTTGTATTCAAGTCACTGAACCCAAACAGCTTTCTATCCTCTTGGAACTCCCTAGGAGCTTCATTTTGGTCTGACTTGATTTGGATTTTAGGCAGATGCTCTAATAAAATGTAATTTTAGAAGGCTTTTGGAGAAGATGAATGCACTTTACACACTGAAGAGACATGAATCTTCGTGAGCCAGAGGGTGAAACCTGGCAAACAACATCTAGTATGGCCATAAAATCTTCACATTATAACTATGGTTCTTTAAATACCTCATAGTACTTAGGGTCTTGCATTGTCCCCTCCCACAATGAATCAATGCTGACATGTGTAACAGGCCTTTGCAAAGTCACAGTGAAGAGTCACAGTATTAGCTGGCTTCTAATGCCAAGTAATAAAAGGCATTCGAGGTTGCACTTTAGTTTTGGGATCACTGACTATAAGAGAACCAGTTCCTATGTCAGGAAACCCTCAAGCAATCTGAGGAACAGGGACTCATGTGGAAGGAATCGAAACAGAATATAAATAATACATTCTCCTCTGTTTCTCTGTCCCTTTCAGTGCAAGCTGGTGGTAGTACTTCCAATAGAGTTCCCTGAAAACTGAATGGGATTCTTATGAATGTTATTCAGGCCACTATCAGCCAGGTGATAGATGAGGTGGAGGCTCCATCTTGATCAACCTTCAGATTGCAGCCCTGAGAGGCATTAGTGGCAGCCTTTCTAGTAACTGCAAGACAGAATTGCCCAGCTAAGCTGCTTCTGACTCACTGGCTTCCTCCAATAAAGTAAGAGTTAATAAATGCTTACTGGGTTGGACTTCTAAGTTTTGAGGCAATTCAATGCACCAAGAGATAACTGATTTAGATGAAAATGAACAAATCTGCTCTCATTTTCTCAGTTTTTAGGAATTAGAACTCAAATATTAATATAAAATTATTAATTCTACTCAGACCTGCAAAACAAATTAACTGACATATGTAGGCAATTCCTTTATAGTTAACAATGAGTTAAAGACTTCCCGTCTTTGGACTAAAATTCCTGGTGCTCCAACTCCTTTTGAAATAGAGGAGAACATATTATTTATATTCTGTTTTGTTTCCTTTATGGACAAATATAATTTCAGTAAAAATACTAACATATTATTATCTGGGGGTTCTTGTAGGCACTTCTCTGAAGCTTAGGGTTTAACCTGCCTAGTGGATTAATAGCAGGACTATTTGGAGCTATAAATTTGCAGCTGGGATTTTCAGGGTCAGAAATGAAAAGATATAAAATGGAAATGAAGTAAAATTTAACTAAAATTGTCAAGTTAGTAGAAAAATAATATAGATCACAGAGGTAAAAATTTTCCACATTTTCTTTAAAACTTTAAATTTATACCCACAAATTCAGAATGAAAATACAATATTTATATATGGATTATTACTACAGGGTTCTAAAAGTTGACAATGTGTTACAACCACCACCATGTAAAGAACTGTAAACTTGTCAGTCTCAATTGCATCTCACTACCAGGAAAACGTCCCTCTTCACAGGATCACTGTAATTATGTTACTTTACTGTCATGTTTGAAGATTTCTGTTTCAAAACATAGCAGATAAAAACTTCATATCCGATTTGAAGTCCACTCAGTATATTGTTCTTCTTGCTGACAAAGGAAATCCATGCATTTTCAAGGTTTTAAAATTTTAATTCAGAAATGCATCAGGGAGAAACATGCCGACATTTGTTTAGACATTAGAATGCCAATCTAAACTGTTGTAAAGTATAATGTGAATCCGATGGAACAGGACACACACAGCCGGCACAGGGCTGGCAACTTCACAAGCCTAAAACCATGTGCATGCGAGGCTTCTCCTTGTGCAATTATTTTAGAGTTTGGAGATTTCAGAAGTCAGTCAGAGGCTGGTGGAATGCCATTAGAATGTTTAAAACATGTAGTGTCTTCCTTTCAATTCAGTTTTGGAAGACTCTACAAAGTGTGTACTAACTAAGCTCTACTGTTTACTCAACCTCCCTGAATAACACAGTGGAAACCCCACTCATCAGGGCAGGAAAGGACCCGCCTGGGGGCTGGTGTCCAAGCAAGCAGGGAGTTAAGGCCAGTCGGGAAGCGGGCCAGCAGTGGCTGAAGCCAGCACATGGGACTGTCCCACACGGGACACCCACCCAGTGTGGCTGGACAAATAAATACATTGAGCAGAGCAGGAGCCAGCCTCAGTGTCAGAGAAGGAAGGTACAAACGTGGAACATGCTGAGACTGATTGAGCTCTGAGGGCTTAGGGTGGCGTTTCATCCATCTGTGGTTTTCTCTGTGTGTAGATAGAAATAAATGCTGATAAAATTGTGAATGTGGCTACTGCATGGCTACTGGGGACAGTTGGGGAACAGGGTCACCTCAGAAGCAATGAACACTGTAGCCCAGATATTGTCTCCACTACTAACTAAAACCAGGACTCGTTCAAAAAGGACAGTTATGGTTTGAATATGGAGGTGTCCCTTCAAACTCCTGTGTTAATTCAGGAAAGTTTAGAGGTAAAGTCAATAGATTATGGGATCTGTAACCTAATCAGCCCATCCTAGTTTGAATGGCCTGGGTGGTAACTGTAGGCAGGTATGACGTGGCTGGAGCAGGTGGGTCATGGGGCTGTGCCCTAGAAGGGTGCATCTTCCCTGGGGCCCCTTCCTCCCTCTATGTCTCTGCTTCCTGGCTGCTATGAGGGGAGCAGCTCCCCTCTGCCACATCCTTCCTCCATGACTTGCTGTCTCATTCTGGGCCCAGAGCAATGGAGTCAGCCATCTATGTCCTGAGACCTCTGATACCAGGAGCCAAGGTAAACTTCTCCCCCTTTAAGTTGTTGTCAGGTATTTTGGTTACAGTGATGAATATCTAACTGAAACAGACTGATTTCAGGACTGGGTCAGGGAAAGTACAATGAGTCTGCAATACTTTATTATATCATAAAGCAAAGAAATGCCTAAAGAATGTCAGGACCATGGCAGAATGATGCGGAAAACCCTGCAATGGTTTCTGCTGCCCAAATTCAGGCAATTTAAGTGCAAAAAAAAAAAAAATACAAATTGAGCATCCAACATATATTTTCACTATCAATCAAAAATGGAAAGAGGAAGGAAGAAAGAAAACAGAGCTTCAGGTCATGTCCCAGTGAATCATTCAGGAACCCATGAGCCCACCTCCACAAAAATGAGCAGCAATGGGGGAATTAGAAAGTCATTTCTATTGCACTCTAGAAACTAATACATGTCAAAGAAACACTGGAATTAAAAGTCACCATTTTCACCCTTTATATTAGTAATAAATCTAGGCAGGAAGTACCACTTGTGCTCAAATGAGTGGGTGGAAGCTGAATAAGGAACAAATTCTCAAAGAATCTCCTTAAATATAATTTTTAATTTCAAAAGAGTTGGTGGTCACTCTATAGTAAAGAAATTTGGCTGGCAGCTTTTCAATTAAGTGATCCAAGTGATCATCCCAGGGAACAGGTCCAATTGGACAGAAGGCAATGAGAAAAATAAGATGTGGCCTTTTGACACTGATGCCAAAATACAAGGGCCGAGTCCAACCATGAAGAAATACCAGACAAATGCAGGGTGAGGGGCCGTCTACTAATGACTGACTTGAGATCTTTAGGAATGAGCTGTGAAGCCAAGAAGCAACTGAAGATCTGATTCTAAGTGGCAGGGGCTGCAGAGGCAGCCCTGTGATTGACAGAGGCTGGAGAGGCAGGACAACAGAGTGTGACGGATGTCCCAGAGAGGGTCTTCTTCTGTAAAGTATGCTGTTGGAGGATTAGGAAAACTTGAACAAAATTATCTGAGTGAAGGTTATACCAGTGGCCTTTATACTTGTACTGTAGCTTTTTATAAGTTTTAAATTAGCAAAAACAAAAAAATACTGTTAAAAATGTGTGTACCGTGGTAGTGTATGCTCTCTCTTCTTCTGTCAACCAAGAACCCTAGTTTGGATTAAATTGATTCCAATGTAACTGCACTCAATTCCCATGGAATGTCAGTGGAATCCTTCTTTCTCGGGTTGTGATGACTTCCAGGTCACTGAAGAACATCTCTCAGTCTTTTTTGTACCAGACCTCTCAGGGGTATGGGACGCTTGATGTGAATAATTGAATTTATTAAACCAAGCTGAATGTTGTGGCCTTAAAAGACAAATATTCTTATTTCTGACTACCATTTAAGCTTAAATTCATATCCCTCTTAACCAGATTTATACACAGAGAGATCCTAAACCATAACAATTATTAGAATATCCTATAGGTGCAAAAATTAAAACAATACTAATAAAGCAAATACTTACAGGGAAATTGTACACAAGCTTGATTTCCCCTTGATACACAATTTAAACATTTATCACATCTAGAAACGGTTCTGCCCTGTTTTCACACACTACTTTGCCAATTTCCTACCTGAGTTCCTAGCCCTTCCTGCCGGGAACATTCCTTGTACTTTTCACAGCTGACATTCTCTTGAGTCAGGTCTGCTCAAAGATCACTTTTCCAAGAAGGGTCTTCCCAGACCACTCTATTTAAAATTATTCCACCAATTCTCTCATTCTGTTTCGTCAAGGACTTATTTCTTGCAGTAGAATTTGCCCCAAGTTGTCATGATCTGAATTTGTTGCATTTGTTTACTTATGTGCACGTGTGTGTTCTGAGCATGTTCTTCTCTACCCTCTAGTACAGTCACTTCATGAGAGTGGGGATCCCAGTGTATCCTTAAGATTTGCTGAGATCAAATTTGCATATGAAAATCTCCACTTGACTCATCGGAGAACAATCTGTGGGCTATCTGGGAGACATGCATGGTGAAAGGTGTCTATTAATTCTGGACCAACAACAATAATACATTTTTCACCACATGATCTGCCTCAGTTCAGGACTTTCTGGTGCCTCTGTATTGGTCAGGGGACCAACCAGGTGCACGAACAAATCTGCATTTTCATCCTGGAGTGAGGGATGCTCAGTGTCCACCTTCCCTCCCTCAGAGCCTTCAGGGAGAGACTACCTGCAGAGAGACCTTCCCTGACTACTGGCTAAATAACACGCCCCCTCCCCACTGGCTTATATGGAATATGACAGGGAAGCGGAAGGGGATGACAGGAAGATACCAGGACCTTCTGGTCCTGGAACTGTACAAAGAAACATCTGGGATGGTGCTTAGAGTCCAGCTGCCTCTGTCAGCGGGGGAGACACAGGAGGAGCCTCAGGTCTAAAAGGAGTGGGACCCAAAGGGGCCCAGGGTGGGAGGGGCTCTCATGACTCCAGAGAGGGCCTTTCACGTCTGAAAGACCTTTAGGGTGTCTAAGATAAACGCTCAATCCACAGTTGATATTCACATCTTGGAGTCACGGGAGAGGCTAGGACTGGAGAAAGGTTCAGGCGTCGTGCTGTGAGGCAGAAAAATTGCCTGAAGAAATTGTGTGGCTCGCTGAGCACAGAAAGCCACAGCTGGGCTGCAGCTTCAGAAATCATCTGGGTATCAGAGGGGAGCAGGGAGAAAACTGAGGAGGAGGTAGGAGGAAAACTAAGAAGGGTAGGAAGGAAGGAATAAAAGGTGGGTCGTCAGTGTCAGAGACCAAAGGACTTATTAAACCAAGATTGCCCTAAGAGCTTGGCTTAATAAGTTCAATCAGTGGATCTTTGACACGGAGGAGGGCGGGGGTGTTTGACCTCGGCTCAGCGGGTAGATCACTGAGGACCATCTGGACACTGTAGAAGAAGGACACAAATAACAGATGGAGAGAAAAGGGGTGTCTGAGATGTGGGCGGGCTGAGATGGGGCACAGTGACCTCACCTCTCCCTTGTCCAGCACTGGTTTACCAGCAGTAGAGACCACAATCCCTTGAAGGTAATTTTTAATCACTTAATTTTAACAATAAATGACATCACACATTTTGCTGCCCTTTTTCAAATTCAGTTACTCACATGCATCACATTTCCTGTTTACCTGTACTGGATGAGCATAAGATATAAGGCTCAGAATTTTGCCTCTATCAACTTTTTGATCTTGTATCAACTGATGCTGTGTTCCTGATTCATTTACCTGGACAATGGGCAAAGTATTATATGCTAGCCAGGCAGATGTTGTGAACGCAGTAAGAATATATCTATAAGGTGATTGCTTAGAGGATTCCGGCATGTGGCTTACATGTAAACTGCTGAGGTAAGGCAATCCTCGTGGCATTTATTAAACACCTAACAATGCATTGTTTTGTCCCCAAGATTGCTACAATCTGGAGAGGAAGATAAGCTTCAGAAACCAGGACATAGTTCCATTGAAAACAGTGTTGCTGCTGTTCCACCCAAACAAATGAAATGGTGGTGACAGAGGAGCTTCAGAAGGCCACTCTCTCTTCTTGATAACTTCTCTGTCTTTGGCTCCCAAAGTAGTACACTGTCTACGGTTTTCTTTCTACTTTTGTGGCACTGTCAGTTCAGTCTTTCTTTCTCACATATAAGTGTGGAAGTTCCTCAAACTCACCCTGGGCTCGCTCTGCCTGCCTGATAGACGGTCCCTAGAGGTGCCTTATCCAAACCCAGGGCTTCACCCATCAGCCATGTGAGGACATCACTAATCATATCTGTGTCTATAGCTTCCATCCAAGCTCCAGACTAATGTATCCAAAGTTTCTCTGACCTTCTCCATTTAAATGCCTCGCACGTTAAAAACTCAAGATGCACAGTTCCTGTTCCCAGATGGTATTCGGTCATTGTCCCCATGTCAGCAGTCATTCAGAAGCCTTACTCTCGATCTCTCCATCTCTAGAGTTGTGCGGGTTAATCAACAAGAGTCATCCCACCTCTTGCTCCTGTCCTCACTCCCCACATGCATCACACACGTCAATTCTACCTTGTCAGTAGCTCTCCGTCTTCTCATAGCCATCCGAACCCAGACTGTCAGCTTCTCCACGACCCACTTCCATCCGTCTCTGGCCTTACCCAAAAGCCTGATCTGCTCAGGTTTCCCTCCTGCTCAAGAGACTTATTTATTCAAAAAAGTAGATTCATAAGATTTTTTAAAATGTTCAGGGTCTTTCTCTCCCTGTAATGAACTGGTTTTCCAAATGCAGAAATAAGTGTAAAATAATTTTCAGATCATGGTGACATATATTTTTTTAAATAATTTTTAAATGGTATATTTTAAATCAATTAATTTTATCTATTTAAATATATAATTTATTTGACCAGAGTGTTTATAATATTTTAAATATGCATATATTAGCTAGAATGCTTTATCATATACGAGCTTCCATATATTATTATAAAATATAGATATTTTTGTTAGTAAATCAATAGTTTCAAATAAAATTATGTGTCTTCCTTTCTGTCTTCATACTACTCACATGATATGCAAAATATAAATATATACCCAAATTGGCTTAACATGTAGAGAGTAGATGTTGCATTCCTATATTCCAATGATAAATCAACTGAAAGAGAAATTACGAAAACTATCCTATTCACATAGCCTCAAAAAAAAAAAAATACTTAGAAATCATCTGACAAAAGAGGTGAAAGACTTCTACAATGAAAACTTGCAGAACACTAAAGAAAGAAATTGAAGAAAACCTTAGAAGATGGAAAGATTTCCCATGCTCTTGGCTAAGAAGAATTAATATTGTCAAAATGGCCATACTACCAAAGGGCTATACAGATTTAATGTGATTAAATTTAATGTAACATTAAAATGACAATGATATTCTTCATAGAAAAATGAAAATGAAATTCATTGGGAAAAATAAGAGGGCAAGAATAGCCAAAGCAATCCTTAGTGAGAAAAGTGAAGCAGGAAACACCATAATACCAGACCCTAAGTTATACTACTAAACTCTAGTAACAAAAACAGCATGGTCTTGGCACCAAAACAGACATGAAGACCAATGGAACAGAATAGAAGACACAGAGATAAAATCACATAGAGTTGTTTCATACTAGACAAAGGCAGCACAAACAGACATTGGAGAAAAGATAGTCTCTTCAACAAACAGCATTGGGAAAACTGGAAATTAATTTGTAGTAGAAATTGAACTCCTCTAACCTGACACAAAATTCAATTCGAAGTGGAGTAAGGACCTAGAAATTAGACCAGAGACCCTTTGCCTACTTGAAAAAAATGGAGGCCCAACTCTCCATCATGTCAGCTTAGGAACTGACTTCCTCAATAAGACTCCTAAAATGCAAGAACTAAAATTAAATAACATCAATAAACGGAATGGTGTCAAACTGAAAATCTTCTCCACAGCAAAGGAAACAATCAAGAATGTAAAGAGAGAGCCTACAGAATGGAAGAAATCTTTGCCATCTGCCCATCAGATAGAGCATTAATTTCCATATAATACAAAGCACTCAAAAACTAAACACCAAAAAAGCCCCTCAAAATAACCCAATCAATAAATAGACAAAGAAACTTAACAGGTACCTTACAAAAGAAGAAATACAAATGGTCAACAAATATATGAAAAAAAATCTTTAATATCTCTAGCAATTATAGAAATGCAAATTAAAACTACACTAAAATTCTATCTCACTCCAGTCAGAATGGCAATTCTCAAGAATACAAGTAACAATAAATGTTGGAGAGGATGTGGGAAAAATGGTTCACTCATACATTGCTAGTGGGACTGCAAATTTGTGCAATTACTCCAGAAAACAGTATTGAGATTTCTCAGAAATCTTGGAATGAAACCACCATTTGACCAATTATACCACTTCTAGGTATACACCCAAAGGATTTTAAGTTAGCATACTGTATTGATGCAGCCACATCAATACTTTTTGCAGCTCAATTCACAAAAGCTATGCTATGGAACCAACCTAGGTACCCTTCAACAGATGAATAGATAAAGAAAACGTGTTATATATACATGATGGACTATTACTCAGGCTTAAAGAAAATGAGATTATGGCATTTGCTGTAAATGGATGGAACTAGAGACAATCATTCTAAGTGAAATAAGCCAACCATAAATAAACCACAGGCCAAATATTCTCTCTGATACCTAGATGATAACATACAATAAGGCCAGGGTAAGGAAGAATAGAAGTTCATTGGATTAGACAAAGCAGAACAAAGGGAAGGGAACAGGATGGGAATAGGAAAGACAATTGATTTAATCAGACATGACTTTCCTATGTTCACACATGAATATGTGACCAGTGTAACTCAACATCATGTACAACCACAAGAATGTGAAGTTACACTCCAGGTGTGTATGATATGTCAAAATACATTCTACTATTAAGTATAACTAAAAAGGAAAAAAGAAACCTTAAATGCGACTTCTGCATTAAATTTTCTTTTCTGAAAAGTGAAGTATTGACAGTAGAAGGGAAATCACTGGGGTAGAAGAAAGGGGTCTTAGGAAGGGAGGAAGAGAGGTTCTGGGAAGTGAAATTTATCCAATTATGTTACAGTCATGTGACAACAAAACCCACAATTTTGAATAATTAAAATGCAACAATAAAAAATTATAAAAAAAGATACTCGATGGCTGGGGTTGTGACTCAGTGGGAGAGTGCTTGCCTAGCATGTGTGCCATACGAGGTTCGCTCCCCAGCACACATCAAAACAAAACAAAAACTAAATAAACAAAATACAGGTATTGATTCCACCTACAACTAAAAATATTTTTTTTTTTTTTAAAAAAAGACAGTGGATATATTTTTGAGTATCTTGCAGTAAACCTAACGGAATTTACAAGATCACAGGAAATTAGAGAAGCAGACTAGAATTTTGACAAATTGGGATGGTTAGCAATTTGCAAACAGAATTATATAACATGATTTTAAAAGCTCAAGTTGGCCCTGGGCCACACTAGAAGGAAGAACAGAATGATCAAACTGCATATTTTGACATTTTCATGTAGTTTCTTTGCATTTTCTGTGTTGTAAAATGCAAACTACAAAATAAAAGACTTCAGCATCTGATAACTTTAATTCCTAATGACCATAAATGGCTAGTACATCTGATACACAGGAAGATACAGTCAGAAAATATAATAATATTGTCTTACTGTTTCTTCCTTATGAGGATAAGCAGCTTGTTAATCACTAGAGAATTAAGCATATGCTGAGAAGCGCCATCCTGGAGGTCAGGAGTGTGGGTACAGAATGGCCAGCAGGGTTTGGAACTTGGTCCTTCATGCGTTAGTTGTGACCTGGACTGACCCACCTGTCCTGTCTTACTCAACTCAGGCTTTTCAGTTCAAAGGCAGGGAAACTCGATTTTTATGGTTTTTATTGACATTTAGTAAAACTCCCTATGAATAGCACCTAGTACAATGATGGGCGACAGCAGTCACCACAGTCACCAATCAGCTCTACTCCTGACCTTAGAGTCCACTTGAATCACATAACTTGTACTTTGTATTTGAGAGATTATTTTTTTACTCTATTGAAAGAAACTTAGAAAATAGCCTCATGAATATGTCATTTTGAAAGTCTACACATTTTCTGAATACTTTGGGGGAGGGCTCTCCCTTCTTAAAAAAAAAAATGAAAATCTAAAATCTGAATATGAACTAGCAACTCCATTATCTGCAAGGTGGATAACCTAACCTAGTTAGGAAGTAAGCATGGTTTGTTGGTTTGGGGATACTGCTAACTATGACTACAGATTTTGAGATTCTGGAAGTTCACTTTGAATGCTCAGCAAAGCCAGATCCGGAGGCTCAGCCTGTGTGCCGACCTGGCCAGCCAGCGACTCTGTGTGGGCTCCGTGCTCTGCCTCTGTCTCCCTCACATTGTTTTCTTGGCTCAGAACAGGAATGTCTGACCCGCCCCTCCTCCTCTTCCTTGGCTTCCCTTTGTTTTGATTTTCCTCATTGTTTTTGCCATTATCATTGCTCTTGATCTGACCTTTGCAGATGATAAAAGTCCGTGCTTGATATAAAGAAGATGCTTTTGTTATGCTGGAAAAATGTTGCCAAGTTCATCAGTGAAGTGTGGCTCTAGAGTTTGAAGGTAAAATGACACCAAAGCAGCTATGAATTTCACCGATCACAAAGCCCTTTAATATTTTTTTTTCCCAAACACTGACACTCTCTATTCTGTTATCTTTAATAATGGCTTTGTATATATGAAAACATTCTAAAAATGTCAACCATCTCTCAAATTTTCATTGTAAGTTTCTATAAGATTTTTATTACAAGCTTTCTGATATGAGATGATTTATTTCAAAATACCACTCAATACTATTGCATTTTAGAATATTTAGGAAAGAGACAGAAACAATAATCCCTAAAAAGTTCTATTTCCTATTACAAGGTACTGTGAGAGCCTGGAGAGTTTTCCCATTCCAAACCCCCAGAAATGCTAGGTAAAATGTACCATATACACTCTAAATTACATATCCGAGCTTCCAATAAGTTAGAGGAAGCTTTCAGATGTCAAGGGAAAAGGAAAGAGGAAAGCTGAAGTGCCATTACGAGCATGCTGAGCTATTAGTATTCAGCAGATATTTGCCCATCTTTGTATGCAAGAGTTTGGAATTTAAAGGTCAGGTAGCATTAGAAATCAAGTAGTGGTTGTAGGCAAAAAATCAGAACCATCCCCACCTCCACACCACACAAGCCCTGAAATTGCTTTAAGTTTCAGTGAAGCAGGTAGTAGATAAAGATTCACTAGTCAGCAAAGAGCACTGACTAGAAAATTTGTCTTTCTTTTCCTGACCTCTGGAAATAAAAATAAAAATAAGACATGCTGTTTCCAAGAATAAGCCATGGAATTACTGAACTAAATAATGGCTTTAAAGTTTACACTGACTATAGGGTATAATGCCCAAGTCAAGAAGTTTTTTAAAAAAGTATTTCCAAGCCACTATCATTTAAAGTAAAACAGAAATCTTCCCTGGATTGACTTGGAATTATAGGATTCCTGAAGAGAAAACCCTAAGAAATTTGAACTCAAAATCCAAAAACACAAAATCACTAGAAAACACGTACAGTCTCCTACTTAAGGTGGTTTGATTTAGGATTTTTTGTTTATAGTGGTAAAAAAGTGATATATATATATATTCATAGACACTTTATTTCAAATTTTTAATTTTTAACCTTTCCAGGGTGTGTTAGCGTTTTCTAATACCTGACACGGCCAACTTGGAAGAGGAGAATTTTATTTTGGACTCCGAGTTTCAGATGTTTCAGTCTCTGATTGGCTGACTCCATGGTTCTGGGCCTGAAGAACATCATGGCAGTAGGGCGTGGTAGAGGAAATCTACTCGCTTCATGCCAGTCAGGGAGCAGTTACTGCTCAAGACAGCAAGGAGCCAGGGATAAAATATAATCCTCAGGATATGCCCCCAGTGACCTACTTCCTCCAGCCATGCCCCACCTGCCTAGAGCTACCACCCAACTGTCCATTCAAATTACTAATCGTCAAATGGATTCGTCTATGGATGGGGCTGCAGTTCTCATGACCGAATCATTTTACCTCTTGGCATCCCTGCAGTGGGTAACACGTGAGCTTTCTGGGGGACACTTCTTGTCCAAGCCCTAACAGGACTAGCAACATGAGGTATGACGCTCTTGTGATCTATTTAGCAGCGGGGCCCCACAGCTGCTGGTCAGCCATCGACCAGTGTGAATGACCTGTACTCGCCGTGTGGGGCAGGGCTAAGTGAGGCTGTATTGGATACATTTTCAACTCACGGTGCTTGGACTTGCAGGGGGTGTGAAGAGGTGTATGTAGAGGAACATCTACAGGATGAACAAGACTCAGAAAGAATATCACAGAAAATCTGGCCCCCATGGATTTCAGACCCACTTTAGGACGGAGAATAGGGTAAAGAATTCAGCAATTATTTAAAGAAATAAAACGATTCAAAAAACACATAGGAAAAGAATGAGATCATATGAAAAGGACTAGTCAGAGTTAGTAAAGGACCACATAGACCCCCTAGGAATGAAAAATGTATTACTGCAATTAAAAACACATTAGTTGTGTTAAGCAGATGAGACAAGCTACAGTGAATTCATAAAGTGAAACTACACGGGAGACTCAGAACGTGGTCAAGAAATAAAACAAGGACTGAAAACATCCTCCAAATGGAGGATGGAAATGAATTCTAACATAATTGGAATTTCAAAGGGAGAAAAAAGAGTGAATGGTGGAAAAGCAATTAAAGATATAATGTCCGAGAATGTTCCAGAACTGATATAAAAACAATCAGATTCAGGGAGAGCAATAATTATGAAACAAAATTTGTGAAAAGGCAATCTAGTCACAGAGACAGCACAGTGGCACAGCAGAACACTGGGGCTTCAAAGTAGCCAGAAACCAGGAAGAAATTAGGCATAAGGAGCAAAACAAAAGCAGACAAAACTATTCAGCACAACCCAAAACCAAGGGCAGAATCCAGAAAACTAACGCATGCAAAGTATTAAAAGAAAATGAACATCAGACCCAGAACTGTATATCAAACCACTCAAATAGGAAGAAACTTTCAGATGACAAAATTTGAAAATTTTTGAAATTACAAATTAAAAATAGAAGCAATTTACCACTGACATATCTAGACAAAAACTGTCCAAGATAAAGGAATCAAGTCCAGAAAGGGGAATCGCGCAAGGTGCCACAGACACCAGCAGACATAGGACACTCTGAGCGCTCACTGACCACAGAAAGCCAAATGCAGGGACAGTGGAGCTGACCAGGGAGGTAGAACTGAGGGCAGGACCCAGGAGGGTCCAGAAGTGAAATGATTAGAATCACACCCAGGAGGAAGGTCAAGGTGTCATGGGATGGTGGAGTGTGACAAGTATTTATGAAAAAAATCAAGATAACTCACCAAATAGCTAATATAGAAAATATATATTTTAAAACAATGATGCAATAGGTTTTTAAAAATGATTGACTAACCTCAAAATGAGAGAAAGGAATAAAAAGAACAAAATAAAGCAAAACTGAAAGGTAGAACAATAGTTAACATCAATAACTATCACCTTGAAAAGACAGATGGTAATATTGAATTTTTAAAAGATTATCCATGTACTATTTTGAAGAAGCACGCCTCAAAGACTAAAACAAAGAAAAGTTGAAATTAAAAGAACTGACAAAGATAAACAAGGCAAATGTGTATTTAAAAAAATAAAATTGAGTAACTACAATGGTATTATGTATCAAACAGTGCTGAGCAGACTGGATTTGATTTATAATATCAACATCCGAACCAGTGTGTGGAAAGGATTGGGCTCCAGGGCTGGAGGGTCTGCTTTTGATTCTTGCTTAACAGACGTTATTTTATTAAGTTTCTTAAAATTTTGTGCCTCACAGTTTTTCCTTATCTCTAAAATAGAATAATAATATCTATCTCCTTGTTTTATTCTGAGGAAGCATTGATAAAGTGTGAAATCAGTGAGCAGACCATCCATCCCCTAGTAGCACTAGTCCTGAGGAGGATGAAGGGAGAAAATGTCTTTTAAATGCAAACAAAAAACAATATAGACAAGGAAGGTTAATATGTAATGACAAAGGGTGAAATCCATCAGAATTACATAAAGGTTTTAAACGTGTTTATAGCCGCGAAGTATTCAAACCCATAAATTATATATGTATGTATGTATATACACACACACACACACACATATATATATATATATAATAATTCAAGCACTAGTTCCTCAAGGAAGTCTTCCCTGACCAGCCCTCCTTGGTGTCCTCCCCTGAGTGTGTCAGTAGCACCCTCCTCTAAGCTGCAGCTCCGTGCTGTAATTCTTTGCATCTCTTTCTTTCCCTCTGCCTTCTGCCATAGCTCCTTGAACACTGCACTCGGACTGAATTTCAGTCATGACACACACCCAGCTTCCAAAAGAACATATGCTTGACTATTAAGAAAATGCCTTTGAGGGTTGGGCGCCCTGTGGCACTCCTGCAATCCCAGTGGCTTGGGAGGCTGAGGCAGGAGGATCACAAGTTCAAAGTCAGCCTCAGCAACAGAGAGGCACTAAGCAACTCAGTGAGACCCTGTCTCTACATAAAGTACAAAATAGAGCTAGGGGATGTGGCTCAGTGGTTGAGTGCCCCTGACTTCAATCCTGGTACAACCCCCTCCCCCCAAAAAATGCCTTTGAAAGTGAAAATGTAGCAGATGTCATTTTTTTTCAAGTTAACACTTAATTCCGAAATATAAGTAAGCAAACCACACATCTTCCCCCACCCCACCACATGCTGCCCTTAAAACCACTACTAAACAAAATGTCATACGTGCACATTTCTCTGGGAGAGAAAGAAACATGAATCAGTTACTCATAAATATGAGTGAAAAACAAATATATAAGAAATACTGGCTCAGGGACTTAATTCTACTTCCTGAGTCTGAAAACTTAACCAAACAGCAGTAAAGAGACAGTGAAATAGAAACAATGAAATGCCAAAGAAGCAGAGGCACAAGGTTTGGGTGAGAGATTTCAACCAAGTTTTAAAAGATAACCAAATAGATGAGGAGCAGAGACGGAAACAGCAAAAGAACAAGTCTTTCAGGCCCTGTGGGGAGAAGTAGCCATCTGCAGTGGGCCAGGAAGCATTGAGCGTTGCCGAACACCAGGAAGCTCCCAATCCAGAGGCACCAAACACGAAGGAAGGGGACAGAGTTTAAGGGTCTAAACTGGGGAACTGAGGGAGGTCTTCATACCTAGGACAGCCAGGCAACCTGATAATCCCCCCTAAAAGAGTGAAGAAGCTGGATCTGGGGTGTCAGCTGCATTCAGTCAGGTGTAAGAAAGATGTGCATGAAATTGGGCCAAGAGTGAGATGAAGACCATCGCTTATGGTTGCTGCAAATAGGATGGTGGAATCCTAGACTTCTTCCCCTCCCGGGCTTCCAGAGCATTGCCAGAGACAAGCCATCTGTTGCAGGCTTCTAGAGATGAATGCAACTTCAAAATGCTTCACAGCCTGATATGCACAGCCACTGATGATCCAGACTGTGTGAACACATACAGAAAAGTACCCACAAGGCTTGCTGTAAGTTGTTAGAAAACAAAGCTCTGATTTCAGAGGAAAACAATGGTGAGCAAGATTTGAAGGTGTACATTGAAATCGTGGGTGAGGGAAATTATGCATACCCAGAAGAGAGCTATAAACAAATTATGGTTACCTTGTAACAGTGGTAGACCATGATGGGTATAGAAAAGTAGGCATTTAGAAATTTAGTTGAACTCATAAAGGTCTAAATTGCATCATCAGAAGGCTATAACATTAGTAGGTTTTTATCTCCCTTTTCATATATTTGGAAAATAAGGAAGAAATGTACACGTTTGCATAAGGGAAAAATAATAAAATTTGAATTACAGTCGGAAAGTTTGTTTACAGTTTCCAAGCTAAATGCAATCCTATTGGAATATTTGAAATTCATCTCTGAGAATGAGTTTTATTGTCAGTACGGCTTTCCATTATTTAGACTAAACTCCTACCACCTGCTAGAAAGACCCATAAAACAAATGGATTTGCAGGCTATGTTTGCATTCTTTGTGACGAATGTATTGGTCCCAAGTCTTCCTTTTGGAAGTGTTAGTAAAATATTGGCAGTTTACATTTTTAAAGAAGTTTATTCTTTCTCCAGTGTTCATCTTCTCTCTGTAAAAATGTGCCAAAGAAAACATAATTCTTTACTGAGCTAAAAATAAAACAGAACCCAAACCACGGCTTGAGTATAATAAACTAAAATGCCCTCTACTCTAGTTCTCAGGGGCCTACACTTTAATATCAAGACTAGTAAATTCAAAGTTTCTGTCCACTCTGCCATCTTTTCATTGCCCATGCCTGGAACATGCTCAGGAGAATGATGCACTTGTCAAATCCAGGAGTCTCCTTTATAAAAAAAAATACTCTCAACTAATATTTCAATGCTCTAATAATTAAACATTAAAACAATAAGAAATCCATTCCTTCACTTGGGTTTTACTTGTCAACAGGCAAACCAGGAAAATAAATTTCTCTCATGTTTGTCACAAAGAATAGGAAAGGTTTACTTTTAAAAGTTCAGAGCTGTAGGTTATTTGTCCGTCAATTTTATAGTAAAATGACAGTTTTAGAAAAACTAACCCTAGGACTTTTCTTGATTAAAAATATGATAAGACAGATTTTTTTTCAATAATATGAATCACAGAAAACATGAGCACGATTTAGGCCATTTTGATTGCTGGGTATAAGCATCAGTTAGAAATTTTTTTTTTTTATTTTGTTCAGGAATGTCTTTCTGAAATAGAAAAGAACTTCTTGGCATGAATATTTCTTTCAAAATTAGAAACAAATATGAATTGATCTCTGAAAGTTAACTAAAAAAAAATAAAAAACATGGAACCAGCCTAGATGTCCATCAATGGATTAATGCAAAAAGAAAATGTGGTGTATATATACAGTGAAATTTTATTCAGCTGTAAAGAAAAACAAAATTATGGCATTTGCAGGAAAATGGATGGAATTAGAGACCACCATGTTAACCAAAATAAGTTCAAGGATTGTATGTTTTCTTTTATATGTAGAAACTAGTCAGGAAGAAGGTAAATAAAGGAGGGGTATGTCTCTTAAAAATCAAAGGGAGATTAGTAGAAGAAAGAAACTAAGGAGTAGGAGGCAGAAAGAAAGGGGAGAAGTGCTGGGGAGAGGTATTGGGCGAATTATATTGTGATATTGTGTGCTTATACAAATATGTAACAATCCCACCATATGCACAACTATAGTGCATCAATAACAAAAATTGGGAAAACATAAATAATAAGTGATTAGAACAGTCACACCTTAGAGGATTAGAACGTGAGCCTCTGTTAGAGTCTGTAAACAAGTCAGGATGGCTCCTGGCATTTTGCCAGAGAAATGTTAGAGTCTGTAAACAAGTCTGGATGGTGCCTGGCAAAATGCCAGAGGGAGTGGTTTGTGAAGTAACACCAGTGAGCCATTAAGTGTGGAGATTCCTGATTGGTTGACTGCTGTATCTAGTTTATGTTTATTAAGATAAGCTGTGTGGAATGTATAAATACCTCTGTTGTCCTACAATAAATGGCTCCCACTCCTGCTGTATCAAAGTACACAAGTTGCTTGTCACTCCCTGGTTATTTTGCTGCAGCTGGACTGCGGCAAGCCTCTAGGACAAGAAGGTCAGGCAGCGTTGAATACTGTGCTTGGACACAGCAGCCACTATAAGGAAGAGCGTGAACAAGGAGGGCTTGGCCAGGAACTGAGTAGATAGCCCAACATGGGGCCATCACCAGCGTAGAGGCAATGGAGTCTCCACCAACCCACGAGGGTTCACCCACTAGCATTTTGGTAAAAGTTTGGCTGAAAGTTTCTTCCTTTCATTATCAGAGAAGATAAGTCTGTTAGTGTCAACTGTAATTTTCAAAACAGACTTGGAAATGCAGAGTCAATGCCCTACTGTAGAAAAGATGGTATTGAGTATTGAGTGCTGCTGGGTTACTTACTAGATACCAGAAGACTGATCTGTTTGTTTTTACTTCCAGTAAGAGTAAGAAAAAAAATCTTGGGATAGATTTCAGTAATGAGTAACTGAGTGTGACAATATAACTGGAGGAAAACTCTGAAAGGGGCCCACAGATAGGAAGGAAGGTGAAATGTTTGCAAATGGAAAAGCCCAGAGGAATGTTAATACATGACTGAAGCGAACCTCAAGGCAAATCCATCATCTTCGGTGTGGTCACCTTAGACCATGGGAAGCTGTTTTTACCCGAGTAAGTGTGAAAGAATCATTCTGTCAGCATCCCAGAATGGGATTTATCTTTCAGGGGTAAGAGCACAATAGCGAAGATCAGAGGAGTTTCTTTATTCATGTCCTGGAATGAGAACTGTTTCTGGGACGTGGAGACTGCCTGACTGAAACACTTTCTGCTACTAAGCTGGAAAGACGTTTCAATGTCTCAGCCAACTGTCGACCATGTGGACTGTGTCCAGGGGATGCTTATGACCGAGAGCTACGCCCTCTCTCTCAAAGACCTCCTGGTGCGACCACACCTGCTGTCCCCTGTCCTCTGCAGACTGTTGTAAAAGGAGGTTTTAGGGACAATGTTCATGACCTTGCTCATTTCTGAAAAGTATAACATATCAATAGCCAGCTCTTCCATATATATTTAAGTACATACATATATAATAATATACAGCAATATTTTATTAAAATAAGTAACAAAAATACATATAATCTAATGCACATGCACTTATAAGTGGGTGAGCCTGCATAGGCTGTCATAGATTTAAAACAAACAGGCTCCAAATTTCTTATATATTTCTTATATTTTAGGGATGCTGGCGATCAATTCTATGGCCTCATTCAGGCTAAGTACATGTTCTTCTACTGAGCTGCACCTCCAATCCTCATACCATAGTTATTATCCCATCAAATGACCCACACTAGGGTTTAGCAGTGAAACAACTAATATAGACAAAATTAGTTTAAACAGGCCATGATCCAATATTCTCCCCTAAGTATGCTATGTGAATGTAAGGTTTATCAATAATCTATTGTTGCTTTACAGAAAGACTGTCCATTTAATGACTATCTGAAAACATCTAGGAAAATATAACTATTCTTTAATTTTTACCAGGCCAACTCTTTAAGTACATAGCCATTGCTCTGTCAATCTAGACTAACTCTGCATCCAAGATGAGACGCTACCAAAGACTGAATTCAGTCAAGAGGAAAGGCACATGAAGCTGGAAAAATAAGTTGTCAGGCAACAATGTCAATTTTCATGAATTTCAAAGCATATAAAAATTCAAGGTCTCTTTGTGCACAGTCAATGCAAAGCCTAAAAGTTAAATTAAAGACAGGAATAATGTTTTATTATTCACTAGGCTATGCATCATCTACAAAAATGAAGAAAAGTCAATAGCATCACATAAAACCACCAACTTAGAAGGATACATTGTAGGTTCTTGGAACATTTAATGGGGCCTTACAATTTAAAGTGGCTAAATTCCAGCACAAAACATATATACAAAAGTAGATCACCCAATTAATGGCAAACTCACATAGATGGCTCTGATTTTTAAAAGATTTTTGGAATATCCTAATTCCAGATATGAATCTTTAGAAGGGTATTTCAATTGAATCAATTTTCTTTCGTGATGTGAATTCACAGTGTAAAAGCACCTAAAGATAATGATGTGTGTGTGTGTGTGTGTGTGTGTGTGTGTGTGGCTGTGTATTTATTCATGCATATATTTTAATTAATAAATTGGAATGGACATTGAGCACAAGGGCACTTTACCCCTAAGTTATATCCCTCCTCCTTTTATCTATTTATTTTTATTTTGAGACAGGGTCTCACTAAGTTGCTGAGGGTTTTCCTGAAGGTAGCCTTGAACTAGCAATCATCCTGCCTCAGCAACTGCTCTGGAGATTCAACCACATTACCTAGCTTGAAAACATTTTAAAATACCCATTCACAGATAATAATTTACAGCATATACTATTGTTATTTCACTTTGATATTGGTGCTACACAAGATCAAATTTGTAGAAACAAATCATAAAGAGCAAGGTCCCAGGCAAAGATTTAATTAAAGTCTCAATAGGTAATACTAAGTATAATAACTTGGTTATTGTAAATTAAGACTTAGGTGTAATTAAAAAAAAAACTTTCTAAATGCTTCTTAACTACTTATAGAAGAATAAAGGATTGTACCAAAATCAGATACAATATAAAGGTATCCTTTATTTATTGTTTTTTACCTCATCCAACTAAAGTAAAGTCAGTAGTCAGAAATTCCTTTCAACCATCTGAAATACACTGATTTAGTATTGTTTCATCTCTATTTATTTGGTGTATTAGGCATACTGTTTTCTATAGTTGGTATGGTTTGGACATGAGGTATCCTCCAAAAGCTCCTGTATTAATGCCGGAAGTGAAATGATTAGGCCTAATCAGTGAATTAATTCATGTGATACATTAATAATTCCTGGCTGATAACTGTGGGCAGGTAGGGCATGACTGGAGGAAGTGAGTCACTGGGAGCCTTGGGGATTAGATATTTTGTGCCCGACCCCTCCTGTTCTCTCTCTTTGCTTCCTAGTAGCCTTGACCTGAGTAGCTTCCTTCCACTGTGCCCTTCCACCATGATGTTACACCTCCCTTCAGGCCCTGAGTAATGGAGTCAGCAGACCAATGCACTAAGACCTTGAAATCTTGAGCCCAGATGAAATCCTCCTCCTCTAAGTTGCTCCTGTCAGGTGTTTTGGCCTCGGCTGTAAAAACTGTTCTCCTACAGTTGTTAATCAAACCTAAAATATCCAATGGGTAGCTGATCAACCAGTTTTCCAATTAAAATAAGACAAATCCCTAAAAACACACACTGATCTGTATCATCTGACAAATTTTTTATGTATGTGTATAAATACTCCCATCATGGTTAATTCCAAGTTCCTAACAATTTAAGAACTGACTCTGGAATTTCCTGACATTTTCACTGTCATTTTCCTGGAGGCAGCACAAGCTCCAGCACACTGCCATGCCTGACAAAGTGAGAGACAAAGACCTGTGAAGAAGGACCGACCTGACGACATGTGGGAGAATTTCACAAAATGCACTTGCTTAAAAGATGATTAAGAGTTTACCAAATAAAAATGCATAAAAAAGACTTTCCCATAGCAAGGTTGCAACCACAACTGTCTAGGAAATATGGAAGGAAGTGCTATGTTGGAGCAGAGGCCAGGGACAGACTATCTGCGGACCACAGAGGCTAAATCAGTAGGGATTCACTCTGTGAGCCATGACGCAAAAGCATCAGCTTTGTTACGGGCAGCGACCTTTCACGTAGACAGCACTGAGTGTGGTTCATGCAGTGCCTATGAAGAGCAGGCTGTGTAGCAGGACTGAAGTCAGGAAGGCCAACTGAGATGAGTTGCAACACTGCTCCAGGAGAAAGTTCAGGAGGGTCTGATCTGTGCATGAATAACTTTGGCCCCTGGGCCACATGTAAATCACTGTAAGATTCTGTGAAAGACAGCTGTGCTCATTCACCTACATTTTGGCCACTTTCACGCTACAATGGCAGAGTTGAGTAGTTTTGACAGACCACATGCCCTGTAAAACTGAGAATATTTACTCTGTGGCTCTTTATATAAAACAATTGCTGATCTTTGGCTTAAAGTAGTGACACTGGAAATGTGAAGATCATTTTGAGACATGATTTACTATATAATTCATTGTATTTGCTGGTCAGTGTATGTAATGGGAGGAGGAGAGAGGTTTTATCAATGATATTTGTTTCTTTGTTGGTGACTAAGGTGGTATCAGTAACTTGTATAGTATACAAACAAGGAAGCTCTGGTTTGCGGGAGACAGATCATGAGTTTGATTCTGGGTGTATTCAGTTTGAAGGGTTTATGGGATGTTCATGTTGAAAGTGGAGTAACAAAAGCAAAGAGAGGGAATAAAGTAAATCAATGGTAGTAAATCTCTTTTCTAAGAGATTCTGGTTATAACCTATTGAAAGCCTCTGATGCTCTTTTGTCTTGTGTAGACTATGTCTGAATTTTCCTGTATCTGAGGAGTGATTGTATATAATCTAATTGAAAATTATCACCCCTTTGTTGTGTCTTTACAAGTTTTGTATTGTGATGTGTCGATTTAGATTTCAATAACTATACCTCTACCCTGAGGGAAGGAACTGCAACCTATTCATTTTGGCATCCTGCACATAGTAGGTTTTTATGGATGGTTTTTAACTAAACTGAATGACTTGAGATAGGTGCCAGCTCTGTCTTAGTTGGGAGTTTCAGCAATATGAGAAACACTTAACACCCTGCAGCTGAAGGAACCTTACAAAGACAAGATGGCAAAAGCACGAGTGAGATAGTCACTTAAGAAAACCTATTTAGTGGACGTGCACCTGCCCTCATTTAACAAGGTCTCCAACACTAAAAGAGGCTGAGTGATTCGCCTGAGGTCCCCAACTCCCTAGGGCTGCTCTCGGCTTTAGTAGGCTCTCCTTCCAGCGCCGGCTGAGGGATGGGTAGGGGATGAGGGCAGCAAAGAAACCCTGAGTGTTGGGCCATCTGGTCCATAAGACCTGCAGAATGGAGCTTTAGTTACTGCTACTGCGGGGCCTCAAGTATGAGACAGCCCTACATTTCCAATGAGGACCGAAGTACTATTTAAGAGCTACAGTTTCCAGATTAGACATATTTGCTTCAGAAGACAGAAAAATCCCCCAAACTGAATAACTCGGCAATCCTCAGAATGTCCTTATGAAGACCTCTTCATTGTTCACTGATAAGCCATCTCTAGCTGCTGCCATGGGACCAAGCAGGCAGCTTTACAGAATGGCTCTCTGGCCCAGGCTTCCTCCTGGTTAGTGCTAGTGGGTATAACACCCTCCTGAGCAATAAGGTCCAAAGGAAAATCCACGAGGGAGGGACATTTCTCACTAATGGGTACATGAGAAAGAAGGACAGAGACAGAGAGCCTTACAGATGCATGGAGAGCATCTCCTTCTTGCCTGTGTGTGCAGTCAAGTGCTGACAGCCACATCTGGAAAGACCTAGCCACAGAGGTCACAGCCCATCATGAAGACAGAGTGGAAATCCACAGAATTAGGCAAATCTGCAATGCTCTCCCTCCAGGCTTCTCACTGAATGAAATAATAATGACAATTTAAAATCACCCTTGTTTGAGCCAGTCTTGTTGAGTGTGCTGTTATTTGGAGCCAAAAGCATTGCAACTGCCTCCATCAATCTGAATTCAATGTGCTAGGTTCGTTCAGGTTCTGATGGCCAAAAGGAGGGTAGGTAAAATTTCCCATTCACTGAACACATTTTGCTTTTCTCCTCTGTGGATGGGTCGCAGGATAGCAGAGGACACTCTTCCTACTTGTCAGTTCTGCTTATTTTATTATATGCTTTAATTATGGACTAGATCATGCTGGGACTTGCCTGACAGCTATTTTTAAGGGTTTTTTTTTCCTTTTTTTTTTTTTTTCAGAATCAATTAGAACGTCTATTTCTAGGCATTCCAGGTCTGGTGACCATCTGGCCATACAACTCTCCCCATATCTTTACCCTGCTGTGACTCTGCAGAACGGCCACAGGCAAAGGAAACAATGGCTGCCAACATGCATTTCCATTCAACTACTTCTTGCTTTTCTGCCAATAAAGAGGTGCTGCAGGATTCCCTGCCACAGTATATGTCCATATTTCCCTCAAATATGCCTGACACTGGTGAGATGAACACATTTGACTTTTTTTTTTTTTGAGAGAGAGAGAGAGAGAGAGAATTTTTTAATATTTATTTTTTAGTTTTCAGCAGACACAACATCTTTGTTTGTATGTGGTGCTGAGAATCGAACCTGGGCCTCACACATGCCAGGCAAGCGCCCTACCACTTGAGCCACATCCCCAGCCCCACGCATTTGACTTTTTAACAAATTAAGAGGGAAAAGTTGGTCTTGATAAATAAAGTAAAATAATGAGTGGGAGAGAGTTTGTACATGGCTCGTGTTCTAATCAGCCTTTTCACCAAGGGGACCAAGAAACCTGACAAGAACACTTGTAGAGGAGGAAGAGGTTATTTATTTATTCAGAGGCCTCAGTTCTTAGACAGCTGGCTCCATTCCTCCGGGCTCTAGGAGAGGTGGAACATCATGGTGGAAGAGTGTGGTAGAGGGAAGCAGCTCACTGATCATCAGGGCAGAGAGAGAATCCACTCACCAGATACACAATGTATACCCCAAGTCCACTCCCCAGAGACCCACCTCCTCCATCCACATCCTACCAGCCCTCAGTTACCACTCAGTTAATCCCTATCAGAGGTTTAGTTCACTGATTGGGTCAAGGCTCTCATAATTCAATCACTTTACATCTAAACCTTCTTGCATTGCCTCACACAAGATCTTTTGGGGGACACACATCAAAACTTGTATACCAAAAATGTTGACAAATTACCATGTCTGATTCTGCAATAACGAATAAATTTGCTCCTCAGAGCTCTGAGATATAAAGACATACAAATAAAGATTTGTTCAACAATTAGAGAGTATAGGATCCTCTCTGAAAAACATGGAACCTTTACAAAAACTAGTTACATGTTAATCCACAGTTCAAGTCTCTTGATAAATTTCCAGGCATTAGTGACTGTATAATGTGATCACACTGGATATCACTAATAAACACGTGTGTGGAGAAAATATTTAAAAATCACATTCAGATAACACATAAATCAATTTACTCATTTGTTATAAAGAAAACTGAGCATAACTGAACAATAATGAAAGTAATATATGAAAATTTGTGAGGTGCAGCTAAAAAGAATCAAGTAAAATTTACAGCTTTAAACAGTCGTATTAAAAACAATTAAATGCTCTCTAATTGTTAAACAATTAGTTGAGAATTCATCTTAAGAACAACAACTAAAAGGTAGAAAAATTTTGAAAACAAGTAAGGTTTTATTGAAATAGAAACTAGATGAGAATTCACTAGTCTAGGAATTTGTTTTGGGGAAGACAAAGCAGATACATCTCTACTGAGAGAGGCAGGGAAGGGTAGAGAAAGTTCAAGGGTGGGCAAAATTTTAGATTCAGCAGATTAGGAAGATAATGATTAATTGTATTTATCTACAAAACTAACCAGAATACATCTGTCACCCCCAAACCCACTTAAACACTGTCCTCTAAGAATTATGGTGGTGTGTTATTCAGTTTGTCGTCACTGTGACAAAGTAACTGAGTAAAACATCTTATTGGGGAAAAGATTTATTTTGGCTCATGGTTTCAGAGGTTTCTGTTCATGGTCAGCTGACTCAATTGCTCTGTGCTTAACATGAGACAGAATATCATGAAAGAAGGGTGTAGTGGAGGAAAGCTACTCACCTCATGATGGCCAGGAAGCAGAGAGGCCCAGTGGAGGGGGAAGGGTCACTGCCCCAGTGACCATAGCTCCCTCAGTCTTCGCCGCTTTCATATAACGCCATCCCATTCTGAATCCATCAATGCATCAGCCCACTGTTGAGGTCAGAGCCCTAATGATCCAATACCTTGCCAAAGGCTCCCCTTCTGAATATTGCTGCACTGGGGACATGAGCCTTTGGGGGGGTATTCAAGGTCCAAACTGTTGCAGATGGGCAAATACAAACTTTCTTTTTTTTTTTTTTAATGAGAAGAAAACTGATATTTGTTTTAAAATAAAAGAGACAAAATGCTATGAAGAACTTCTAAATTTATGCCAAAATTTTGGAAACTTAATGAAAAGGAAATAACTATGTATTATGATACAAATTCTACAAGAAAAGAATTCCTGACTAGCCTTATAAATATCATACTATTTCCCTCTAAAGTCCTGATTTTAATCAAGGTCCCTAGCGGAGCTAATGAACAGTCTCATTGAGGGAAATGGCCTTCACCATAGTCTACAAAGAGTTCACACAAATAATATTTTGAAGATAATGAAAAATGCAAAATAAAAAAAAAATTGTCAACTACTCAAGGAAAGAGAGTGAGAGCCAGCAAGAATACACTGGCAACCAATTCAAATGTAGGAAGGATTAGCTACAGATCCAAGAATGTTTTCAGACAAACAGAATCAGAGAACATAGAAAGAATGCTAAAGCGTTTTCTTTCGTTCTGAAATACCAGTTGGAATAGTTGGGAAATAAATTGGTCTATATATACACAAATATGAACAAGTATTAAATTACAAAGCAGTAAAAATAATCCTATAGAGCTAAAAATATAGAGTTAATGGATATTGAACACCATAATGCGACTTGTGAAAGAATTTTAAAGTCATTAAAATATCTAAGAGGTGAGTAAACTATTACTTGATTTAATTAATTGATTTATGTTATTATTCAATAACATAAATATGCATGTTTTAAATTCTAGGGTAACAATGAAAATAATAGACATGAAATTTATAAATTTATAATAGGAAAAAGAGATTAATAAAAAAATCTGTTAATTATACATTTATCTTACAAAAATAATGAATGACAGGAAGCAGAAACAATAGAAAATTTATTTCCAGTCATGAATTTTAGAAACAAGAAAGACTAATACTTTGCTTAAAAAGGTATAACTAAAAAAAAGAATAGAATAGAAAGAGTGGGAAAATTATTCCAAATTCATGATGATTTTTGTGCATAGGGACAAGGTACAATATGCAGAGACAAGTAGCACTTTTCCAATACCCTGTTTCTAAGGGTGTCTCTTATGTAAAAATATATGCATGCTCTATATTTTCTTATATTCCTGTGATACATATCCAAAGGAAACATTGTTTAAATGTTAAGTGATTTTTAACATAGTGAGAAATTTTTCTTTTATTTTCTTTCTTTTGTAGTGCTAGGGACTGAACTCAGGGCCTCACTTGATGTGTAAGTGCCCATCACTGAGCTACTTCCGCAATATTTCAAACTAACAGCACTTAAAGGAAGTGAACTATTTCATGAAGCGTTGTCTCCCATTAATACTAAAGAAGGGCCATCACCAATGAACCACTCTTGAATTTCACAGGCAGGTGGAACAGGATGAAGGAAATCGGCATCGGTCACACACATCCCCCAACATGGGAAGAGACTCCTCCCTCCAGACACCAGAAAGTATGAAAAGTGGAATTTTACACTTCTTAGATGGCTCATATGCAATTTTATATGTATGAACTTATATGTGAGCAAATATGTAGTTATGGGTAAAGTTACACATGTATATACTTTTTCAACTATTCAATGTGTACATGGAATTAATGAAAACTGGTAAAACTTGGAAATATTACACAATGACACTCATTTCCAATTAATACAATTCAAGTGTTTTAGTCAACTTTTTCATTGCTGTGACTAAAAGGCTTTACAAGAACAATTTTAGGGGAAGAAAAGTTTATTTAAGTGCTCACAGTTTGGGAGTTTTCAGTCTGTAGAAGGCCAGCTCCATTCCTGGGGGCTCAAGGTGAGGCAGAACGTCAGCAGGAAGAGTGTGGCAGAGGGAAGCAGCTCACATGATGATCAGCAGGCAGAGAGAGAAGTCTCCACTTGCCAGATACAAAATATATACCCAAAGGCATGCCTCCAATGCCCCTCCTCCAGCCACACCTTACCTACCTTCAGTTACCTCTCAGTTAATCCCATCCAGGGATTATTTCACCTCACATGCAAACCATAGCATCAAGTAATGAGGGTCTTAATCAACATTCTTCTCTCCAACAGACAAGCTTATGTGTGCTCTCAATCTGATTATTTGACAGAAAGAATATACATATAACCTGCTACTCAAAAGGAAAAAAAAAAAAAAACTACTAAAATCCCACTAGTTGTGCATTTATTTCTGGTAAGCAAGTCTCCTATTCAGTGTTTTTCTACAATTGTGAAATGATTTAAAGCCAGCACACATCACCTGGTGCCAGCAATTGAGCAGAGTCTGTAGAGTGGAAAAGGTTATTTGAAGACTCAGGTCTTCAGTGTTAGGGAAAGCACACTCAAGCATAAGCCAACTTTCTGGAGTTACACATGTTACAGCTAGTTTTCCAAAATCTAGCATTGGAAAATCAGGATGAGTCCATGAAGAATGACAATCAATTTCTTGTGTAATATTTTATAAACCTCATGGATGCTATGGAAAAAAATGCAGAATTACAGATCTCAATAGAAAGGAGAAAAATAAAAAAAGAATAGGCAATTAGAATGGAAGCTATTCTGTGACTGAGTTGATACCTAATGCATGTTTTAGCAAATAATCTATTCAGTGAAGACTAAGCATACAGGTTGTTATATGTTTGTGAATTTGGGGTGCAAGGAGAATATCTTTGAAGAAGAGGGTGGCACAAGAAAAAAATCATATCCCAGGTGAAGTACAGCCAAAAAATATGCAAATAATAATTAACTGTGCAACTTTCTTTATATACTACAGAATACAATGGTCACATTCTCTCTGCCAATGTCTCAGTTCAAGCTACTATAACATTACAACAGACTGGGTGGCTTAAGAAAGCACTCAATTCTCACTGTATGGAGCTTAGGAAGTTCACTGTCAAGGCACTGGCAGACCCAGTAACTGGTGAAGCCCACATTCTGAATGGCAGATAACTCCTCTTGACTGTGTTCTCACATGGAGGGATTAGGCCCTCTAGTCCCTTTCTCCTTTTCTAAGGCACAAATCCCCTCTTGAGAGCCCTACGTTCATGAACTCATCTATACCTAATTCCCTCCCAAGGGTTGTACCTCCTAACACCCCCCTATTGGGAGTTAAGGTTTCAACATATCAATTTGAAGGGAACACAAAGGTGTTGTCCATAACCATGGCCATATTGCTGCAATACTTCCTGGGAGTAAAGACGATTCAAGGGCCTTTGGGTGACGCAGGAGTTTTAAATTACATTTGTAACTATTTCAATACTCTTCTCATGGAGAATTGTGGTCTGTCTCTCTTCCCAAGGAACGTGGGGAAGTTTGTGGCTTATGACTGCTCGAGTGTGGTGGAGGACGCATCATGTGACTCCCTGTGAGAAATAATGCAGCTTGCTCCTCTCCTAGAACACTCACTCCTGGAGCCTGCACTGCTACATAAACCATCTGACCACCCTAGGCTGGCCTGGATGTGGGAGCTCTGGCTCACTGCCCCAGGTGGACACACCCTCCACCAATCCATCCTAGGTGCCCAGCACGGTTGTGAAGGGCCACCAGATGACTCCAGCTCTAAGACTTACAGTTACCCACCTTAACCATCTGAGTCACGCCAGCTGAGTCTCGGACCTCACAGAGCAGAGTGTAGTCTTTCCTATTGTTCTCCCGTTTTGGGGACTCACAGAATCTGTGACCCTAAAGAAACGGCGGTATTCTTCCCCAATGGAAGTTTATTACAAAATACTGTACACAAAAAGAATAAGCAACCATGTACTAAATAATGAAATCCATATTAGGACAATTCATGGTTGGTCAGAAAATAAAGCACGTTTATTGTCAAACGCAATATTAAGTAAGAGTTAAATTGCAAAGGCTGCACTCCTAGAGCTTCCTGGGTAAGTAAGAAGATGCCCGGATCAAATCAAATCCTGGAACACTCTGATGAAAACTACAAAGCATGCACACAAAACTGGATAGATCATCCTAACATTAAATCATTCATGTTCATGTGGCAAAGCCTGTAAATTCATTGTTGTCAAAAGTCAAGGACTCTGTTAGCTTGAGGCACTTTTCAGAATAGGTGAAAACATTGTTTCAGGATCTAAAAAGATTTTGTATCCTAAAGCAGAACATTGTCCTAGTTATTTCCCAAATTGATTTTTATTGTGTAGCTCTAGTCTTTAGACTCCCAGAGGTTTTTGTTTATTTGTATGGTTAATCTTAATCGGTTTCCTCAAGTTTAGTTTTAAATTTTCTAACTACAAGTATTAGTGTTTTGAATTTCCTTGCTTTCCTACAATCTCTGGTCTTTACCTCTGAGACCTCCCACACCCTTCTTTATTTTATATGACCTTTTTTTGTTTTGGGGCTCCCTGGCCCTTAGCTGGGAATCTATTTGATAGGTGAATCCAACCCCTTGTTAATTTTCAAGGAAACTACTTCTCTCCTCTGACCCTCTACCCTCATCTATGTACTTTGCATAGAGTTCTGCTGTTCTTTGCATAAAAAGCTTCTCTTTGCTGATTTCTTTATTTGGGAGCAACTGGTAATTCACTGGAATGTCCACTCATTTCACAAAATTGACAATGAATGTGGAGACAGAAGAGAAACAAAGGATGACATCTACAGAGAGTTTTTCCTTCTCTTTTTGCTCACAATAAAAGAACTATTACTTATAAAAATGAATCTGGTAAATTGAGGATATGTGAACAATGAAAACACTCCATCTACCTTATTAGAGAAAATTTAGGGAACAGAATTAGCAGCTAAGGATGAAAATAATCTAATGATACCAATTACAGATACTAGCAGAATATTATAAACATCTTACATCTCTAACAACAAAGACTGGCATGGCCAACAGACTGTTAGAGAAGGAATTTTAAACTTACTTTCAAGTATTTAATTCATAGGACAAATTTATGGACAAGTCAGAAATTAAGATCTCATGGCTCAATTTAGTAGATATTAGAACATGGAAATCTAATAAAAGTAATTGTTATTATTTATGTGCCAAGTAATGGACTAGATATCATTCATTGCTGAGTCATGAGGATGAGGACCCAGGATCAAAGCTAAGGAGTCCTAGATGAAGTTTATGAAGAGGCTACTGAATATATGAACATCTACAAAAAAATTAGGTCAGAGGTTTTAAGGCATGTATAAACCAGCTATTTGGGACAACAGTGGTACATCTAAGGCTATGCTATGATGAGATTTGGAAAGAACCACAATTTTGTTTTTTAAACATTTAATCTTTAGTTGTAGGTGGACACAATACCTTTATTTGATTTTTATGTGGTGCTGAGTATAGAACCTTGTGCCTCACTCATGCAAGGGAGCACTTTTCCTCTGAGCCACAACCCTAGCCCCCCCCCCCCAATTTTTTTAAACAATACAGTAATATATCTTGTGTGCCAAGCACTCATTTAGGATCCGAAAATATGAAAGATAGCAAAGGAGACCAAATTCTCCAGATTTCAAGGTCTTCATTCCATTGCATCAGTCAGACAATAAACAGATCAAGACCATTTTAAATTAGGAGAGGGAGCAGTTATCTGAAAAGATAACAAAAGTATGAGTCAGGGGATGGGCACAGGAAGTAGAAGGGTCAGTGGGAGGAGCTGTTTCCACTGGACCTAGGGCAGTCAGGGAAGGCGTCATCAGGAAGGTGACATTTGTGCAAACTCTTCAAGAAGACAGGTAACTGGGTGAACAAGAGGAACACTGCAGGCAGAGGGCAGCACTGTCCCTGTAGGGCTGGGAGAAGCCTGCGGCTGAGGCAGAGACTAGGAGGGGAGAGGAGGGTGGGCAGAGAGGGACCAAGGACCTAATATGTAGGGCTGTAAGCATGATTCAGGAAGTGACTTCTCCAGAGGTAAAATGGGAGGCCTCGAAAGGTGGTGAGGAGGACCTGAGGTGACCTGGCTTGTGGTGGAGAAGGTGATGCTGGCCAGAGGGTGACGGGGGCTGGAGAGGAGCAGGGAGTCCAGGAGAACTCCGAGGGTTACAGTCTAGCTGCGGGGGGCAGCAAGTTGCTATTTGCAATGGCAGGAAAGACTGAAATAGATTATGAAGAAAGATCAAGAGCTTGGTTTTGAGTGAGATGCTCATTAGCCAGGAGTGTGGGAGGTGGCCAGTTGTGTGAATGTGACCCGGTGAGGTAAGGGACGACACCATGAGTGAGATGCCTTTAAAACAGACTGTGCTGCCCAGACAGAATACTCTGCAAACCACTGTGAATTCTAAGTCCAACATTATCAATCAAATAAATGGGTGGTTACAAATCAGACCTTCTGCACACCTGTGAGCAGGGGTACCCTGACTGAGTTTTCAGAGGTGAGAGCTTAAGGTGACCCCTGCCCAGGAAGAGCAACATCATTCAAAAAACTCTTATTGCTTTATAAGACTATTAGAAGGGAAATCTCACTGAGATGAATAAAACATGACTGCTTTTTTGGGTGGTGGAGGTATTTTTTGTGTTAAGGTTATTACCCTAAACTGACTGATATTAATATTCATTACCCACCCTTTATATTTATTAAAATAGCTGTCATAAATCCTGCACACACCAAAACTACAACTCTCCCAACATTGGTAAACCATGTTACAATGAACTATGATTTAGCCATGTCTATTAAATGAGCACGCAATAAGAATATTCTTCTTAGAAGGAATTTAAGGGTGACATGATTACCACATGGGATTTTGATCAAAAATACATATCTATTTGATGGATAAAAGCTTACTTGTGGATAAAAGGAAAAGAATAACACCACCCAAAACAAGTTTATTTGGAAAAGTTGCAATGATATTCAAAGTCTTCACAAATATGTATTTTTATAAGAGCAAAAATTTATCCATTGAGTAAAAAATTATCAAAAAAAGAGCACTTTCTAGAAAATCAAAGTTTTATTTTGGGGAAAATGCCATCTTTCGAGTTATATTTACCCCGATTCCCTTTGTTTTCTAATTTTAAAACAATAATATTTGATTAAGTTTGTAATTTCTAATTTCATACATCACACTCAAGCCTTTGCATAGATATAAAGATTCAAGGGCTAAGTGACATTTTTTTTTATTGTGTATAAAGTTTGGACACAAGTGAAGCTGTAAATCTACTTTATGTTTTTCGTTCTCAATAACATTTACACAGCAGGCAACTGGTTAAGTATCTCTCAGGGGTCTTTAAAATAAAAGTAGAAGCTTTATTAATTCATTTCCCACAGCTCTGACCAAAAACACATATCTTAAAATCCAGCAAGTGCTTAACAGTGTGAAGTTCTAGAAGGGGGAAATTATAATAACCACAACAAAGTGTGAGCTAGACGCAGAGTGCCAGGAGGCAAAATTCTTGTGAGCAAGACCAGGAAGCAAGATTTGGGCCCAGGAAAGTAAATAATGGTGACAATAAGGCAGAGATTTGCTGATCTATTTAGTCAAGAGGAGCTAATTAATTAGGGACAGAAGATTAAAAAACATTTTGTTGCATCACTGAACTGGAAGAAATGGTAAAAAAAAAAAAAATGACTACAACATTATTGATCTCAGAGCTGGCTGCCCCTGGGTCCAGATCAAAAGATTCCATCACCCAAAGAAATGGATATTGCAGAGACTCCCATGAGTAGGTGAAAACCCCAGGGGATGTGGGGCAGGTGAGGCACATGCTTTCTAAAGGCTTGCTCTAAGATGGTAAGAATGGGTCCTGTGCTGGGGAAGACTCTAGCTTTAAACCGGGTTCAGCTTTTCCTAGAACACAGAAGACAAACATCTCAAAAGGAGGAAAAGAAAGCTTCATGGTTATGAGTGAAGTCAGATTGCGAATTCACTTACCAGCTCTCCAACAGAAAGCTGTGTGGCAATGATGAAAGACAAAGAAAGAGTAATAGTAGGGCCTGCCTGAAAGAATTTATATATGAGGAGGTACTGAATGGACACAGAAAAACTGAAGAGAATATCAGCTATTGCAGTCACTGAAGATCTCAGGATTCCATGACTGTAACAATGAGGAAGACAGAGTTCAGAATCCAAATGAAAGGCAAGATATCATTTCAAGTGATACTGCTCCAGATGCATCCATGAGGAGCCGAGAGTTTTACTAAGTGAATGCAGAAGACGCATTCAAGCTACTTTTCACTTTATTAAAACACCAACTCAAATTAGGAAGTTGCATTTTCCTTCATGAAAAAGCGCTCGATAGTTCATGTGCACATTGTAAAGGATTTCTTCACAAATCCATTCTTTCTTGCAGTCCTACTATAAATATGACTCTGTGGACTATGATGCCATTTGTGTGCCTCAAAGCTTTGATAGCAGAGATGAGAGAAGACTTTCTTAAAACTAGATGATATGTTAACTGCAAAATGCTGTGTGCCATACGGAATTGTGATTTATAGTCTGTGACTTTATATGAGGGACTAATTGCTATGGAGAATGATTAAAATGATCAAAGAACTCAGTCTTATAAGAGAGTTTAAGTAAATATCAGAATCTCAGATTAATATTTTCATCTATTACATTAAACTGGGTAATGTGGACTACTGTAGGCACTAAACTAGGAAATCAACTATTATTTTACCTGTTTACCTGCTTCCTAATTTAGGATTTTTCCCCTGTGGAAAAAATATACTTTTAACCTTGAAACAGAATAATTCACTAACAGGAAATATAGCAGGCAAAATGAATTAATAATGAGAATTCTTTCATGGCTCAGGGTCTCATGTTTTTGAAAGAAGGAAACTGCATTTGAATCAATGAAGCTATTTGAATGTGTCAATATCAAAAAGTGTAGATCCAGTTAGTTATTTGCTCCTGCCTACCTTCATGAAGCCCCTGAACAACTTTTAAAAACTATAGTTAGTCCACAATGTTATCAATATTCTTAAAAGCAAAGATCTTTGGCTTGAATGGATAAAATGAAAACATTTATTTAATATTTCATTTAACTGTGCTTAGGTTTAGAGGAGAAAAAACTTATCTTAACAAGGGCAGTTAATTAAAATTACGACTTAGATGAAATGTACATTATTAATCCTGATGGAAGTAAAATCCTCTGCCATATCTCAAAGCTGGTTAAGTACACTTGACACAGTACAGTCTTATAAATTACTTCCACTTATATTATAGTCACTGCGGACACGGTAAATGCACACTTGCTGAACTGCTCTTTGCAAAACCAATATCATCATCATCTTGCCATTTTCTATAGACATATTTCAAATGTCTTGCTTTTCCTGAGCCCTGTCAGATATTTCTGAGGGCTGACCAATCTGGGAGTGAATATAAAAGTTAACCTAAAGCAACAGGTAGATCAGATGACATTTACTGATTTTATTTATTCATTCTTTTTTTTGTGATTGATTCAAAGCAAAATAATTTGTCATTGATCATTGAAAAATTGGCACATTTTAATTTACTGAACACAAAGCAGTGTCCTGAAAGGGGATTTATTCATGACCATTGAAAGAAGACTCTCACCTTAAATTACATGTTGTCTACTCACTTGCCTATTTGCCCTTAATTTATAGAACTTCCTGTCTTGGGGAATCAGATTTATATTGTCCTTATCTGCTTTTTGGAACCACTGCAGATTTAGCTTTGAAGCCTTTCTTTTAATAATTCTTTGTGATAGAGCACTGAGGTGCTTGCCTGGAGGTTAGCCCATCAGAGCAGGTTACTGATTAACTGACTTAAAAAGGAGGGAGCCCAAGCAGGATTTGGAAAAGGCTGAGTCAAGGTAAGCTTGCTTGGTGACTTATGTATATTATTAATTAAAACTGTAGACACACACACACATACACACACACGCACACACACACAGAACATTGTTCTCCACAGAGATAAGTTCAATTACAGAATTATACAAGAGCATTCCTATACATAATAATATAGACACAATATACTGCTTAAAAATAATTTCTCAGTATCCAAACTTTATTTCAGTGGTGATTATGAAATTCCTATCTTGCTCAAATGACTACTTCCCCCCTTTTTTCCCTTCCTACTCCCCTTTTTTTTCATAAATTGTGCATTGATATGTGATTACTCTAGGAGCTGCAAATAAAAAAAAATTAATAAGACTCAATCCACACTGTAAAGAAGAAATAGTCCGTGCTTATTATATTTAGGAACTAGTATGTGTGAGATTTATACATTTTAATATTTTTATTTTCTACATCTTGTGTATAAACTAATTTATTTCTCAAATAATAAAAAGTAAATTACTATATTCCATTTCCAATATATTGTAGGACATGTATTATTCCTACATGGTAAGAATATTTTGTAAATTAAAAACAATAATTTTGACCAAACCAAATAAAGAAGAAAATGATCTGAAGTTTTTGGTTCAGAGCCTAATAGATACCTCTAACTCAAAAGATGAATTACTCAAGTTCATTGGTTTAATTTGGTGCAAATGTTTGAAAATTTTCATTCCATTTTATAAATAAAAAAATCAATTTATATTAACAAAAAAAGCCAAATAAAAATTAAAATATTTGTTACATGTATTGGATTTTCTAACATAAAATGACATGATATTGACCAAGTCATATATATTTGATTTTATAAATCAAATATATTTTGTAGGTATTGTAAAAGGATTTAGCTCATGCACATTGACTAAGGACCAATGTTTTCTGTTTTCATTGTGGAGTTGTCCAAGTCTGGTTATCAAAGCAACCTTAGGTCTGATGTATGAAGGACATTGTGTATTGAATGCATATCTTATGCCAATTATATTGTATTGAAAGACTGCATTGTAGGAAATAAAAGAATGTTCATTGGTAGAAAAAATTTCTGCTCTCACAAATGTCAGGAAAAACCTAAATCCCACAAAGATGAGGCTGAATTTCTAGAGAACAAGGATATCAACAATGTGGAATATATACCTTTCTGTTTTGCAGAATGGACTAACCATTTGTTGACCATCTCCATCTCAAGACAGATCAGCTTCTTTATCCAGTGACTTGCCTCTGAAATCGTATTTCCTCCACTAGACTCGGGGCCCTCCATGTAAGAAATTGCTATCTTCACTTTTATATTTTAGTGACTACTATGTATTTCTGTTCCTAAAAGAATGAATAATTTCTAGAAAGACAGTGGTGAGTAAAACAAAGAGTAAGAATAGTGTATTTGAGGGAAAAAAAATGAGGCAATGAATGTTACTTCAATGGTGTAAAGGATTAATGGAGCAAGTGGAAAATAAGGTCTAAAGGATAAGTTTGGAAAAGACAACATCAAGTTTCCAGTCTGGGAGTTATTAAATTTATGGCATATCGGGCTGGGGCTGGGACTCAGCAGTAGCATACTTGGCTGGCATACATGAGGCATTGGGCTTGATTCTCAGCACCACATATAAATATATAATATAGGTCGATCAACAACTTAAAATATATATATTTAAAAAATTATGGCATAAACTGTGGTAGTTCCTAAGGTTTTAGAGTTGTACTGTGATGAAATAAATTTTAAGTCTTAATATGCCTTTATTCTCTCTTCTCCACATCCACACAGCTTATTTCTACATAGATCCTTTCCTGTATGCAGCTACCATATTTTTTCTGAAAGACAACAGTTGACGGACATGGCCAAAAAAAAAGGAGGGGGTTGACAATAAAGATGAATGAGCTTTGATGCTTGGAAATCCTCAAATACGGGACATAGGCAAAAATAAGTCTGAAATATTATTTATAAATACTATTTATAAATTTATAATTTAGTCTCCCTTTTTAGTAATATGATGGTTTTAGAGCTGTTTTTCAAAGTTTGAAATGAATAGTGAGAAAATGAACCAATTAATTTTTCATAGCCTATTAATTAATTAATTAGCCTTAGGCCTAAGCATGTGGAAATGGATACAACTTCTGACAGGATTCAGGATGCTTAAACCTTCCTTCTCTTTGCAGGTCTTTTGCTAGCTCAATCACTACAGTAGATACCTTCCTTTCCACTAGAATTCAAATGTGGAAATTAGCTATAAATTTAAGTGTAATTCCAAAATATGATGGGTAATTTGAATGCAGTTCATCTACAGTAACTTTTCTGAAGGAAAAGACAGAAAAGCACATATTACCTTTAATGAACTATCATTGACCACTTTTTTTTGAACAGATTTTAAATAGACGCCTTATCTTTAGCAAACATATGTTAGCTGAGCATTTAACACAGCAAAGTAAAGTTTTGCAGTTGGGTGAAAACTGCTACCTTTTGCACACTATTTAATTGAATATACAACATTCACTGCACAAGTTCTAAATAAAAATGTAAAGGAAAGTATTTATAAATGAGACATATTTGATCCAAAGATGTTGATAGGAGGGCATTCATTTTATAACCACCCACGTGTGACTGAAGAATTCCATTTTCAGTCAATTAACTACAAAGGGAATTTATATAAGCTTTTACATGAAATTATAAAGTTTTAAAACTATCTTATTCAAGCAGATTCAAGCAGACCTTTTTTTTTTCCTGCTGTCAAATGAGTACCAGTAAAAGTGGGAATGATAAAATAGCGTGGATTCACTCAGAATATAGCAATTCTCACTGTTATTAGTCAACATTATAATTCAATGTAAATATGATGGTTCTGCATCTAGATATGCCACTGTGAAGTTCCAGCATGAATTATAAATATGCCTCACAAGTCCACAGCACATATTTAACTTTATTTACACACCAAAACATGTATCTAAAAGCAAGTATGTCACATTAGAAAAAGACATGTAATTTTCCTGAAAATTTAATAAAATAGTATTAATTTTTAATAAATTTAATTAATTAAATTTTATTTAATAAAATAGTATTAAATTGGTGCACAGATATAAAATAATAAACTACACAGCATATACAGAGAGGAGACACTGAGCCAGATCTGCAGGTGACCATTTTTCAACTAGACAATTCCCATTGTGAGATCAATGGAAGAGTCATCCAAGTAGGACGTACTTGGATCCCATATGTAGATTTAATAGAATAAAATTTCTCCTAATTTTCAAAAATATTAGCTATAATAATAGAAGAATGCATTTTAGTAACACTTAAATAAGTAAAGGAAAGCTAATTTCACCCAGATTAGCAAAAATGGGCTCAAACAGTGAACAAGCCTTTATAAAGCAAGTGTCTACAAGAGTGTCATCATGAAGCTTTGTAGAGAGACCTTCCAACAGCACATTTGACATACACCACTTAGATCATTCACTTCACTTAATATGCCAGTCCCACACAAGCACCTCTGAAAAGCATCAATTTAGTCCAGAGAAAAGTTGTTAGGCAGTTAAGATCCATCTTTTGATTCTCAAACATTCTTTTTCCCCCTAATGTTACCTCTCCCTAATCATCTAGCTCAATTTAATTTCTCAGCTTTTGGTCAGCCTAAGAGGAAAAGGACTGACTCACATATCTTTAAAGGCTTTCATTCACTGTATCTCATCTGCACTTTAATAGCATTTAGAGTCTTAGCAAAAGTAACAGAGCTATGGGGGGTAGGATTTTGTGTGATGGTCAGTAGGTGGGAGAAGGTGTGACGAGGCAGGGTGAGAGCTGGGAGACTCTGCATGGACACTGCCTGGCAACAGTCGGTTCTAAGTGGTCAATGTATTTTAGTGGGAAAAATGGATAATTACAGTCTCAGACCTCTGTCTCATCACTGATATTTTCCAGCTCTGTCTATGCAAAGTCACTTAACCTCACTGAGCACCAGGAAATCATCTTTAAAATATGAACACCAGTGTTGACGTACATGAGAGGACATGGGACACATCTGATCCTCTGCATGGCAGGTAATAGGTGATAAATAATTAACAGGGCTCTTTCCTTCACCTCCAGGTGACTGATCCTGATCATTAAATTCAGTCACTTTAGAAATACAAAGCTTAAAATTGAGGTCTGCAGCTTGGATGACCCGTTTATGTGTTCCTAGTGACACGGGGACACACCCACATGCACAGCAGAGAGATTTAAGCTAGAGAATGGAAATGAAGAAATGCCTTGCCACCTGCCCAACGACTGGCTAAGAAAAGGAAGAATCAGGTTCAAAATCAGCATTATCATTGTGGCACAGAGTGACTTTGGCTCCACAAACTCATTTATAAAAGTAAAACTTGATATTCACAATATTAGAACCAATTTAACACTTAGTAAAGTACTTATATTTCAGAGCAACAAAATGAATGCTAGGAAATAAAAGTAAATAAAGGCTTTCTCTAGTGTATCAGGACATGCCCAAAGTAAAATTGAATATTAAAATGAGGCTCTGAGATAGTAGGCAATTTGTCTTTTTATCCACATGTTCCACTTGCAAGGCTGTATCTTACCGCCTGGGGAAGACACAGAGCTTTATGGGGGAAAATGGTCAATTTCACTCTGGCTGCTAATATCACTACATCTTCTTTAAAAAGTTAAGCTGCTCATTATAATTACATGTTATGAATAATATATTGAGCATCCAACTAAGATTATTGTTGGGATAATTGCATTTCCTATTAGAAAAACAAGGAAAGCTCTATTTTGCCGTTAGTCTGACAGTAAAGAAAGCAGTCTATTTTACCTTTTTTTTTTCTTTAGTTGAACTGTTTAGCATTTAGGAGACAATATATGAGTGTATAGCTGGCACAATTTTACCCTGGCTTAAAAGTTCAAGGGCATTCAACAAATGTATATTGATTGTCTAATCTCTGTTCAAGGTTTGGCAATGCTAATCAATGGCACAATCAAAGATGCATGTGGCTCCCACAGATTAGAATGGGTGGCAGATATGTATTATTGACATAAGAAATGTTATTCCCAGTGGAAAAAGTTAGACAAACATAGATAGATGAAAAAGACACATGATGGAGAGATAGTCAATAGGTGGGCAGATGAATGAATGGATGCGGGGTAGTAGCTTTTTAATTCATAGAATATTTCTCAATTTTGGGAGTACCCTTAGCTGGTTTGTTTTGCTTTTCCTTTACTTTCTTAGTTATTATTTCATTTCTGAGGGTCAACATACATTGATATTTTCAGGGTCACATCTCATTATTGCTCTGTAGTGACTTGTATTTTAGATTGTCTCTTTTTGTTCCTGTTGCTCTCAGGTAAATAAGTTATTTATATTTTATTATACCACCTGGGTTAAATCCTAAAACCTAATTTTGCCCTTGGATGAGCACAATTGAAATTGCTACGGGTTTCACTGAGTTGGTGTGCCGAAGTAAATATATGTTTCATGTGTAACCACATCTAAGGATAGAATCTTCTTTTAAAAACTAAATACGAATATACGCTTGGAAACGTTTCTGACATTAAGCTGGCTGGTGGTTTCAAGATAAGATAATGTATGTGAAATTACCTTGAAAAGGACAAAAAATAACATAGATATGATGTAACATTATTACCACTAAGGAGAAATGATAGATCATGAACAAATATTTCTATAGCCTACATTTATTTACAGATAGTTTCTCTTTGTGCAAACAAAACTAAAGAAATCTGTAAATCACGTTCAATAAAACCTCCATGAGTTCCAAATTTGGCATGTTTACTTATTTACATTCTGCTCTTGCTAGGGACTGAAAATTTGTGTCCCCTCTCCCTGCCAATTCAGATGTTGAAACCCTAATCCCCAACTTGATGATATTTGGAGATGGAGGCATTAGGAGGTAATTAGGCCATTGTAGGGGACCCTCATGATGGAACACCAGAGTTCCCTCTCTCAGTCACAAGAACTCTACCATGCTGGCTCCCTGACTTCAGATTTCTCTTATCCAGGACTTTTTTTTTTTGGGGGGGGTGAGTACCAGGGATTGAATTCAGGGGCACTCAACCACTGAGCCACATCCTCAGCCTTATTTTGTGTTTTATTTAGAGACAGGGTCTCACTGACTTGCTTAGCACCTTGCTGTTGCGGAGGCTGGCTTTGAACCCATAATCCTCCTGCCTCAGCTTCTGGAGCTGCTGGGATTACAGGCGTGCACCACTGTGCCTGGCTCATCACCGGGAGTTTGAGAAATCAATGTTTGTTATTCAAGTCACCCAGTTTATGCTGATTTATAGCGACCTGGAGTATGATAGTCTTAATGCATACATTTTATAAATGTTTTGGATAAATCAAATTTTCTTAGATGTGATGTCATTGGTGGTAGTTGTGTGTGTGTGTGTGTGTGTGTGTGTGTATGTGTTTGTATGTGTTAGTCTAGATGAGGACCTGGTTGGGTTTGAAATAGGTATTATATATTAAAACAAAGATATCATCAGTAACTGCCTGAGCTGGTATCAGATGTTCTCTGGATTGCAGGACCTTAGGCTCCTGAATAACTTCATCATATCGACTTCAACCTATGCAGCTCTGACAGTTCATAAGCAATTCATGCAACTTCTCTGACAGTTGCACTTTCTACCCATTCGTTGGTTCTACTCTTTTTGCCTAACTGCGATGGAGCAGGTATTTTCTCCAGAAACTAGAACAGTGTGTCCACTGTGTTGGAAGGGACAGGCACATCTAAAAGAGTTCAGAGCCATGTAATAAATGTGTCAACAGAAGCTAGAACAGATTCCCATGCAAACAGAGGGCAGGGTATCTAATGGGACGGTGAGGATTTGGGAAGACAAAGGTCTAGAAGGTGAGGCAACTGAGCGACTTCAGCTGGTAAGTGGGAGGCCATTCTATGGGGCCAAAGGCACCTGCACACAGAAAAGGGACTGATTATACCACAGCTTGACTCTTAATAATGTGGAGGAAGCATTGGAATATAGTGTGAAATGATCGCTTAAACTTTATCCACATTCATGCATTGGAAAGGAGATGAATGATTGCTATTGTTCATCACAATGACAGCATAAGTGAAGTGACTTAAAATGACATGCCAGCCAGCCTTCAGCGGGATCTTTGATGGCTAGAAGTTGGCAAGTGGCTCCCACCTCAGCAAGTGCTAAAGATGCGATGTGGTGAATCGTTGACGGAGGCCACCCACTAAGATGAATGCTTGGTGTCTGAGGTAGCAGCAGGTGGGAACCTGGTCATGCTCAACCAGAGGAAGGATGTGGACAGAGTTTTCCTACAGAGTAGGAAGACTAAAACCACAAAAGAGCCAAGTACAGGATAAATCCAGGTGAGTGTGTGTGTGTGTGTGTGTGTGTGTGTAACATGATACAGAAGTGTGACATTTTACATAAAGCACACATTTTTTTTTGTCCTAAAATGTTTCTCCCCTTCAGTGTACACCAAAGGGACACTGCCTTCTGTGGAGACTCCACTGAGCACATCCTCCTGAACTTAGAGGTAAGAGAAGTTGCCCTTTTACCCAGAACATGTGAGATTTAAACATAATGGGGCCCCCAGAACTGCTTTCAGTACCTCAGGTAAAAGTCACTACTCTACCCACGATATGAGTGAGGGTCAGGAAAGCACGTATCAGGCAAAGGGAGACTGAACGAGGAGACTCAGAGTGTGTCTTGTGACGTGGTGGGAGAGGGGCGCTGGCAGAGGGGCAGGCCCTGGTAGTCAGCTGCTCACTGCACTGTGAGGGGCACTGTATCCCACGGAGAGAAACTAGACTGACCTGAGTTCAGACGAGAGCCCTGCCACCCACCAGGAACTCTGGCCAGTTCACTGACTTCTCTGAACTATTCTCAAAATGGGCAAATTTATTTTGAGAGTTTACAAGTCACATTTATTGGACCTAGTATTGGCTTTTAAAAAATATCTAAAACTTCCAAAGAAACCCATTAAATGAGGATCACTGCATTTTGAAGTTTTGATAAAGCTCAGCTAACTTTCTGAATACACAAAAGATTTTGTTTCGGATAACAACTGCTTCCCTGCAAGTTCATCATTTATCAAGCAGGCGTTTCGATGGTGATGGGAGTGTGCATGGGAAGCACTTCATGCTTCTTGGTGGGGGCATTAAAATATATAATTTGAGTAAGATGATTTTCCTTATTAAGTTTTAATTAAACAAGCAGTACATGGGATTCAAAGGATCCAGAAGCACGGAGGGCCAATGTGAGCACACTCAGGCACTACTCCCTGCTGCCACTTTGAGGGTGTGGCCTGTGTCCTCCACATTTGCCAAATATCTACACACGTTTATGTCCATGTAGCAAACATGAATTATTGCTGATCATTTGGCTCATATTCAATGAAAATGATATTGTATAGTGTTCTTCTTGCTTTAGCTGAAAGGTTAATTTAAAATGCTGTTTCCTATGGAGAACATCTGTATGAGGATGAGGATGCTTTAGTTATTTTTGTAACATTTCCAGTTTGAAACTTTACTGTTAAAATTTTGAAAAGGAGTAGAGTGAGCTAATAGATTTTAATCATATACTCCTTACATTCTAACAGTTAAATGTGTCATAAAATCTCTTCTTTTTGATTTATTAACAATCAAAAGGGCACTTACTTAACAAGAAAATAAAGAGCACTGTTTCTTTTTATGTCCTTTATCTGGTTGTTCCCCCTCCCCCCAAATCAGAGTCAATTGCCCTTGCTGGTGAGAGGCGAGGAAGACAATCACCCTAATCTTATTTGATTCTGTGAATTTTTACAGTGAAGAAAAGCAATAGATTGAAAATTCCAAGTTGTATCAACCTCTGCACGGAAATCACACTAGAGTTAGTTTTAAAATTGGTGCCTGCAGTATGTGGGGAAATTCCAAACGAGCTTAACATCTTGTTTTGGAAATGAGATCAGAGAGAGCAGCTGGTAAGCCAGGCAATGATTTGAAAAGCATATGGACCTGGTGGCCATCTATTCAGGTACCAGACACAACACACATCCCGAAGGAGTGTGATAGGTGAGATTACAGGGAGTGTGTTCACTTGAAGGTAAAGATTACATATGTAGACTATTTCTCATTTCCAGAGTAAAGACAACCTCAGGATTCCAATATTAGCCACTGAGCAGCAGCACCCAGCCAGGTGTCATTAGCCAAGGCCAGTTCTCTTGACATGAAACCCTAGAAATTGTACTGTATAAGGTCAAGTGTCAATTATCTAGAGACATATACTTGTGGCTAGTTATTTTTCTTTTATTACAGTGCCCCAATTAGACAATCACCAGAGCCACTGCCGGTTTTAAATATAGCATAAAGTTTGAAAGTACAAACACCAAGCCCATTCCATAGACAATGGAGGGTTCAAACTTAGATCATTCACCTGAGATAAAAATTAATGACAGGAGACTTGGAAGACTCCAGGAGAATGTATATGCCATTTTTGATGATAACAGGTCTTAGAATTATTCCTTTGTATGGATAGAACTTACTTTCTGGAGGTAGTCTTAGTTAAAAACTGGTCTTAAATTTTCTTCCTTCCTTTCTTTCTTTTTTTTTTATTACACACCCTAACTTAAATACACACACGCCACTATAGGACAGGTCCCCAGATGACTTTGGTGAGCCAGTTCTTCCCTAGCGTGCTTGCGGTCGGTTCTCAGGATAACGATAGAGTCTATTGGGCAGGCAGTATCCCAGGATATGTGAAACAGGCTGGAGCAGATTGGGTTCTGTCCCCCACTTCTTAGAACTGTGTTTCCTGAAGTAATGGAGCCCAGCAATTCCAGGCCATGGCAGTGTGTGCTTTTGGGGTCCAGCAGCTGAGGCGGAACACAGGTGGCCATGTACAGATAAGACTCCACCTGCCTGGGGAGCTTTCTTGAGCCTTGGGGACCTGGCTTACCAAGAATTTTAAGCTTCTGCTGTCCCTGGCTGCCAACCTGCATACCACTGTGGCCGTCCGTGCTGAAGACACTGTGTGAGTATCCTCACCAATCAGATGGGAATTAGTGTATGGCTTTGGACAGGTGTTTATAGAGTCCTCCAAGGGGCCTGATATTAGCTCACAATAACCCAGTTCCACAATCACAAATAATTTATTTTCATCGAAAAACTATGCTAAAAATTATGAGCACATCCTGTGGGCCATGGATGTTCCTAAAACCGCCTGGTCCTCAGGTCTTACTCGTCAATAGTTTCCCTTACAGCCATCAGCGCAACCATTAAAACCATCTGGCGTTCAAAAAGAGCCTGCACAGGCAGCTCTTACAATTAAGTTCTTCACCCAACAAGGGAAGGTCATACAAAACGAACTGAACTCAGTCCTGATTCACAACTTTTATGTGCTCCTTGATCTGAATGCAAGCTGAGAATCTGAGGAAAACAATGTAGAATCAGACTTTCTGCAAAATGAAATTCTGAACTGCCAGCTCATCTCAACCTCCACGCCACCATCTTATACTTCCTCTTGTACTGGTGTAATGAACGTGAAGCAGTGGCTAAATATTACATATTCCATCTTGGGTTTGTATAGCAATGACCTTTAGATACTAAATGTTAAGTTACATGTTGGGAACAATAAGGTTTGATTTAATAATAAAGAAGTAGAGAAATCCATGCTATGAGATATAAAATATTATGACATAATGGAGAAGATGGATTTAATTTCTAAGAAAAACAAGGATTACAAAGAAAATCGGCACCCTTAGCTAAATAAATAATTTATTTCTATTTTAAATTGGTTGCTTTGATCATAAGATTTTATCAATCTCTGTTTCACTTTAAATGCAGAGATTAAAGCCTCTCATTGATGTTCTTTTGTTCAATCATTTATTTTCTTTGGGGGCTCAAGAACTCCTGATGATTTTGTTTTTTCTATGACAGTGGATTCTTTTTTACTTCCATGCTGGAAGCCAAAAGATTAATCCTTTGGAATCTCAATGAATCACCTAATTAGTAACTTACTAAAAATGAAATAAGTTAATTATGTGTAATTTCTTCATAAAGATCAGATGACAGGCAAATCACTTTCCTAAGGCTATTCTTTTCATTTGTTGCGTAAATGAGAAAAACAGAAATCAAATAAAGTTTCTACTAGTGCTGATGGCACCACAATAAAATAATAGATTTCTAGGTTATTCTGTTAGAATCATTAGCTCAGCATGAGCCCTTCTTGTATGTTAGTAATTAAGACAGCATCCACCCTAGAACAAGAATTGATGAACATACTCACAAGCCAATCTCTAAAATGCATGCTCCCACTAAAACCGAGTAAATCCCACTAACATAAACTAAGGATCTACTGAGCACAAGGTAGTGTACATTCTCACCTCAACACTCATTCTGTAAGCTTGGTAAGTTGCTGAAATTCTCTAAACTTCAATGTTCTCATCATAGAAGAGGAATAATAACCTGCAGCATTCTTTTTCATTACTGTGAAAAGGAGTATTTGGAATAACCAGTATTTAAGGATGTTGATAGGAACGCTTGTGGGTGAGCACTGGGAAGTGCACCCCTCACCATCCAGGTCAGCACAGGTGAAGTGGACATGCATGGCAGGCATGCTTACAACATATGTCTCTGTTATTGTTATTGCTTACTATTCTTTGGTTAGAGAGTTAAAAATAAGTTGGATGATGACCTGTGGATATGAAGACAATTTTTAGGAACCACAGTTAGGGAATTCACCAACATGGCCCCATGGGGCCTTCACTCAGCTTTGACTTACATAGAGCAACCAAGTCTCAGACCCAAGCCAGCCTTAATGTGAAGAGCCTAGATCTGCCTCTGCTATCTCAGGTACACATCCCTAGACAGATGACCTCAGAAGCAAGTATTATTATCTGTGCTTACAGTTATATCTGTACTGTAGTCACTGGTCTGCTAGTCACCGGTCTGCCTACATTCTACCATTTTCTAGTTGCTAAAAATCAGCCAATATTTCTTTTAGTTATGGGATTACTTATACAGATTAGTAAGTGAATATTTGCACTCAGGTCTCTACTAATATAGACTCAGTTAAACATATTAACAATTTATTTTGAAAAAATTTAAAAATTAAGAAAGCCTCCCAATATGATTATTTCTAACTCAGTTATAATTACTAGGTAATTTACACAAAGGGAATAAGTAAAATATTTCAAAAAATTAGTAAGACTTCCTATCACTTTTAACAGTAGTTTGTGCCTTTTACTACAGAAAATTGTTGGAAAGAACCCTTTTGCTATAGACATCTTGCAAGCAAATTCAGAGTGCTTAATCATGTGCATTTTGTGTCATTTTGCTTAATTTATTTGATTCTATCTATACTGAAGATATTTTGTGAGTTTTTGTGCTTCTTCATTATGACTTAAGTGTCCGATTTTGCTTTATCACAACAGAAATAAATATGTGAATGAAGATATTAAGTAAAACTATATATATGTATCACAAGACACCTTGCGACCTCACACTTGCTTTTCCATTCTTTCCTAGCTGCCCAGGTCACCTGATTCCTCTGCAGTTGATCCTACATGTCAATGCCAGTGATTTTTTTTTGACAGTGATTTCCTCCTGGCATGCACCCTTCACACAAATAAAGTGACTCACCCGTTGATCCGATTGTGTGGCCTTTCAATGGACGTTCTCCCTGGTCACCAGCACTCCTTCTTGTTTCTCTACAGCCAGAACTTTATGTTGTGGCATACAAGAACTCCCGTCTTCTCATTGGCCGCCTGTCTCCCCCGGCTGCTGCTTTACTTCCTTGATCAGTTTCCCGATGTGAAAGGCGCACTATGGCCTCAAGTTGTCCATAAGAGTTTAATAAATCTGGGGAACTGTGTCACTGGCCCTTTTGAATATTAAAAGTTCTGAGGAGTCCTGGATGCTTTTAAGCCCCATTTCTCAAATCTCCCTGTCCATGGAAATCTGATTAAGAAAACCCCACCAAAACACATACATAAAATGAAAACTTGCATCAGTCATCATTGTACTAGGACTGTTTTGACCTCTTTTAACCTTTGTCCTGTTCTGTCCAGGAGGCTGTGCTGACAGGTTTCCCCCCACACACAGCTCCATCCACGAATGGAGGCTAAGGTCACCTGAACGTTACATTTTAGCAGCCTTTGTACCCTGCAGACACATATGAAGCTTGAGTTAAATACATTTTTCTCCTTTCTTAGTGAATTTCCATGTTAACTATCACCCAAATCACATTTCACAGCAGACCTTAGAAAGGAGCTTTCCCAAACATGCCAACCTCAGGAGCCCAGCCAAGCCAGCTGACGCTGGGGGATGACCTGGGACAAAGAGGCCACTGACCAGTCACTTCTGAGGGAGGATGTTCTTGGAAAACGTCAAGGAGATCCAAGCTACTGAATAAAGGAAAACGATCCCCGATACTAAAGAAGAACCACAGGTCAAGGGTGAGGTCTGAAGCTTAGAGAGGTTGAGTTTGGAGGCCTCATGGAGCCAGGCTGCTGCCCTCTGCACCTCCTCCTGGGCAGCAGGGGCCACCTGCTCACACCAGACGTGAGGTCAGGATTTGCAATCCCGGATTACAGACACACAAGCAGCTGCTTACAAAGTCTGGGAGCCCTCCTTCTGGTGGAACTAGCTTCAGAGACCATTTTTACTATTATTGCATAAAAATAGACATTTTAAAATTCTTGCAGTTCACTTAACTTCATGTTAAAAAGCTCACATTGATGGTTATCCGTGGTGGTGGTGGAGGGTGCAATGGGGTACATACACACACCTCACCCTCCCTTTCTCTCCCCCATCCCCTGACCAGGCAAGGAGGGTGCTAGTCCATCTCATGGCAAAATCAGCTGGACAATGGTCATCAGAAAGCATACCTTTTCCCTCCACCCGTTCCTAGTTTATTTTCCCCCATGTTTTAGAGGTGGACAGAAGCAGAGGCAGATGAGCCATGGTGCCCTTATTTTGTAGGAACAACACAGTCCCTCAGCTTGCCTCTGTCTCTGTATTTATTTAATTTAGGGTCAAAACTACCTCCTGAATAAAAAACTAGTGAGACTTAGAGTGCAACTTCCCACCTGGCTGTTGGATGTTCTGCCAGAGGTCTTGCTGAAAGTCAAGTCAACATGATGCCCTCTACCCCTCCTCATCCAGCTTGCCCTGAGAGCACTGAGGGAGTCATTGCACCCCCGCCGGCCAGCCCTGTACTGTAGCAGTTTTCCAATGGTGACATTCACTTGTCACTGAAAGTCACTTGGTCTTATTTTTAGTCCTATAAAAAATACTTTAGGAATGTTTTGTTCTTAGGTGAAACTCTTGATCACTTCATTAATTACTAAGTGCTGATAATCAGTTTGATAATCAATATTGCAACTTTTCTATAAATGAAAGTCAGGTTTATACAAGCATGTGGTTTACTGGATTCTGCCCTCTGTCCCTCTGTCCCTTTAAAAATGCTCCGTATCGTCCTCTGTGCCGTGGCAGGTGTGCAGCTGAGAGACCTTCTGTTGTGCCTGGACCCTGAGCGCTGGGTGTTCCCTGACCTGGGTGCTGTGGGGACTCTTAACGTGTGACCACCACTTCCAGCTATTCTACTTGTTGAGTTCACAGAAAATCCAGGTTTCTCCTTCGCAGCTGGTGCAGTGTCCATCCCTGCCCTCCCTGCCTCGCCCCCAGCCGCTCTTCCGGGCAGTTTGAGGCTCTCCTCCTCCTCTCTCCTGGTTCGGATGCCAGGCTCTTCTCTCTGATACCTGATTTCCCATCTCAACTTAGAAATCTATTATCTGTGCGGGAGAATACTGAAGGAAAATAAGGAAAAGATGAGACATGTTCTCCACGTGCTCAACCTAACTCTTCATTATCTTTGTCCCCAGTACGTTCATTTTTCTTTGTGTGTGTGTGTAAGAAAAGTCTCTAAATATATATATTTATTTTTCCTAAGCTCCATCTTATTCTGGAATACTAACAATCAGATATTTTTCTTACAGTTGATTCTCCCAGGACCCTCTGCTTTCTGAATAATTCCTGCTAAGGTGTCAAAGGCTAAAAAGGGCTGGAAGTGCGGACCTTCCTGGAGGGTCTTTCCTAGTTTGCCTTTTCAAGACAGCTTTTAATTCCTCACCCCTAAAGAGGGCACCCAATGAGGACTTCAAGTCTTCCTTCTTACTGAGACGATAAGGGAAGGGCTTTGGAGGGGAAACTGCTTTCACTAAAGCCCCACTACTCACAGAACAGACATTTTAAAGTTTGTAGCTATCATAAGTCCCTTGACCCTGTAAACAACACAAAGAAAAGTCAATAGCTGGAAATGTCATCCATATTCATCACTATGGACTTCAGACAGCCACTAAATGAAGGCAGGACTACTTCCCTTTGTCTTGAGAGGTTTCCAAAATGGAGCTAATCTGATTTTTCAGCTCTTCTTTCCCAATCTGAGCTACTGAGTTTGATAAATTTTCAATGTATGAATGTTTTGTGGGTCATTTAAAGCACTGATTACAATGTAACCTGAAGGAATTAAGAAAACACCAGCTAAATGCAGACATTCTAATGAGCAACATCACAAACTGGGTCCTGACACAGCGTGTGCAGTCAGAGTAGGGATCAAGTCCCCACTTTGGCTCTGGGGAGCTGAGTGTTCTGGGGCAGGACACTTAACTTGAGGCTGCTCACGGCACAATGGTAACGGCTACCTGAGGGTGGGATTATGAGTATGAGTAGGGAGAGGCGTGAGTGAGTGCTCAGCACAGTTCCTAGCACACAGTGAAGAGCAGTGCTTACCACTGTGAGATATTAAGTAGAAATATGTGACAAAATTCTTTGCAACAGCTTTAGGTGTCTTAGGTTCCTAGAAATTTCCAGTTTGCCTCATCAAAAAAGAAAAAAAATAGCCATTATTTGTACTGGGATCCTAGATGCATGAGTCCCTATGCTCACTCATTCACTTTGTTCTTTCCATCTGTATTTGATGCATAATTCACCCCCTATTAAGCACATAGGATATTAGAATTTGGAAACCAGTAGTAAGCAAGACAATGGATATTGTCCCTGCACTCAAAGAACTTGGTAAAATGGTCTCATTTCTGAAAAGGAAAGGAACTAAGAGGTGACAAGAGGCATTTACTTCGACATATCTCAGTAGTCCATAAAGGAAAATTAGTTCAGTCACTTTACAACCATTAGGGTGCTGTCATAGAAAAATACAATCAACCAAACAAACTTCTCCCCACCGAAAGTAAAAACCCCTGGAAGCAGTAACTGTCAGTGAGGACGTGAAGAAATTTGAACCCAATGCTGATGGGAAGGTAAAATAGTACAGGTGCCATCGGAAACGGTGAGATGGTCCTTCAAAAAAACCAAAATGGAATTCCCATGTGATCCAGAAGTTCCACTTCCGAGTGGACATGCAAAGATCTAAAATCAAGATCTCAAATATATATCTGAATGCCATTTGTACATGCATTATTCACAATATCCAAAAGGCAGAATCAACCCAAATATCCATTGGCAGTGAAATATAAAATAAGCAATATGTGATATACACAGATAATGAAATATTATTCAGCCATAAAAAGGAATGGAATTCTCATACATGCAAAATATGGATAAATCTTAATGACAAGATGACAAATGGAATAAGCCGGACACAGAGGGACCAAAAAAATCTGATTCTACTTATGCAAATTATGTAGAGTAGTCAAATTGATAGAAAAGAGAAAGTAGAAAGGCAGCTAGCACAAGCTGGGAATAGGGCAACAGGAGCTTTGTGTTTGATCACAGTGTGCTTTCACTTGGGATGACGAAAACATCTGAGGATCAACAGTGGTGACGGTTACAAATAATAAGACATGTGTACTATTGCCACTTAATTTCAAATTTAAAAATAGTTAAAAGGTAAGGTTCATTTAGTGTATTTTTTGACCAAAATAAAAGAAAACATACATTCTGTGAATTCAACGTCTAATAGGAAGTCTTCACTGGAGTAATTTTTTTTCACATTATTATTTAGGGAACCTTAGCTGTTACTAGATTGGCTGAAATAAACCTAATATTGAGACAGCAGCAGCAGAGGACATACTTCTTCTTGAAGTGATTTTTTTAAGTGCAGTAAGCCATTTGCATGTCTTCTCTCATCCTAGGAAAGTTCTCCCTGCTAGATGGCTTATTCCTGCACCTCTCCAGAGAAGCCAGGGGGTCATGGTGGCCACCCAAGGCTAGATGTGACGAGGGATGCAGGACATCCAGAAATATTAAATAAAGACAACACATTTCCATAAAAGGATCAAGTTTCATAATATTTACTCCATTTCTCCAAAGTCATATTGAAATACAGATGTTGTAAGAACTTTGAGGCTGCCCCCTACCCTTTACAGCATCACCTACAGGTGTGCACAGAATCTAATGAAGCCCTCCCCTGCTCCGGAGGTCGCTATTTCCAAGAAGACACTGCTGAGGCATGTCTCTGTTTATCTTCTTCAATGACAGAGAAAATTAACAGTCTGCTTTAAAATTCAGCTTTTTGTTTAATATGAAATAAGTCGTTTAAAAGATTTTTGTCTTGCAAAACAAATGATAAGACAGAAAATGTACCTCTCCAAGAAACAATACAAGTTTAAAACACAAGAATAAATTTTAGATTTAGTGAAATTCATATGAGAAAATACTAGAAATATTTATTAAAGAAAAGCAGCCTGTGCTTCTAGATTTCTCAAGTACGCCTTCAACCTTAAACCTGATGTCAAGGGAAAAAAAATCACATCTTCCAAAAAATTGCACTTTAGTACTTGAGTTGGAGAAAAAATCCAAGGCTGAATGTACCTCACGTGTGATTAGGTGTGGACTATCTTATACTTCCTTCATAACATGATTGAAAATAAAATGAAAAAATATTTAAACCTCTTTCTCTCTCCCACACATACTGCTGCCTTCTAGAATACAACGATGACAGAATTTCTAATGAGTCATTTCTAAGATGTGGCTTGTTACTCTTATTATTTCCTTGAGCCCACATTTAATGGGCACCTGGCCTGCCTCGGCTCTGTGATATGTGACTCCATGCTGACATGAACACACCGAGGGTAGTTCCTGTTCTGATGCACATTAGGGCCAATCAGCCCACCTGACACAGCTCACTTCTCACGGAAAACATCCCAGGGCAAAAATACCTTTCCTCCCTTCATTCTATTACTTTTCCTAGCCCCTTAACTTCTGGTTTCCTAGAGTAGAGAGTCATGATCCCATTTCTGATTTTCCCTTTATGTTCACCATATGGAAACTAAATAATGTATGGTCATTTACCTTCTGAGCTAAAGAAGATCTTTGCTAACAACCAACATTAATTTTAAAAGATTCTAGTGTTTGGGGAAATGGTTAAATAATTTTTCCCTCTTAAACTGAAATTATTGAATTAGGCATTTGGGGAGAATAAAAATATGATTGGGAGTGATGGAGAGATATAAATTTGTGATTAGGTGATATTCTATCACTTTTTAAAAACTATTTAACTTTGCTATGCTAAATTATTTGTTGCAAAAAGCTTTAGGCTAGGTGATAGATAATTGAAAACTTGAAAAAGAAATGAATCCACTTAAATGAATTCCCCAAACTCAATATCCTTAGGTTAAACAACCATAGACAGATTTTCAAAATTTGCCCAAGGAGCCAATAAATATTGAATGCTACTTTATTAAGGGAAATCGGGCACACAGACTATAATCAAAATCCAAGGTAACATCAACTGCTTCATATTAGATACAGGAGTCTTTACAAGACTGCTAATTGTCCTCAATATTTACCTTCCTTCTCTTGCTTAGGTCCAGATGCCTCCCTGGGTACTGGGCTGCTCAGTCTCCATCTGAGCTGGGTGTAGCCATACAACTAACTTCAGCCAATGACATGCTTCTGCCTAAGTGCTGCACTTCCGGGAAGTGACCTAGAAGGGAGAGGGCCAGACCCCCTCTTCTGCTCTTTGGAATTTGGATATCTGGAGTTTTATAAAGGGAATAGTGAATGCTGATGGTAGTAAAGGAGAGAGGTGGAAAGAGCACAGCTTTCTGGCTCCATGGAGCAATAAAACGGCTCCAAGGGTCTACTCTATATATTCTTTGCATAAAGAATTAATTTCTGTCATTCAGAACTGAACCTACTTCATAGTAATAGCACATTTTACCATACTTTAAAAAATAGGGTGCTGTTGTGTGACAAACCTAAAAAGTTCATGGCAATGACTACTCTAGGCATGAAGTCATGAAGATGTGGGTACCCAGGCTTGGAAAGCTGAGGACTTGGTTACTCCATTGCAAAATGGGGGGTCAAGTCACCCACTGTTACTTTTTGGTAGGGAAAGCCACGTGCCAACTGAAACTTTTACTGTTAGAACTCTTAGGGAACATTTAGAAGCTGACGTGCAATGGATCATTCTTGCTGTGTTCAGCAAAGTCTTCAGGGTAGAACTAGTCAGCGTGCTGGCTGAGATGAAAGTAGAACTTTTAACATGGAAGGTGCTGTCTGTTTACAATGGCAATCCCCCATTCAGGAGTTTGAACAGGTTTAACATTTTAAAAACTGCACTTTAAATGTAATGGCTGCCATGAGGTTAACATGGAGAAAAGTAAGACTGTGGCCTCAAGACCTCTCCTACCACCTGCAGATAACATCTCTTATCTACCAGATATCAGGAGGCTCCTGTGGCAACGATCAGATTAAGGATGCCCCTTTTTCAGGGGCTCAAGGAAGCTCCCCATTAAGTTGAAAGGTGAGGGGAAGACAAGAAGGGATCAGCACATGTCATGAAGGGGATGGACGTGGCTCACCTCCTTGAGAACTGGTAGAACACAGAGGTGAGACGAATAAACAGATAGTCACCACACTTCAAAGGACATCAAGAACAGACATGCAGATGTGAGTACTTGTACCTAGAACTGCCTAAAAAAACAGATGAAATAAAAAACAGATGACTACAACAATTCTGAGGAAAATTATGTGGACAAAGATACCACAAACATGGCCTGCAAAGATTTATGGATGTTTAATGACAAAGGCAACACCTAGGAACCTGAATCAGTAATTGCGGGAGTCAGCTATGAAGCATGCAGCCCACAGTACGAGGACAAACGTCCCATCTCAGACATGGTCACATAGCACAATGGACCAGGAAAAAGCTATTGGAGAGTAAAACCATAGTTCACAAGGGCAGTAAAGAAGTTGTTCTTTGCTATTGCTACCTAGAAAATTGCTATGGACCAATGATTCTGTGTGTGTCTTGTACCTTTATTTTTTCAAAAGAGTGTGCATTGCCATAATGATCAAATTAGCTTACATATCACTGGACCACAAGGAATCAAATCTTACATAGACGTCTACACATCAGCCAGAAGTGAATTAAGTTGAAGGAAGTTCGATTTTTGGGTTTGCCTCTTTGAAAAAGAATATTCTACATATGGAAAGAAGAGTAAAAATGGATATTTACAATTATCAATATTTCCACAATCAACTGAAAATATCATTATTCTTCACCATCTATTTTAATAGTAGTAAAATTCTTTCCTTTCAGTTGGGTACTTGTATTTCTAGAAGAACTGCATTACCCAACAACCACCTTGGCGACTAGGTACAGCCATGTGACCCAGTGCTAGTCATCTGGATGTATGTAGTAGGGTCTTTAGCATGTTCTAGGAACTACTCTGAAGGAGAGGAGTTCTGTATGCTTTTCTTTCTTTCTTTCTTTCTTTCTTTCTTTCTTTCTTTCTTTCTTTCTTATTTAGAAAGTGAAGGTAATGACTGAAGTTTAAGAAGCCACCTTGAACCACAAGTTACATGTAATGTGCTAAATATGGAGGAGAAATGAAATAGACTGGGACCTGTCCAGTTAGTTTGCAGGCTAGCTGCCCACCACTTGCTTTTGGAAATAAAACTTTTTTGGAACACAACCACATCACTTGTGGCTGTTTTGATGGCTGCTTTTTTCCATGAAAACTGAGTTGAGAAGATATAATGGAGATCACATGACCCCCAAGCCCTCTATGACCCTTTGCCAAAAAATTTCAGTGATTCCCAAACAACTTTTTTTTTTTCTTAAGAAACCTTGACATTAAAGTGTTCATTCCTAGGTGGGCACAAACCTGGTGATGCTTGATAGAAAAAAATCATGTTTTCTGGTATTGTAAAATGTCACACCAGCCCTTCTACCATGTTTAAATCATTATTTAATTTCTGTCATGTACAGCCAGACATTAACTTCATACATTGGAATTGCTATTTTTCCTATCTTCAAAAATAATACTCTTACTGGTATGGTATTGTCAATATAGAAGTTCTAAAATGAATATTACTCATATGTAAGTAAGTACAAGGAAAAAAAGAGCGATAATATATTTAAGTGATGTTTACCATTTTATTTGACACATCCCAGAAATAAACTTTCCTAGTTTTATATTATAAATGTATATATGTAAAATATTTTTAAATAAAGAAGTATAATTGGCTGAAAATGTTGATATTCTTGATGTAGTAAAAGGTCTCCTTTTATTAAACCCAGTTTAGGGACATTGTGTTTAGGGACACCTATGCCAGAACGCAAAATCTGTCAATCAATAAGGAGAAAAAACTTAAGTTACATAAATAACAACTCTGAATGACAAAAATTTGACATAAGTGGTATATTAAAAGATTTTTTGACATTTCAAGAAGCTAGGAGAAGGACTTTTACAAGTTTTTTGTGGGTATTTAAAAATATTCCTAATAAATTTCCTTATTCCTTCTCATTCACTCATCTAATTCCTAGTTTGCTACCACGTGAGGCTCTTCTCTATTTTAAATTGGAAAAATAAATGCAAAAACATATTATTCTAAAGCAAACATTTCCCCTTCTGTTTTGAAAATAACTTAAATTTTTATGTAAACACTTTTCAAGTATTTTTCACATATTTTTTTCTAGGACTGAAAAAACGTGTCTGTCCTCACTGGTTTTTACACGTTATACTTGATTACTATAGAAAATCCTAACAAAAAAATTTAAAAAATTAAACACAGAGAGTTAGGAGTTGCCAAAATTCTACTTCTCTTCTGTTAGAGCTGGAGGGGTGGGTGGGGACAGGGGGAGGTACGCAAAGGAACTGGAGAAAGCAGAAGGTAAGAAGGGGCCAAGCTGGCAAAAGAGAGCAGTGAGCGGGCTCTTCCAGGTATAGAGTCAGGTAGACGGACATCAAAGTGTGAAATGTGATATATCAAGAACTATGTAATATTTTGAACAACCAACAATAAAAAAATTAAATAAATAAATAAATAAATAAACAGGCAATCCCCCAATTCCTATGTATCTTTGCGATTTGTTACGTGAACTCTGAGTGAAAGAAGCCCCATCTATGCAAGCTCAAAATTAAAGAATCTGACTTCAGCCCGAGGCTGGGCCTGGGGGAAGACTTCCCTGAAGAAGCCATGATTAGGGTGAGATTTGAGATGGAAGTTCAGCTGCTTCTCAACTTACACGGGGTTGATGTTCCAGCAAATCCACCCTGAGTTGATGATATAAGGCAAAGATGTGTCCAGTACCCCTGACCCACTGACGCTCCAGTTGGTAACACAGTACCCTGTGGAGTACTGGTCGGTCACTCTCCTCACTTCCTGGCTGACTGGGAATGCTGCTCGATGACGCCTCTGCATCCAGAGTATCATAGCACCTGTCCCTGGCCCATAGAGGACCAAATGTCTAAATTTGAGGCGTGGTTTCTCCTGAATGTGCATCACTTCTGCACCATCACAAAGTCACAAGCTCGTGAGTTGAACCCAACATCTGGAGTTGGGAACCACCTGTACTTGTCCTGTGATAAAGAATATTCAAGACAGAAGAAATAGAATGTGGAAAGTCCCCGACAGGAGGCTCATGGCACTAGAGCAGGAAGCAGGCGGAAGGGTGGGAGTGGACCGTGTGTGTAATGCAGAAAGCAGCCAGGCTGCGCAGGAGCACTGTAGCCCAGGTTTTAAATGTGCATGGTCATCATCAGAGCAACAGGAGGTCCCTGAGGGTTTGACAAAGTCTGCATGAGAACTGACTGAACAGGGACCAGAATGGGCTGCCATCCTCAGAGCATCCTGCAGGGAACTATTAAGTGGTCCCAGAGAAAACCCCGTCTACACTGGAGGAAGTGGGTTCTAAATACTTAGGAGCCTGTTTTAGTCAGTTCTGTTGCCTCTGTGACCAAACATCTGACAAGAACAATTTTAGAGGAGTGAAAGTTTATTTGACTCACAGTTCCAGAGGCCTCAGTCCATAGATAGCGATTCCATTGCTCTGAGACCCAGGGAAGGCAGAGCATCATGGTGGAAGAGTGTGGAGGGGGAAAGCAGCTCAGGACATGGCTGTCAGGAAGCAGAGAGACAAGGCTCTGCTCACCAGGAACAAAACATAAACCCCAAAGCCATGTCCTCAATAACCAATTTCCTCCAGCCACATTCTACCTTCCTTTGTGACCATCCAGTTAATCCATTCAAGTGGATGAACATGCTGAGTAGGTTGAAGCTGTCATAACCCAATCGCCTCATCTCTTAACTTTCTTGTATTGCCTCACACATAGCTTTTGGGGAACATCTCATCTAAACCATAACATAGCTGAATGCTCATGGGGGGGTTGATCGTTTTAGTAGTTATATACTTAAATGGATAGGGTTGGGAAGGATTGGCTATGCTGCATGGAGTTCAAACTGCCAAGACTAAAGCCGTTCAGTACCTCAGTGGAGGGTAAGAGTGTATTCACTGGTAGGGAAGACATCAGTTAGATTTAGGAGAAAGAAATATTAAACTTTTACTGCATGGAAATATTTTACCTTCACTTAAGTAAAACCAGGTCATTAGCATTTTCTCATATCAGCTAATATTTTTCACAACCATGGCTTTTGAGGACTGCATAAAGCTCCATCCCACAGACTTGACACAGTATCTTTCTTTATTTTTCTATTATTACTCAATCAGGTGTTCCTAATTGTTGATGTCTGTGGAGTTGCAAGAAGCAATCTTGGATCTAACCACTTTATTCTATGATCACCCCATCACAGCCATAATTTACATTCCTTCAAATGAATATGAATCAAAATCCATAGAACTGTAAATTTTGCTATGCATACTTAAATCTTAATAAACTTGACTTAGGAAAGTGACAGAGTGCCAGCCTTCTTGTATCCTCAGTCAGAAACTAGCTATCCAGATCAAATCTTGTCAATTTCATCAACTCTCTTATATTGCTACGTCGTTTAGAAGTAGTTTTTGCTTTGCTGATCTTCCAACGTTATTTCTAACCTGCCACTTGATGCGGTTGACCTCACACCATTGCCTAGTGTTCCATTATTTTCTAAGACTATCTTTTTCTCTCTTCTAATCCTAACCAACAAATCTGTTTTCTTCCTGCCTTCTGATCCCCAAATCATTGCTTACATCGATGTTTCTCCAAGAGGGAGGCAAAATGACAGGTACTGAGATCACTCCCAGCTATGTACTAAAGAAAAAGAAGAGCACGTGTGCCTGCAAAACTTTGCACATGGATATTCATCCCAGCACATCAGCTCAAAGTGGAAATGTCCAAAGGACCCTTGACTGGGAATGGATAAACAAAATGTCACCCAGCTATGTCACTGAATATTATTTGCTATAAAAGGGAATAGTTTTGGGCTCATGAACTGAATAAACTACAATTGAATAATCTTTGAAAATATTATGGGGAGGGTAAGAAGCCAGTCATAAGTGATAACCTATTCTGTAGTATCATGTATTTAAAATGTCCAGAATAGATGAATCTATAGAGACAGGAAGCAGAATAGTGGGGTCCTAGGACAGGGAAAATTCAGAGTGGCTCCTAATGGGATTGAGGGATCTATTGGGCCAGGGCGGGGGTGCGTGAAAATGAGTTAAAGGGGGTTGTGGTGATTGCAACAAAACTCTCGGAATACACTAACAACCACTGAATTGTACAACTTAAGTGGTGAATTCCATGGTATGTGAATTCCATGTCAATAACGTGGTTAAAAAAAGAGAAAAGAAATCATCTGGATGACTTCTTAAGTGCAGATTTCTGGGCCCTACTTCTGGCATAACGAATAAAATTTTAACTAAGGACAAAACCAAGGCTATTGGTCAAGCACCCTAGAAAATTCTTATGCATATTAAAGCAGGAGAGCTTGCTCTAGACATGGATGATCTGAGCCAATACAGAACACCTCCCTCCACCTGCTGGTCTTTGAGTTTCCTACCAGCCTTGCGAGTCGCAGAACCACTTCTATTTATCGTAAGCTTCCTCCTGGCTCACTGCTGCTTCCCTCAGCGGGAGAGATCCCTTGCACCCTCAAGCTTGCCTGAAAACTCTCCTCCTTTTGATCTTTCAACAAACACTTTTTTCCACCTATGCCATTAACTGAGTATTTTCCAGGAGCCAACCTCCCCATTTACACATAGTTTTCTGCCCTTCAAATAATCTTTTCTTTGAAAGATCAAATCTAAAATCCCGTATACATAGTGAATTCTAGATTCACATCAGTTAGTTTGTTCAATAGCCCACAGAAAATAGGAACAATTTTGAGGGTATTACAAGATTTTGTTTTATCAGCGCCTTTCGGAGGCATCTAGCTTCTCCTGCTAGTAACGCCGCACGGTCCACCGTCGGCAGGGAGCATCTGTATTAAAATTTCATATTTGCGCACTGTTTGATCTAATCACGTCCTGTGAAAATGCTAGTGATCTTTATTCCCAACCTTGGGCCACTGTAAAATGAGAGGTAGCGAATATTTTTGTTGTTATACATTAGGTTCACTGAAAAAAAAATGTGCTGTAGTATTTTGGACACTAACTACATGTGTACCTGCAAGGAAGAAGATCAGAAGTCCAGATACGGGACAGAGTGAGAGATTTTTTTTCCTTTGATGGGGAATATATTTAAGTCAACATGACTTTAGGACCAGCCTGTGAGGAAGGCTGGCTTGAATCTACTAGGAAGGTGTTTGGCTAAACTCCCACACCTCACAGCTTCCCATGTCTAGAAGCACCCACAATTTCACCATTAGGGGTTCAGCAATTTTAGGGTCATGAAGGCCAAAAAAAAAACCTCACAGAATTCCCTATTCCTATAAGATTCCTTTGGGAGATAGATGATGATGATACTTAATTACTTGAGGTAGAGCCAGTTGTTGAGGTAAGTGGGGCCTCTCCGTGTAGAAAGAGAAAGTTTGGGGACAAAAATGTGGGAGTTTAACACAGACTCTATTTGATTTCTTCATGAGTGAACCAGATCAGAAAAAAAAAAAAATAGCTTATTTTTTAGTTGTCTCTTCTTTAAAAACAGTAACAACAAAAAGCCACATAACCAAAAAGAACTTATGTGCTAGTTCAAAGACAGAGGTTGACATATACATAATGGACTTCCTGGAGGAAGAATAAGACAAGATGCAGGACAAGTAGATCAAACTTGTCATCCCAATTACAGGCCTCAGAGTCCATTTTGGTTTGCTTCTGTATACCTAGAAATACTGTTACTTGAATTTTTAGTAACTGAAAAAAATTAGTACCTAAATTCATCTCCTGTTCTTGTTTGGCCAGAGAGACTTAGAAACACAAGCACAAATACCACCTTCCTTGGAAAAAGCCCCAACCCACAAACTTCTCTCTGGTTTGTATGGAAGAGATCTAAGACTGGTTTTCTTGTTTCTGTTGCATTAACAAATGATCTGCAGTCGCTAAGGAGGGCTGCTAGCCACATCTCTCTCCTTGCCTGAGGGTCAGAGTGGGCTCATCTGCCACTGAGGGTCCATACCATGTAGCAGGGTGCCCAGTGGCAATAATATTTAATTTACATATCATCAGGGTTACCTCTGTTTTTCCCACAATCAGAATGTTATGCTCTTTTAGGCTAGTGATTTTCAAGGAGCTAAATGATGGAAGGAGAAAAGAGAAGAGCCCATTAATAAAGGGCAACAGAGCCAAAATGATTCTTGAAATGTTTTGTAATTTTATGACTTTTTTTTCTTTGAAAAATTCACACGATTCTGTCTGACATCTGAATATCCCCACCACAAGCCAGTTGTTAAGAGCCAGAACAAAGACAAAGGCATGTGGAATTTCACAATAATCCTAAGGATAATTAGTCCCTATCATAACTCTAGTCCAATTTTACTTCTGGGAGTTATAAAACGTCTTGGGGGCCGAGGGCTACGTAGTGAGCACTCTCCTCTCTCCAAGCAGCGGGCAGGTTCGGATGAGGTTAATACAGTCAATTTCATTGTGCAGCTCCCTTCCTCTTCTTTGCCCTTTTCTTTTGTGCATATAATTGGAAAACAAATGAAAAAAAATGACCAAAAGTCCTTTGGGAATGTGACTGAAAAAGAAGTGTATCTGCTTGCTGGTGTTCTCATAAGAGAAAAGAGAGGACTTGAAAATACACCTTTTAAAAGTGGGGAAAGGATTTGCATAGGCCCCGTAAATAGCGACTCAAATATTTCACGAGTAAATAAGAGTCTCTAGGTTATTTCCACAACTAAGGGAGAACCAACTCTACTAGATAGAAGGAGGGGTATTACAATTTAACAATGAACCAGAGTGAAATATTAAAAACACAAAGGAAAAAAAAAACTTTGATTAATTTGAAAGTAACAACAAAAAAAATAATTCCAATTATTTCATAGTGTCTGCCAACCTAAATTAAGTAAACAACTGTTCACAGACATTACTAAGATCTTAAGTTATGATTTTCTCATTTTTCATTCTGGAATTTAATAAATTGTTAGTTGATCAGGAAAACTTGGCTCTTACCATTAAAACAAAAATGAGCTAGGTTTGAACTCTGATTCTACTACTTTTTACTGGTACATTTTTAATATTTTTACTATTTTATATTACAGAACGTACATGATTGCATCTGATCTAATACAGACTTTCTTTGCTCTGCATGCCCATGGGAAGTTGTGCAGGGCCAGTAAGGTAATAATGGAGCGCCAGTAAGGTAATAATGGAGCGCCAGTGGCTCTTCTCTGCCTGCACAACCAGTGGCACTTCATTTGGGCAGCAGAATCTGACGATGTAAGTAGATGGAGATAAGAAGGCCTGTAGCCCTGTGCACGTAACCATTAAATGTATTCCATTCATTGGAATGGTGATTAATTTACTCAATGAATAACACTTATTAAGAACCTATTGTGTGTTAGGCATTTTCTCTCAACACTTGAGATATTTCAGGACACACAGAAGACCAGCATCTTTGTCCTCTGCAGGCTTTGTTGTCGGGAGACTCCAACAATAGACAGCCAACAGGATCAACAGTAGAGGACGTGGAGTGTGAGAAGGGGATGAAGGGCTGTGCCAGGGAGGGAGGAGAGTGGAGCAGACAGGTGGCCCAGGGCCGCAGGGCTGGAGGCGAGCAGTGTGAGGTGCAGGCCAGGCAGTGCCTGTGGGGAACTGAGAGCTGGTGCATCCCTGAGGAGCAGGGAATTCCTAAGGAGATCCACCTGGAGGAGTAGACCAGAGACATTCAGACAACAAAACCAAATCCATAAATAATGGCAGCTTCCAGAGAAAGAAGCGGCACAGTTGCAGGAGACAGCAGATCAACAGTCACCTGGGATGTGGCAGGAGGGAGCATGCAGAGCATTGGTGGGGGGAGTGAAGACTGAGGACTGGGGAAATACTGTCAGGTTGGACCCTGGGGACAGCTGAGCCACTGTATGAATGTGCTGTAACTCACTGAATTGTACACTTGAGATGGACGGATGATCAGACATGCCAATTTTATCTTAGTCAAATATTCCAAAGAGAGGACATAGGAACAGTAGCATTATAAAACAAAAAAATTAAATTAAAAATAAGCTTGTAGAAGATCTGGGAATTACAATTATAAAAGTGTTAAAACATTGTCTGCTATTTATTCTATGCATGAAATCAAATATCTGATTATATCTTTATTTGATGTCTCAAACCCAGGGCAGGTGGAAGTATTCTGTGATGGCTAGTTTTATGTGTCAATGTGAAGAGGCTTTAGTGTGCAATCTATGAAGTAAAGCATTAATCTAGGTGTGGCTGTGAACACATTTTGCAGACATGTTTAGCTTCTAGAATTAGGAGATAACTCAGGTGAGGTGGTGTACTCCTGTAATCCCACCAAGGGACAGGATTCCAGGTTTAGAGACAGCCTCAGAAACTTAGCAAGGCCTAAGCAATATAGTGAGACTCTGTATCAAAATGAAACATAAAAAAGAGCTGGGGATGTGGCTCAGTGGGTAAATGCCCCTGGGTTATATCCATAGTACCAAGAGAGAGAGAGAGAGAGAGAGAGAGAGAGAGAGAGAGAGAGAGAGAGAGAGAGAAGGAGATTGTACATTGTAGTTAGCCATGTAGGTGGGCCTCATCCAATCAGTTGAAACACCTTAAACACAAAACTGAAGATTTCCCCCAGATATTCATTAATAAGAGAACCAAATTCATTAATAAGAGAACCAATTATAATTATTCACAAAGTTATAATTGGTAAAACTAAGAAATTAGAGCTATGAATGCAAAAGCTATAAGTTCTATGAGGAAGAGATTCATCTTTTTGTTATGCTATATTGCCAGCATCTATTATTGTGTCTGAGATATTCTAGGGTCTCCATAATCCTTTTGGATATAAATGAATAAAAAAAGATCTCAGTTCTAATAGGAAAGGCAAATGTGGGGGCATTAAAACATGTTTGGAAGCAAAGTCTAAGGATTTGGAAAAAGAGATTTAGAAAAAAAAAAAAAGATTGACTATTAATTCACTAGCAAGGCGAAAACTGAACATTGATCTAATTATAGGAAGAGATTAAGGACTTAGATTCTCCAGGCAAGTCATGTGTGTTTTCTTTTGAAGGCATTTCTTGGGAGTAACTTTCATGTGCAAGACAGCAAATCTGCCAAGCATTTCTGAGAAATGTGGAGGGATCCGCAAGAGCTGCGGAAAGTCCCCATCAAGCCAGGGATCCCATTCTGCCAGGAGGGGCTGTACTCAGAGCTCTGGGCCCCGAGGATGCTCTCCTGAACTTACCTCTTAGGAACAATCCCCTGGGAACCTATGTCCTATATCTCTGACTGCAAGCCCACGCTCCACTGTTGAGTAAACACATGTTGTAGGAAATCCCAAGCTGGGTGCAGCATGAAATCAAAATGACTTAATTCATTATTAGTTGTGTGATTTTGGGGAAAACACCAAATTCTGAAGAGGAATGAGAGAGGCCTTCTGAGTAATCGTGTGTGGGGGGCCCGGGAGTGGCGGGTACTTTATTCCCAGCCTCATTATTCCCTCTGGGTAGAGTTTCTGACATGCTCATCCTTTGGTAGTGGTATCTTCCCACTGAACATGAATCAAGGTGAAGTTAGAAATTCCTCTGTTTCTGAAAATGTCTAGGTCAACCTATGAACACAGATGCTCCTCTTGTCCTGAAGCCGGGCCGGCTGGCTGACGTGAAGCCTGGACATCTTCTCCCTCACTCCCTGTGGGTTCCTTCCTGTGGGTGCCCTGCACACCAACGGTGCCTCCTCCTGGTGACCAGGCCTTTTGTTGTTGTTGATTCTAACATGTGTCAGAGGTGACTCACTGTTTCTTGCGTGTGTGAGCCTGGAATTCTTTCACTTTTTTCTTTCTTTTTTATTGACTTCCTTCCAGTTCCAGTTCCAGTCCTGGTTAGGTTGACGGCAGGATTTTCCTCTAGCGCGGGGTGCAGTAGACTTCGCTGGTGCAGCTGTTTGCTTCGACACTTCTACCTTTAGTTAGCCACGTCTTCTCAGACCTATGGTTGATGTTTAACTCCCATAGGATCCATCTTTGTAAAGGGATGACAGAGAATCCAGAGTCTGAGCCTCCTCTGAGAAGCGTGGCGACTTTCTCATAAAGAGAGTCCCAGAACAAATGCAGACCTTACTGTGGGCTGAGTGTGCCCTCCAGAAAGGCATGCTGGAGCTTTGCCCCAGGACCTGTGGGTGGGGCTTAACTGGGACCTAGCTATGGCGCAGAGGTAGCCAGTGATGACAGGGTGACCCTGATTAGGGTGGACCCTAATCTACAGCAGTGTCCTTGTCAGAAGAGGGGAATGTGGACAGAGACGGAGGGGAGAAGACAATGTGCAGATGGCGGCAGACACTGAAGCAAGCATCTGTAGGCCAACGGATGCCCCGGAGTGCCGCCAGCCCAAAGGAACCACCGGGAGTCATGCCAAAGGTCCCTTCCCAGAGCCTCCAGGCAGAGTGCAGCCCTGTGGCCACTTGGTCTGGACTTGGACCATCCAGGACTGTGGTAGTCACCTTGTTCACTGCTGTGACTAAAAGACCTGCCAAGAACATTTGAAGAGGAGGAAAAGTTTACTTGGGGGCTCAGGTTTCTAAGTCATGGACATCTGGCTCCATTCTCTGGGGTTCAAAGTGAGGTGGAGCATCATGGAGGAAGAGTGTAGTGGAGGGAGGTGGCTCACATCACAGTCAGAAAGCAGAGGCTCCACTTGCCAGATGCTAAATATATATCCCAAAGCCATGCTCCCTGAATGCCACCTCCTCCAGCCACATCCCACTTGCCCTCAGTTAGCACTCAGTTAACCCCGTCAGGGGATTAATTCACTGATTGGTCAAGGCTTTCACAACCCAATCATTTCTCCTCTAAATCTTCTTGAATGGCCTCACACGGGAGCTTTGGGGGACACTTCACATCCAAACAGTAACTAGGACTGTGAGAGAGAAAAATTTCTATTGTTTTAAACCATTAGTTTGTGGTTCTCTGTTACGGCATATTTAGTAAATCGAAAATATGCCTCAAGCAAGTTTGTTTAGGATTACATTTTCCTACCTTTAAAAAGATATGTCCTTTTTCATATGATATCAATTAATAAAACACTTTGCTCCCTAACATTTGAAGAGCAGCAAAAGGAGCTAGAAAACAAACTGCAGAAGGACAAGAGGCAACCTGGCCCTTTGGAAGCCTGAAGAGTGGATCCCAAACCTGGAGCTGCGAGGTCCAGTGAGCCCTCTGTCCATGACCTCTGCAGCCGGGGGATCCCTGACAATCTATTGCTAACCCAGAGTGTGTTAGATCCTTAAGGAAGCTTTTAGACATTCAAATTTGTGTAGGATGGTTTGCATCGCCCGATAATAAGCAGCCAAGGAACTCCACAACTGGAAACAAGCTTCCTAACAGCTTTAATGTAAAACAACTTTATATAGATGCATATTTGCATGTCTGTCCACTTAGCTATTTAAATCCATGCTCTATTTCAATGATCATGGAAAGGCTATTGTGATAGACTAGATGTTTGTGTTCCTCAAAATCCATATACCGAAACCCAACTCCCGATGTGATGGTATGAGGAGGGTGAGGTCCTCACAATGGGATCAGAGCCCCCATGAGGACAGAGAGAATGCTGGAGTCCTCTTTGTCTCTCTCCACCCCACCTGCATGATGTGAAGATAAAGTGAGAAAAGGGCATTCTGAAATCCAGGAAGAGTGTCCTCAATAGATACTCAATCTGCCAGGGCTTTGATCTTAGATTTCCAGCCTCCAGAACTGTGGGAGATGCACTTCCATGGTCTAAGCCATTCGCCCTGTGGGGTTGTCCCAGTGGCCCTGGCTGAAGAGACAGCTCTATATTGGTGAGTCTAGACTAGTAGCTGGAAGGGGTGTGCCCTCTACTAAATGGCACCGTCCCTAATCCTGTCACACTCAGGCTGGTTCCCAAGGGTCTCCTCTCTCTGGCCAACTCCGCCTGCCTTGGCACCTTCTTGAGGGCTCCTCTCCATCCCCTGTTCCATAGTGCTCCTTTTCCAATAAGACCAACTCTAGAACTTGCTTACCCTTGCTATGTTTTCTTTTAAGTGAAAACAAAGGGGCTAATAAAAACAGCAAACCTAAGAAGTGCTACAAGTTTAAAAACCTTTCTCTAACAATCATGGGACCTGGCCTATCGAAAAGCCTGTCACCAAGTAATTGGTCAATAATGAAATATGATCATCACATTTATTATTCTCTGGATTGTTAAGATGAATGACAAGCTAGTAATTTCAGTTGAGAAGAGAGAAAAAAGTTCAAGCCACCACAACTTCTTTTGTTGAGGAAACATCTCAAATGACTCATTTCACTCCTATTCTGCCTTTTCCCAAGCAAGAACAAAGCACCTGATTGGCACTTAAACATCCAATCAGGAATGTTCATTAAAGAGAATTGAGACCTTCCCTGGGATTCTCAGGAAACCCTTAAGAGAGGCATATAACTACCCCCTGGTGAGAAAGTGAGTTTGCAGGTGCAGAGGAAGCTGCTCAAGTGGAACTTGGCTTCAAAAGTGACAGAGTGAGGACAGGTTTAGGGGTTTTGATGGGAAACTAAGCTCCACAAGCCTTTACTTAAGACTTTAGAGAAGGAAAACCATTTCTTTCCTTTTTTTTTTTGTTTTGTTTTGTTTTGAAATTGAGGAGAAAGAAATACTTCCAGTAGCACAAGAGCCGATCAGGGATCTTTAGATGATCCATGGCCTAAAATCTCAATCTTCCTGTCTCTGAATGAGCTTCCAAAATGACTTGAGACAAAATGGAGAGACCAGGAGACAGCCAGCATTACCATCTCCTAGGGCCAGACCTGGGTTACAGAGGGTATGTTATGCCAGGTTCACAGAAGAGATTATATTGGCATTTGACAGATGAAGAAAGTAAGATAAGTTATCAAAGGCTGACGGCACCTGAGCACCAAAGCTATGATCCAAAATCAGGTGTGCATGATTCCAAAGCTTGTGTTCTAGAACACAGACAGTCCTTCTGCCCTGGTATTAAGATACGTTCATGACAAGGTTTACAACTTAGAAAATTTTCAGCATGGACAGTATGCAGTTGTGTGTGTGTGTGTGTGTGTGTGTGAGAGAGAGAGAGAGAGAGAGAGAGAGAGAGAGAGAGAGAGAGAAGAGAGAGAGAGAAAATGTTTCAAGTGAAGTTAATCCACAGGCAGCACATATTCTAATCAGGAAGCCACATGCGGAAGGGGTCACCAGGTCACCAGTATTAGATCAGAAACATTGCAGCCATTCTGGAGCTGCCTACACCAAAGATTTCTGCCGTGTATTCTTTTGACTGATTTATTCAATGCCAAATTAGATTTTCTTTCATGATATTGATGGTGTGAAATTGGCATAAATGTTAGATAAATGCAGAAAAGGATATCTCAATAGTGAAATTATACATATTAATGATATATCATTTGCAAAACATCTCTTAGAGACACTCCACCTTATATGAAGATGGTTCCAAGGACCTAGTGAGACCTATGACCTGAGCCCTTAGAAATGGTTCTGGAGTTGGGATCTCTGAGAGATTTGGTGTCAGGTGTTTGCTTTTGAGGCTTTCTGTTGACTGGCACTGGCTCTGAATCCCACTGCCCAGTGTCACTGCTGCAAGAGAACATTTTATTGAAGGTGCAGCAAGTCAGAGAGCTTAGACTTCATTTGGCTTACAGGACAGTGTGTTAAGAGTGCTGTGAGTGTCTTCTAGTGAATGTGCACCTGATCAAAGTCTGTACATGGACAAGGACAGCCTTTCATTTCCCCTTGCTGCTCCTGGTAACAAAGCTGTAGGAGAGTGGGTGATTCTCAAGCATCTCAAACTTTACAGTGATTAACATTCTCTTTCAAAAAGAATCTAAAGATATGTCTATAAATTTCAAATGTGTCTGTCAGTCTACTCTTCAGATCTTTTTGTCAGAATCACTTAGAATTTGGAATTCTTCAATCTCTCAGTATCTTTTAAAGCTCTAGTAGTAGTAAGGCCTGAGAATCTGAATTGTAATGAGTTCCCCTGTGAGTCTATACACTCTGAGGATTCAGCCAACGAAGATATAACCACAAAAACATCAGGAACATTTGCTGACAGCCTGTCCCGGAGGCAGACCAAAGACCCAAGAGCAAGCCAATGTTCTTCTGACTTCTGGATTTAAAAATCAAACTCCGTAAAGCAATAAGAAATAGGAGACCATAAAACCCTTACATCCTGTGAATTTTTGGCCACAGACATGTGGCTACAGCTATTTGCCTACCAGTCTAGATCAAGATAGATGAGAACCACCACAGGCATTCAGCGAACCCATCCGTGGCCAATGGCAAGAGACAAGTAGAGATTGCTAGCAGCTTCTCAACTGACAGTCCTCTACAACTGCAAGGAGAACTCTTGGCCAAAAGCCCATGGTGTCAAATAACTTTTTGGAGAAAACCAGTTTGGCACTTAGGTTGCTTTTTTCTCATATCCATCAGACCTAGTAGATCAGAAACATTAGTTTGTTTACTCATAAGATATCAAAGTTTACAAAATCATGCAGTTTTTGATTCCAACAAACATTGTGCAGGACTAGTTCAGGACTCTGGTTTCTAAGATAGCACCCATAAGAAAGAAGTGTTGGCCCTGGACAGGCATCAGACAGAGGTCTGAGCTGGGTGCAAACTCAGTGGAAAGTTAGTAACGCTCCTAGGGCTTCTGATTCTACTTTTAGACAATTTTGGGGAAAAAAAAGGCTTGTCCTGCATATTTTATACTACTTGCTAATTCATTCATAAATATTTATTACTCCTATCTTATATTCCAGGAATTTTTCTAGGACCCTGGGGGACATAGCAGGAAACAAGACAGACAAGGTAATTGCTCTTATGTATGCTTACTCTAATAACTAGAAAAAAAGAGATGCACATAGTTATATTTAAATATATACTTACATAAGCAAATAAGTAGATATATGAATATTAATAAGAATATTTTCAGAGGCAAATATATGTACACATGTATATTTTAAAACTAAAACCAAAGTCTTTTCTGAGGATGTGATATGTTTTCTTAGATTTCACATTGCACGAGTTTGGATGAGAAAAACAATATCTAATGGAAAGATGTATTATCCCGAGATCTGCTGAGTTCATCTTGAAACTTCCCTTATTTAGCATGGTATTGGTTAACCAGTAAAGGATGGCATTCTTACCTCCAAAGAAGTATTTCTCTCCAGTTTTAACTTGAAGAGGACTATTTGTTCGAACAGCTGATGCTTCATCCCCATCAATGGTGAGAATAGCAAAGTTTTCCTTGGCTAGAAAACGAACCTCATGCCACTGACCATCATTCAACCCAGAACCTGAAAGGTACAAGATAAAAGTCAGCTTTTTATGTTAAGATGGTTCTGTTAAACACAGCTTTAAAAAATCATATTACTTTAAATTGACAAATGATAATTTTATTAGATTTATGGTTCACAGTGTGATGTTTTGATACATATAGAAATTGAATTAATTAAGCCAATTTAATTAACATTTCAGTAACCTCTCTTACTTGACATACTTTGAAATTTATTCAGTTATTTTGAAATATACATTACTATTGAGTGAGTTTCCCTAGGAGTTACTGGTCAAAGTAATAGTTCCAGCTACATGGGAGAAATAAACACAAATTTTAATATCAACAGAATTAATATTTTAGAAGTAAAACCATACATTCATCTAGAAAAATACAGTGCTGCCTCTAAATTTCATTATCTCGTGTTTCTTTAAGATTATATCTGGTTCTTTCATCCATTGGACTGAATAAAGCACAATCTAAGTCAATCAGGTGAAGAAATATGATTAAAATTATATCAGGATGGTTGTGGGTAAAGAATGCTGTGAATAAAGTCATTTGGAAAGTGACGATGAACTGTTTCAATTTCATAACATTTTCCGATTAGCTTTGCATGATCATACTCTCAGATTTATGGTTTTATCTAATTTTTCACTTTTAAAATATTGTCTACATTGGTTATTTTCTCTCAATAAACACCTGGCAAGGGTAGTTTATAGATATTAGGTACCAAATAAAAATGTGTGACTATGTGCAATTATATGTCCTAATTAACCACTAGTGATGACAGGAAGTAACAAAAGGATTTTGAGTCATTTATAAGAGGGCATTGTTAAAATGAGGTCAGTCATATTTCAGCAAATAAAAACCATCAAAATAAACCAACAATGTTCACCCTAACACTTACATTTCCTAATACAAAGATATTTAGTTGTAGACATTCTATTGATCACTCCAGTAGGTGACAATAGTTCAATGTCTGTTTGGTTTGTGTTCACTTTACAAAGAATAATTAAAAATATAAGGTACAAATAGGAGAGCAATCATAGAACGTAAGAACCTAGAGAGTATTTAGGAGACAGAGAAACTGAAGAGAGTGAGAGAGGTTTTATGTGACCTTGGAAAAAGAAAGCAATTCAGTTCTAGTCTACTTCAGATGGTATAATCTAAAGTACACAGGTTAAAGTTCCTGGAGCGTACACTTCATTTTCACAAAAGAAAGACTAGCAAGCAAAGATATTTAAAAATAGTGTAAATCCATGGAGCACAGAAGAAGGATTTAGGTGCCAGATAATTTATAACAGGAGCCTATAAACCACATCTGTGGGCCATAACTTTATTTTGGCCACCCATTTTTGTTTAATCTGTGGGATAAGAATGGTTTGTATATTATTAAAAAGTTGAAAAGAAATCAAAATAGTAATAATATTTAGTGACAAGCAAAAATTTCATAAACTCAATTTTAGCATCCATATACAGTTTCATTGAAAAACAGTCAAGTCCACTTGTAGAGCAGACAATTGCCGTACATTAACTGAGTCAAATAGTTGTACCAGGAATTATATGACCACAAAGTCTAGATGATTTACTATGTGGTTCATCCAGAAGAATAGCATTAGCTAACAGTTTTTTCATGCTATTACACAAGAGTACTATTTAAAAAGCCAAGGCCTACTGAATCTTAGAAGGTAGTCATGTATCTGTAATATTTACTCACATTATAGTAAATATCATTGTGGTATGCTTTGGAAGTGGGATGTCCCCCAAAAGCTCACGTGTGAGACAATGCAAGAAGGTTCAGAGGAGAAGATTGGGTTGTGAGGATCTTTACCTAATCAGTGAATTAATCCCTGATGGGGATTAACTGAGTGGTAACTGGAGGTAGGTGGGGTATAGATGGAGGAAGTGGCTCACTCAGGGTTTGGCTAGGGGGTGTATATTTTGTATCTGGGGAGTGGAGTCTCTGCTTCCTGATAACCATTGTGTGAGGTGCTTGCTTCCCTCCACCACACCTTTCCACCACGATGTTCTGCCTCTCATCAAGCCCCTAGGAATGGAGCTGGCCTTCTATATGTTAAGACCTCTGAATCTCTGAGCCCTCAAATAAATAAACTTTTACTCCTCTACAATTGTGCTTGTCAAATCTTTTAACTGCAGTAGTGAAAAAGCTGACTAAAACACATTGTAAATAATTAAGGCCAGAAATTTCATAGGATTTTCAAACTTTTCATTTATTAGTACTGATCATATTTTATTTTGGTGGTGGATGATACAAAATGTCTGCTTTAATCAATACAAAATAATTTCCAAATTATAAATTGTACACACACACACACACACGAAAAATTATTCATAGAATAAAACATGTGTGCAGGGAGTAGCACCCGAGTGTCTGTGCCCACTGCCCACACCATTTCCTTGCTGGCTGGCACACTGACTACACAGTTTTGCCCAAACCTTGAGAATACATAAGCAGCCCTCACCCCAAAACAGAAATGGGGATAGGACATGAAGTGTGGTGTGGGGAGGTGGTATCAGCCAACTCATGACCTGAGGTGTAACTGCAGAGTAGCACAGCCTCAACCCTGAGAGAGATTCTGCTTCTGATGTATACTCACAACTCAGCCAACTGATGGTGAACCTCATTTTATGAACTAGTCCCACAGAAGCTCCAACAATACTTTAACACATGGAATAGGAGAGACAAGGCCTCAAATCAACAACCAGACCCCAAAGAGGAACAACCAGAGGGGGATCTAAGGTCCTACTCCTGTAAATCTACTTATACATCAAAAGCAAAGCATAGTCCTAAGGGTGGGGGTGTATACCAAAGGAAACAAAGATAAAACAGTAAGAGGAATCCATTAAAATAGGTGTGTAAGTCTAAATCCTCTGACAACATGAGAAAACAGGAAAACAAGTCTTCTTCCCCAAATTACAATCCCCCAACACAGGAACCCACAGACATGGAAGCAAATAAAATTTCAGAGAATGATTACAAAAAAAACTGATTATTAAAATATTCAAAGCACTACAAGAAGATCTAAGAAATAAAATCAGAGAGCAAATATACGAGGTGAAAGACTATTTCAATAAAGAAGTAGAGATATTGAAAAGAAACCAATAAGAACTCTGCAAATGAATGATACAATGCTCAAATTTAAAAATTTATCTGAGATTATCACCAAAAATTAGATTATGTAGAGAACAGAATTTCAGATGCTGAAGACAGGGTATGAGAGCTTGAATACTCAGTATTTGATTAAAAAAAAAAGAAAACATGTTCAGTACACAAAAACTCTGGGACAATACCAAGAGTCTAAATTTGACAGTCATTGGGATAGAAGAGAGCATGGAAATAACAGACTAATACCATTAAGAATGTTTTCAGTGAAATAATAGCAGAAAAAAATTAGTGACCTTAGAAATAAGATAGACAACCACATATAGGCTGCAAATAGAACCCCAAATAGACAAGATAAAAAAAACTTTCTAAGACACATCATAATAAAAATGCTTTACCAAGAAAATGTGGAAATAAGGTATAAGAAAAAAAAGCTATAAGAGAAAGCATCAGGTTCACTTCTTACTTCTCAACCCAGACACTAAAATCAAGAAGGGCTCAGAATGAAATATTCCAGGCTTTGAAAATAATTGCCAGCCAATGTTTACTGTATCTAGCAAAGCTATCTTTCAGAATTTGAAAAGAATGAAAATGTTTCCAAAAGGATAAACTATAAGGATTCATGACCACTAAGCCAGTACTACAAAAAGTATTTAAAGATATACTACACACAGAAAAAACTCAAAAACAAACCTCAAAGCTCCCAAATCAGGAAGCTCTCTAAAAAAAATAATTAAGTAAGTAAAAATTAAGATTGAATTAAATATAACAAACAAACCAAAATGGCCAGAATAACAAGCTTCTATCCAAAATGATACTGAATGTAAATGGTCTCAATTTCCGAATTAAAAGACATATACTGGCAGAATAAATTTAAAAAAATAAGATCCAATTATATACTGTTGACAAGGGACTCACATGCAAATACATACACAGAATGAAAGCAAAATTATGGGGAAAAAAATTCCACATAAATGGAGTCTGAAAATAAGCAGGAGTAGCTATTCCTATATTTGATCAAGTAGATTTGAAGTGAAAAATTAATGATAAGAGATAAAATGGTCATTACATACTGGTAGAGAAAAAAATCCAACATGAAGATATAAATATAGAAAATATTTATGCCTCAAATGTTAGTACACTTAATTACATTAAATAAATAAATAAAACTTTTTGACATTAAATCCCAGATAGAACCTAATAAAATAATACTGGGTAATTTCAACACACCCCTTTCACCAATGCAGAGTTCATTCAATAAAGATACTTCCAACCTAAATAATACTATAAATCACATGGACCTACAGACTTCTACAGAATATTTCACCCCAAACCAGCTGACTACACTGTTTTCTCAGCAGCTCAAGAAATCTTTTCAAAAATACACCATATTCTAGGTCACAGTGTAAGTCTCAGCAAATACGAAATAAATGAAATTATTTCATGCATCTCATCAGATCATAATGGAATGAAATTAGAAATCAATATCAAGAAAATAATAGAAATGGCACAAATACACAGAGACTGGAACAAAAATCTTAAATGGGAACTGGGTCATAGAAATAATGAGAGAAGAAATAAAAAATTTTTAGAAAAAAGTAATAATAATGATGCAACATATCAAAATCTCTGGGATAGTATGAAGACATTATCAGATGAAAGTTTATAGCACTGAATAACAACACTGAAAACAAACCCAGAAAGATCACAAATAACTAATCTAATGCTACACCTTAAGACACAAAGAAGAAGAACAATTTCTACAATTAGTAGAAGACAGGAAATAATATTAGAACTGAAATTAATAAAATTGAGAATGAGAAAACAATACAAAGGATAAATGTAACTGAGTTGGCTCTTTGAAAAGATAGATAAGACTGATAATTTGCTGAAAGAAAGAACCCAAATCAATACAATTAGAGATGAAAAAAAGAGATATCAGCACAGATACTTCTGAAATCCAGAGGATCACTAGAAACTATTTTGAAAATTTATACTCTAATAAATTGCAAAATCTAAAGACACTGACAAATTTCTAGACACATATGACCTTACCAAATTGAACTATAAATATATAGAAAACCTAAGCAGACCAATATAAAGCAATAAATTGAATCAGCAATAAAGGTATTTTAAAAGAAAAGCCCAGGACCAGATAGATTCTCAGTCAAGATCTTCCAAACCTGTGAGGAAAGAACAACACCAACCCGCCTCAAATTATTCTGTAAAATAGAAAGAGGGGAACTCTCCCAAATGCATTCTATGATGCCATTGTCACCCTAATACCAAAAACAGACAAAGACACATCAACTTAAAGAAATCTACAGAGCATTATCCCTGATGAACATAGATACAAATGTTCCTAATAAAATATTACCAAACAGCACTCAAAAATACATCAAGAAGATAGTGCACCATGATCAACTGGGTTTCATCCCAGGGATGCAAGATTGTTTCAACATACACAAATTAATAAATGTAATTCCTCATGTAAATAAAATTACATAAAAGTATCACATGCTCAGAAGAGTATATGCAATCAATTAACAAATACATGAAAAAAAAATGTTCATCATCTCTCACAATTAGAGAAATGCAAATCAAAACCACCCTTAGATATCATCTCACTCCAGTCAGAATGGCAGCTATTATGAAGAAAAATAACAATAAATGTTGGCCAGAATGTGGGGAAAAGGCACACTCACACACTGCTGGTGGGACTGAAAATTGGTGCAGCCAATTTGGAAAGCAGTATGGAGATTCCTTGGAAAACTGGGAATGGAATCACCATTTGACCCAGCTATCCCTCTCCTTGGTCTATACCCAAAGGACTTAAAAACAGCATATTACCAGGATACAGCCACATCAACGTTTATAGCAGCACAATTCACAATAGATAAACTGTGGAACCAACCTAGATGCCCCTGAGTAGATGAGTGGATTAAAAAATATGGCATATATACACAATGGAATATTACTCGCAATAAAAGAGAATAAAATCATGGCATTTGCAGGTAAATGCATAGTTGGAGAAAATGATGTAAGTGAAGTTAGCCAATCCCCCCCAAAAGCAAATGGTGAATGTTTTCTCTGATATAAAGTCTCTGACCCATAATGAGGTAGGGAGGGGAAGCATGGGAGGAATAGACGAACTCTAGATAGGGCAAAGGGGTGGGAGGTGAAGGGAGGGGGCAGGGGTTAGCAATGATGATGGAATGTGATAGACATCAGTATCCAAAGTACATGTATGAAGACATGAATTGGTGTGAACACACTTTATATACAAACAGAGATATGAAAAAGTGTGCCCTGAATGTGTAATAAGAATTGTAATGCATTCCACTCATGTATTTAAAAAAATAAAATCAATTTAAGAAAGTATCACATGATATATTAGATTCAGAAAAGGCCTTGGACAAAAAGCAGTACTCCTTCATGTAAAAATGCCAGAGAAATTAGGACTAAGGGGAACTTGCCTCAACAATATAAAGGCTATATATGATAAAACGAAACAAAAACATACTAAGCAGAAAATAAACATGAAAGAATTTCCTCTAAAATCAGAAACAATCCCAGGATATCATTCATTGCACCTACTTAATGTAGTTCTTGATACTGTAGCTAGAGCAATCAGGTAAGAGAAGGAAATGAAAGAGATACAAATAGGAAAAAAAGAAGTCAAATTTTCTGTTTGCTGATGACATGATCCTGCATCTAGAAGACCCCCAAAACACTAGGAAACTTTCTGGAGCTAATAAATTCAGCAAAGTAGCAGGATTCAAGATCAATATTCATAAATCAATAGCTTTCCTATACTCTGATCATGAATCTGCTAAGAAAGAGATCAGAACAACTATTCTGTTCACAATAACCTCATAAACAAACTTAATACTTGGGAATAAATCTAACCAAGGAAGTGAAAGTCTTTCTACAATGATAACAATAAAACCCTGAAGAAAGAAATTAAAGATGACTTTAGAGGACAGAAAGACTTCCCCTGTTTTTAGAGAGGCAGAATTAATGTTTTCAAAATGGCCATACTACCAAAAGCACTATTACAGATTCAATACAGTCCCCACCAAACTACCAATGGCATGCTTCCCTGAACGAATAAAATAAAACAAACCAAAAATAAATAAATAAACCAGCCCTGACATTCATTTGGATGAACGAAAGACCTAGAACAGCCAAAGAAATAGTGAGGAATAAGTGATATTGGTGGCATGACGATACCCAACCTCAAATATTACTGTAGCAGAGCTACAGTAACAAAACAGCATGATATTGGCATCAAAATAGACATGAAGACCAATGATATAGAATAGAAGATAGAGACAAATCCACATACTTACAGTCATCTGATACATTAGAAATGTGCCATATATATAATATATATATATATATATATATATACATTTTCCTCTAAAATCAAAAACAATACCAGGATATCACTCTCATTACACCTACTTAATGTAGTTCTATATAGATATATAGATATAGATAAGAAAAGAAAGCCTTTTTAAGAAACAATGCTAGAAATACTGAATATCCATATTTGGAATAATGAAACTAGATCCCTCTCTCTCACCCTACACAAAAATAAAATCAAAGTGGGTCAAAGACTTAAGTAATAAATCCGAAAATTTCCAACTGCTAGAAGAAAACATAGGGTCAACATGGAAACATATTGGCAATCATTGGCTTTCTTAACAAGATTGCTAAAGAAATAAAATCAAGAATCAATAAGTGGGATGAAATCAAATAAAAAGTTTCTGAACAGCAAAGGAAAGGATTAATAACATGAAAAGAGAATCTACAGAATGAGAGAAATCTTTTCAAGCTACTTTTCCATCAGGGGATATATAAAATCTCAAAAATCTCAGATATATAAAAATCTCAGATATACAAAAAATCTCAGATATATAAAAATCTCAAGAATTTTATATCATAAAACAAACAAAATACAAAAAAATAACCCAATGAAAAAGAAGCATTAAAAAAAATCCAGAAATTTCTCAAATAAGAAATACAAATGGCCAAGAAATATATGAAAAAATGTTCAACTGACAAACAAGAAAATGCAAATCAAAACTACATTAAGATTTCATCTTCAGTTAGAATGACAATAATCAAGAATACAAATAATAATAAATGCTGGTGAGAATTTGAAGGGAAAGGTATATTCATACATTATTGGTTGAAGAGCAAATCAGTACACTTTATAAAGCAGTATGGAGATTCCTCAAAAGACTAGAATAGGAACCATCAAATAACCCACTCCTTGGTATTTACCCAATAGAACTAAAATGAGCATACCATAGTGATACATCATTTCCATGTTTCTAAACAGTTCAGTCCACAACAGCCAAGTTATGGAATGAGCCCAGGTGCCCATCAACAGACCAGTAGATAAACTAATATGGTACATATAATAGCACAAGGAAGTTTCACTCAGCCAAAAGGGAGAATGAAATTTTGGCATTTGCTGGTAAATGAATGGAACTATAGAACACTGAAAAAATTGAAATAAGCAAGACTCATAAAGTCAAGGGGTGAATGCTTTCTCTCATATGTGAGAGCTAGAGCAAAGCAAGGGGAAAAGTGGGGGGCAAATTCCTCGCAAATCAAGGACTGGGGGCTGGGGTTGTAGCTCAGGGGCAAAGCGCTTGCCTAGCATGTATGAGGCACTGGGTTCGATCCTCAGCCCCACATATAAATAAATAAAATGAAGGTATAAAAATACTATAACAACAACAAAAAAATATCAAGGGGAGGTGAGCAGAGCAGAGAAAGGAAATAGGGAGGGAGGGAGGAGGGATGGGAAAAGGGAGGAACTGTAGAATAAAATTGACAAAATCATGCTGTTTATGTATGAGCCTATCACAGTGAACTCCACATTTATTTATATCTATAAAGCACCCATTAAAATACCAACAGGAGGAAGAGAAACAGAGTAAAGGAAGGGAAACAGGGAGTGGTGGGGGGGAAGGCAGAGGATGCCCTGGGGACGGGAGTGGAGCAAATTATATTCTGTGCATATGATTATTCTATAATGAACCCCACTGTTACGGACAACTATGGAGCACTAATAAAAACTGTTTGAAAACAGTGTGGACAGCCTCCTACCTGCAGCAGAATGCTTGTCTGGAGCACTTTAATAGCTCACTAACTGGATTCCTTGCTTACGCTCTTTCCACTTACAGTCTATTTTCCTATAATAGTAATGCTATCTTTTTTTTTTCCCCTAAGTGTAATTGGGATCTCAGTATTTCCCTTATGACAACTTTCTGTTGCTCTGCAGCTCATTAAAACACCAGCCTAAGGCCTCTGCTGAAGGGAGGGGTGTCCTATGGTCCTTCTGGAACACCTGCTGCAAACAGCCTCCAGTCTCTGCTCCCTCCCTTCAGGCCACTGAAAATACCACCTGGTCAGAGAGGCTTTCCTGAGCTCTTCAGATGAAATGCCATTGTCCTCCCCTCTAGCATTGCCCTTTATCAGGTTTATTCTACCTCATGGAACGTCTCATCACTGAATTTAGTACATGTTTATTTACTAGTTTGTTTTCTGTCTCCTACCACTTGATTATTTGCCCTTTGAGGTCAGGGACCTTCTCTGTTTTATTCTCCGTTAAACTCCTGGCAGCCCAGGCTTGCCTGTCACTTAGTGGGTGTGAATAAATATGCAAATGAACCTGGGGGTGGTCATGAGTGGGAACTTGGCCTTCTGAGTGTCGCAGACAGACAGCCGAGATGTTGATGGGACACAAGACAGCAGGAACAACAGCACTGGCATTGCTGTCTGCAGTTTCTGTTCTGGAAACATTGCACAGTGTGATCAACTCTATTGGTAAGACGTACATTCAGTGTCTCATATTTTCTTCTTCTTAAGTTTAATTTAGTGTCAATAGAGCTTCTTAGAAACTGGTATCACCCTAACATATCCACAGTGGTCCTTCTCAGGTACTGAGTTATTCAATAGAGCATATTCTCTCCTATCTCCCTGGGTATCACCTGAAGACAACCCATACATTTCAGTGGCTTCCTGTGATGTTAGAGAGTGTTGCCCAGGGTCAGTGGTTACTACAGTCTTGGAAAGTCTCCAGGGGGATTGAATTGGCTGCCCACAGTGGCAAGCCCTTTAATAAAACCCTTTTTGTGGCTTACTGCCCTCCCCTGTCTTATTTCCCTTCTCCCCATACTATGTTTATTATATTAATGTAAAATAAAATGTATGCACCTAAATTCCTATATTTGGATTTGGTTTCTGGTATGTATAGGTAACTTTTAAAGACAATTTCTTATTATAAAGTAAGAATCCTTGGTTTTAGTCCATTTCTTTATGTGACAAGAAGAATATCTTTACCAAGTCATTTAATCGCAGAGATTTTTTTCCTGTCTATACAAAAATTGGGAAAATAATTCTTTATTCTTTCTTGCCTCTCAAATATGCATGAAGAACAACGTAAGTAAAATCCTGTCTGCTGTGAAATTACTATGCAAATGTAGTCTTATTCTTAAATTAAAATCAGTTAGCTGTCAGATAAGCAATAGTGTAGACTGAGAAACTTCCTTCTGGAGTAGGTCCCTGTGGGTTCTCTCACAGAATTGATGCATCAGAGAACATATTTTTGTCATAACATTTAAAGTACAAAACTGGATGTATTGTTGACTAACCCTAGGAGTTTTTGATTTTGCTTTTGCTTTCATTTTTATCTTTACAATATGATGAATCCTTCCATGAAGTGTAGTTTTGGGACATGGGTCTCGATGACATCAATATTATAGATGTTCAATTCACAAATACAAAATATGATCTGAAAGAATCATACTACAGGGGGCATCACTTACAAAATGTTTACAGCTATTCTAAAAGATAGACCAGAAAAATACCTCAGAAAAGTCCCTGTAAAATTTCTTCATCAGAAAATTAACTTAAAAATAGAACATAATCATCTGTTTTGTTCATTGCAAAAGGTCTATTATATTAATCAGATTAAAATTAAAAGGTTATTTTATTTTCTCAAAGAACTTAATTACTAGAGAACTAGATGAAAGTGGTCTTGTTGCCGTATATGCACTTCAGCTGTTATACCTATTCATTTAATTCCAATTATTCTTTTGGACATTTAATGTTAATCCACAAGAGGTATGCCTCAGCAATACAAGATAGGCATGGGTTCCCACATGCAATGAGCTTGCTCTTAATGAAGAAGGGATGACTGAATGTGGACAAAAAAATATATAAAAGAAGCAACGTACTTTCTTTTGAGCAATTTGGTCACCCCTTCTGCATTAAATCACTCAAGGCTTTTTGCAGAGAAAAATCCAATTTTATGATTTCTACATATGTGAATATTTATAGAAGTACAATTTGAAACCCTATGTGCTAGCCACTCTGATAAGGATGCTACTTACAGTTGATTCATTTATACTTCACAGAACATTTTGAAATACTATCTCCAACATATATTAGAGGGACTGAGCCTAACAAAATGTAGGCATGCCATAGTTGGTGAATGGCAGAGAACAGAACTGGAATTCACCAATAAAGTTCCAGAGACAGATCTTACAAAAAGCAAACCAAAACCAAAACAGGACACAACAACAAACCATGTTATATAGCCCCTGTGCATCACACGCACACACACACCACATTACACACCACACCACACCACACCATACTATGCACATACACTCTTCCACTTGTCACATCTGCAGAAGAGCTCAGTTCCTAGGGACAGCCTGGTGTCACATGGCATCGAGACCACAAATAAACTTAGAACGGAAATTTTATAGTATAAGTTTGACCAGCAAATTCTAGTATTTCCCCCTTGAGTCACGTTTAAATAAGCCCATGAATAGACATGTAAACCACCTCTAAACTTTGTGGAAATCTAAGAGAACTTTGTGTGCTCATTTCCCCCCATCTCTACCACCTTTTTTTTTTTTTTTTGAACCCAGGGCCTCACATGTGCTAGGCAAGTGCTCTACCACTGAGCCACAGGCCCAGCCCTCTCCTCCTAATGTTTAAGGAGAGAATGACTTTGACTGCTCTCTTGTGGGCTGGTAGTGCTGAGATGTTCATCCAGACCTTGAGACGCCCCACAGGTAGTTTTCCCACCTCTCAGAACTCAGCCATCCAACATCATGGCAAGAGAAGAGAGGGTGTCACATACCCAGCCACGTCTCCTTGGTCTGTGTCCCTCCTACTCTTGCAAGGGACACCTGGACCATTTTGGATGAAACATAAACTGAAATAGCAAGGACCTGACCTCTCATGTTCCAGAATGTGTGTTGTCTGCATGCTTTCCTGGCCTTCTGTCACTTGGAGCAAACAATACAGAATTATTTCTGCTTGAGAAGAGCCATAAGGAATAGCATTTTAAAGATTTTTTTTTAAAACCAACAATACTGTTTATTATTTTTTAATTCATAAGAAATAGAACACTCATGAAATTTAAGAAAGTCAACATATGAAATTCACTGAGAGTACTGGAGTTGACTAGATCAGTGCTATGCATGTGTACTTATAATACATACTGATGGGTTTATTCAGGGAGAGAAAACAATGTATAATCATTCCAAGACTTATTAAAAATTTCTCAAGTCACATATAACAAAGAACACATCACCCAATGGGTTAAATCAGCTCTTGTATTCACCGTTGAAGGGACATTGTGCTTCTGCCCACTATTCTAGGGCCACTGAAGGTGTGAAGGCTAGAGACTCACCTAATAGTTGGGCCTTCTGCAAGTTAACCTCAGTTTACTAAGAATATATTGAATATATCTAATAGAATTGTTGGGAAGACTAAAGGTACAAATGTCTCTGAATTATGAGTGTTCCACTTATGATTTTTTTTTTAACTTTCTGATGGTACAAAAGTAATTTGTGTTCAGTAGAAACTGTTTAAATTTTCAATTTTGATCTTTTCCTGGGTTAAAGACGATAGTATCATATTCTTTTCATCTGTTCGGCTATGGCACAGAGGACAGCTCTCAGGCAGTCCTGAGATCTGGCACTCTATGCGGTGCTGTGTGGCCAAGCTATGCTCAGGAGCTCAGTTGTATTAAGTGTATTCACAGACTTTGGATATTTCCAATTTGCAATGGGTTCATCAGAGTGTACCCCATCTTTAGTTGAGAAGCATCTCATGTTGTCATTCATAATGGTGCCTGGCACATAGTCACCTCTCAGTAACTAGTAACTACAGCTCTTCATCCAGTGTGGGGGCCTAATTCCCTGCGTATCACCCCAAGTTGTTATATTTTTAGTCTGCAAACATTAACTATTAGGAAATGATAAAATGGCTTTCTTTTATGAACAACTATCCTCCTACCTCATATAAAGATAATAATGTGAGAGCAATGGTAAGGAGTTTGGTGATTTAGGAAAATATCTAAATATATCTCTGTTAATATCCAGGTCAATAGTTTTTAAAGTGAATTTTGAGCTATGCAATGAATCAATCTTATTCTTCCATAGTTACTAATCTTCTTTCTCCTCCCCAAAGTGTGCTGTTTCAACTAGATTATTCAGTAGATAGGGTTCTGAATATGTGTGAAATACTTCCAAAAATGAAATCTAATTTCAAAGAAAGACTCCTTGTGGTGACTAACTCTGAGGAGACTGATAAACTAGAACACATATCTTTCAAATATTTTTGGTTTTGTTAAAAAAAAGAAGAAAAAATCAATATACTCTTGCTACAGTTTTGACTTAATTTTATAATTAAAGGTTATTTGATGATTCTGGTATAATAGCTATCTGTAGTTATTCAATAATTCATAGTGAAAAAAACTGCAACTCTACATTATAAAAGGAAAGCAGTGTTTTTACAAAGAGGGTTTTAACTTAAAACCAACGTTTTTGAAGCCATACTCCAGCTTCTGGTTTTAGTTTTTTTATAACTAAATTGGCTTATCATATTTTCCCTAACATCTCACTGACTTATAATTGTTAGAAAAAGTTGTTTCCTATGCAAATATAGAATGTTAATGAAGCATACTCTACCCATGCCTCTCCGTAATGGTATTATTTTTAAAGTAAGACTCTTGAGGTGGTTGCTTTGATTGAACAAGGAGAAACAGATGTTGCTCTTATTAGAGACAAGAAGAAAATACTAGTTTAATGACTATTGAAAGAAAGACAGTATTAAAATATAGTAGCAAACCAAGATGGAGCATCTGTTGTAAAACGTTTGAAATAAAATTACAGTGACTAGGGTTTTCAGTCTTTTGCTTAATAGTCAGTCTTGAGAGAAACATTTTCTGGAATATGAATCCTTCTTTAGGCAGTTACAGAGTTCTGTGAGGTGATAATGATACATCTCGTAAGTTATCAAGTGTCTATTTGTGTAGTAAAAGGAAAAGAGGGAATACACATTTCTATGTAAATGCCATGAGAAGAGTCTGTGTCATAAGAAGCTCCCTCATGTTCACATGCCAATCAAAGCACCTTATAAAAATGGTATATTACAGTTGGGTACAATGTGTCATAATAAGGCATGTGGGTGGGCACGGATGCTTTTATTTTTTAAGCTAAAGACACTTTCCAAATGCTTTCCTGTGTAGAGGACAGAAACTCACTTTAGAAAACACCTTTGTTCTAGAAGATCCACTTAGGTATGGAGTCTGTAAACAAGATGAGCACCTTGGGGAGACAATGGATATGATATTTTTGTGTGCTGCTGAAAATGACCACTGCCACTTATTTAATATGTACAATCTTAGGTGTGGGATGAGTTCTTTTTTCAGACACCCAGAATCTGCTGAGAATGAAAGGACCTAGGTTAGTGGTTCTTATTTTGCCTTCACATTAGAGTCCTTGGGTGAGTTTTTAACATTCCACACTGATGCTCCAAGTCACAGCTGAGAGCAGAATAAAGAGCTACATATACACCATGATGTTCTAATAAAAATCTTTGTTTTGTGTTGCTTTTGTTGGTGTTGAGGATCAAATCCGGAGCCTCCTGCTTGCTAGGCAAGGGATCTCCCACTAAGATCACTGAGATGCAAACCCAGCCCCTCTCTGGCAGTTTCTAGATCAAGTTAAATATCTCTGGATGCTCCAACTCAATAATTCCCCTCCTAAGTCTTAACATGTTGAAACAAAAACACTTACACAGGATCATTTGCACAGCTGTATTCATAGCAGTGCATATCCAAACAAGGAAATATTTAAGGAAATTTAGTAAAATAATCAAGAAAAGGAAGTAGCAATACAAGCAACAGAATAGACGAAATTTAAAAGCATCATGTTTCATCAAAAAATGCATATCTCCAGAAATATTCTACATGAATCCTTTTATATGACTTTTGACAGCAGGAAAACTCACCTAGAGTGACAGAAATAAGAAGAGTGGTTGCCCATGGTGGGTTGGGTGGACAATGGAGAAGGACTATACCTTGGCACAAGGAATTTTCTGAGGTGATGAAAATATTCTATATCTTGATGGGGTTTTGATTGCCTGAGTACACATATTGAATTTTTTCTTTTAAGACCTATATATCTCACATACACTGGATCCTCATTATTTGCAGAGTCAGTGTTGGTGAATTCACCTACTTGTGAAAATTTATTGGTAGCCGAAAAATCTATAGCTGGGATGCGTTCATGGTCATTCAGAGACTTACACACGTACAGAGTGCTGAAAAATTTAAAAGGCTTGATAAGCAAGTTCCCAGCAGGGGTGCAATACTCTGCCCTTTTACTTTAGCTTGTATCCTGGAAGCAAGTGTCTTTCCATTATGCAGTTAGTGCCACATTATGTGCACTTCTGAGCTTTTTGTTGACTGTGCTGTTAAAAAATGGTCCCCAGATATAGTGCTAAAGTGCTGCTTGGTGCAAGGGGCCCACGATGTGGTTTGCATAGGGAAGATGTTTGTTAGCTAAACTTCTTCCAGGCATAAATTAAAGTATTGTTGGTCACGATTCCCATGCTTATAACTCAATCACATGCTAAATGTGGGAATCTTTAATAGAAGCACATGCGGAACAGGGCTACAGACTGGCTCATTGATGCAAATATTGAGAGCAGAGGCTGACAGGAAACTGACTTTGACTTTCCCATGGGAGAAAAAGGTTGATTTTTGCTAATTCAATGCTCACTGTGACTATACAGAACTTGACTATATATTGACTGCTGAGAATAGATGATATGCAAATTTTAGCTCAAAACTATGTAAATATTTTTAAATGGAATCACATCATTGTGACCTTTCTTTTTCAAATTCAACAAGATTTTATTGGATGCCAATTTTATGTTTTGTTTCTGCATTATCAAACTGTAGGAAGTCCAACATAGGGTACATTGTTGCCAAGCCTGAAAAGCCCAATATATAGCAAGACATTATTTTCTATTAAACAAAGGAAACCCAAATAGACTATATTACTATACCGAGTTTATGGAGATCAATATTGGGGATGCTATAAAACATTAAGTAACTTCCCCAACATTAAATTTACACAGAAAAACAATCTCATAATTGTTTCAACCATTACTAATTCTCAGACAAAAGTCAAACATTATAGTTTGAAGTCTCTTATTCTAAGAATTTAACAATTGTGCAAATGATTAATCTCTTCAGATAATCTTATAAATCAAATCATTTTGATAAAAATATGTTTATGAAAAGTCATTTCAATAAATGTTATTAATCTAAGACTCCAATTCATGTATCATTTTATCAAATTGATTCTCTTTCTCTCCACCCATCTCTCTCATTCTCCTTTTGTCTCTCTCTTATTATTATTTATAGTTTTTATCCTCTCTCGAATATAAAGTGTAATGCAACTTGCCTTGAATAAAAAGTTATTTCTGATTCCAAGGAGGGTTTGAATTCATAAATTAATGTATGCATATAGATAAGACCTAAGATACAATGTGGCATGGCAGTTAAGAACTCTGGTGTCACTCACAGCAGGAGTCCCACGCCGATCATACTCCTCTCTTTCTTAGACATATATGCTGCATATCCACAGGTATTCAGCATTGTGTTAACAGTGAAGATGCAGAGCAAGTCATTAATGGTCTGTGCTCTAGAAAATCCTGCTATTTTCCTTTGAGCAAATTATTAAACCTCTCTGCAACTTGGTTTCCTCAATTATGGGAAGGTGTACTGAATGAGTCATGATGCATGTGAGGCACCTGATCCTATCAACTTGTAGCTGATTTATTTTACCATTGTGATTTTGTCATCTATTTATAAAGAAAGAACAAGCATGTATAACAAGAAGGTACTTTGGAGGTTTTATAAATGGAAAGCATCATTTTGTTTATATTGATCAAGGTCATAGAGCAAAGAAAGATGTTCCAGAGAAGTAGCATTTGAGATGGGTTTCTGTTTATAAGTGAAGAACTTTTAAAAAAATACAACACTTGTTTTTAAATCCATGAAGCAATATTTAGTAGAGAAAATTGGAAAATTCTCAAAAAAGGATCCTGGAGAAAGGATTCATATCACAAAGTGACTTCACACTTGATATTTGTTGTATTATTCTAGCTTCTGCCATGAATATCTGCAAGCCAGATAATTAATTATTGAAGAAAGGTTAAAAGAAAGTACAGAAGGAAGAAGCCAAAGGCAATTCTCATGTACTGATTTCTCCCAGTGGGGTGACCTGGCCTCGCATTTTCAACTTAACTTTTCAGAATCTAAAGAAATATTAGCATCTCTTAAGAGTTTCACTTCAAAGAGCTATGTTCCTTCTTTCACTCATTTATTGATCTTCTCCCACATGAGTGGCATTTTAGGTACAACAGTGAAAAAGTCACAAGGTCCCCGCTTTCATGGGGTGTATATTCTTATGTACAAAACCCCATAATAGGCAAATAACTCACAGGTTAGTAAGTAGGATTTCAGGTGGTGATAGCTACTATAAAAAAATAAAGCAGATGTCATGTTGGAGAGAGGATCAGATCAGATAAGATTGATTGACAAGGGGATAATGTCCCGAGGGGGTGATAGTGAATCTGAAACTGAAGGGACGGAAGAGGCCAGCCACATGATGATTTGTTGCTAAGATCCTGAATGGAAGCATGTTGGATGGGCTGAGGAGGGTGACCCTGAAAGACCACGGTGGGTAAAGTGTAGACAGTAGGTGGGGGGACTGAAGGGTTGACAGGAGAACTGGCCAAGGCCTGTGGAGAAAGGGCCCTGTGAGCTGCAGGGAGACTCTTGCACTTCAATCGAGATAGCAGACCTTTGCTTTCTGCAGAGATTGACATAATGCTGCTTCTGTACTGAGAACTTCCTCCAGGTTCTGTGATGTGCGTGGATGGAGGAGGCCATGGTGAAAACAGGGACCATCAGAAAGCTCTTAAGGTGCTGGTACAACAGATGGCCCCTGAAACCAGCGCTGGAGGAAAGGGGTCAGCTTGGTCCTGTTTTGGAGGGACTGCTGACCGATCCTGCTCACTGACCAGCTATCCTCAGTTTGAAACAGAAGCAGCTGAGTGGAAGTTGAGAGCATGTCACGAAATAAAGGGAGACTGGGAAGGGAATCAATGCTGGGCATGTTGGCCAGATCTCCATGAAGAGAAACCAGGCAGGCAGTTACATGTTTGAATTTGGAGCTCAAGAAAGAAGTAAGACCTAGAGATAAAACTTTTGTCATAAGTATAAATCTTGGGAATAGATAAGGTTACTTAGGGAGAGAACTGAGTGAGAAGAGTTTAGGCTGAGCCTTGGGACACTCTAAACTTTAGAACGTAGAAGAGAGATGAGGAATCAGGTGATGAGGATCTTCTTTGGTCTAAACTTTAATTTGCTGCCTAAAATAAGTCCACCTGTGTACTTCCCTGTAACATCCAGAATTAGCAAAAAGACCCTTTTAAGTCAATTTTTCAGGATCCTTAATGTCATTTACCTGGATATCTGCTCCGGTTCCTCACTCTCTGCCTTCCTCCAGGTGATGTCTGATCACCCTGGCCTGTCTTCTGCAAGATTCTGTTAGATCACCACAGCCACAGTCTATCATTTCCTTGATGTTTCCTTCTAGTGATTTTCTCCACTGGCCCCCACCCCACTCCTTGGCTCTAAACTCCCATTATCCCATGATGAATTCAGAGCTGAGACCCACCTCTTTCCCCTGGTACAGAATCTTGCCACAGAAGTCTCCATTTAAATCATGATGGTTCTGAACAAAACATTCCTTGCTTTGTTTTAACAAGTGTCACTGAATATATATATATATATATATATATATATATATATATATACACACACACACACACACACACACACACACACACACACACATAAACACAGGAAAACACTGAGAAAGAATAGCCAGCAAGGTAGGAAGGAATCCAGAAGAATATGATGTTAAAAAAGAGATTGTTTCAAGGAGGGACTAATCAACTCTTGGAAGTGCAATTGAGATTTCAAGTAAAGCAAGGATGAGAAGCAGATGTTAGACTGGAGAGTATGGAGGTGAGTGATGTGGAGGAGAACATGGTAGGTGAGGGGTAAAGGGAGGAGATACGATCCCTGAGTAGCTGAGCCATGCAGAACTTGAGTACTGGTCTGCATTGCTTATCTAATGGGCACTATTGATCTCACTAAGGAAAACTTGTTTTTCATATAAACTCTGAATTTGTCTATAATTTCAGTAGCTATGTCTTGTGTCTGGTTAGAACCATGATTTATACAACCCACCACTCTACAATTGCATCCCATAATTTTACATTGCAAATAATGCCATTGTGTTGTGTTTTTCTGATTACTTTCCTTGTATTCCAGTTTTGTTGAATATAGCCTTAAAGTTCATGTTTTCCGTTCCTTAATTTTTTAAAAGTAAATGCCATTTAATTAATGTTAAACTTAAATTCTTCATATTGTCTAGAGCCAATGTTTCATTTTTGTTTTATAAAAACAAATTTGTGGTGGTAAAATTGTTATTCTGCCATTTTGAGGAAGAAGTGTTTATTCTCTTACTATTATGATTTATTGCTTAGATCTAAATTGACTCACTTATTCTGAGTCCTTTATCTTCTCTCTACATGTGTCTTACATAAAGGCAAAAATCTTACCATTTTCTCTAAGGGCACGGAATCATCCTCCTTTGTAGGAAATAGACACTGTTCAAACAGCAAGGACACTCAGGTCAATTTGTCCAGCTCTTTCTTAGGACATTCCTATATGAGACACTGTAAGCCCTATAAAAGTAAACACAATGACACCTGCCCATAAGAAATGTGCCTGAGTGCACATCCTTGTGAGATTTAAATATTATTATGTATATTTTTGTAGTGTCCTCATTTCTCTAGGTTGTATACTTTGGAGTTGTATGGATCAGGAAGAAGAAATAGAGATGGCAGAGTAGCTGGGCTGATTTTGGTATCCACCCGAGGACCTTTGGCAAGAAGCTCTTCCAAATTTAGGCATTCCCTCATTTTCCACTGCTCGATGGTAATAAAATATGCAGGAGAAACCCTGTTAGTTTCTGTCTTCAAGGCTGCAAAACCATGTTAGGGAAGTGGATGTACAGATTTCCTTAATGCTTCTCCATGGCCCAAAGGCACATTAAAGAGAAAACAGTTACATAATGCTATTGGTCAGTGACTTTCCCATTCTGTTACATTAGTATTATAGAAGTAATAGAAAAAGAATGTCTTAGAGAAGTAAAAACAGATACACCATAAATGAAGGTGAAAAAAGCAATTTAGCCTATATTAAAATTCATTTTCTTGTTTTTCTAAGATTTTATAATAAATTACAAGCTTGACATTAACAATTGTCAAAGATTTACATATTTATCATGAAATTTCCTCTACTCTTCTAAATACTTTTCAAACTCTTGGTTTCATAATCACCATGTAGAACTGTGAATTTAAGTGACTTTCATTAAAGCAGAGGTGTTTTATTACTATGGTATGCTGGGTCACTCCAGTGAATTGTGTTAAGTTACATAGGTTATTTGACCACTCAGGGGCTCAGAAATTTCCAAGTTAAGAGAATCACCATGATCAGAGCCCTGGAATGGAAAAGAGATCTTAAAATATTATGTTCAGGTCCAATCCTTTACGATTTGAATAGAAATCATGATTTTTAAATTACATCATAAAACACCTAATAAAACCATAATTTTTCATTTCAGATAATTATGCATTATTCCCCCCTTATAATAGAATTCTCTGTTTTTACACTTGCTGCTGAATAATTTTCACCCTTTACTCAAAGGCAATGGTGATGCCACATGGGGCTGGTAGGCTGTAGATATTGGCAAAAATTCAGTCCCTACCTTTATTCGAGGAGATGTGTCCTGTGCACATCTACTACTATGTGGGCCTGGTTCTTCCAGCAACTCCAGCAGCAGAGCACCCTGCGGGAAGCTCGGCTCCTTCCACTCCTTCCAGCTGGGCCACTAATGAGAACTGAGCCCTGAAGGGCACGTCTCCAGGTAGCCACAGACCACCTCTCCTCACAATCTTCAGCTCAACCACAATCCTGTGTGGGCATCAGCTGCCCTTTGGTAGGTTTTATTGCTTGTAGTGGTAAACCCCAAGTGGGGAAAAATGCTAAAAATGAGCACTTTAGAACTCCCTTATGGGACTGAAGTTTTTCATATATTTAAGTTACTAATTTCTTCTTTCTAGACCTTCTTGTGAATTGTACCCTGAACATCATTGGCTTCCGAATAATGGTTAAAAGAGAAAACAAATATCTAAAAGTTAATATTTTCCTCACACTATTAATTTTAAAGCATATTTATTAAATATGGGCTGATGGATTGTCATCAGGTACATAAGTGGTGTGTGAGTGTCTGCATGTACGTGTACACACATGTGGTGTGCGTGAGAGGACACACGAGGTGGAAATCAGGGTGAACTATTAGAATGGAGCTGGGTTAGAACAATAGAAATGACAATATTATGTGAAAAGATCCCTTTACCTCTTTGGCACAGATACTCATCAACACAAGGAATGATCCATACCGGCTGAATTACATGTCTCCCCAGTGCTACACACTTAACCTGAAATACATTCCTGTGTTGAGGGGGAATAGAAAGACCAAGGACAATGTATCCACTGGAGAAAACAATGTTATGCAGAACACATTAAAACAGGTATCTATGTAACTGAAGTTGCACAGTGAGGGATATAAATATGTGCTTGCCCTTCTGGATAATTCTAAGCATAAAACACAACAATCACAGAATACCCAAACATAAGAAAGAGATTTCACTAAAGATGAGAAAAATCCATGCTGAAAATACATAGGAATCTTGTATCTTAGTTGAGAGAAGATGGGGACTTCTGGCAGCTTCACGGAATCTTGAGAGGAAAGAAACAGCCGATGAACTTGGGAGACCATGAGCACCATGGCAAGAACTCTGCTCCTGACTTGTTTATGGCTGACAGAGCACTCCTGGCCCCTTCTGTTATGTTACCCAAGGCCTGGAGTCCCACAGAGGTCTGGCAAATCAGGAGAAAAAAGGTTTCCAACAAGAGCATTTGTCCTTTAGAAATTCTCTGGGATATTAACTAATGGTCATGCCATCTTCCAGAGTAATCCATTTACATAAGTAGCTGAGGAAATCTGAGACAGCTACAGAGTTCAAGTTCTAAGATATAGATGAATGTTTTTTTCATTTTCTTGTTCATAAGACATGTTCTATCTAAAGATAATAAAATTTAGATTGACATGTTGATTTGGCTTCTTCTACGGCACACTTATATGATTTTTGGTAACTATTTATTGAACATTGCTTAGAGTTGTTTGCTAAATGGGAAATCCTCTAGTAAAAAATCCATTATTGAATTTACCCAGTCGTCTAGGGTGTTGGCAATGGTGTTAATTACATAGGTGTGTTCACTTTTTTAAAAAAACGTTCATTGAAGCTGGGCACAGTGTGTAATCCCAGCAACTCAAGAGGCTGAGGCAGGAGGATTGCAAGTTCAAGGCCAGCCTCAGCAATTTAGTGAATCCCTAAGCAATTGAGTGAGACAGTGTCTTAAAATAAAAATATAAAAAGGGTTGGGGATGAACCCCTGGGTTCCGTCCCCAGTACCAAAAAATAATATAATAAAAAAGTTCATTGAGTTATACAATTGTGATATGCACATTTCATTTACTGCATATACATTGTCTTTCAACAAAAGTGAAACAATAAAGCAAGGAAAGAATATAATTAATGTGAAATCTAACAAAATATCTTTAAAATGTAGAAACTATCACAGTCATTGTTATCTAGGGAGTAATGAGGCAGAACTGTTCAGAAGTCATCAAGAACTTATTAAGTATGCACATTTACATAGGACATCAAAATCCAAGAAATTCAGCAAAACTGATGCCATTAATTTGACATGAATTGTGGTGTCTAAGAGAACATATTGGTGGACTAGGATGAGGCAGATAAAGGCTTCATAAAAATTCTGAGAGGGACTTCAGGACACTTTCAAGGGCTTTAAGAAGTGATGTCATTTTTTCAATTATGTCTAATTTCATTTCTAAACTTAAGGGTTTTCCTTTCTTTGATTAACTTATCAACCATGATCAAGGCTCTTTTATGCTTCACAGATATAAGGAATGCAAACTACGTTAAATTGTAAGGGGGGTGAAAAACCTCCCAGTATAAAATTAATCAGCGTATTTGTTTTTGTTTCACTCTTTAACCTGTATAGAATGTACCATAGTTTCTTCATTGAAATTTTCTCTCTGAGGCTTTCTTAATCCATATTTCTGTGTGTGTATGTGTGTGTGTGTGTGTGTGTTTGTTCCATTTGCAGTGCAGGGCCTTGCTCATGCTAGGCAGGTGCTCTACCACCAAGACAGACTCCAGATCCCCTCCCTATTGAGTTCACCGTCTCTGTATGTCTAGGACTAACAGGTCCAACCAGATGGTTAAAGTGCCCTTTAACCATTCCATGATAGGTCAAGCCCTTGCTGGCCCTGGTCATGAGTCTGAATACACATGGTGCCTGAGAAAGCACTTTCCTGTGGCCAAGTCCATGTACATCTCTCATAGAGATCCTACCATTAGACTGCGGGCTAAATCCAGAGCACTCCTTTCGTATCTTGTTCAGACTTTTAACACGCGCACCAGGGGTTCATGCCCACTGACAAACCTCCCCAAGGTGAACAGGAGGACCAAGCAGGCACTGTATTTTGGGAGAAGGTGAAACAATGAGCCAGAATGGGCAGACTCGGTAGCTCTTGGTCTGAGGCAGACCTGGGCTTCTAACCTCTCTCCCTTCGCAAGATGAAGGTCCTGTCAGTCTTCAAGAGGTTGAGCTGGTGGTCACCAACAGGCGGTACCCCCTGCCAATCACAAACACACATCACAGCCAAGGGAAAAGGCTCCAGGTCTATTCAAGGAAACCCAGTTCTCTAAAAGTAAACTGACCCAAAGTAATTATCAAAAAGATCAATTGATAAATGATGAAATCACCAAATTCAAATTTACCAACTTAGCAGGTAATTGTGTAAAGCAATGTTCTTCTTGAATATATTCTATGAATATGAATGTATTCTTCTTATGAATATATTCATGAATATATTTCTCTTAAATGTATTCAATAAGTGTGAATGTATTAGTAGTATTTTAAGCATTGTTCAATTTATCAAAAGCTAAGGGTCACAGCATTAGCCTTTTAATGAATTTATTCATGAAAACATGTTCATGAGGAGTATAGTTCTGAACTAAATCATCCTGTGGAATTTAGTGAAGGAGGATATATACAGTGAATTCATTCATTCATCATTCAATTCTAGGTATCAGGCAACACACTAGAAACTAGTGCTATATCAAAAGCAAAGTTAGTGACTGCACAGAAAATAGATTCTTAGTATCACTATTGTCTTTAAAGAAAAATATCATTTAAATAAGGATCTGACAAATCAATTTTTTAAATTTAGTAGTTAGCCCTATTTAAAGGGAAATATCATGCAGGATGCTGGGGACCACTTCCATCAAATGCCAATGATCTATTATAAAAATCTTGCACTGGAGAAATATTTTATCAAGAATTACAGAGTTGGGAACCTTTCCAGTGTCAATCAGTAAGCTGCAAACCTGGTAGTAAAATCCAGGTTTGTGAAATTCAAGTCATAGTTTTTATTTTTTTCCTGCCCTCCTGAGCTCCTATGGAACAACTTGTATTATAACCATGAATTCTAAAACTTGACGTTATGGTGGTCAGGCTTAGTCTTGATTACTAACTCAAATCCCTAAAATGACAATGAAAGCAGTATCTTACTTTTCATATCATTGGATTCATATTTCCTAGGGGCTTGAATTTTTAAAGCAAATGATGATAAAAATGGGGTGCATCAGAGCAACGTACATGTCAAAGCTTGGAAATAAAGCTAACATGAATGGAACAGTTTTTGTTACTAATTCTAATTTTTATTAAGCAATGAATAGCTTCATTAAGTGATACATTAGTCTTTTTTGTTAGCTTCATGAAATAGAAAATAATGAGGCTGCATAAGTTAAACTTTTTGTGGCTTTTAAAAGAGAAATGGTTTAATTTTTTGAGTTCTTTGTATACTCTGGATATTAGGGCTCTATCTGAAGTGTGAGGAGTAAAAATTTGTTCCCATGATGTAGGCTCCCTATTTACCTCTTTTATTGTTTCTCTTGCTGAGAGAAAACTTTTCAGTTTAAGTAAGTCCCATTTGTTGATTTTTGTTATCAACTTTTGTGCTATGGGTGTCCTATTAAGGAATTTGGAGCCCGACCCTACAATATGTAGATCGGAGCCAACTTTTTCTTCTATCAGACGCAGAGTCTCTGATTTGATATCTAGCTCCTTGATCCACTTTGAGTTAACTTTTGTGCATGGCGAGAGGAGGGGATTCAGTTTCATTTTGTTGCATATGGATTTCCAGTTTTCCCAGCACCATTTGTTGAAGATGCTATCCTCCCTCCATTGCATGCTTTTAGCTCCTTTATCAAATATAAGATAGTTGTAGCTTTGTGGATTAGTCTCTGTGTCCTCTATTCTGTACCATTGGTCCACCCTCCTGTTTTGGTACCAGTACCATGCTGTTTTTGTTACTATTGCTCTGTAATATAGTTTTAAGTCTGGTGTCGCTATACCGCCTGATTCGCACTTCCTGCTTAGAATTGCTTTTGCTATTCTGGGTCTTTTATTTTTCCATATGAATTTCATGATTGCTTTATCCATTTCTACAAGAAATGCCGTTGGGATTTTGATTGGCATTGCATTAAACCTATAGAGAACTTTTGGTAATATCGCCATTTTGATGATGTTAGTTCTGCCTATCCATGAACAGGGTATATTTTTCCATCTTCTAAGATCTTCTTCTACTTCTCTTTTTAGGGTTTTGTAGTTTTCATTATATAAGAAAACAAATAACCCAATCAACAAATGGGCCAAAGACCTGAACAGACACTTCTCAGAGGAGGACATACAATCAATCAACAAGTACATGAAAAAATGCTCACCATCTCTAGCAGTCAGAGAAATGCAAATCACAACCACCCTAAGATACCATCTCACTCCAGTAAGATTGGCAGCCATTATGAAGTCAAACAACAACAAGTGCTGGAGAGGATGTGGGGAAAAGGGTACACTTGTACATTGCTGGTGGGACTGCAAACTGGTGCGGCCAATCTGGAAAACAGTATGGAGACTCCTGGGAAAGCTGGGAATGGAACCACCATTTGACCCAGCTATTGCCCTTCTTGGACTTTTCCCTGAAGACCTTAAAAGAGCGTACTACAGGGATACTGCTACATCGATGTTCATAGCAGCACAATTCACAATTGCTAGACGGTGGAACCAACCCAGATGACCTTCAATAGATGAATGGATAAAAAAAATGTGGCATTTATACACCATGGAGTATTACGCAGCACTAAAAAATGACAAAATCATAGAATTTGCAGGGAAATGGATGGCACTAGAGCAGATTATGCTTAGTGAAGCTAGCCAATCCCTAAAAAACAAATACCAAATGTCTTCTTTGATATAATGAGAGCAACTAAGAACAGAGCAGGGAGGAAGAGCAGGAAGAAAAGATTAACATTAAACAGATACATGAGGTGGGATGGAAAGGGAGAGAAAAGGGAAATTGCATGGTAATGGAGGGAGACCCTCATTGTTATACAAAATTACATATAAGAGGTTGTGAGGGGAATGGGAAAATAAACAAGGAGAGATATGAATTACAGTGGATGGGGTAGAGAGAGAAGATGGGAGGGGAGGGAGGGGGGATGGTAGAGGATAGGAAAGGTAGCAGAATACAACAGTTACTAATAGGGCATTATGTAAAAATGTGGATGTGTAACCGGTGTGATTCTGCAATCTGTATTTGGGGTAAAATTGGGAGTTCATAACCAACTTGAATCTGATGTATGAAATATGATATGTCAAGAGCTTTATAATGTTTTGAACAACCAATAAAAAAAATTAAAAAAAAAAAGAGAAATGGTTGTTTCCAAAGGGCATTGCGAACAATAATAAAAACAATCTAAGCTGAACATTGTTATTCTCTGAGAAAGTCATCAAAACACAATGAAAATGGTGGCATTTCAGTAGACAAGTTCACATTTTACTGAGTATGACATCTACCAGATTTCTGTGGTTGTTATATGAGATGCCTGAATATAAAGTAGATTTGCTAGAGGGCATACCACCCCTGTTCTTGTCTCTGAACTATGCACAGACAGAAAAAGGGCTTCTGTTATTGTTTTTCTGGATGCACTTCAGTTATTTATTTTATATATTCCCAATTAACTTTCAGTGGGAATTCAAGCAAACAAATATTGGGCACCAGGTATCTCTTTTCACTATTGATGTTCTCGTTTGTTTAAACAAAGGCTTTCCAACTGTGGCAGTGCCTTGGTTCCAGCAAAACCCATGGTTACACAGGAAATACTTTACATTTAGCTTCTAAACCTTTGGAAAACAATCCAATATTACACATATTACATAGGAGGAGAATGAGTCCACAGGAATCCACTGTAAGAGAACTATTTGTGGGGATTTGAGTTGGTTCATTCTGCTATACAGATTTCAAAAACAAATTCCAAACTTTTACTGATGTTCTGTCCACATATCTGAGGACATACCTCTGTCCACCATGCTGTAAACATGGCAGTAGAACTCTTGGATCTTCTTCTAGCATCTTGTAAATCTTAACTTTTTCCACTTTGATGGGTGAGGTTTTAATATTACCTCAAAAAGGAGTCATAAGTGATTTTTATTCTTAGAGTATTTAGCATTTGTGTTGGTTTTTCCAGTGATAATCTTGCAATTTTGAGAAACATGGAGTGTTGACCAGGCTTGGGACAGTGGCTGCTGCATGGTATGTAGGTGACTCCTCTTGGGATAGCTCAATCTACCAACACTGAGTCCACCTGGGATGGTTTTTCTTTTTTAACTAGGTGCTTAATTATCAATATAGTAATTTACCTCTTATATGCCAATACAGTGAGATGATACAGAGAAAGGTAGGTAAAGATGTCAGATGCCAGATGAGCACGTATTTTTTATGACTGTTACGTCCCATTGGAACAAAGAGTACTGACCATGGAACCGTGGAGATCTGTTGCCCAGCTTCATTATCCATTTACAGAGTGTTATGGCTTGACTATGGGGCATCCCCCTGAAGTTCAGGACTGCAAGGATGTTCGGAGGTGAAATGATTACAAGAGTTTAGTGCATTGATCCACTTGATGGATTAGTATTTTGAATGGAATACTGGGTGGTAACTGTGGGTAGATTGGGTGTAGCTGAAGGAGGTGGGCCACGGGGGGACATGCTCTCAGGTACTATGTCTTGTCCCCAGCCCCTGCCTGCCTCTGCTTCCCTGCTACCAGGAGGTGAGCCATTGTCCTCTGTCCTGCTCTTTTGCCTTGGTATCCTGCCTCACTCAGGCCTAGTACAATGGCGTCAGTCAACCATGACTGAACCTCTGAAACTTTGAGCTCAAAATGAAGTTTTCCTCCTCTCAGCTGTTCTAGTCAGGTATTTTGGTCACAGAGATGAAAAGGTGGCTAGCATACAGACTCTCTACTTTGAGAAAGACATTCTTTTTCAGCCAATTTTCTCATCCCTGAATCAAAAATCTAGGAACAAAATAGTTTCATCAGAAACCTGCCCCCAAATTAAATGATGATATCTTACTTTTTCCTTTTGAGAGAAATATTCGTAAATAAGAGTGGCATATTTTTTAAAAAATATTCATCTTATGGATAACTTTTTAATGTATTATCTGAAATTTAAGCCTATCAATCACTATTAAATTTACATAGATTATAGTATCATATTAAAATTTAGATAAGTACAACTAACAGGTTTGGTATATTATCGTAAGGATAAGGTTCAGAATGATTATTTTTGGAGTTAGATATTTAATCATCATTATAATTCATATTCCAAGTAATTAATTTTTGCAATATATCTGGGAGGCTATGTATTCTGATCTATATTCAGGAGAGAAATTAATTTTTATTTATTCCATTTTTATAACAGAAATTATAAGCTCCATTTTGTTGTGTCCAAAGTTATGAAATCTTATCATAGATGTAAAATTATAAATTTTATTTGTATATAATTTTGTCTCTTCTAAAAACTAATTACAAATTTTAGTGCTTAACATTTTATAACAAGATCAAAATAATTTTAAGAAATAGAAGTCATCAGATTAATAATTAACAGCTACATAATAGGGAAAATTATGTTATTATTCATTTTTAATTGCAATATTTTATTTTCACTAATGGAAATGAAAATTTTATTTAATATACAATTGCACAAAAAAATGTGCTGTGAATCTTTTGAAAGCAAGTTGCTTTTTCATTTCAACCACTGACTGATTTGATTTTGTGTCCATTGTAGTCATGGAAAGGAGAAATGAAAGCTGTGCTTTCCTAAACTGATAAGAAGGTCAATAACTAACGTGAAATTGAGGGTGATTTTGTACTCAAGTCATCTGGAATGTTTAACAAGTTCAGGAGAAGGGGAGGACAAGGAACCATCTGAGATATGCTTGACTTCAGAGATCCACACTGATTTATAGGGGAGCAAATGTAGAGAAATAAGTAGGTATTTCCAAGATGTAAAATAAAGAAGTCACCATGGGCATGGGAGGACAGTGCACCATTTTGAGAAGGCAAGACTGGAATCATGGGAACGATCCCTTTTATGGAAACGGCCAGGAAGGCTTACTTGCAACAAGGGCATTGCTGAGGACTAAGGACACTGAGGAAGTTAGTTTGTTTGCAGGGTTTCCACCTCTTACCTCCTTGGATACCTGAGCTTTTGTAAGCTGCATATTCTCAGCTTTGAATCCCCAGAGTTGAACATGCCCGATGTGTGTGTGTTGAAGGAACAAATGGACTTCCTGAGCTTCACCAAGAGAGCTGTGCACGCAGGCTCATGTGTGGAAAGGGAAGCAGAGCAAAGGGTACTGGCTGAACTGTATCACAAAGGATGCTGTATTTCAAGTTTAGAAGTGTGAACTTCATTCAGTTGGAAGTTTATGGAATTAAAAAGTGGCATCCTTAGAGATTTCTTAAGAGGATTAGCCTAACTGCTGTGAACTATGAGTAAAACATCCAACTCCTTGTTTTTAATGTCCTCACAAATAAACATGTCCATCTGTAGGAGCAAATTTTTAAGGTAAATATACAATCAATATTATGCTTTGAAACATGAATTATTTCCATTCCCTACCGAAAATAGAGGAGAAATGGATCAATTGAAAAGTTTAAGTAGCATTAAATTAGGAACTTTTTATTCTTTCTTTGCTATTTCACTCAGTGATTTGTTTCTACATTATTAAGATCACCCAGCCTTATCTTTACTTTTCAATGTTATGCTTCTTCTGTTTTTGGTTCCATTTAGGTTTCGCTCCTTTTCAGCATTCCTCCAACATTCACCAAAAGCTCATTATTACCAACACCTGAACTCTCTTGCTATGACTATGTAAATGGAGAATTCAATCTGACTTCGAGGCAGTCTGAAATGTTCCTGTTTCTATTTCAGCTACTCATGCATGAAGTTGATTACAAATTACGGGTACATAGCCATAGTTAGTGAATCCCCTAAACATAGTGCAAGCACATCATATTTCACTTGCAGGAACAACAGAATACTCGCTGTCATCGGTGTTTTATGAAGATAAATTATTGAACCACAAAAGTCATGAGATGAATTGCAACACAGAACTGGCATTTCATCCCTAAAGGTGCTGCGGTTTGTCAGTTAAACACTGGCGAGCACAACTTAGTTTTCATTTCTTTTTTTTTTTTTTAATTTTTTATTGTTGGCTGTTCAAAACATTACATAGTTCTTGATATATCATATTTCACACTTTGATTCAAGTGGGTTATGAACTCCCATTTTTACCCTATATACAGATTGCAGACTCACATCAGTTACACATCCATTGATTTACATATTGCCATACTAGTGTCTGTTGTGTTCTGCTGCCTTTCCTATCCTCTACTATCCCCCCTCCCCTCCCCTCCCCTCCCCTCCCCTCTTCTCTCTCTGCCCCCTCTACTGACATTCATTTGTCCCCCTTGTATTATTTTTCCCTTTCCCCTCACTTCCTCTTGTATGTACTTTTGTATAACTCTGAGGGTCTCCTTCCATTTCCATGCAATATCCCTTCTCTCTCGCTTTCCCTCCCACCTCTCATCCCTGTTTAATGTTAATCTTCTTCTCATGCTCTTCGACCCTACTCTGTTCTTAATTACTCTCCTTATATCAAAGAAGACATTTGGCATTTGTTTTTTAGGGATTGGCTAGCTTCACTTAGCATAATCTGCTCTAATGCCATCTATTTCCCTGTAAATTCTATGATTTTGTCATTTTTTAATGCAGAGTAATACTCCATTGTGTATAAATGCCACATTTTTTAATCCATTCATCTATTGAAGGGCATCTAGGTTGGTTCCACAGTTTTGCTATTGTGAATTGTGCTGCTATGAACATCGATGTAGCAGTGTCCCTGTAGCATGCTCTTTTTAGGTCTTTAGGGAATAGACCGAGAAGGGGAATAGCTGGGTCAAATGGTGGCTCCATTCCCAGCTTTCCAAGAAATCTCCATACTGCTTTCCAAATTGGCTGCACCAATTTGCAGTCCCACCAGAAATGTACAAGTGTACCCTTTTCCCCACATCCTCGCCAGCACTTATTGTTGTTTGACTTCATAATGGCTGCCAATCTAACTGGAGTGAGATGGTATCTTAGGGTGGTTTTGATTTGCATTTCTCTGACTGCTAGAGATGGTGAGCATTTTTTCATGTACTTGTTGATTGACTGTATGTCCTCCTCTGAGAAGTGTCTGTTCAGGTCCTTGGCCCATTTGTTGATTGGGTTGTTTGTTATCTTATTGTCTAATTTTTTGAGTTCTTTGTATACTCTGGATATTAGGGCTCTATCTGAAGTGTGAGGAGTAAAGATTTGTTCCCAGGATGTAGGCTCTCTATTTACCTCTCTTATTGTTTCTTTTGCTGAGAAAAAACTTTTTAGTTTGAGTAAGTCCCATTTGTTGATTCTAGTTATTAACTTTTGTGCTATGGGTGTCCTATTGAGGAATTTGGAGCCCGACCCCACAGTATGTAGATCGTAGCCAACTTTTTCTTCTATCAGACGGCGTGTCTCTGATTTGATATCAAGCTCCTTGATCCATTTTGAATTAACTTTTGTGCATGGCGAGAGAAAGGGATTCAGTTTCATTTTGTTGCATATGGATTTCCAGTTTTCCCAGCACCATTTGTTGAAGATGCTATCCTTCCTCCATTGCATGCTTTTAGCCCCTTTATCAAATATAAGGTAGTTGTAGTTTTGTGGATTGGTTTCTGTGTCCTCTATTCTGTACCATTGGTCCACCCGCCTGTTTTGGTACCAGTACCATGCTGTTTTTGTTACTATTGCTCTGTAGTATAGTTTGAAGTCTGGTATCGCTATACCGCCTGATTCACACTTCCTGCTTAGCATTGTTTTTGCTATTCTGGGTCTTTTATTTTTCCATATGAATTTCATGATTGCTTTCTCTATTTCTACAAGAAATGCCATTGGGATTTTGATTGGCATTGCATTAAACCTATAGAGAACTTTTGGTAATATCGCCATTTTGATGATGTTAGTTCTGCCTATCCATGAACAGGGTATATTTTTCCATCTTCTAAGATCTTCTTCTATTTCTCTCTTTAGGGTTCTGTAGTTTTCATTGTATAAGTCTTTCACCTCTTTTGTTAGGTTGATTCCCAAGTATTTTTTTTTTTGAAGATATTGTGAATGGAGTGGTTGTCCTCATTTCCATTTCAGAGGATTTGTCACTGATATACAGGAATGCCTTTGATTTATGCGTGTTGATTTTATATCCTGCCACTTTGCTGAATTCATTTATTAGCTCTAATAGTTTCTTTGTAGACCCTTTTGGGTCTGCTAGGTATAGAATCATGTCATCTGCAAATAGTGATAATTTAAGTTCTTCTTTTCCTATTTTTATGCCTTTAATTTCTTTCGTCTGTCTAATTGCTCTGGCCAGTGTTTCGAGAACTATGTTGAACAGAAGTGGAGAGAGAGGGCATCCCTGTCTTGTTCCAGATTTTAGAGGGAATGCCTTCAGTTTTTCTCCATTCAGAATGATGCTAGCCTGAGGCTTAGCATAGATTGCTTTTACAATATTGAGGTATGTTCCTGTTATCCCTAGTTTTTCTAGAGTTTTGAACATAAAGCGATGTTGTACTTTGTCGAATGCTTTTTCCGCATCTATCGAGATGATCATATGGTTCTTATTTTTAAGTCTATTGATGTGGTGAATAACATTTATTGATTTCCGTATATTGAACCAGCCTTGCATCCCAGGGATGAATCCTACTTGATCATGGTGCACAATTTTTTTGATATGTTTTTGTATCCGATTCGCCAGAATTTTATTGAGGATTTTTGCATCTAGGTTCATTAGAGATATTTGTCTGTAGTTTTCTTTCTTTGAAGTGTCTTTGTCTGGTTTAGGTATCAGGGTGATGTTGGCCTCGTAGAATGAATTTGGAAGTTCTCCCTCTTTTTCTATTTCCTGAAGTAGCTTGAAAAGTATTGGTATTAGTTCCTCTTTAAAGGTTTTGTAAAACTCTGCTGTATACCCATCCGGTCCTGGGCTTTTCTTAGTTGGTAGTCTTTTGATGGTTTCTTCTATTTCCTCAATTGATATTGGTCTGTTTAGGTTGTCTATATCCTCCTGACTCAATCTGGGCAGATCATATGACTTAAGAAATTTATCGATGCCTTCACTATCTTCTAATTTATTGGAGTATAAGGATTCAAAATAATTTTTGATTATCTTCTGTATATCTGAAGTGTCTGTTGTGATATTGCCTTTTTCATCCTGTATGCTAGTAATTTGAGTTCTCTCTCTTCTTCTCTTCGCTAGCATGGCTAAGGGTCTGTCGATTTTGTTTATTTTTTCAAAGAACCAACTTTTAGTTTTGTCAATTTTTTCAATTGTTTCTTTTGTTTCAATTTCATTAATTTCAGCTCTGATTTTAATTATTTCTTGCCTTCTACTTCTTTTGCTGTTATTTTGCTCTTCTTTTTCTAGGATTTTGAGATGAAGTATGAGATCATTTATTTGTTGTTTTTTTCTTTTTTTAAGGAATGAACTCCAAGCAATGAATTTTCCTCTTAGAACTGCTTTCAATGTGTCCCATAGATTCCGATATGTTGTGTCTGTGTTTTCATTAATTTCTAAGAATTTTTTAATTTCCTCCTTGATATCTTCTATAACCCATTGATCATTCAGTAACCTATTGTTCATTCTCCAAGTGATGTATTCTTTTTCCTTCCTTCTTTTATCGTTGATTTTCAGTTCCATTCCATTATGATCAGATAGGATGCATGGTATTATCTCTACTCCTTTATATTGTCTAAGAGTTGTCCTGTGACATAATATATGATCTATTTTTGAGAAGGATCCATGTGCTGCTGAGAAAAAAGTGTAACTGCGTGATATTGGGTGGTATATTCTATATATGTCAATTAAGTCTAGGTTATTAATTGTGATATTGAGTTCTATAGTTTCCTTATTCAACTTTTGTTTGGAAGATCTGTCCAGTGGTGAGAGAGGTGTGTTGAAGTCTCCCATGATTATTGTACGGTGGTCTATTAGACTCTTGAACTTGAGGAGAGTTTGTTTGATGAACATAGCTGCACCATTGTTTGGGGCATATATATTTATGATTGTTATGTCTTGTTGGTGTATGGTTCCCTTAAGCAGTATGTAGTGTCCCTCTTTATCCCTTTTGATTAACTTTGGCTTGAAATCTATTTTATTTGATATGAGTATGGACACTCCTGCTTGTTTCGGAAGTCCATATGAGTGATATGATTTTTCCCAACCTTTCACCTTCAGCCTATGTATGTCTTTTCCTATCAGATGCGTCTCCTGTAGGCAGCATATTGTTGGGTCTTGTTTTGTGATCCATTCTACTAGCCTGTGTCTCTTGATTGGTGAGTTTAAGCCATTGACATTTAGGGTTATTATTGAGATATGGGTTGTTCTTCCAGCCATATTTGTTTATTTATGTTACTAAACATGGTTTGTTTTCCTCTTTGATTATTTTCCCCCCTTTACTGTCCTACCTCCCACTGTTGGTTTTCACTGTTATTTTCCATTTCCTCTTCCTGAAATGTTTTGCCAAGGATGTTTTGAAGAGATGGTTTTCTAGCTGCAAATTCTTTTAACTTTTGTTTATCGTGGAAGGTTTTAATTTCATCTTCCATCCTGAAGCTTAATTTCACTGGAAACACAATTCTTGGTTGGAACCCATTTTCTTTCAGTGTTTGAAATATGTTATTCCAGGATCTTCTAGCTTTCAGAGTCTGTGTTGAAAGATCAGCTGTTATCCTGATTGGCTTACCCCTAAATGTGATCTGCTTCCTTTCTCTTGTAGCTTTTAAAATTCTCTCCTTATTCTGTATGTTGGGCATCTTCATTATAATGTGTCTAGGTGTGGGTCTCTTATGATTTTGCACATTCGGCGTCCTGTAGGCTTCTAGGATTTGGGATTCTGTCTCATTCTTCAAGTCTGGGAAGTTTTCTCGTATTATTTCATTGAATAGATTGCTCATTCCTTTGGTTTGAAACTCTGTCCCTTCCTGTATCCCAATGACTCTTAAATTTGGTCTCTTGATGTTATCCCATATTTCTTGGATGTTCTGCTCATGGTTTCTTAACAGTCTTGCTGAGCTGTCTATGTTCTTTTCAAGTTGAAATACTTTATCTTCATTGTCTGATGTTCTATCTTCTAAGTGTTCTACTCTGCTGATAGTATTCTCAATTGAGTTTTTAAGTTGGTTTATTGCTTCCTGCATTTCTAGGATTTCTGTTTGTTTTTTATAACCTCTATCTCCCTGTATAGTTGATCTTTTGCTTCTTGGATTTGTTTATGTAATTCATTGTTGAAGTGATCTTTCATTGTCTGATTTTGCTGTCTGATGTCTTCCTTGAGACTCCAGATCATCTGAAGCATGTATATCCTGAATTCTTTATCTGACATTCCATCTGCTGCAGCTATTACCTCTTCTAACGTTGAGTTGACCTGCAATGCTTGTGGTCCTTTCTTTCCTTGTCTCTTCATACTGTTCGCGTTCCTTTCTACTTGGTGAAACTGTTGTGCTATTGAATTTTCCGTGGTCACAGTTCCCCTACCTGGCAGGCGCGGGGGGTGGGGGGCGGCTCTGCCCCTCAGCAGGCCGCTGGGCCTGCTCTGTGGGTGGTCACAGTTCCCTCTACCTTGCCGGCGCAGGTGGAGGGGGCGGCTCTGCCTCTCAGCAGGCCGCTGCTCCTCTTCTGCCGGTGGGTCGCAGGCCCGCCTACCTTGCAGGAGTGATTGGAAGCTCTGTCCCGCCGTGGGCCACTGGGCCTTTTCTGTTGGTGGTCACAGTTCCACCTACCTCAGTTTTCATTTCTAACAGAATTATTGTCACTATTGACAACCCCTACCCATCAAAGTAGAAGAGGGTTCTTTCCAGGAAGCCCAGAGGGCAAAACTACATTGCATATTCGGTTCTTTTTTATTTTATTTCATTTTATTTTTGGTCAATTGAATGAAGCATTTGAAAAACAATTTCTTATAAACACAAATACATCTATCAGAGTGTATCAATAAAAAAAACTAAGTCACTAATATTCCCATATTTGTTCCCAAAACACAAGAACAGCTTCTAAGCTACAGAAAGCATTTACATTAAAATGAAATGTTGGGCTGTCGCAGCAGGAAACAATGCTTTAATCTTTTCAGGATGCAGAAAGAAATTGTGTTTGTATTAAGACCACTATGCTTCAAGTTCCAAATTTGGCATCAGATTCCTTTGTCCATTTGTTTTTATAGGCCTGGTGTCTGTTAGCAGAATAAAGGCAATGGTTACTGTCCTTGAGTCAAGTGGCTATGTACACAAGACCAGGAATAAATGATTAATCCAACTTGCAAACATGCTACTCGTCTTCATTGCATGTAGAGATGTGTACTGGGGTTACAGTTCCATTTAGAAAAGTTTGCTTGTAGATATATATGATATGAACCTTCAAAATCAAAGCATTCTATCATAATTGCTCACTTTCAGACAATCATAATGACAACAATTAAAAAAACACAAACCAAACCCAGAGGCACCTAACCCAGGCCACCAATGCCTGGGGAGATACTGCTGGGAAGACAGGATCCCACCCTGCCCTTCGTTCTGGTTGTCCTGTTTGGCAGGGCACCTACCTGCAGTGGTGGGCGGGGGTGGGGGAGTAGGCTAGGAAGCAGAACATGGGGCTTCACAGCCAGTGACTGTCACCAATGAAACCCCTTGCCATGCCCTTCCTAGTCCAAAGCAAGACAGGGGCCACAGGTGTTGGAAACAGGGATGTCCTTGACATCTCTAAACCACACACCATTTTACGTACTGCCCTTCCAACCCCAGATGACCTCTTTAAACAGAATCAGAGAAAAGACATGTCCCTGGACGGTGGATGGATCTGAGTTGCACCATAGAGAGGAAACTTTAAGAAATGTGTTCGACTAGAGAAAAGTATGCCCAGAAGCTGGCAGTCTGGTGGTTGTCTTCAAGAAGCTGCTCTGTGCACCTGTGTACCTATGCACCTGTGTACCTATGCACCTGTGCACCTGTGTATCTGTGCACCTGTGTACCTGTGCACCTATGCACCTGTGTACCTGTGCACCTGTGTACCTGTGCACCTATGCACCTGTGTACCTGTGTACCTGTGTACTTATGCACCTGTGTACCTGTGCACCTGTGTACCTGTGTACCTGTGCATCTGTGCACCTGTATACCTGTGTACCTGTGCACCTGTGTACCTGTGTACCTATGCACCTGTGTACCTGTGCACCTGTGTACCTGTGCACCTATGCACCTGTGTACCTGTGCACCTATGCACCTGTGTACCTGTGCACCTGTGCACCTGTGCACCTGTGTACCTGTGTACCTGTGCATCTGTGCACCTGTGTACCTGTTGAAGACAAGAGCTGAACTTGCTCCCTGCCCTCTGGTGCTCACTGATAGGAATAAGTCGATTCCAATGAAGACATAGAGTTAGAATTCAGTGTAAAAGAGAGTTAGGTACGATGACTCCCTCTGAGGCTGCTGGGGTTGTTGGTGTCAGGGAAGATGACTACATATTTGTCACATGGAGAAGGGTGATGGGATTCCAGGATGAGGAGATGGCTGTTTCCAGTGACCGCTGGCATGAGCAGGGGGAGCTCATGCTGGACATAAGGTGTGATGTGGCTGGAGCTCAGCATGCCCGGAACAGAGGGGATGGTGGAACCCACTTGGACTCCCACCTGGACTGGACTGTGAGACCCTCTGCATGAAGACATCTGGGCATGACGCTAGGGAAACTGAGAAATTTTCAGAGGTTACTTGGATTTATTTAATGAAATCAATAATCTCCGTGAAGCTGAAGTTAAACAGAGAGGAAAAAAGAAGACTCCTTCCTGCTGTTTCTCAAATGAATGATATTTTAAGGGAACATTAACTTACTTAGCCGCTAAGACAAGGATTTATTCAATTTAACAAGGTGTTATCGCAATCTGAACAAGTTGTTCTTTCATGAAGCTGCTTAAATTTCTATTGTCAAAGTGGAGTTCTGCACGCGAGATTGTTACTCAAAATGCACACGAACTGGCGGAGGCGTGAGGTCTTCAACAGATCCATCCTGAGCTGACTTCTGAAAAGCAAGCTATGGAGAGCAGTTCTAGCTGCCCCTTTGCTAGGGGCCCCTAAGAGGAAGAGAAGAGCCACAGAAAACAAAAAAAAACCTACCTGTGCTTCATGGAGGAAACCAGAAGGAGGCTGCTTTGCCTGTCAGGGTGGGGTAGCCAGAAAGGACAGCCCCGAGGCTCACACCACTGGTCGACCTGAGCACACACACTCCCTTTTGGGGGTCAGTCTCTTTGCTCTAAGAACTCAGAGAGCAATTTCAGCCTCTATCAGACCTATGAGCAAAAGTCTGTCTTTATATTTAGTTTTCATTTGGCTTTCTGGTGAACACAAAGAATCTTTTCTTAGGCTCTGAAAAGACTGGTCCTGTTGTTATTAATAGCCCTGGAAATAAGGGCCACTTTAAAGAGTTTCTGTGAGGAAAACAACCATAAATATCCATGACTATGGAAATGCTTTCATTAAGATATAGGAGATGCCTCAGCTACAGATGTTTTATTAATTAGAAATGAATGCCTTCAGAGAAAGCAAGCAAGCAAGTACCAGGAGGCATGTTCTGTCACTGTCCACCTGCAACTCACCCCTTCTAAACAGACTTCCCCCTGGTCCAAGCTGCGGGTCAGCCCTATATGACCATGCCTTGACCCCATGACCTATGCTCCTTTCACAGCAGACAGGACCAGAATCGGGTCCCACAGGCAGCGGGTTTTGTTCCTGTCTGGATCATCCCTCGGTAGGTGGGCCTTTCTCAGTTGGGGCTTCCATGACATTAGGAGTCCTAATGGCAAACATTTACCACAAGTGATTGGGCACATGAGGTTGTCCTAGCATGAAAGTTACTGGAATCCGACTAGATTAAAAAACACGGCGTGTCAGAGACTCAAGGCTGATAGGATCAGACACGCACTACGTAAGACATCCATTCGTAGGAGTGGCCTGTGGCCTACCTTGGTGACATCATTTGTAACCAACGGGGTCTTTGTTCTAACTACAGATGCTCAGTCTGAACACTGAGGGATTCGAATGCCTGGGGTCTGTTGTGCAGCCTGGTGCCCATGGACTGCCAGAAGGGCACTGGTCAGAAGGGACATAATGAGAGGCACAAAGACAAGCCCCAAGTGCAATTTAAATTTTTCTTGCAGCCACACTGGATAAAAGAATAAAGTAGCCAGCAACTTCATTTTAGTAATGTCTTTAACCCTGCACATTCAAAATTACGTTTTAGCGTGAGGCCAATGGGAAACGTTGCTAATGAGGCATCCTGCCTCCCGGCCCCCCTAGCCCATCTTCAGTCTCTTTCATGCTAGTGCACGGCTCAGTTCAGAGCAGCCACATCTCCAGTGGGCCAGAGGCAGCAGGCAGCAGCCCAGCTATGGCCAGGGCAGTCCTGACTGAGCTCTACACTGCTGCGCACTCTACTTGGGACTCGGTTTGGGTTCCTGGGTTCACCTTGGCTCTTTGACTGTTTTGACCCCAGGGCCCGGAGCTCCAGGTTCCTCGTTCGGACTCCTTTTACCTTGCAAACTCCCAGACCAAACAATCTTAGGGAAACCCTTCTCGATTGCCCTAACCAATGCCGCCCTAAACCTAGTGTAACAAACATGTAAAGGAGATCCTGGCCTCCCCGTCACCCACAAGCACTGTGTGTCTCAGTGCTCACTGGGGCTGCCTCCCGTCTGCTGTGACTGGGGTCCTCACTCACTCCCCTCTCCAGGAGGGAAGGTGCTCAGTGTGTGTCTAACAGAGCCCTGGGATTGCAATGCACTTAGCAGGAGCTTTGAGGGAATGAATGAGTCCCTTCCTCCCGGCTGAGCCTTTCACTCTCCTCACACCGGCTTGATAGTCTCTTTGTTTCCTTAAAAAAAAAAAAAAAAACAAACTTCTGTATGACTTTTTTTTTTTAACCTAAAAGTTACTCCAATATTTTCAATTCTCCATATACACAAAAGAGATTTTTTTTTATTTTTTTTTGAAGGACCAACCGAGGGAAACTTACCATGAGGCTACTTGGAGCCTCAGGACTGTGCGCAGGGAGGTTCCCTTCTAGCTCGGAGGAGACAGGCCAGGTCCCAGGAAGTAAGGGACTAAGTTCCAAGGCTCTAGGAGTTTGTTGCAAGGTGTTTCTCAGTCTAAATAAAGATTCTATTTGGTACCTATTTGTCTTTTATAATTTTGTAGTTTTAAAGGTTCCTTACCCCCCCCCCATTTCCAATTTATATAAACCTTTAGTTTTCACAAAACCTGGATCCACACCTGCTGAGAACACAGGTTTTCATATTAGAACAACGGCCCATCCTTTTCCACCAAGGGGACCGTCATGTGCCTGTTCCCCTTTCTTGTCAAGGTCAGCAGAGGATGCTAAGGAGCTTGCAGACTTCATCCGTGTTCCTGTGAAGGGCCAGCATGAATAGTGCCCAATTTCAGGGCAGAGTGGAAGGACAGGGTGGGAAGGTACCTTCTCCCTTCTCACCATGACCCAAGCCCCACTCCAACACCACAGGCTGACTCCCAGCTTCCTGGGCAAACTGCCTCTTCTTCCTGAGGTTAACCTCCTTCTTTAGAATGGAATATTCTGGGAGTAGGGAAGTAAAGACCTGAAGGTTTATAATCTAAACAACTATAAATTTTAGTAGCATAATGTGAAACTTTAAATGCAAATTTATGACCTGCTTTCATTCATTCATCCATTTAATAAGCAAGTGAATCCCTACTCGGTGGGAACTGTCTGATGCAGGCTGGGATGTAATGGAAAGCACGTCAATCCCATCCTCATCACGCCCAACTTGAGTGACGGTGACACTCCTAAAGGAATTCGGGGGCGGGGGGATATCCTGTTGCCATGATAGAAACATTTTATAAAAGAGGGTCATCTTGAAACAGAACTTGGGGGAGAGGAAGGATATGTATAGTGAATATGAGAGACAGAATTGTAGGGAAGGGGCTGGGGTTGTGGCTCAGGGGTAGAGCGTTTGCCTCACGGGCATGAGACACTGGGTTCGATCCTCAGCACCACATAAAAATAAATAAGTAAAATAAAGGTTTGAAAAAAAAAAGAATCGTAGGGAGGGACATTCCCAAAACCACATTAGCAAAGCAATCCTATTTTGTTCTCCATCATTGAATATCACATGTGGATATTTAACCACGGGACACTGTGAGTAGCTTTTCTACTACTTTTAACGTTATTTCTGAATTCCATGCTTCCATTTCTTTGCTCAAATTTTAAAAGTATCACAGGGTCATGCAATGCAGTGGGTGTGTGAAGCCAGGGAATAGGACTTTAAAGGAATGGATTCCGCACTGTAAAAAGAGTTCCACGCGGGCCATAGGAGCAGGCTCCCTCTACCCAACTCGGTGTGTTAATCCTTTGTCTTCTCTCCTCTTGGCCTGATCATCAGAAACCTCGGATGGAGCTGAGCGAGAAAACCAGGAGGCCAGAGGAAAATCCTCTGTTCAAATAAAGCTGGATCCTAGATGGGTCTGATACGTGGCCCTCCACACCCCTGTTCCTCCCCACTGTTAAGTAGCTTTAATTTCAGATCATCTCTGATTTTTACCATTTGACCATAATGCTATCCTAGAGTGCTAAATAGCTTTTGCTAGAGAAAATGAAATAACTCTTTTATAACCCTCAGAGACTTAAAATGGAAATACACAACATGCTAAGAAACAGATAAGTTAGAAACTTAAATAAAGCACCAAGGTCAGAGACAGAATTTTGCTTGTGATAAATGACTTAATAAAAGAGATTAAAAAACAAGTGGTTATAACTACTCCCATACCCCCAGTTCTGCCATAAAAATGATGATTAAATCCAACAATAGGCTCAAAATCCCATTTTATTCACTGTAATAATAGATAGGGTTTTAAAATCATTTTTATGGAAACACAAATTTCTCAGTGAATGGAATGTTCAGAATTTCTCTTAGACTGCAAAACAGGACTTTGTTTTTTGTAGCATTAGTCTTAGAATACGCAGACCCTTGGAGCTCCTGAATTATGGAGGCAGTCATACGGAAATAGCCCAGTGCTGGTCCACGTTTAGGTCCCCAAGGATCATATGCCATGGAAGGATATGACTAAATCAAGGTTGCAACTTTTGCAAATTAAACATGAGATAATCTTGATGGCCCCATGGCTTGGCATGTTTAAAACACCATTGTGCACCTTAAAAAGTAGGGATTTTTTTCCCCCTCTATGCTCTTAGCTCTGCTTGGCAGGGGTTGGAATTCCACTCTTACTCATCTCTTGCTAGGGAGTCCTTGTGCAGTGAACATCCTGTGCAACTGTAAGGGTGACCTATGTCTCAGATGCCTAGGAGAAGAGCCCTTCCCCCATACCAAGACTTGGCTCCTCAGAAGTCTTTTGAACTTTATGCAGTCTTAATAAGTCACCAATTCCCCTCTTCCCATTCAGAATTTGAACCTGTCTGGAAAATGTAGCTTTTGTTCATTTTTCCCGATCTCCAGATACCTTTTGAGCTCCATCTTGGATATTCCCAGTCACTTGGGACAGTGGCATGAATAAACAGGGAGCATCATGGACTCTGTTGCCTTCTGAAGTTCTCACTGATGCTCCAGCCTGCAGGGCTCCATCTTTCCATTCTGGGAATCTTCCTGGCCGCGTGAGCTGGCTAATGAGGGGTCTTTCTGCGTCATAGGTGGCTCCTAGCTGAGCTTCTCAGCCTCTTCATACAGCAGAGAGGCCTGGGCTGGTGGAGGCCCTTCACCCCTGTGTGATCATTTTCCTTGTTTCTACTTCCTTCACTTCTGTTTTCTTTAACTTTTTCTGATCTCCCCCAAACACAGTAGCTTTATACATTTCTACATTTATCGATCACTATCGTATAAATGGCAACCAAAGGAAGCAATCACTGCTTCCATCCACAGAGCTGCCTCGGTGGGAATCTTTAGCCTCTGGGATGAGGCTCAGCAGCCCTGGAGTCCTGGGCCTCCTGCTGGACGTCAAGTCTCCACAGACTTGAGCGCACCAGGCCCTCTCTCTCTCTTCCACATCATACTTTACAAAGTGTTTCTCATTGCATTCAAAGTGATTCCCCAAAGAGTGAAGCTGAATTTTAATTATTGAGGGGGTTGGAATTGAGGCAGAGGTCATATTTAAATATCAAAGTATCCATATGCATGAGTCAGAAGCTGAATCGATCTCGACCCATGATTCCTGCACAGTAACAGCATGTGGTCCCTCGGCCTAATTTACTGCTTCTGGGTCCCGCACCCACAGCGTGTAAGAGATGAAACGATGTGGAAAACAAAGACCATCACCTCACACTAACATTACTTAACATTATGTCGAACTCAAAAGTATTTCAGGAAAATCTTTGATCCGGTCCAAAGAGAGATCAATTACAGTAGAATGCTGAGGTATTCCTGGAGTGTGGCTCGTTATTAGAAGAACAATATTTACCTATACCAGGGCTTTAAAATAGGTCACTTTTTACTTAGACCATCACCTCTGCTCAAATACCCCCCACAGCCAGAGCCACGCCACGGTTTAAGCAAGGCTTCCTGATGTTCCATTTATTCCCTAGTGCTCATTGCTGGCTACAGGTCCACTGTGAACATGGTCGACAGGAGGGTTGATCTGTGATGGTAGGTGGGTGTCATAATGGCCTACCCCAGACCTGGGGGTGGGGCTCCCCTCTGGAGGCTCCAAGGCAGCTTTGGTTGCCCTGAGGCCCCTTGCTTGGCCTGCAGATGGCCACTGCCCCCAGTGTCCTCATGTGGTGTCTTTGAATATCCGTGCCCTTTTCCCATGAGGTCACCCCAGCATCCCTAGTTTAACTTACTCCTGGTAAAGCCCTGTCTCCAAATACGGCCACCTTCTGAGATCAGCATCGAGTTGATGAGGACACATATCACAAGGCGTATTTAGTTTCTTTTTGACCTTTAAAGGTTGGCCTTCCGTCATTTCCCAGTCTTCTCTCCAGGTGGAATCACTGCAGGCTTTTAAACATTTCAGACTGTCTGGTGAGACCCTTGGATATTCCCCCCGCCCACCTTCAGTGCTTCCACTGAACTCTGCTCGGATCTTGCACATTCCTTTGGTATTATATCCTGAGAACTGATACTTGTTCCTAAAGAAACAATTATCCTTTTTTGTAACTTTTGCACAGCTCCTAACAAGCATTTGTCTCATGGTGAGTGAGTGAGTCTTTGGATGCTTGTAAGAAGAGATGTTCTCGTATTACCCCGTTACACTGGTAAGTGTTCACGTCTGACCGAGGTCTGCAGGTGGGGAATCAAGACCCTCAAGCCGTCTCCTGCTTTGCCAGCCCATAACCCCTCATTTCTGTGTGAGCAGATGCCCATCTCTAATGACTCGGCAAAACTTTCACACTCCCTGTCCAGCATTATAAAATTCTGAGTGACCAGATTCCCAAGCTTGAAGGTCCAGCAGTTAGTTCTCAGACTCTGCAGTTTTAGGGTCTGATAATCATTTTGCATCACTGAACCCTTGTGGATTAATTTCCTGTTTTTTTCCAGTGAAAGTAACTTTAAATTATCACTTGAAAATCCTTTGTGCTAAAAGGTTACTTTTCTGATCTACAGAATGAAAAATGCAGTGAGTGGAATTTTTCTGGGTGACAGGAGGGTTCTTTCCCTATGCCCTGACCACTTGACAAGAGCTGACAAAGATACTACCTCTCTAGACCTTCCAAACATTGGTGCCCACCCCTGGCTTCCATGAAGATTACACGGAAGCCTAAATTAGAAACTCTTAGACTTTAGGAATCAGAACCTCTTGGGGTAGAGAGCATGTTTCAGGAGTCAAGTAGTTACTTGTTATGCACAGTCAGAGCTCAGAACTTTGCCTAAGAAATTGTCCCTAAATGTAGCTGCACAAAGGAATTGTCTGGGGAGGCTTCAACACGCTGCCTGGGTTTCATCCAGGGCCTGGGTAGCAAGGTTTGCAAACTTCTCAGGTGACCCACTCCTGAAGGAGAAAGGACACCGTGATGCAGAATTAGAAGGGGATTACTAGTTAGAAAATTTTTGAAATAAATTATTTGAATGCTAAAACTTTTAACAGGAGGCTCAAGTCTGAATATCCCATGGTTGTTAAACAAGGGTGTAGTATGAATTACCAGAGACTGTTGAACATGGGCATAGACTTTGCCACAGTCTGAGGCTGACACATTAGCTTCATTGTGAGATTGAAGATTCACTGTACTACAGATTGCTCAACCCTTGTGCAGAGTTTCTGATTAAGTAGGTCGGGTTGGAACCCAATAATTTACATTGTTTTGCAAGTTCTAAGGCAAAGCTAATGTTGCTCGTCCACACTTGGAAAAGCAGGGCCATTGAGCTTCCACATCAGTAGAAAGACAAAAATATTCTGTCATGCAGGTGGGGCCATGTGCTGCACACCTCCCAACTAAATGATTAAGGGACCATCAACCCAAGGCACTTGCACCTGTCTTCCCACTGAATCCTATGTTCCCTCCAAAACCACGGGATACAACAAAATCAGACACAGTCTACAATACCCCTTGCCATTATGTATCAATGCTCTGAAACACAATAAATGTAGTAAATTAAGAAGGTACATATGTAGTTTCCAGTTATCATCTCATGCTCACTGGAATATTTTCAGATTTTTTCTCACCCTAAGTTGTAATGAGTGCTTAATATTATTTTCCAACTGTGGAAGACAGAATATTTTTGAGTTTTCATCATAATGTCATGTATTAGATTTTATGGCTGAGATCTGCCACCTTTCTTCCAGCAAGTCTTGGAGACTTGAAATAGAAAAACTATAAGGGTGCCCACATTTATTAATTCCCTGCCTTAATCACACCAGGGAATGAATACCTCTAAAGTCTTCTCCTACAATAATGGGGTATATTTCCTTAGGTCTCCCCAAATAGATTTTATATGAATTTGCAAACTAGAAACCTACAACCTCTAAACCTTCTGCCACTGTATAGTTTCACCAACTCACACAGGTGACCCAGTGCTCCACAAGTCATGAACGGTCCCCCTCCCTGCCACTCCCCTCAAGCAGGCGAGGACATCTCCATCTCTCTGGAGTGTCCCTCTGGTGTCACTCAGATGACAGTTAGCAGTTGTCTTACAAGGGACTCCTTTCCCATATCCCTCCCTCCTCCTCTGAATGTCATGTCGTGGGTACACCCATTTTCCCTTTGACATCTCTCTTCTCTCTTCATCTTCATCCTCACTATGACACTTAGTCCAGGTCACCAGGTCAGGCTCTGTCACCCAGCCCGCTGTCTCAGCCATAGTGCCTTTTGACATCCTGAGCACTGCTGTACATCATCATCCCCAAACCACTCATCCATCTGTTCTTACGTTCTGTGATCCACCCTAACAGGACAAAGAGAACTGCACTGTTTGACATCCTCGGGCAAAGGCAAGACCCCTTTCCAATGTAGCGATCAATATCCATGCAAATCACCTTTGGAGTTTTGCAACCTCAAGCCAATAAGACCCACCCTTCTCTCTCATACTAAAAATAAGAGGGCCTCATTTCCTCCCTGGAGGACACAACATTTTTCTTCTTTTCTGACCACAGGGCCTGTAGTTGTTGTTGTTGTTGGGGTTGGGGACTGAACTCAGGGCACTTAACCACAGGGCCACATCCCCAGTCCTCTTGGGATAGGGTCTCTCTAAGTTGCTGAAGCTGGCTTTGAACTTGGGATTCTATGGCCTCAGTCTCCTGCCTGGTAAATGGGATATAGTTTTAGCATGTAACGGAAATGTGATGGGTTGCTTACTTGGCCACTGGCCAGTGAGCATCCTCCTCCTCCCTCACACCAGTGTATCTATATACACAGCCAAATCTTATGTGTTCAATACTGATGATATGCTCTTATTTCAAAGCCCTGTGCCACGTAGTCTTTTCCCAATTAAAACTTCTCCAGACGTGTCTATCCATCATTTACACACAAACAAATATTTTTAACCATATCCTATATCATGACTTTAATCACTATTCCTATTTTTTTTGATATGGCATGGTGTCATTACTTTAAGAGTTATAAAACGGGCTGGGGATGTGGCTCAAGCGGTAGCGCCCTCGCCTGGCATGCGTGCGGCCCAGGTTCGATCCTCAGCACCACATACAAACGAAGATGTTGTGTCCACTGAAAACTAAAAATAAATATTAAAATTCTCTCTCTCTCTCTCTCTCTCTCTCTGTCTATCTATCTATCTTTATAAAAAAGAGTTATAAAACTAGAGAACAAGCCTAAAATTTATCCAAATTAACTTTAATTTAAAAATATATAGTACTCAAACGAAAATAAAGACAATAGTCAACACTTCAAGCAAACAGGTATATTGAAAAAGACAAACCACCAAAAATTCACATTGCTGCTCTGGAACCTGATTTCACAAAAACACACACAAACCTAGATGAACAGAATCCACTATACTTGATAGAGGGTTGAGACACATATTTCCCTCTGTAGCAGGTTTTTTCCATCATAATTTTATGTCTAAATTGTTCACGTGCTGCCAATACATGATTGCAATTATAATTTAAAAATAAAGGCAATTCTGTTTCTCCCCTTTTCTGAGCAAGATAATTATGTTTCTTTGGAATATAAATTGCCACCATTTTTAGAGTCAGAAATTCTTCAAAGAACAATTAAGTCTTTGCTGAAACATGAAATAGAAGATAGTTCTAGAGAAGATTACAGCGTTTCAATTCAGTGCTTCCAATGAGAATTAAAGAATTGGCTTAACTGTTGTCTAAGGCCAATACCTCAGATTCTAAGATGTCAACTGCATATTTTGAATGAGCTTAAGTACATTCAGCATACACACAATCCTTGTGAGCTATAAAGTTATTCAAGTGAATCAACTGTTATTTTCTATAATCAAAAATAGGAAAAATCACATGGCTTTAATATTAAACACAACACACCTTTAAATAAAACCTTAAAACATTTCTCCGTCGACTTGCCCTTTACAGAAGGAATGAAAAGTAAAAAAAAAAAAAAAAAGTTAGTTATGTTCTTTGAGAGGAAGAATAAAGAACTCTCCTGCATTTCGAAATAGCAGATCCAAAATTATTAGTTTCAGTGTAGAATTTTTGGAGAATTTCATTTTGCACTTGAACTTAGCTGCTCCCTTTCCCTGTCTACTCCAGCAGTACTTTGGAGGTGTCAGGGCTGTTCCGTTGCTCTCATGTTCTTGTGAATACTGCAATATTGAAAGTTGCACTGTAGAAAAATTTACAGACCCTCACATTAGAGCAAAAGACCAGCAGTAGTAGCCTCTGAACTTTTCAGAGCAAGGAAGTCTCTGCTGGGTCCCCGTGAGGACAAGCCTGCCCTATACCCTGATGAATAGCTCCCATTCCTACAGTGGCCCCTCTGCAGGGGAAGAACACATTACGGACACAAGAAAGCAATAAAATACCCCTGGTGGCAGAAGAATTCAGAGACATGAGGTCATAAGATCAACCACCGCATTGGAGTCAGAGAGAATGGAATAAATCCCATCTCTCTCCCAACTGTGTGACTGGAACAGGTTACTTTAAATATAGGAGCACATCATGGAAACAGAATGAATACTTAAGGTAGTTGAAGTTAAGACCTGGTGGTAAGATGCTATATCAGTACAGAAGACGCTCAGAAAACAACACTCTCAAGTATGAAGTCGCAGGAGAGACCACCTGTCAAGCTTGATGCTGAGGACTGCCCTGGATCTTGGACGTGAAGTGCTCAGAGTCCTGTGATGTCAGAGTACTGGGAAGCGGGGCTCTTCCATTGTTATGGGTACCTAAGAGCAGGTGGTCTTTTTGGAGGCTCTCAAACTCTAAGACTTTAACAGTTTTGTGGGTGGCAGTCTTATACTTGAGAGTCATTATTATTTACACCTTATCATTATCCTTTTGTCACTTTCAACTTTTAAGATCTCTGGTTTCCTGTCCCCAACCTGGACTTTTCCATCATCAAACTGCTAGACAAGTGATTCCTTCCTTCTTTCCTTCCTCCCTCCCTCCCTCTTCTTTCCCTTCCTCCCTCTCTCCCTCCCTTCCTTCCTTCCAAGCCTTGAGCCAATGGCATTATTCTAAAAACCATCAAGGTATCTTTCGTTGGTTAAGAAATTATCCTCCCTACTTTGTAGATGAAGCAATTGAGATCAAGCAAGCTAAAACCCAGTAAAAGTGAACAGAAGAAAAATAAAAAAGGAAATAGTGAGAAGAGACTAGAAGCTGAGAAAAAAAAAAATGTCCTCAAAACTGTTGTGGGACTGAACTTTTGACCAGATACAATTCAGAGCCTATCCCTAAAAGTAATTAGAGTTCATATGGAAACATTTGAGCCAAGTTCTGATAGATCTTCATGATATTTTAAAGATTTTTGGGGGGGAAGATATGCTCAGCTGACCATCAGTTTAGAACTTGTCTACATCTTTCATCCACCTGGTGACTTCCTAATGATCTTTTGCTGCTCTTTTTTTTTAATGTATAATTCCCCACAACACATGCACGCAGGCACACACACATGCACCCTAAAACTTTCTACAGAAGTGCAGAGGTGGGCATCTTTGAGTTTGATTATTCAGAAACTGCTCATCCAACAGCATCTTTGAAAAAAATGTATGGGCCCATAAGCTTTCTATCAAAGACGTCCTTAATCTGTACATATTTCCCAACTTAATATATTCATCCTTCCCATATTTCCAAAGAGTCTTACTCCTGCCATTTTCTTAATAATCCAAAAAACTCAGAGCCATTGAAATAAAATTGGAAGGGATATGAGGGATATGACTCCAACTCTCTTGATTTAAAACATTTGCATCTTTCAAGTTGCAGATATGGAGATTTAAAGAAAATTCTGAACTGAACATAAGTATTTGCAATAAGCCATTTCTTATCATTCCAGTGGACGGGTTTTTCTGTTTGCAGCTGGTTCAGTTTTCTTATGCATATATTTGTTTATTTGTTGCCTCTCTCCACCCTCACTCCTGGAAAAGTCATGACAAAGGCTTTAAAAGAAAACATACAGCAAAGCCACCCAAGGTTGAAAGAGCTGCTCAAGGCAGAACATTAGACAGTGAGTGCTTCTCAAAGCTTGGTCTGTGCCAGAAGCCACCAGAGACCCTTGGTGGGCTTGCTAAAACAGAGCCTGCTGGACACCACCTCCTAGTCTCCAAGTCTCTAAGTCCAAGGTGAGGCCAAGGGTCTGCATCTTCACCATGACTCCAGGCCATGCCGATGGTGTCAGTCAGGGCACCCCAGAGAACCCAGGAGATAAATTTCCTCAATAGGAAATTCTTTTTAGACCATCACCTTCAGTCCAGACACATCTTGTCCCCCTTCCTCCAAACTCTGGGGAGAGGGGTGGACTAAGGGAGACTGATAGCCCAGCCCTGGGGTGGGGGCATGAAGCTGTAGATGGCAGAAGGAAGTACCAAATGGATAAGAGGCTAAAAGCCCAGGATGGGAGCATCCCAAAGTATTTCAGAGGAAATTTCCAGGTAAAAATTGGTCTCTGCCCTGAGAAGCGACTTCTGTGTCTCCATCATCCAGTACTTTACTGTACTGGATTGTATCAATTTAAATTGGGAAAAAAAAAAAGTGGTTGAACATTGTTCAAGACCCTTTTCAGAAAGGTAATATATTCTCTCTGAGCTTCAGCAAAATGTCCCCACGGGGAAAGGGCGAGGACAGAGATCCAGCTGGACGACCCAGTTGTCCTTGGTCGGCCCTCCCTGACATTCAGAACTCCCTTCACCTGTCTGCAGGGCTTGTCTGACAGAAGAAAGGGTTGGAAAAATAAACAGAGGGACTGCAAGGCTCACCTGGTCCTCCCCTGGGTTAGCTGGCCTCTCCTCCGTGTGACAAAACACCTGAGAAAACCAACTTTAACGAGGACCAACCTCCTGAAGTTTCCGCCTCTTCATAGTGCCATGGGTTGGTGAGCAAGCCTTAAAAACACAGGTGTTTGGGAGGCTGAAGTCTAACAGGGCCACAAGTCCACCCCAAACCCCACCATCAAAACTGGAAGCCTGTGGTCTGAAGATAGATTTTTAAAGTCCCTAGGTGATTATGACATACACCCCAAGGATCAAAAGAAAAAAGAAAAGTTTAATCACATAGCCAATTTCATCTCTGTAAGACTGAGCTCTCTTTTAATTTGTATAATGAACAAATATCTAAACCACAGGCTGATTGAGGCAGCATGAAATGGCAGGAGGGCTCTTCGTGCAGAGAAAGAAAGAGAAATAGCACTGGAGATCGGAGAACTCTCCAGAACAGTAGCTGCCATCAAACACCAGGGTATTCCAGCAGGAAGCATTCGTTCTTACTAAAGTGCTGCCCCAAGTCATTAGTAGCATCAATCAATTCTGATCTTTGGACTAGTGGAAGATGAAAATCTCAGTTCACCCAAGTTGGCGGTATTTCCAACTCCCACTCTGAATCTGCAGTGGGGTGAGGGGGGTATTGAAACTGGATGCCTGGAAAGTCTCTTAGTTCCAGTGTCTGCCCTTCTTAAGGGAGACAGCTTATGGGACTCAAAAACTAACCATTCCAAGTTGTGGCTTCTTTATAATCCAGAGGGAGTTGGTGGGAAGCTCCGAGGCATCGGCTCTGGGAGCCTATCCAGAGGAGGGTCAATGCACACCACAGAAGACGGTGTACCCTCAGAGAGCTGTGGTGGGTGTCTGCTGGAGGAGAACAGGATGCACGGATGGTTATCTGATGGCTTGTGCTCTTCCCTGGTAAACAAAATGCAAACTTGAAACACCTCTAAGAAGCATCTAAGAAGCAGCTCTTTCTTTTTATAGCTATTTTTTGGTCTCATTTAACTAGTTGACTCAGAGTCCCTGGAAAGGTACTAGGAATGGAGTCCTACAGTGAGGACATAATGCTTATGTGGTTTTCTTAATCCTGTACAAGCTCTTTATCCATGGAGTTCACTTTGTATTTTCAACTCTTTCGGTGGGGTAAAACCTCCCCTCCATCTATGGTATTCAGAAATGTGTCTGTGTGTTTTCCTCCAACAAGTAAGTAAGTATTTTTTTTTCTTTCCCACAGAGAACAGGTGACAAAAAAGGCCAGAATTATTTTCAAGGTAAAATCCCTGGGCTTATTTATGATTCTTAAAAGCCACTTGGCGTCTTCATGCTAACAAACCTCTCCTACAACATTCACAGTCTTGGGGCTGGGGTTGTGGCTCAAGTGGTAGAGCGCTCACCTAGCACGCGTGAGGCCCTGGGTTCAATCCTCAGCACCACATAAAGATATTGTGTCCATCTAAAACTAAAAATAAATATTAAAAACAAAAAACATTTGCAGTCTAGTTTTCTCTTTGTGCCTGTTTTCAAAATTTTATAAACAATATTAAGTTCCCTGCCATCAAATACAAATGCCAATCAAAGTTCATCTCCTGGCAGCCCAAGTTTCATTCCTCATAATCCCCCATCAGAGAGGGTGGCAAGAGCACTTTCTGGCTGGTCACAACTCATGACTTCATGCATGCATCTTCCAAGCTGGAGTGTCTGGGATGAAGACCGTCTGCTATGGCAGCCACCAACCCTAGGACCACCATGACAGTCTGTCCACAGACTGTCATCCACCCTGCTTGTTCCGGGAGATGGCCGAGCTCCGAAACACCCCTGCCCCTAACCTACAGCACTGCCTTTGTCCCTAAACTGCCTGCTTATACCAATGAGGTCAACCCAAGACTGCCAAATGTGGTCCAATCAGGGGGACCCCAGTTTCAGAAGAATCCCCACCATGAGAGAGTGATTTCCAATCAGTCTCTGAGCATCTCCACTTGCTTTCTCTCCTTATAGAACTGATTTTCCTTGCTGATATCTTTGAACCCTGCTGGCACAAAAGTAAAAGCAGATAGATTCCCACTTTTATGAATAAATTGCTTTTGAAAATTGTGTCTCAGACTTAGTTTTGTCTCTAGCAATAAATAAATAAACCCTATAAATGTTCCAGAAGAAGTCTGGGCCCCACCTCTCTCCGGCTTCCCACCAATTGCCCCTGTCACCTGCATTTCTCTTTTCTGTCTCCATGTGAAGTGGATCCCTCTCAGGCCCACACAGAGGTGGAGAGTCACCACCCCTAACCTGAGGTCTTATTTCCATGGTCAACCTTGGTCCAAAATAATACAGGAAAAATGGAAGAAATAAGCAACTTGTTAGGGTGTAAATAACTATGACTAGAGTATATCGTTATAATTGTTTATCATCAGCTGTTGCTAATCTATTACACAGTGATTAACTTATAAGTTAAATTTTATCATAGGAGAAAACATAGGGTACATAGGGCTCACTACTATCCAAGGCTTCAGCACTCACTAGGCTCTTGGAATGTGCTCTCTAAGCTTAAAGAACAACAGTGTAATAGGAAGAAACTGAAAGAAGAAAAACTACATCTCTTGTTTTTTCTACCCATCTTCTTTATTTTCCTCCTTTCTCCCGTCTTCTCTCACTTTTTTTTTAAATCTCAAAAGTGTGCCCTCAACAGATGTTTTTGAGAATGCATATTTTCATCTCCTAGGCAATGAGAATAAAACAGACCAAACTACTGTGTTAGTTTAGAATATTTAATATTCTCTGTGATGTCATTAAAAGGAGAAACTTCAACACTCCCCAAAAATTTGCAAATGATGATAAATTAAAAAAAAAAAAAATACTAAGGGCTGGGGATGTGGCTCAAGCGGTAGTGCGCTCGCCTGGCATGCGTGCGGCCCGGGTTCGATCCTCAGCACCACATACAAACAAAGATGTTGTGTCCACGGAAAATTAAAAAATAAATATTAAAATTCTCTCTCTCTTTCTCTATCTATCTTAAAAAAACTTAAAAAATGCTTAAAGATATTGTTATAAAACAAGATTTCTGTGCATCCTAGTAATTAATCTTTATCCTCAGCCTTTGAATACTATTCACAAAGGCAGGTTCTATAGTAAATTCTTAGTAAATATATTTGAATGAACACATGCATGAACTTATTGAATGAAGAGATATGCCTAGAATGTGTTTCTATACACCAAAGAGTCTTATACACATGAAAGTAGAGAAATATCTGAGCAGGGCTAAAGGGTTGAAATAGAGTAGGGAATGAGGCCATTATTCCACAATGCCACAGATCCATGCTTCTGCCTGTTTAGATGCCAGTGTAGTTAATGTTGGTCTGGTGCCAAGGAGACAACTAGATTCTATTGCTAAGCATTAATCCTATAAATAATAAAATGTATCTGGTGTCCTACTGAAAACAATTTTATTCATTTAAACTACTAGGAACCCTGAGGACAGAGGAGAGAAAATCCAAATAAGAAAATATTTTTAATATAAAAATATTGAACAACTATACCTCAAATTTATGCCCCAACTGGATTGTTATACTCTAAATATTTATAAGTTATGATGTTAACTTCATATAATCCTAGGCACACAGTAGGGACTGAAACAGAGTCTTATTAAATCTGCTAAAATGAAGTGAGGTAAGTTTTTTCCATTGCTATTTAGTGATTATTTCAAACTCTTGAATGGGGTTAGATTCTCTTCTTTGCTATCACTTTCCAAAACAATTTAACTTTTTTTTTCTCATGCATTTTAGTGAGTATTTCTAGTATCACTGTATTTCTATGGAGACACTGTGAATGTTAATTTTATGTGTTAACCTGTTGGCTGGATCACAGTGCTCAGATATGTGCTCAATTATCCTGGATGGTTCTGTGAGGATGTTTTGGGATGGTATTGATGTTTAAGTTGCAGAACTTGGACTGAAGCCCACTGCCCTCTACTCTGGGCTCAATGTGGTATACCCCTGAAGTTCACATGCTGATTCTTAATCCCCAAAGTGAGGACATCAGAGGTGGGGCTTTCTGAGGTGAGGTGGAGAGGGTAAACCACTGTGAATGGCAACAGTGCCCCACCGAGCTGCCTCCTCTCTTTTGTCATGTGCATTAAAACAAAAAGACAAGAGGAAGCCTTCCTGTTGATCAAGCAGGAAGCAGGCCCAAGCAGGACCCAGAATCTGCTGATGCCTTGAATTTGAACCTCCCATCCTCCAGTACTATGAAGGACTAATTTCTCTTGTTCGCTCTAGCTGATCTAACTCAGAACCCTGCATAATGCGGCAGGGACCAGGGGGGAGCTCATCCAATCAGCTGAGGCCTAAATAGAGCAGAAGACCAATCTCACTGAGCAAGAGAAAACTCGTCACCAGGTCTCCTGCATATCCGATGGGCAGCAACACTTCTTCCCTGGGTCTCTGACAGGAACCCACCCTGCAAGTTTTGAATGGGCGTCCTTCATGATCACATGAGCCGATTTCCTAAAATACACCTAATCTACATAGATGTCATACACACCCACCCTGTTGGTTCTGTGATTCTGGGAGATTCTGATTAATACAATGACAAACATGTGAAGATAAAAGCTGAACTAGCTGTATTTTGTTCTAACATGAAATTCTGTTAGAGATCTAGGTCAGAGAACACCAAGGGGTTCCTCTCCGGTGCCACCTCCAGGTGACTAGTGATGTTGCCTGGCCAGACCCTGCCTAAGAAGTCTGCTGAGGCCAGGGAGGGGCTTGAGTGACACTGTTATGGTCAAGGGGCACAGAGAGGGTCACAGGGCTGCTTATTTGCCTTCCCACAGAGAGGTGACTCTCTCATTGCCCTCCCAGTGAGACACTGAGGAAAGTCATTTTACACAATGTATTCTCCAGGGAATTAAGATCCACACTGAGGGTTTTATTTTATTTTTTCCAGAAAATAGAAAACTTCTACTCATTTAATGCTGGTATTAATGTAATTTTATTTCAAAAATGAGAATTAAAAATCTTTTGAGGGCCAGCAAGGGGAAAGAAGAGCAAAATACGTCAACATTTTAAACAACAACAACACAAATATATTTGAAGCTTCTTAGGTGTTTTAGGAAATTGCAAAATTAAACCTCTAGAGGTAGAAAACATTTCCCTTTTTTCCCCTTAAATTCTTCTGATACTTTCATTGGTAAGGCCTTTTGTGGCCACGTAAGTGTTTTCCTCATGGCGCTGTTTGTCCAGCCTAATTTTCCAGTGTAATTTCCTTTGGTCAGATGCGTGTAGCTCATTAAAATGAACATCACCAAGAATTTTAGAAGGAAGTATCTCCAATAAGAGAAAGCTTAAGAACTAACTAACTACCTCTTTGAGTTATTTAAAAACAACAACAACTGTAAAACAATATGAGAAGTAGGAAATGATTCCTTGAGTTGATCACTCGGATACCATGAAATGCAAACCTTTCTTCATTTATGTCTTAGTTCTTAGAAGTTTGTTCTGATCACTATATCAGATACCTGTTTATTAAGTATGTTACTTTTCTCTTTAAACTATAAATTTATGGTGGACCAACACTTCATTTTTCTTGTTTGTTGGTATGTCATCAAGACTTAGAATAGTTCTGGAAATTACATGAAAGGAATATTTATCCAATAAATAGTTGAATAGACTGTTTGGTACTGTAATTCTGCCAGTCAGCTTTCTGTAACTATGACAAAATACCTGAGACAGGAAAATTATAAGGAGGAAAGGTTTATTTTGGCTCAAGTTTCAGAGGTTTCAGTTCATGTCTGGTTAACTCTGTTGCATTTGGGCCTGGGGAGAGGCAGTACATCATGGTAGGGAGCCTATACTAGAGCAAGATGCTCACCTCATGTTAGCTGGGAAACAGACAGACACAGGAAGAGGGCAGGGCCTCAATATCCCTTGAAGGTCATGCCTCCAATACTTCCTTCCTCTAGACCCCACCTCTTAAAGGTCCCACCACCTCCAAAAAAGGTCAGGGGCTAGGGAACAAGACTTCAGTACATGGGCCTCTGCGGGACACTTATTTAAAAAAAAATCAGAGTAGCTATTAACCAACTAAGAAAAAAAATTAGGACAGCTGAGACTGACAAGACTGTTGGAGACAAAAGGTGGCATTTATAATTAATCTGTGTTGGCGTTTACGCATTGCAAATGAATATTTTCTCTCTTTTTATTTACTTATTTATTTTGTCTTGTACTAATGTAATATTTGAACTCTGATCTCCTAGTGGGAACTGAAAAGTTGAAAAGGGCCCATGTTTTTTCCTCTTACTCTTCCTGATCCCGTGGGGACTGGACTGGGTTCCCGTGTGCATTGCTACAGTTCTTACAGATTTTGATCAGGTCCTGGCAGACCCAGGATGAATATAAAAAAGAGCAAGAGTGGAAAGACGCAGTGAATTTAGTTGAGAATGTGTGTCATCAATATTAACAGTAGGAGATAAAGTTGGGAATAAGGACTGGGGAGAGGATGGTGGCTAAGAAATTCAGATTCATCAAATAAAAAATAAAGTCCTTGCCCCTACCCAAGAAGGAACGAATGATAAATATAGGACTGCGTATGCACAGGAGAGAGGTTCACAGAAATAAAACCACCTGTGTCTTTAGCAATAAGACCTACCTACGTCTATTTTTTTTTTTTCTTTGTGATGCTGGGGATTGAACCCTGTGCCTTGTGCATCTGAGGCAAGCTCTCTACCAACTGAGCTATATCCCGAGCCCCTATATATACACACATGCACAATATATATATCAGTTATCTAGGAATTTTATTCTTTGGTAAACCCACATGAATAATTACTGTAATGTCTGTATCCCATCACATCTAGGGGTCTATGCTAATATCATGAGTAGCCCCTTTTCTTAAGAGTGTTTGCTCTAGACTTTTCAGATTAGAAAATAACTATATGGGAAAAGATGGCCACTCGCCGAGTGCCTGCACAGACCACTCAGTGGATTGGCTGCCTGTAGATGTTAGGTTTAATCCTCTCTGAGCCTATTGAATGAGGGTTATTATCTTTATTTGAAAGAAGAGAAACATGGTAGTTAGAAAACTAATTCAACCCATGAAAAGTTAAGCAGCTCTGGCTTCGTTCAGATAGAGTCTCTGTTCTTGCATTCTGATTATATTAACCAGGAGTGTCAAGACGGGAGTTGCAGAAATGGAAGTTTGAAAGATGAATGGGTAGATCAGTGAGAGCAATGGATAAATAACTACACAAAGGAACAGGAAGGTGAAGGAAGATCTGTGGTCACTTTGTGCTCTGAGGAAAGGTGGCACAGACGGAATGGGATGGTCAGATTCGTGAGCAGAGAGAACTCCTCATCAGGTGTTCCTGGCCTTAGGTAATTCTGGTGAGATGAAGATGGAGGATAGTAAGTATGGATTAAGAATTAATACATGGAAGGATCTAAAGACTGGATTTGACCCAAAAGGGGCTAAAGAAACTGTGGGGTATTAGGAAGCATAATGTTCAAAATGTTAGTCTTCACAAAATTGGCAATAGAGTACAAAATGATTTGGAAAGAAGAAGAGCTGAAATATATTCACCAAATGGAGATCTGACTTCCTGTCATGGTACCACAGACCTTGAGGAACAAACACGAGAATAATGAGCAACACAAGAAATCCATAACGGAACTTATAGAACTTGATGCACGCAAAGAAACACGAGGTGCAGTATTTACTTCAGAATTTGGGGCACTTAGAATAGAGAAATAATATTTTCCTCAAGGTGGACTAGACGTGTGGACAGGAATGGGTGCCAGTAGAATGATGAACTTGTTCCTAAAGATCTGAGCATTCTTTAATAAACTATACAGTGGTAATACACATTTTAGAACTATTCTTTTTCACAAGGAAGAATGAATGGTGGAAATAAAGACGTTAGGTAGGAGAAAAGATGTAGTGCGTTGATAAAGTTGATTGCAGGGAGCAGACAGTGAATGAAAGCAAACAGTCATGAAGCAATTAAAACAAGAAAAATAATAACTGGAATCAAAAGAAGGATGTTTGGCAGTTTTGTGTGGTAAGAAGAAATAAAAGTAAACACATGGGAACTAAGTATTTATACAAGTCTGTTTTGCTTTATTGAGATGTTTGAATAATTAGAGATGAGATTAGGCTTGCCAGATTTAGCAAATAAAAACAAAAGACACCAAGTCAAATTTGAATTGCATAGGGCATATTTATACTAAAACATTATTTATGGTTTATTTGAAATTCAAATTTAACGGAGAAGCCTGTATTTTATTTGGGAATTCTAAATCATCTTCACCGAGATCTCACATCTCAGGGTTGTTTTTACATTGGAAAGAAAAGTTGCAAAAGCAGGTCAACAAAAACAGTTGAGAAGCCTAGGAATAAGAAAAACATGAAAACGAGTTTCTGAGCCATAAATGGAGCCTGTCCCCAGGCATGGAGGGAAAGCCCACCGCTTTGACATAAAGGGCTCGGTGCAGAAAAACCCAAAATGCCAACAAAGAGAGTTGTGTTGCCGTAGCCCTGAAAGATGGAGAAATGTGCTTCTGAGACCAAGGTGAATTCTGCCTAATGGCCAACTTGATTCATCCTTGTACCTTAATGCATCTTCTGGTCCCAACTATTCAGTAAAATCTCAACAGCTCAAAACATGTTTGATGACCTGCAGGCCCTGAGGCAGCTCTGTTGGAAGGGACGGGTACTGCACCTGCATGACCAGGTTTATTCCACCATAAAAACGACCATGAGAGACTTTAGTTTTGCACAATTAAGAAATCAGATGACACCGAAATAAGTCTCCTGAAAAACAAAGGGACGTGGCTCAAATAGATTTTCTTTTCATACCCAGAAATCCATGTGCTTAGATGAGATGAGCCACCATATAGACATAATGCCCTTCCACACAGAATTTTAAACACCTACATACTTCAGTATTTGCCTCTATGACTATGTAAGTCAAAAGGAATATTGGGACAGTCAACATGATGGCGATACTTTGCTGTCATCCAAACTGAACATTAGCTAGGACCTTTGCAATGCTGCAGGTCTGGTAATTGCACAGAATCCCCCACAGTGAAAATGCATCAGACACAGAGAGAGGGACCCTGCTGAGCTGGCTCCAGCAAGCAGAGGCCTACGGGGCGGGGGGCGCAGGGCTGAGGCAAAGCACAGGTAATGTCACCGCGCTGTAAGTAATTAACTGAACTGTTTGCTCCAGAATCAGGAGGCAAAACTCCTGGGGAGTGGGAGGAAGAGAGACATATTTTCTTCATGTAGATGTGTTGTGAACTAAAGGCCTTATTTGTGGAGATTTTACTTTGTGACTCATTCACCTTTATTTGCTCCTTTCCACGATTCTATAAAATGAGTACTATTTTGTCCTTATTTTGTACATTTAATAAATGGAGGCATAAAAGACTTTCTGTGGCTTTTTTCCAAATCGCTTGGCTCCTGGTGGCAGAGGACACAGAGAAGCACCAGGACTTGAAGCCTGCACCTGCCCAGTCACTCTCTGTGTTACTGCAGGAAACGTGTTCAGCTACTGGAAAGAGTCCTGGCATCTGTAAAAGGGTGTGGCGTGGTGGTGGTTTCATAGGAAATAAAGTTGCTTTATAATGTGCAGCTGACAGCTACTTTTGCTCTGTTTGGCTAACGTCTAGAAACAGCACTACAAACTTTAAACATCAAGCAATAGCATTAAACTGAGCTATATCTGCCCATCCTAATCGTTTCTTGAAGGCCATTTCTATGTCCATTACATTCCGTGGGTATAGACTTTAAGTTTGTACAGACAATCATGAATGTATACCCATAAGGTAGCCAAACCTTGAGATGAAAATTCAAGACATACAAAAACATTTTTTTGTGTGTGATATTTTCATCAGTGTGGAGCTTTACATTCGATCTGTTTAAAGATAGGTTCTTTGATTGAAGATTCCCTACTTGTAAAATTACCTGCATTTTATTTTCTTCTTCTTTTAGGGTTGGATGATGAATGGATTATCCATTTCCTTGTATATTAAAGTGCACTGAATTATAACCGGCTTAAGGATATTTGCACTAAATCTCCCGTGGTCCACCCCGAGGCAAGACTTAACAGGGAATATTGAAACAGTAAATAAGAAGAGCAAGGCTTGGAAGTTTCCCTTCTCCAAAGCACAGCAGCGTAGTGCACAGAATGATACTTTTGCAGCCATTTTTATTAATTGTATACTAAGAGTTGAATTTGTATGGGGGGACAGAGAAAGAGAGAATAAACGACTAATAATAGGAGACATCCGGGAATTCGAACTTACTCACAATCATTGAGAAATAAATCCAAATGGAAAACTAGTAGTTCAAAAAAGATTTCAAGCATCCAGTATAGTCTTAGGAACAGGGTACACCACTGGGCACAGACAGAGATAAAATGTAATCTCAATGGGATAATTAAGCTAAGGAGTTTGATAATGTTTGTTGATTTTGAGAAGAAAAGCAAAATGAAAATTTTTGGTGGATTTCCATTCAAACCATCACTGAAGTTGCTTCCTCCATCATCAAGATTAAGAAAACTGTTCAGAAAGAATTAAAGCAACTGAGGAAGATCCATGAAGGAGGCTGGAGGCCCTGTGTGTGTATGTGTGTGTGAGTATGTGCATGCGAGCACACACACACACACACACACAAATAAAACTTTGATCTCTACCTCTCATGACAATCCAAATTTAGTGTCCTCTAGCATGTTGTCATCAGCACTCTCCCATGGAGGCTGGATCTCTAGACCTTCTATTAGCTTTCTATTGATTTTTAAAGTGAAGGTTTACAACCTGACAAAAAGTGTTCCGGCAGACCATTTTAATGAACATGGATAACCATAGATCTTATACTTTTTAAAAATGTGTTCCATAATGCTTTTTCTTTAGTAACAGACTATAAGGACATATATGTGATGATATTTCCACCTTTATTTAGTTCTACAAATGCCTGCAGTGGTTTCTTATTGCAAATCCACACTGAACTCCACCACTGTTCACTGAAATTCTAGTCTTTGCCAGTTTGAATAGGAACAGGAAATGCACAAGTGAGCGGATGTGACTCCTGACCTTAAGAAACCTGCCCTTCGTTGAAAAGATAATCATTCAAATAAACATTTACAGCACAAGGTAAAATGAGCTGCAATGGAGTTGTGGATAAGAGACTCTTTGGGAGACTGCACTTGAAGTAGAGAAGAGAAAGTACTCTCGGCATGTGCACAGAAATGGCGGCACATGTGGAAATCTCAGTCAGTGACTGTGAGAATACAACTCCAGAGAGAAAGGCCTGGGGGAGTCACATGATATGAGGTTGGAGAATCAGGCAAGAATGGACAAATTATCATTCTTTTGTCAAATTCAACAGGTAAAGCTTTTACTTTAAAGAATTTAAAGAATTTGGGGCATGGCAACCAAGGTCAAGTTTGCTCTTGGTTCACTCTTCAACAGCATGGAAGGTGGACAGCAGAGCTGAACTTAGGGCTCATTCAGGGAGAATTCTTCCTCATCAGGAAAGGGTCAGTGGTTCATTGTGTTTGGGCCTTGGACAGACTGGACACAGCTGCCCATATCAAACAGGGCCATGGCTTTCCTCACTTTAACTCAATGTCACACTTTTCCAGGAATATCTCAGGCACCCAGAATGTCTGGGTCTGGGCACTGTGTGTCCTAGTCCACCTGACACATGAAATTAGCCATAACACTGTCTGCATCCAGTGATCAACACAAATGGGACAATCAGCAAGTGTGCATCACCAAATGTGCAGTAATGAGAAAGACAGATCACTCTTGTGGCTCCCCAGCCAGGGACCTAACCATAGCACAAACTCCAATGAGGGGAGAGTCGACAGAGGAAATGACCACCATCTTTACAGTGTCAAAGTACTGAGTGCCAAGGAAAGACTGAAAAATCTTTTGGCTGAATGAAACTTAGGATCAATGGAACTACATGCAATGTGCGACCCTGAAGGACCTCACTTTGCTTCCGAAGATATTTCTGGTGCAAGTGGTGAATTTGGAAAGCAATCTGAGGATAGAAAAAGTAGTGAAGGGAATTAATTTCCTGATTTTGACAGTTCTGATGTAAGAAGGGAGGAGAGGACCCTTGTTTGTGTAAAATAAACACTAAGTATTGGAGGATGATAGGTGGTAAGAAGGTGATCCTCTAACTGTAACGACTCAGGAGAAAAAAGCTCATTGTCCGGTTTTTATAGCTTTTCTATAAGCTTGAGATTGATAATTTAACAAAATTGATAAAAACATTAATTATATTTTGTGTTGGCTTATTATTACATTTTGTTTTTTACACTGGGTATCTCCTAGTCTTTAACAGGTTGATTTACATTTAGAATTTCTAAGACAAATATGATGAGCAATATTTCCTATAGATCTTTTTATACACAGCATCTCCTGGGATGTACTTAAAGGTAGACATATTCATTAAAAATAATAAGGAAATATAACAAAATACTTAATTATGAGTAAATATAGCAAGTTACTACTATTATGCAAATAGTAAATATGATCAGGATTAATAATCAAAAAAGTTGAGCAAAGAAAGAACTTATTAAATATTATATAGATATTAATTTTTGTTATTTTAAAAAATGTTTTTTCATTAATTTTTTACATGACTTTTTTATTTTTTATTTTCTTTTTGGAATAATCAAATTGGATATCTGCAAAATTCGTAAAAATAAAATCTATCTATATTATAAATAAATTCTTTAGAGTGGAATAGACAATCATCAGTTTTCTCTATTTTTTGTCATATATATTACATATAAAAATATAGATAACATATACCTCATATATGTATATTTAATAAATATTCATATATCATTGTCTGTTTATGTATAAATATATTATATATAAATCTATAAAGCATATATTTAATTTCACATATATAATTTCCTTTCTTCTCTTTGTGGGTGTGTGCTGGGCTCCAACCCAGGTCCTAGTGAAGGCTAAATGTGAGCTCTACCATTGAGCTATACCTCCTGCCATACTTTGTTTTAATTTGGTTTGGGTCAACATCTCACCACAATACTTTGATATAGAACTTTTAATAATTCTTTGGCGTGTTAACACATCATTAAAATGTTTTTTCATGGAATATGTTCATTTGGTGTGTATGTCCCATTTTATGAGCTTATGTCAGAATCCATTACACTGTGGACTGGAATACCACATCACGTGGCTTATGCTTGATAGGAGAGAATGGATGTTGCAGACTCTAGGGGAGCCAGCAGTTCAGGTGGCAAAACTGCCCCAGCTTTACAAAGGACACTAGGGAGCAGCCTGTCAATGAAGCCTTGTTGGGGAGGACAGAGGCACAGGCAGTTTGCTTCACGGGGAGAACAGGAAGGTTGGTTTATTCTGCCAGAAAGGCCATCAGAGATATTTCCCTGGGGGCCTTCGTCCCCCTCCTTTCTGTTCACTGCCCACTGCCCACAGACCCACACTGACTTCTGACAGAAGCTGAACCTGCTCTTTCTGGGGCCCTGCTTAGTCAGGTCAACTAGCCAAAGGTCAACCTCCAGCCACGGCTTGGGGGAGGGCAGGGCTTGTCTGATTTGTCTTAAAATGGAAACAAGTTAAATTTCCTTTCTGAATTTAATGATGATTGAATTATAGTAACCACAGTCATCTTCGCTTCTCTTTGGTTTGCCTGCTAGTTACAAATCACATAGGAATGGAGGCTACAGCAGTTGAGCTTCATGGAAATAAAAAGTGATCTAAAAATATCATAAGATGCAATGCAATTATTTAATAATATAGTAAGTTATTATTATAATTTCAGTGCAATAGGACAAAAATATTTATGAACAATTATTAACCCCTTGTAAGGGGTTAATATGCAACATATTGAAGGAACTCATACAACTGAATAGCAAAAAAAAAAAATAAAAATTCAAAAAACAAAAACAAAAACCCCATAAAACAAAACACTAATAACCTGATTTTAAAAATGGGCAAAGGATCTGAATATCACTTTTCCAAAGAAGATATACAAATGGCCAACATGTAGGTGAAAATATGCACAACATCACAAATCAAGAGAGACACCAATGAAGACCACAAGGAGACATCATCTCACACCTGATAGAATGACAATTATCAAAAAGACAAGAGATAATGTGGATTTGTGAGGGGATGAAGAAAGTGGACATTCATTTGCTGTTGGTGGGAATGTAAATTGGTATAGCAGGGTGAAAAACAGTATGGAGACTCCCCAGAAAGTTAAAAACAGAACTGCTACATGCCCAGCAATCCTACCTCTGGGTATATATTCAAAGGAAATGAAAATCAGTGTGGTGACCAGATATCTGACCTCTAACTTCATTGCAGCAAGACTGAAAGGTAAGGTATGGAAACAGCCCACATGTCCATGTGTGACGATTAACAAAATGTGATGTCAATGCACACTGAAATGATATTCAGCCATACAGGAGGAGGAAACCCTGCCTGCCATGTGTGCCAACAGGGTGAACCTGGAGGACATTGTGTGTGCCAAGTGAAATAGACCAGGCACAGAGAGACCAACTCTGCATGATCTCCCTTATAGGTGGAATCTAAAAGAATCCTACATGAAACAATAGAGGAGTGTTTGCCAGGTGTTGGCGGGCAGGGAAATGGAGGTGTTGGTCCAGGGCAAAACCTTCCAGCCATAAGATGAACAAGTTCTGGGGAGCTAAGGTACCTCAATTAATCTGATTGTGATAATTATGTTTATATCAAATAGTGTGTTGTATACTTTTAAAAAATAAAAGTTTAGGTTTTGAGAAAAAAAGATGAAAGCTTTAGTCCTTTAGAGATCTTAGATACACAATGAACTCACTTAGTGAGGGTCTAAAAACCATCAGATTTCTTTTAAAGCACGCTTTTTATTTGCCATGTGGTCAATGTATGAAGCAATTAGGTCAACAACTTAATGCCATGTCATTATCAGAAAACATTCAATCTTTTTAACACAGTAATAGCTGTAGATTTAAATAAGGACCTACAATGTAATTTGATGTATGTACCAATCCCTCATTTTTTAGCAGGATTTATATTTAACATTTAGAAGATGTTTTTAAGTTATGAAACGTAAAATGTTTAAAAGGTCAAGGAATATAGTCCAAGGTGTTCTTTCAAACCAGAATAGCATTTATATGTACTTAATCATATTGCAGTGTGATTTCTAACCTGTGTTTATCATATCAGCAGAAAAGAATTTTTTTAAAAAATCTACCTTCACAAGTTCAATTTGACACCTTTGTCTACATAGACAAGAACAAATTTCTGATGCAATGGTGAGTGTGAAAGTATTGATTACTACCCAGGAGTTTCTGCTCAGCCTGAGTAAAACATTGCCCACAACTGTAATTCCATTAACCCAACATGATAAAATATGAATGGCCTTTTCCACCAAGTTCATTTGAAAGCCTGTCACTGTGTTTGCAGGAATACTTGAAGATACCCACTGAAACACTCTATAAGTTATAGGCTGGAGGTTTTGTTTTGACTTGTGTAAACACTCTCTTCCTGTCAGGTCAGAGTGTGTGCTGTGACTCCCACAGAGATAACAAAGCTTTTCCAATTGGACCACCCATCTGCTCAATTGCCACATCTTCAAATGCTTTTATTGATTCAAAACCAGAGGAGTTTTAAAACAGTGGAGTAAAAAAGTTTGACTAAAATGAATTTAATTCTAATAGCAATTTTAAAGAGAGTTTAATTCAAGCTGTTTCTTGTTCTTGAGCATCTCTATGGATCCCAGTTCACAAATGAATGAGCTCATTTGCAAACTGGAGTTGCTGGAGGCCCCATCAAGCTTGAGGGAAAGAATAAATTCTGTGCCTCCTAAAGGGGCCACATTCAGCCACACTAATGTTTTTTCCCAGGGTTTGATTTGCGTGGTAGGATTTAAGAGGCTCTAATTAGTCTCTTCTGTGTCTCAGAAAAAATAACCTTCCAAATCCTCATAGAAAATCCTTCATTTTGAATTTACTAAAATGGCATGATTACGGGTTTATTTAGTTAAATAGCACCTTATATTTAAATGTGGATTTTCCTGGGAAGGCTAAGGCTTGGCATCTCTCCACCTGCTGGTACTCAGCCTCCCCCGCTGTTAACAGGGTCAACTGTCCTTGCTTTTAATGAGGGCTGTGTTTGGGTACTGGATCCCCACCTGCTCCATGAATTTTTTCTGGAAGTTTCTTCCTTTTCTCCTGCTTTATCAACTATTCCTCCTCTGTTGGTCCATTTCCATTACCATAAATATGTTTCTTCCATTTAAAAATCATCCTAACATGCTTTTCTCTCTCTCACCCCATTTTTCTGCTCCCCACTTTGCAGTTCAACTCATTACAAATATATAATATATAATGGAGGCTGCTCCAAACAGGCTCACCAGAACATTTCCCACGTTCACCAGGGACCTCTTGTTGCTGACTGTGGTGGCTGGGGCTCCGTCCTCACCCTGTTGTCCTACTCTATCTTCCACTGTTCCTCTAAGTGAGTTCATCTAGATGTCTCCAGATGCCATCTCTCAGCCACTCCATTTAGCCTCACTTTCTGCTTCTTCCTCATCTAACTGGTCAATATCAAAGTGCAGGTGAAGCGCAGTCCTTGGACCTCCCCCGCCACGCCTTTTTCTTCCACATTCACTCCATTAGCAATCTCCTCAATCTCCCAAAGGACCTCCAACACGAGGTCCATTCAACATCATCTCTGGGAGGATCAGCTCAAATGCAACACGTAGAAATGGCACTCTTCATACTGACCCCCCCAAAGAGCTGTGCTGCCATCTTGTCCGTCCGGATTCAGGCCGACTCTGAACTTCCCAGTACTCTGGCCAAACACCTTTGTGCCACCCAGGAACCTCTCCTTCTTTGCCCCTGTGATCCCCGTATCACCCTCTCGGGTTCAGAATCCAACCTCTCCTCACCCATGACCTCAACCAGTGTTTGCAGTTGACTCTGAACTTGCCTCTGCCTGACTTCCCTGCATCCCATTTCTAACACAGGAGTTAGAATAAGCGTTTTAAAGTCACAAGTCAGATCACGTCACTTCCCCATTCAAGAATCTCACCAAAATAGACCAGTAGAGTACAGGAAGGGGATCAAGGGAGGGAGGAGGGGAGGAAAGGAGAGGTACTGGGGAATGAAATGGACCAAATTGTGTTACGTGCATGTATAAATGTGTAACAAAGAATCCCACTATTATGTATAATTATAATGCACCCCCCAAAACCTTAAATATTCCCCACACCACCTAGAGTAAACACCAATAGTATTATTGTTATTATTATTACTATTTATTTATTTGTTATTACTGGGGAATGAACTCAGAGACTCTTTAGCTAAGTCTCCAGATCCCGTTTTTTTGTTTAATGCAGAGACAGGGTCTCACTAAGTTGCTCAGGGCCTCACAAAGTTGCTGAGGCTGGCCTCCAACTTGCAATCCTCCTGCCTCAGGCTCTCCAGCTGCTGGGATTGCAGGCATGCTCCACCATTATTATACACTAACATGTATAATACTCTGTTATACAACAATAATCTGTTGTATAACAGATTATTTTTAGTAGGTACAAGAATCTAGATATTTTCCATTTGTTTCCAACCCACACCTGGTCATCTGGCAACCATGATGGCCTCTCAGTCTTCAGACCATGCAGGGCTGTCTTCTACCTCTGGGCTTTACACCTGTAACTCCTTTGCCTGCATGGCTTTCCCCTGTATGTCCACCTGATGTGCACTCGGTGCGTCACCTTCCCAGTGAAGCTGTTCCTGCCCACTCTTTAGAATCGCAGCTGTTTCACGATCTCCTTTGGACTCTTTCCTTGCCTTTCTGTCACATAGCTAATCCCTTCTGTTTCTTCATTTATCTGTCTGTGCCCTCCTACTAAAGTAAAAGGCAAGGGGGGCAGACAGTTGTATGAGTTTGGTTTTCCGTGGCATATGCAACGGCTAGAATAGGGATAGGCGCTGAGTAAATGTTTGTCAATTACTAGCTAACCTTGAGCAAAATCCTGGATGTAGCCTGAAAAGAGGTAGGCTAGCCAAAGGGCAGGAGAAGTCAAAGTTATGGGTGTGCTGGGTGAAGAGGGTAATCTTGGGGAACTTTCTAGAGGCAATTTGCAAGGCTATGTGGTGGCTCGGGTCACAAAAGGAGGTTGGAGACTGTAATACAGTTGTCTTCAAGGTTCTCCTTGGCCTTATTAATACCTGCCAAGATATACTGACTTCAAAATGACCATGAGCAAGAGAAGGAAAGGTCCCTTTGGTGATTTTTAAAAATCTGCTTTTGTTTTTCTGAGCTCCGAACTCTCCTCATCAATCTCACAGAATTCCCGGTACAGTTCAGGGTTGCGTGTCCATGATTCACCTCCGAGCCACGGGCCGAAGCCACAGCTGAGTTCCAATTTTAAGACCAATCTTGATGTGGGTGACTATTGCTAGGCTCTCCAACAAATCACTTTATTTTACTGAAGACTTATTAGGAGGAAGGAAATGATCTCTTAGAGCAAGAAGCAGAAGGTTTTCACCAGGTCAATAAAGACCTTGATCAGATTACAAGAGCAACAATAGCCAGTGTTTATTGATGGCTTCTTGGCACAATTGTGTTATATCTATTATTTCTAATCTTAACAGGAACATTGAAAAGGAGGGATAGTAATACCATATCAGATGTGGCCTTTGGGGCTGTGACAATTAACTTACTCAGAGATACTAGGAGGCTAAAACCTATTAGGGCACAGATCCCTCTTAGAATGCATGCAGGTCCCTTCTGTTGTATAAAACATTCATAATTTCCCTTTTTCCCTCTCCACTTAAGGAGTTTCAGGGTAAACGGAATTCTAGTCTCCAATCCTGGAACACCAAGGGATATAGAGATGAACCAAGGCACAATATCCTAATTCTGTTTCCTTTTAGAGCTTGACATAAACTTAAAGCCAATTTAGTATGTTCTTAAAACATTTTAGATGATGTCAAAGAGCAGTATGATAAAACAGCATGGAAAATGGATCATTCCAGAAAGAGGAGGTCAAACTGTAGAGGGCACTTTAAACATAACTAAAAACAAGAGTTAAATTATCAAGGTGGGGTAATAAAAAATCCCAGTGGCAAAAGTCATCTTCACTAGGTAATATGTTCATTTCTTGTATATGAAAACTAGAGAAAATAACAAAGGCAATCCAGAAATAGGTTGCCACATCAGTTACAAAATAGTATGTTTTTCACGTTCTCCAGATCCACAAGTAGCCACCGATAATTGGATTTGTAATTGACAGCTCTACTTTACGATGAGCAAGGGGCACCATATTTATTTCTGTAATTATTTTAGAACTTTTAAATTGTGGCTTCTACTTGAAAGGCCTTAGGACGTAATAAACACAGCCAAGATTATTGAGGGCTCATTGTTGGAGATGTTTTACTTAACTCCAAGTAATTCAATTCAAGTCAATAAATCTTTATCAAGTGGTCTACCCTGTGCTTGCCAGATACTAGGCAGCGATGGGAGAGTTTAAAAGTGTGTAAGATAAATAGGGCTGTCTCTGCATTCAGAATGGTTCACTGAGAATGGCAGTGGAGAGCTGGACAAGAGTTTCAAACAATAGAGCCGTCTTCACCAAAACAGCAGCAACGATAGTACCAAGAAACTATGGTAGTCAATAGAGAATGGGAATAATTAACGTTTAATTGTAGAGAATATCACTGATCCCTGTGAGAGAGACAGCAAGGAGTGTGTATGTGTCTGTGTTAGGGGTACCCAGAAAGCCGGTAAGACATTATTTCTGGGACTTTCTCTGAAGAGATCAGCATTTGAATAGACAGAATAAAGAGGCTCAGCCCTTACCAATGGGGGCAGCCAACATCCAGGCCATTACAGACCTGAGCAGAGTACAAAGATAACAGCCTGGATTTGCTTCTGTCTGAGCTGGGACATCCACCTTCTCTTCCCCCCAGATAGTAGATAGCAGCTCCTCTGGTGCTCAGGCCTTCAGACTTGGACTGAATTACATCAGGGGTTTCCTGGCTTTCCCGCCTGTGGAGAGTAAGTTGTGGGATGAGCCTATTCTTATAATAAACCTCCATGGGTGGATCTATACACATGTGTGTACATGAACATACACATACGTGTGTTCATACATATACACACATGTGCACATAGATATTTATATTCACACACATATAATATATACATATTATACAATGTATATGTGTATATATTTGTATCAATCCTCTTCATTCTGCTTTTCTGCATAAATCTAATATTTTATAAAATTCTAAATATCGTCGGGAGTTTATTTAACAACCTGATGTCAGAGAAGCTTCATCTAAAAACACACCTGGACAATGATAAGCCAGCTTACTCTGCAGCTTGTTTTAGGGTTCACATTCCATTTGTCTATTTAGATCTGCTAATATTTAAACTATGCAATCTTTTTAATTCATTATATTTGTTTTTAATGCAATGTGAGGATTTTAAACACAAGTAAAATCAAATAACTTGTATTTACTTCACACATGCCCTTCTTAGAATTTACCACATCACTCAAGAGATGGATTATATACATGACTTGTACATAAAGGGGAAATTTTTAATTCAGTAATTAACTTACCATTCTTTGGATAGTACTATGCAATTTGGTATGAGATTAATCCATTGAGTGACACTTTTGAAATACTAGTTTGATAGGTTAAATAGTTCATTGTTTTTCTTAATGTGACTAATTTGAAATATTTATTAGCATGAATAGGCCATTATTTTTCAAATCCTCCTAATATTTTTTACAATAGGACTATGCATATTCTGTTGTAGAATAATATTCATTATATCTTCATTATCCACATATTTACATATATCAGAAACATTTCTGAAATATGTATATATGTGTATTTGTGTGTGTATCTATTATAAGATAGACACACACACACACAATTGTAAGATAGACAGATTTGTGGTTTTTAAGCCCAAGCCCAGTGTTTATATGACCTTTGTCCTAATCCATCTTGTACAGCTATAATAGAATATCGGAGATAGGATAATTTATAAGAAAGGGACATTTATTTCTGACAGTCTGGAGGCTGGAAGAGTCAAGATCAAGGAGCTGTCCCTGGTGAGGGCCTTCTTGCCAAGTCATCCCATGGAAGAAGACAAAGGGCAAGTATGTGGCTGTGTGTGTGTGTGTGTGTGTGTGTGTGTGTAGGGGTGCAAGCACACAAGAGGAAGCCAAACAAATTTCACAGCAAACCCACTCTTGCAATAACTGCCTCAATCTGTTTGCAACCTGATCACCTCTTCAAGGCGCTCCTCTGTCGTCCCTGTTGCCCTGGGGACAGGGCTTGCAACACATCGACTGAGGGGGCTACAGTCAAACCATAGCAGCCTCTTTCATTGTTTGACCCTTTATTCAATCTTCATTAATCTAGGCCTTTGTGACACTCCCAGGGGACTGCAAATGAAACAATTCCAATAATTTCTACTCGATCTTCCCTACTAGACGTTTTAGCTTTGCTTTGGAGATTTTCTATTCCCTCAAATTTCTCTGCTTACATTCTTTTTTGAACATTAAACCGTCTTTTTGAAGCTGAAATCAGAGAAAAATCTCTCTTCAAATTTATTTTGAACAAAAACTACTTTGAAAATAAAGAAAAGAATTCTATCTAAATAGGAAATTGAAATAAAATAAGGACAATTAAAGATAGTTTAGGTAAAGCAGTACTAATGGAACATAGAATAATTAAGAAATGTTCCCAGGGACAGAGACCTGGAAGATCCCTCCCAAAGATGTCTCTCCCTTTGAGGACCCCAGAGTGGGTCCCTGGGGCAAACAAGTCCACTCCAATAAAATCCTTTACCAGGTATCAACTAAGGACACAACTTAATCACTCTGCAGAAGAGCGTAATGTGCTCAAATACTCTTTGTGTGGTTGTTGGCTTTAATCATTGACTGCTTGCAAAAAGTGTGTTCTACCAGATAGCCGGTGGCATTCACCTCCAGGAAGGACCGGGCAACAGATGGTGGTTCTGAGGGACAGACTTTTAAAGAACTGTTTAGTTAAAAGTAACTGTATTCTTCTGTTGTTATGGATAGTAAGAAAACATTTTTGATTTTTATAGGTTTTAATAAAATTAATGGGATCTTTAGTTACTTGGTTATCCAAAAACCCAGTCATAAATTTTTTGTTTGCTTTTTAAACTAAGTATTTATTTAAAAAATAACTACAACTAGAATATAGGATAATATTTCTGGATGATGTATTATTTTAAATTCCTGATGTGATATTAAGCAAAGAAATCTTATAGAGCTGTTATTTTCCAGGTTTTCCACATATTACCTTAACAGAGCCTCATTTTTTAGCCTTGTTGTGAAAATGACATTTCAGGACTCTGTTTTCAGTACCTATTTCTGACGATTTCTATTAGAAAAACTTTAGCTCCACCATTAAGTTAGACATGTACAGAACCATGCTATATGATACATTGGGACTCTATCTACTATTTTTATATTCTGCATTTTTTCACTTAACTAATGCAATGAATACTTGCTTATTTCCTTGAAATGTGATGATGCATGATTTCTAATGTATTAAAATATATTTATTGGCTACATGTAATCCCATCCTCCGAATACTATAATGTAGCACATGGTTCCCCACTGTGAGGTACTGGCATCTTCCACAAGTGGAAAATTCTACAACCTGAAACTCTGCTTCACACACAAAATCATTCAAAATATTGTAAAAATTACTTTCAGACTATGTGCATAAGACATATACATAAAGCATAGAATTTCCTGGTTTGATGTGTGTCTCTGCCCCTAAATACTTCATTACATACATGAACACATTCTGAAATCAAAAACACCTAAAGTTGGAAAAAATCTGAAATCCATGGCACACTTCAGTCCAATACTCTGTGTGAGGGATCATCAAGCCATGGAACTGGGCTGCCCAGGGCAGAGGTGCCTGCCCACTGCCTCCCTGCAGGTAGAGGTTACCCAACAGACGTTTTCTCCAATTCCCTATTTCCACTTTACTGAAATGAGCAAAAAATTCCCCTTATCTTTCTTCCCCACAGGTTCCAATGACTTTGTGAGCTGATTCTCTGTACTGTATTTCACTCAATTTGGAAAACCTAGAGGGGTTCCCAGTCCTTCTGTTGAATCCCAAGTAAATTAGTCATAAGCAAAGCTACCTATTCTGACCTCTGCTTGTTCGAATGATTGTTTTATAGGATATACTGCAAAAATGACTGGGTAAAATGTATGAATCTTTGACACAATAAAAGGCATAGGTAATTTTCTGGAAGTCTCTTGCCAAAAAATGTGTGGTAGCTTCATGATCACTACACCACACATGAAACGTCCTCCCCTTCATCAGTGTCTCTGTGCCATGCTGTTGAAAAGCTTTGTTCAGTTAATATGTTCAAACATGGCAACTCACCCCTGCATGGGTTTCACAGTGGAGAGAGGAATATTTTCTCACTTTGGTGGTTTCTATCAATTGTAAATGATTTTTTTTTTTAATTTCTCAGTCCTCACATTTTCCATTTTTTACAGGTAAGTCCTTGACTTTAGAATAATTGAAGATTTACACATACTTTGCATCCATTGCCCCCTGGTCATTAACATTTTACAGTAGGATGGTGCATTTGTTCCAATTAATGAACCAATAGATAGGACTTCATCTGTAAAATCATGGCTCTGAGTCATCAACACTGGGGGCATACAAATTGAAAAACACTGACTCGTAGCTTTTTAAAAGAATTTAAGTATTTTTTTTTAAATTGATGTTGTGTTCATTTGCTCCTTCTATGACTTGTTTCATTTACAGTCGAGCCCTTCGATCTGAGACCCCACCAATATTTAGGCTTATATCCCAATTTCTTTATAGCTGCAACCTTATTCATCTTTATTCTGTTCTGACTCTGCCATGTCCCTTCAAGTAATTCATTTCATTACCTTCAGGTTCTTTTTTTTAGGACCACACACACTGGTGTCTCTTTCTTATACTGTTTCAGATTACATGATCTTTACCTATTTATCGAAAATCAGAATAGCTAGATGTTAGACTATTTTATATTTTATGAGATTCCTTTTTATGAGTACTATTTTGTATTTCTTTTAATCCATTGATTTTGGCCTTTATTTTAACTATTTCTCTCACTTAGTATCATATGGATTTTCCTGCCCCATATTATAAAATACCCATTTTCATCTTCTTTTAATGAGACAAATATTCATAGTTATAAATTAGATTATAAGTGAAAAAATGGTAGCACTCCATATACAGTGCTCATTTGTTTTATTGTGAAAGTTTTATGCATAAGTTATTGTTTTATTGTGTAAGTTTATTGTTTCTCACTATTCAGATACTACGTTTTCCTGGTTTTAGAACAAGAAAATATTTTATTGGATTTTCTTCCTTTTTAATACATTGCTTTGATATACAGTGTTTGAATTTCACCCTCTCTCTCAACACTGAAAAGCAGATAAGACAAAAACAAGGCCATATTTGTATCATTTGAACACTGAAGACAGAATCCATGTTTGCTCTACACTGACTCTCCCCCCCATTCCTGTCCCCATCAGGGTTGGTGATGTTCTGATTCATCTTCTAATCTATTCCCAGTGACATGCTGTTGAGGGTACCAAGAGGTGCCGCAGCCTGATTCTCCTGGCGTGTTCCTGTGCATTGGGGAGACTTCCTCTAGCCATGCTCTGCATAGGAGGAAGTGTCATTCGCATCCTTAAGTCAGCATGACAGCAGAACCTGGGGTAAGCTATTCCTGAAGATGGTGCCTGACCATGAGAATAGGAACGATGGTCATGTGAGAGTTAGAGTTTTTCTTACCATCATCCTCATTGTGTTGTGCAATAAGACTTTTATGCCTCCGAATATCAGAAACAGAAATGGCATCTGATATGGGGTTACTTTTATCTCTATTCTATAAGAATGAGCATATTAAAGATTAAAGGCCCCTCAAGGAATCCAAAGAGACAAGTGAGCAAACCCATCACTATGCTCATTATCAGGAGAGGTTTGAGGTATCCAGTGAGCCCCACTTTTTCAGCATCATTTCTGTGGAAAGGCCTCGGGCCCTCAGCATCCTGGTCCACACTTAGGCTGATTCCCCAAACCATGCCAGCCTCATGGGGCTTTAGCCTTCCATGAGGGTAAACATCTCCTTAAAATGAGGATTTCAGCCACTGTGCTTCTACCTTTTAAGTTCATCTTCACTTTCCTGAAATATGTAAATATGAAAACACTATATACCTGAGAATACTCCAATTATGTACACATCTCAACCGTCCACCTTTTTTGAGCTTCGTGTTTTATATTCTATTCCACCCCCCAAAAACCACACAACAAAGATTTTATGCCCCCCCACACAAATGTGAAATTCTATCATTTTAATAAGTGCGTCCAATTTTAATGTGGCACTTAGGAATCATACGCCTGCTGCGAGAGAATTCTCCAAGAGCCAGCTGCTTTTCTGCCTGTTATGTGAGTGGACATAAGGACCACTTTGGATTTGCTTTCAAGGATGTTTGCATTTTGTACAGCCTTGGAAGACAGAAATCATGGCATCTGACCATGTGGAGGAAAGGTGTATTTGCCACTCACAACCACAGAGATAAAGTCCTCTCTGGCGCATATGATGGCCAGATTTGGTAGTAGAAATTTATAGAAGATTGGCGTTTTTGAGGCTGGGCATAAAATATTTTTAAAAAAATAAGCCTGTGGCTTCTCTACTGGACTGTACCCTTCTGTGTGTAAGGACTCTGTGGAAACCAGGGCTCAGGGAACTGTGCAGAGGCTGACACTATCTGCCGCAGTTGCTGGGAGCAATAAACTCTCTTTTGTCTCTGACCCAGAATACTTGTCTTCTGCCAGCGTCCATGGAGCCTGGGGGGCTGACCTGCACCGTGTAAACTTCTGCCCTGCACAGTTTCTGATACTGCTCTGCTAACTCAGAGTTTTAAGAAGTCTTGTTTCATTTTCTCTTCTTGAGAACTGGTGGTCACTGAAGGGAACTGAGGCAGGTAGGTAGGGAACAGCGTGGTAGCAGGGAAAATAGGGCACAGCAACAACTGAAATGGTAGAGAAAAGGGAGAGTCTGGTGGCTCTAAAAACCAACAATTCTCCAATTCTTCCTGGGACCAGTCCTGCGTCTGGTCTCAATCCTCCTGTGTCTGTACCTCTGAGTGAGGGTGGAGGATGACTGACCCACTCAGTCATCCTCTAGCCTGTTGGCATTTGTTTATATTAATTCTCATACTAATCCCTTCCTGCAAAATAAAAATTAGACAGCCATCTGTAGACCCACATTTCTTTAGATGACGAAACTTGGCGTAAAAAAACAAACAACCACCATCAACAACAACAAAATCAACAACAATAACAACAACAACAAAAACCAAGGGAATTTGGTACTGATTGTCTCACTTCTCCAGAGTGCTCAGGCTTTCCTAGACATTTCTTTCTACTCCGCTGCTTTGCTCAAGGAAGTGTGCCCAAGTGATTGTGACAAACTTCATTTCTCTAAAGAATCTTAATATCCATCCATGGGCAATGAGGCACCCATTTAGCTAGCAGTGAAACACACAAACACACATGCTCTCTATCTTGAAAAAAAAATTCAATAAAAACTTAGGAAAGGCCCTAATTGAGGAAAATGCACATAATATAAAAATAATCCATTTAGAAGTCAGCAGGAGATTGTTATGTGTTAGAATAATTACTAAATGAGTTGGAAACATAGTATACTATTAGCATTCATAATGTATTACCTCAAAATGAAAGTTTCGCATTTCTTAATGTCTACTCTTGACTTGAATTTATTTTCATGGGACTTTGTGCTGTGGGATTTTAATACTCTTAATTATAGAGATTAATAGTCCTTACCTGGGAGGGAAAGCTGTACTTGCCCTTCTCTCATGCCATGATGCTAAACCTGATTAGGCAGCCAGTATACAATATTCCAGGCCATTGATCTCTCTGGTTAAATTCTGTCTCATTCTGGTTATCCAGATTTACCTGTTTGTTTCTTCACTTAAACTTCTATGTCTTTTAAAAATATGTTATGGTGGTTTCTTTTTCTGATAAAGCCATTGCAACAAAATTTTAGGAGTCTATTCTTCATCTAAATATATATACCACAAATTTATCTACAATTGTATAGATAAATGTATAAAGTGTAGAGCTGGGTAGACTCTGACTCGGGTCCCAGAATATGAACTTCAAGTTTGCTAGTAAATAATCCACCAGCAGCAATGGAGAATTACAATTTATCTTTGTCACCAAAATTGTTTATAAGAGTTAGTTTAATAAAAGATTCTATAATTCTATTGTGCTGTTATTCCTGGTTAGCCAAGTAGCATTTCTTTGATGTAAACACATTATTAACTATTTTATGTGTAGATGGTATTATAAATAGATGGTACTATAAGATTAATTATAAAATAGATGGCACTATAAGATTAATTATAAAATGCATTTTAAAATAGGTTTCAAAATAACGAAGTTCTCCATTTGTTTTAAGTAGTCATTGTAAATTTTTAAAGAAATATTTTTAAAAATTAGTTTATTGGGGCTGGGGTTGTGGCTCAGCAGTAGAGTGCTCGCCTCGCACGTGCAAGACCCTGGGTTCGATCCTCAGCACCAGATAAGAATAAATAAGTGAAACAAAGGTATTGTTTCCACCTACAACTAAAAAAGTAAATATTAAAAAAACTCCAAAAAAATAGTTTATATTATTTATATTTATATTTATTTTATTTATATTGTTATATTAAAATAGTTACTCAGTTTCTGACATAGCTTTTGCTTAATCTTTTAAAATAAGAAAATTCAGCAAAATTTTAAAGTTTAGAGCTCAATCTTTGACAATCTTACAGAAAATCAAAGTAACTGAAAAAAATACTGAATTACTTCAACTTGAGAAAAGTATTTTAACAAAGCTAGTTTAGAAGTAAGCATGGCAATATTGAAATGTTTTATTGCCTTAAACATAATGCTTTTTGAAACAGTTGATCAAAATTCAGAAATTCTACTCCTTATAATGATTGGATGTTGTGACTCTTCTGAGGACACCTTTCCTTTGGTTCACAAACAGCAGCAGAGATGAGGGTAAATGCACACTTCCTTGGCCATTTCTCCCCTCTTTGTCTCCAGAGGGCAGAATCTCCCTGTTGTTGATATTAATAACTCATCTGATCAGTCCTGTGTCTCCTACCCACAAGTAGTAAGAATATCACCGAGGATGTCTCCTGCAACCACAGGATAGAAGGTCAGCATTGTGTTTGGGGCTCCTCCACCCCCGGAGCCTCACGGGGCATTTTCCAGCCTATTTTCAACTGGATATTCTTCAGGTCTCTCAGTATTTGCTCTTTCGAGCTTGTTCCCTTTTGTAATTTGTGATGCCACAGGAAAGTGACAGAGGAAGTTGTATTTGCTGGTAGCTGGAGGGATGGCTGGTTCCAGATGACTGATTCTCAAGTGGGCATGAAAGACTGTCAGGATTGCTGACAAGGACTTTGATTCTTTTGTGTTCTGGTAGGGTGCATATTTGTCCTCACTCAACAAGAGATGCAAACTGAAGATTATGTTGAATTCAATGCAGCATTCCTGTATCCTAAAGCCTCCGATGCTTTAGATCATACTAATTCTCCCTCCAGGCAAGTCTGTGCAAAGGTGAGATGTCTTTTTTGTGTTTTGTTTTGCTTTTTTATTACTCTTAATATAGTACCCAAAAGAAAAAACAAAAAACAAAACAAAAAAAAAACATCCTGAATTACCATTCCTGACATCTTACTTTCAGAAATTCATTACACAGTGGCTACACAAGCCTGGTACCATCTACAAAACAAGTTCCGCAGCACATAAAATAGTTATTTAAATTTGAGTTGGTAGCCATCATTTGAAATATGAGAGACTTATCATCAGTATGTTAGTTTGCTGGGCTGCTGCACCCAAAGCCCTATACCTGGGTGGCTCAACCAAGAGTTTATCTTCTGTTCTTGAGGTGAGAAGTCTGAGATTAAGGAATCAGGTGTTGTTTTCTCTCAGTTCTCTGTGGGTCTTCCTGTATCTTCACAGGTCTTCCCTCTGTGTGGGTCTGCATCCTAATCTCATTTGTAAAATGTTCTCATTAGTGTATACAGTTGTATATAACTTTGGATTTGTTTGGATGCACTCGTACATGCATGGAATGTGATTTGCTCTCTCTCAGTGTCCACTGCTACCTCTCCTCATCCCCTTCCCCTACTGCTATTCTACTGGTCTTCCTTCTATTTATTTATAGTTTTGTTTTTTTTTTTTAACTTGGTGCTTTATACAAATGGGTGAAATTCACTGTGGTATATTCATATATGTACATGGCATAATCTGGTTAATTTCATTCCACAGTTTTTCACTTTTCCCATTCCCTCCTCCTATCCCTTAATCCCTTTCTTCTACTCCACAGTTCACCCTCCTATTTCCATGAAAACTTCACACTATAGTGATATGCGCACATCAAATTCATTTATTGTAATTCACAAAAGCCAAATTAAGGAACTATCCCAGGTGCTCATCAACAGATGAATGGATAAAGAAAATGTGGTATATAAACCAATGGAATATTACTCAGCTATTAAAAAAGAATGAAAGTATGGCATTTGCTGGTATACGGGTGGAACTGTAGAACATCATATGGTATGAAATAAGACTGCAAAACATCAAAGGTTGAATGTTTTATTTCACATGCAAAAGCTAAAGAAATTGAACAAGAAATGGTAAGAGCTATAGGATCCTATTCTCTTTACATAAGGACTAGAGTTGTACTGGATTAGTGCTCATTCATAGGACTTTGTTTTAATTGGAATCACTTATTTAAAAAATCTAATTTCAAATGCAGTCACATTCCGAGGTATTGGGGTTGACATATTCTACCACCTCTCTGTATGAATTTGGGGAGGAAGGACACCATGCAGTTTTTGACATTTAGAATCCCAATAGTTGTCTCTTTTAAAAACTACAGAATTCAGTGTGGCTCTGAGCATTCATTCCTTCTGCTTCTGAGCTCCATTCTCCACACGTAGGGTCATGATCTTTTTCTTAGTATTGTTCCCAGTCTCCTTCCCCGTGCCCTACTTACTAGATAGTCTCTGTTTCTTAGCAGGGTGTGGGATCCTGCCTCTGCCTACTTCTTCACCCACCTCCCCTCTTACACAGCTGTTCTTCTTGCCTGGCATGACCTTTCCCATGTCCCTTCATTTAATCCATCTCCTAGATGACTCCTGTTTCTCTACCACGCTTCAAAGTCAGTGCCCCTGGGAAAGGCTTCCATGGGCTTCCAACACAGGAGAAGTATCCAGTACAATCTCGTGATGTCTCAGCACTCAGGGGATTTCTAAATCAAGTACCTTATAAAAATACTAGATATGGTTTCATTTTTTGTCAGCCTACCAGAATGTGAGTCCTTGCAGACGCCACCTTCTCTGTATTCCCAAAGTTTATACCCATGTACCCGAGAGTGCAGGGGCTTAACAAATGTTTTTGAAAGAACTAAAAAGTACACAGAGAGATGGACGCACAGAACAACTCTTTCCTGCAGGTAGCATGAGTATGCTGCCCCACAGGCTCCGACAGCCAGGGGCTGGAAACCCCACCCACTGCCAACTTTTAGTCACATAAATTTGGACAAGTTTCTCATTTGCTCTAAAATCCCATTTTCTTATCTAAAAGTGGGTATTGACAACACTTCAATGGATTTCTGTAAGATTTTTAGAGAAAAAAAAACATACACGAATAACCTTGAATATTGCAAGAATCAAAACAACAAGAATTATTATTTTTATTACCATAGTCCCACATTAAAGGAGCCAAGACCACAATCTGGGCAGTCTAGCTGCTGCCAACCATTAGTACTGTTCTAAGATGCCTGATGGAAGAGTTGGCAGGTTGAAAAAATACAACCTTGTTTTTGTATCCTTCCCTGGATGAGTCCCGAGTCTAACCAGTAGGTTGAGTCCACTACAGCCAAACAGAGATAGAGGGAAGAATCTAACAAGCCATAAATCACCACGACATTCCCAACTTCAGATAGCCTTGTAATTATCTGCAGCACTAAGATCAAGCCAAATGTGTAATTGCTCAAAATGTAAAATGGTACTGATTATAACCAGTGGGTTGAGAAATAAATGTAATTAGAGAAGGGAAGGAGAACAAATATTCAGAGGAACTTTATACCTCAGGGAAAGGGCAAAGTAGGGGAAAGAAGTCGGGAGCCACAGGTCTCCAGGAGGGCTGGTTGACCCCTGGACCTCGCCTAGAGTTTCTGATGTAGGACGTGCAGTGGGCAGAGACTGTGTTTCCAACAAGTTCCCAGGTGATGTTGATGCTGCTGTGGAGGGGAAAATACTGAGCACCACGGAATCAGAGGACAGGTAGAAGGGACGCTAGTGCAGGATGTGGTGGGTCCCTACAGAGCCCATGTGGTGGAGACATGGTCCCCCAAACAGCGGTGATGATGAGGCATTGCCTGTAAGCCACAGGGCCTACTGGAAGGTAACTAGGCCATGGAGACCTTGACTTCAGAAGACGTTTATGCCAATCTCAGCAGACTGGTGTACTTCCCATGAGAGTGAATTGCTATAAAAGAGCAGGCCTGGCCCCTACATCTCTGGCTCCCTGTCTTGCCATGTGATATCCCTCTTGTCCATGCTTCCCCCATGCCACCTGCCATGTTGTGACGCAGCCAATGGGTCCTCATAAGAGGCTGCAATAATGGGGTCACCCAATCCTGAACTTGTAGACTTCAAAAACTGTGAGCCAAATAGGATTCTTCTTTATAAAGTATCCAACCTCAGGTATTTTGTTATAGCAACAAAAAAAATGGAATAAGACAAGGGAAGTAAAACTTTTGGGAGAAAGAAGATATAAATGTTAAGTAAGATTTCAATGACCTTAGGGATAAAAGACACAAAGAGAGGGAGTAATATTGACAAAAGAGTAAGGGCCATCTCTTCCTGGGAGACTGAAACAGACCAGTGGGAAAAAGGAACCTGAGCTGGGGTTTTACCAGAAGGTCGACAGCAGAATGCTTCTGGGCATTTGGAAAAGCAATTACTGGGCAGAGAGTGAGGCTGACGTTTTGTGCTTTGGCCATTGTTGAGAAGTTGTTGACATCAAGTACTATTTACTTCAATTTTCTTCTAATTAAATATTTGTTTACTTGAATGACCTCTTAGAAATTGTGGGTCACTTGTAAATTATTGTTTCTTTGTATTATAATCATTTTTTGTAACTCAAACAAAATATCCCCTCTCCCCTGCTGTGGTACACCTTTGTTTCAACCTAATTTTCCAACAGGAAAGAATAATATCTTGTGAAGTTAAACTCAGCTTTCTTTTGTTTGAATACAGGATTGGCCATGTCTTGTTATTGTGTTCACACTTTAAAAAAAAAATTAGTCTGTATTTGTGTTTAGGTGGAGTTAAGAAATTGGTATGGTATAGAAAACTTTAATTTCCTAAAAGGATTTGGAGACATGGAGGTCTTTTTGAGTTGCCCAGAAATCTAAGGCAAAAACATGAAATGAAATAAAGAAGAGATAGAAAACCTAGAGTTAACTAGATTGTTCTTTCCCCTCCAGAAATACAGTATTTCTCACTCTCTTATCTATAAATGTCTTTGGTAGAGCAACTTGCAGGGTATCAAATCCACAGCAGGACTTATGGAGACCTGAGACATGACTGCCTCTTTGCAATACAGCCTTGGCTTCTAGGAACATGGCCCCTGAGCTCCCGGACCGTCCTCTCCAAGCAGAGGTCACCAGGCTGAGCCATGCCTGTCAAGTCCACAAACTCTGCCTTTCCACAGGCTGTTTACTTTGACTTCAGGATTTAGTCTTGATTTCCTAATAAAGGTGGTATTTAATTTTTATGCAAATTTTATGGAAATCAGTCTTTAATTTACTCCCTGAATTAAAATTAATGTGTACAGTAATGGAAATGCACTCTTTTAGGGGTTTGTCGCTTATTACGGTGTGGTTTCAGGCTAGACCTTCTCCAGACTTTGGTTTTCTGTTCCTAAAAGCCAAGGAATGAAAGACACCAGTAGAAGAACTCCTGAGACCTGGCCGTTCTCCTTGGGCCCCTTCCACCCTGGCTGTCCAGTGCAGAATGTTCAGAGTGAGTCGTTCTACATCCTATTCTCTTTCCCATTTAAAACATTTCATCTGGGTTGGGGACATAGCTCAACTGGAAGAGTGCTTGCCTAGGTGCACAGTGCCCTGGGTTCAATCCCCAGCACCACACACACACAACAACAACAACATTTCACCTGAGATGTGTAACTTAAATCTTCCAAGTTGGAACCCTGCTTCTTTATCTTATCCGTTGAATTTAGTCCTTTCAAAACGATAATGGGCTTAAATCAGGAAACTGAGAAAATTCAGCCCAAGTGTTATATCACAATCATTTTTGTGTCTTCTGAGATGGGTTCAGTTAACATTTTTCATCTCTCCTTCACAAAACACTTTGTGTAAATATCATGTTACAGGGAGTTTCATCTGGCTAACAGTGACAGAGTTTAATGCTTCATCAACTCTCCAGTTTGTCAGCCAACTGAAAGCTACAGACCGACTGACAAGGTGTTGAGTACCTCATTGCTTATGGTGATTTATGCAAAATGATTATAATTAATTTTTTTCTTTAGGAATTGTCATGACTGGCATGCATATTGGCATCTCCAGCCCTCAAGCCAAAACAAGCACGATGCTAATGTCACATTTCCTGCTCACTGCTGTGGAAATTATATGCAGATGATGTGTGATAATGACCCAAAGGACAATTGAAAAAATACTGCTACTCTGACATTCTCATAGTTAGAATATCGCCATATACCCTATGCCCAGAGAGAACCTCATCTTGCAGCTTGGTTCCAGTACCACAGGATTAAACACAACTTTGAAGACATACCTGTTTTATCAGTTCAAGTAAGCACATCTTGATAAAGTCACACAAGCTTCCCAAGAACTTACTCAGACCACTTAAATGAAAAGCAGTAAATTGCATAAATACTGATTCCTTTGTTTTACACCATGAGGACTAGGAGAACTATCTTTTGTTTTTGTTTTTGGAAACAGTGAATGATTGTAATGAAAAGGTTCTTATTTCTAGGTCATTGGAAGAACCCTGCATAGCTCTGTATGATAATTGACATGTCTGACAATGCTCTGAACACACTCTGGGCACATAAATACCTTTCAGATGTGGTGGAATGTGAGCAAACATTCCACTGGAGTAGTCAGACATTATTATTATTATTATTATTATTTTAGTTTTTTAAAGTATTTCTCAAAGTGATTTATCAACCTTTTATGAAACTGTCAGCTGCTGTTAATATATGTATACATACAGATGCGCACACGTTTCTCTTTTGCTAGGTGCATAGTTATGTTTTAATTTTAAACATTATGTTAGTGTCAGTGTAAATTTTCAACAGTTAGTTGTCTAGCAGTGTCCAATTCTGTTGTACTTAAACTCTGCAGACTTTTGAAAGATGCAGTGTTACCTTTGTTTGATCAGTGTTACAGGTTTAATGCACACAATTTTGCATGTGTTACTCATGTAATTTTCTGTGCTATTTACACATATCAGTAAACAGTGAGGACTACTATGTTCTCTGCCCTAGATATAAATATGAAAACAAGTCAAAACACATTTGGGTTTGTTATATGATTATTCCCACTTGTGCAGAAAATCAAAATATCAGGTATTATTTTCTAAGAATGTCAAGTATAAAATTTTTTTCTTTAGGCTTTTCGATTTTTATTTATTTCTTTGCTTTGCTTGGAGAAAAATTTCACCTACAGCATCTGTAGATAATGACATATTCAATATGATAGTAAAATGAAAAAGAACATAAGTGCCTTGCGGGTTGTCAAGTATTCTTTTGTTTCTCCCACACGTGTGGTGAACACTGCACAAATGATGTCACTTGAGGGTTACAGCGTGGTAATTAATCATTGTGGGGTTATTTGGACTGCTTTCATAGTGAAACAAAGCTTCAGGTAATTTTTGTGAAGCTATCCCCTAAAAAAGTTTATATTTAAATTTCAAAATGAATGATCTCTGAAATTATGATTCGTCTTTCTCCTTACCTCGCATGGATCATATCAAAAGTGTCTTCTCCACTCTGCTGGCCAACGCTAGAACACACCGCAGGTGGGTTTTGCTCTCCTGGGGACTACCTAACCTCATGTCAGTTCCATGGACGCCTGCCCCCGTGACAATACCCGTGCACCCTGAACTACTACTTCTTCCTCTTTGCTTTCTACTCTCAGGAACAATTGAAAACAAAATGAGAACTCACACTTGTCTCAGGCTCTCTGCTATCCTGTATGTCACACTCACAGAAGCCTGATCCAGTGTATTGTCTCAGGGATAAGGAAGGATAATTCACCCCATCATTCTTGTTGCCAACTTGGGGCTAGTCAATTTCATAGCTCTCCCTCTTCTATCAATATTATGTCCTTCTCATTTCCTACCATAAAAAAAAAAATAACGTATGTATGTGAAGTACCTTGTAAATTGTAGAAAAATATCTTCCTTGTCGAACTGCAACCTTCTCATCCAGCTACTGCTCTGTTGACTTCTGCCACAGTCTGTCACCCATCCTGTCCTTGGCCCTGCCCTGCTAGCACGCCTCTGCAAACCCCTGAGTTCTTGCCTCATGGGGCCTGTCCTAAGGTCCAACTCCTTCACAATCCCAGCATTTCCTGGGGAAATTTGGCTTTGTCCTATCTGAACGAAGCCAGGCCTTTCTTCCCACACCCTTATCAACTCTGCCGTGAGCCCAGGCCAAAAGGGTTAGGCCTCCTTGACACTGATGCGACCTCTTCAGATCAATACTTTCCTTGCTTGTTTCAATTCCCAAAGACCTTTGCTTATTCTTTGATCGGGAGCCTGTTTATATGGCCCCGCCTCAAACCTTCTCATTTAGGAAAAAAAAAACAAAAAGCCAAAAGTAACATCAAGACGGAAACACTTCTGAAGTTGGAGCTTCCCCCTGGGGATGTCTTCCACCACAACATTTTGGCATCCTGTGCACTGTGCTCCCTCAACCCTTCCTGGTCCTCCCGTTGAGCTCTCCCGACCCAGCCAACGCAACATGGTATACACGGGAATTATGCACTCACCAGGACTCCAGGTCCCCTTGTCCCTTAGACCTTCTACTGCACATGCTGGGCCTGAGAAAAGGTCCTCATCCATTCCATACTTTCTCTACTTTTACACCAGGAATGCCAACCAGTTCTGGGGGCGGGGAGGGGAGGTCAACATGATGAGTGATTCCATTACAAACTGCCCTCAGCCCACCTCAGCTGGGTCCAGAGTCCTCACCACCAATCCTTTTCCACCTCTAGTTTACCCTTCAGTATAGCATCTGTGTATCATCACAACCCTATTTTTTTTGTGAACATCCATCAATTATCTTTTTGAAGACTGAATTTGAAGAATGACATCAAGATTTCCCCAAATAAATGATTTTAACTTATATTTTACTTCTTCAGTTCTTTTTCAACACAAGATGGGTAGGAAAAGAAAATAATACTTATATTCTATTTAGGAAGTACCAGATGCAAGTCGACTATGGATATTTCCTTCGTGGATCCTTATTAGCTCTGCAGTATAGATACCACTCAATTGCTATGGCTGCACAGGAAGGAAAGAGCGACACCTCAGTGGCAGAAGGATGTAGCTCTGGTCTCTGTGACCAGTCTTCTTGGGCGCTCACAATATGTAGGGAACCCTCAGACCTCCCGAAAGATTCCATCTTCACCTTTTCATCATCACCAGCCAGTCAGTTTGACATGGAGTGTTGAGAAAGTCTAACTCACCTGGACTTCTTTCCCAGGTCTCTCCTTTTCATTCTCCACCAGGTCTTGGGAGGCCTGGAGGCAATGATGAAGTCCCTCACACAGTCTCCATGCTTAGGGAGCCTGAACCTCTGGGAAGAGCCTTCTCATTAAGAAGTAGGAAATCAGCTCTTTCACAGATGAATACAGTTACCTAGAGGGCCGACAGAGCACTATGGATCACAGCTTGTTATTTGAAAACTCATGTTGTTTTGCTAAACTCTGTTGCTTTAAAGGAGAGAAATGCTCACCTTCTATGAATCTCCTCTAAAAGTGATTTTTTTTTTGTATCCTCTCTCCACTGCCTTGTTCCCTGTAAAAGGAATGAATGTTTGCTTCTCCTCTAGTTCCACCCTTCACTCCTGGGCTCCTCTCTACCCTTGTGTCTCCAATGGGTGTAGTTTTTCTCTCTCTCCCTTTCTTTTACTCTTCCTTTATTTTTTTCCCCCTGTATTGGGGATTAAACCCAGGGATGCTCTATAACTGTGCTGTGTCCCAGCCCTTTTTATTTTGAGACAGGGTCTTGCTAAGTTGCTGAGGCTGGCCTTGAATTTGGGATCTTCCTGCCTCACCCTCCAGAGTCCCTGGGATAACAGTTGTGTCTTTTAATTTCTGTCACTAGACTTCGGACGCTCTTTTCAGGTACAGCATTCTTTCTCCAATTCCTCATTTCAGACCCACCTGGGCTCCTGGGCAGCTGACTTGCACCCTCCCAGTCCGCTCTTCCTCCCCAGTTCACCTTGCAAAGCCCCACCAGCACTGACCGCCGGGAGGCAGTTCTCTTCATTTCTTGCCCCTTGAGCACCAGATTTTAAAGCATGATTTCCATCTGGGCATGGGTGAGAAATGCACATTCTAGGACCCACTCAATCCTACTGAATCAGAAATTGAGGCTGGGCACAGCATTCTGTAGTTCAACATATCAGCCAAGTGATTCGAATTATGCTCAAGTTTCAGACCCACAGGCCATTGCCAGGAGAGTAAGAGCCAGTGCCTGCCCTCCCTGAACCAAACCTAGGTCTCCAACCACAGCAGCCTCACTCCCCCCGCTTCAGCCCTACCAAACTGCCCCTGGGTCTCACAGCCTCCTTGTTTCTTTCTCTCCATGTTGCTACACAGACAATTCCCAGAGGGTGAAAGGTCACTGCCATCCTCTGTGGTCTTTGGAGACTCTGTTAAAACATCAGTGAGCGTATCTGAGATTTTCCCCTCAGCTCCCCTTTACGCAGCTCTCTCTGCAGTTTCCATTCCAATTAGAACAGGGGCCTGCACTTGGCTCTTCACTCTATAAAGGGTCAGGATAGGGAGAAACAGGGGGATGCATTAAAGGAAGGGGCTTTGGGTACCCTACCTGTGTCACCCTCAGACCCTTTCTTGGCCTCTCAAAGCCTCAGTTTCTTCATCTTTAAAAATGGAACAGCACCTCAATAGTTTGCTGCAAAGGAGATAATCTGTACAAGACACAGAACACAAAAGATCTGTGTCTTTAGAAATATTATAAAGTACGATATTTGATACACAAAACAAGACCATGTCAGAGCAGGTCACACAGCACAGCCTCCGTCACCCTGGAGAGCGCACGCCACTTAGACTTCAGCTGTCAGCACTGACTGACCATCTCCTTCACCTACACCTGGAAGTCACTATCCCTAAATGGCCCGTCTTTCCTTCCCCAATACAGCTGTAGCATGTGCACATGAGCTGGTTTACTGCTTCCTGCTGTCGTACATTTAATGCATATTAGGAGGATCCAGTCTCTCAAACACACTTCAGTGATAAAGAGGCAGAGAGGCAATTCCTAAGCATCTTTGAACAGCCCAAATTAGTCTTTGAGGTGAAGAATGTAGGAGCTATGAAGGCAGAAGGAACCCCTCTGCCTGTTCTTTAGGGACTCAGGCTTCACAATACTGACTCTCAAGATTCAATTACAAATTATCATTTAGTGGGTGATAAAATATCTTATTTTCATCTCTTGCAATAGGTGCCATTCCTGGGATGGTTTTTTAGAGAAAGGTCCACAGATCCTTGTTACTGTATAGAAGATAGAACACACTATTAATTAATGTCGGTTATTTATTTTCTGATTGCCTTCATGTGGGAATAAAAATTAAGCAGTCACCACTACTTCACTGGCTACCACATTCCTGCCCCGTGGGAGGCAGCAGCAATTCTGTGAGGCAGAGGTCACCACCCCTGTTCACAGATCAGGTGGGTCTTCATTCAGACACTCAGGTCTTTCCATGGAATTGACCTGTGGCTCGGGAGCATTGACCCCACTGATAGCTCCGCACAAGGCCTCTGGCTAAGAAAACCAGGGGGTGGGAGAAGAGTGCCCTAGTGCCTTCTTTAATATCTAATAGTTTTAACACTTAGTAAATTTGTCTCAAAAAAGAAAAAAAAAATCTCGTTGAACATGTTGGCTGACTACACCAAGGAACAGCTCTGGCACGCTGGAAAGACACGTAATGGAAAACGAGGTCCAGACTGGCCATCTGCATCGCAGAGTGGTTGGACTGGATGACATAAAGGGCCCGTCCAAGTCTGAGATTGGCTGTATGATTTAACTTTCTAATTATAAATCTTAATTAGGCTTTAGTAGACTGGTAGCTGCTTGAAGATAATACTGATTTATGATTAATCCCTCTCTATCTGCTAGCCAGTGCCTGCTTCTGGGAGGTTTGCAAAACATTAATGATGACTGGAATTAGAATATCTAGGGTGAAATTTTGATCTAAATTAAAAATAGATTCTGTGGATGCCTTTCTGTTTTAATTTAGACATGAGACAGTGAAGCATGCCTTTATCTGTTCTTGTCCACTGTTTCAGTTTCAATGTCTTCATGCTTTTTCTTAGCTGCTAGTTGGTTAGGGTTACTGTGGGTAGTTAACACACTAGCACAAACTCTTGCACGTTTCGGGAAATTCCTGGAGAAAATTAGATTAAAATAAACAATTTGTGACTTTCAAAATACCTTTATATCTGTTATCACATTTGATTTTAGAATATCTTTAGGAGAAGAATGCATCACAGTTTCCGAATAATAAAACATCTCCAACAATAAACATGAAGGTAATTAAATTATGTCCATCCTTTACTGAATGCATGATGCTTTCATGAACAATAAAATTATTTCAATTATGTGACATGGAGTGCTGAACCCAAGTAAAAATGGTAACAAGATTACAAACTGACAAATAACCAATTATAAAGTTTACAGCAGAAAAAAATATGACTTAAAAATCCAAGGTTCCGGAGTAACAAACCTAATTTGTAATTAATTTTCAATCTCAGAAAATTAGTGTAGTTTACTATAAAAGGAAAGTGATTATCGAAACTTTAATACCGGGAAAGATCTACAAATCAAATAAAAATTTTAAGAAAACCAATGAGGTAAATAGAGGGTTGATAAAGTTACAAATATCATTCTCTCTCTCTCTCTCTCTCTCTCTCTCTCTCTCTCTCTCTCTCTCTCTGTCTCTCCTTTTTTTAGGTGTAGATAGACACAACACAATGCCTTTATTTTTATGTGGTGCTGAGAATCGAACCAGGTCCTGCCCATGCTAGGCGAGCACTCTACCCCTGAGCCACAATCCCAGCCCCTCATTCTTCTCTTGAAAACAATGTGCTGTATGACTATACCTTATAACTCAGTAATATAAATACTCTAGCTTCACTGATGCAATATATTAAAACAAAAATTTCAAAATACAATAAATTAGCATGAGGACTTCAAGAAAGTATTTTCCAAGGAAAAAAGAGAAGGAAATGATATTTTTTTTCTTTCATTATTAATTAATGGGTGTAGACGACCCAGCTGTGCAGAGCTGGTTCACTGACCTTCCTCCAGTCTCTTCTCCACAACATGGAAGTTAGTCTTGAGCATGCTTCCTTGCAGTAATGCATAATGATGAACTTTGAACAAATATTTTCTTTAATTTCCTCAAACATGTAATATTTAGTGCTTAAAAAGATATATGGAGATTTACATTCTCTGAACTTGATACAGGGTTTAAGTAATTTTGCTTTAAAAAGGTTAAAGCATGAGAAAATAATGTTTTTCAGTAAATATAATACATCTACATGAATTCTAATGCTTGAAATACTGCTGAGACCCCTTTCCCCAAGAAATTTTAGAATTTCTGTTCATTGTCAGGGCTCAGGAATACAAATAAAGAAAGATAAACAGATTACAGATTATTCGTAACTCCTCTCTCATATATATACGCATTTGACAGTGTTTCTAAGAAATTACATTACATTGGAATTACATTTGGACATTTCTGAATTATAAAATAAAAACAAAAGTAAGAGCAATATAATTTCCAGTTCACATAGTTGTCCAAATGGGACCCTGTAAAAAATAAGCAGGGCTTGAGAGAAGGTTTAAAGTTTCAAATACAGAGTTATAAAAGTTCGTTTCAACTGATTAGAAGTGCTCCTTGATAAATTAAGTGCCCTTTGATAAATTAGAAAATTTTACTTATATAAAAATGAAGAAAGTTAAATAAAAAAGAGAGTAAGGATAGACAGATCAGAAAAAAGGCTTCTTGGGAAATGGTATCCCTTTCAGATGAGTTCAGCATCGACTGAGTCAAAATCAGATGATGAATCTCAGAACTTACCAGAAATGCTTCCTTTAACACAAACACCTGAAACCATACATACTTTAATGAACTCTTTAAAAATACTTGTCAATGATTATTTTATTATGCCTTAATAATTGCCTATCACAATGTGTTCTTTTCCATTAATTTAAATGACTGAGTTCACTCAGAGTCAAGGCCGGGCCAGTATCACCTTGATGTCTTTTGCAAAATGGGGACCAAGAAGAATTTATGTCTTAACCACCACTCATACATGGGATTGATCACTACATGTTAAGATTCATCTTTTAACAAGAAAAAAAAAACTATCTTATGATCCAGCAACCTCACCACTGAACTTATATCCAAGGTGAATGAACACCCGTGATCATTGCAGCACTGTTCATAGCAGCCAAGATGCGCAACCAAGCCAGGCGTCCACAGTGAGTGAATGGACGAAGAAAACATGGCATATACACAGTGGAACACAACCCAGCTCTAAAAGGAGATGGAAATCCTGCCATTTGTGACAATGTGGATAAACTTGAAGAGAATCTTGTTAAGGGAAGCAGGTACAGAAACAGAAAAGCTGTTGGACCTCACTCACAGATGGCATGTAAAAACCTAGAAGCCACAGCAGCACAGACGGAAGTGCTCTGTGCTTTAGAAATTTTTATAATTCTACAAAGTAGTATTATTTTCATCATCTCCTTTGACCCTCCTCATTTCACTTTGATAGTGTCTGATGTATATTTAACAGCAGTGAAAACCTAGACCCAGGCAGGTCAAAACCTGTTGACAATCTTGCAACCAATTGTGCCAAAATAGCACAGATCAATAGCACTGAAATAGTAAGACTTCGTTCTAAAAGTCACTGTGGGAACACATCTTTAACCGCCAAAGAAGAAAAATTATAAAAGCATATTCTATAATACAAATAAGTTTCTTTTAAAATTAATTAATGGATTTTTAAAAATCCCATTGGGCCATAAAAAAGACTATGTACTTTATTTCTATTATAAATTAAAATGTTAATTTATACAGCACTCCCTGAGTATCCAGCAATATTTGGTAATTATGAAAGACAAAATGAAATATTTCTAATGGAATTAATATTTAACTCAATATTTGATATTTATGTTTAAAAATAATTGGTTGCCATAATTAAGTATAAGGCAAACTAAAAATATAGCTTCAACTGAAGTTGTAGAAATTGTTTTGGAACGTTCATGCCATCAATTCTAACAAATATCACAGGAGCCAATATCTACAACGTGTGCTTCTAGAAGGGAAGTTGGAGGCAGGGAGCAGAGGGACTGTAATAGGGACTCAGAGGACTACCCAGTGACCAACAGCGAAACTGAATGTGTACTCAGTCACAGTTGAGATGTACTCCAAAGTGCATTCAAATAGCAAAAGTAATTTCCAAGAAAACACAATGTTCATATTGTCACATACTTTTTGATGAGTTGGTCCAAAAGGGGTCTGATTACCAGATGGTAAAAATCTCTAGGGTTTTATGTCTGTAAAAATAGAGTGAGAATGTCTCAAACTACAAATTGGTGGGAAACTGAAAGAATTCTATTTTTTCCTTGGTGGTACTTGGGCTAAAACCTAGAGACTGTCTGGGTCCTGGCCACCCGCGTGGCCAGTGGCCTTCTCCTGACCTGTGACTAGACAGTCTCTAATAGGCTGACACATGGAGGAGGGCCCATCACAGACTCTGACATCACAGGCCCTGACACCCTCCCCTCAACAACCACATTCTCTAATCCATCCCCTCACCACATTCAAATGGAGACAATGTGCCTTTGTCATAACCAGAAAGCAGCTCACAGGTGTTTTGACTGCAAACATTCCTTTGTCACAGATTGTGCTATCCTTCAGATAATTTATGCCTGCAGCCCCAGTCCCATCATTGTTAGAACTCAATAGAGGTTTTATTTAAGTGAATCCATCCCCTTTCCCCTCCGGGAGGTCAGCGTTCTCCTGATTTTGCCTCCTTTCTCACCCAGCTTATCATTCTTATCTTCTTTGCCCATTCTTCCACCTGTTACTCTGATGGACAAAATGACCATTGCTGAAGGCAATTATCCACCCTCTCTAGGTGATCTGTATTTGTGTTTCACTTTGAGTGTGAACCATGAACTTCAGCCACTGAACACTGCTATATCAGGTTGTTCTGTTCTACTTTCCAAAAGGACTGTTGCATATTTTTTCTCTTGTCCCAAATCATACATCCTTGTTTTTCTCCTTTGCTACTAGTCATACCCTCCCAGTTTCTTTTGCTGGCTCCTGATCCAGTAGCTACTTTCTGTTTATTGGAGAATCCGTCCTGGCTGTTCTGTTCTCTGTGTAGCTGCTTCATCCACTCACACAGCCATGGACTACCCTCCTCACATCCCCACCCTGCACAACTGCTCTGAGGTCCAGATCTGCGTGCTCTCCTGCCTCCCTGACGTTGCTAGCTAGGCCGGTGTTCAGCAGGAGATGACTGCTCAAGCCTCTTGAGATTCCACTGCTGCTTCTCATCTTTGGGCTTTTATGAACTTCCTGGAATCTCACTGGGACTTTCAGAAACTTATCAAGTTCTAACAGCACATGGATGGTCCCAGGCACAGCTAGAGGATGACCTCTGGTAGCAACTATGGTGATCAGATGAGTCATGTCATACCAACTGCTAGACGTCTTGAACGCCATCCTTGACTATGGGCACAAAGAGGATCTCTCCATTCTCTTTTTCCTCCAAACCTGGTTGGTTCTCCCCAGTGTTTTTGCTCCTATCCTAGTGCATTACAACTATGTACCCTAGTTTGAGACAAGGAAGTTGTCCTCGATGTCTCCTTACTCTAAGTCTCTAAATTTACGTATTAGCAACTTGTTTGATCTACTTCTAAGCCCTATTTCCAAACTACTCACTTATTTTTGTGTGCACTAAATCTTACACCAAATCAAGACTTTCTTTCTCTGTGGAACTAGCTACCTAAATTCCCTCCCATTCTGGTTATCCTCTCCCAAGTTATTCTCCATGAAGCACTCCAAGTGTCTGTTTTTAAACACAATGCAAGTTTCTTAATACATTTCTCTCTTTTTAAAAGACTTCATGGTCTTCCATTGAATGTGTAATAAAACTCAAACTTCTTATTTTACACATATTTTCAATTTCTTGCACATATGGAGGCAATGAGAGAAAAACCCAAATATCCCATCTCAATTGCTCCAGATATGATTGCTTTCAGATATTGGAAGCTAAAACAAGAACTATGTGCCTATATCCACCCTGAACCGCACCTAGATTTCCCTGTCTCCAAATGCACTTAATATCTCAGCAGTAGAAAATGAGCCACCCGCCCACAAATACCAAGTCTGTGTCCTTCCCTGCATGTTTGGGGTTGAAGGGGGGGAGAAAGTTCAGGTGTATGATTTATTTTCACAAGAGGAGGAGAATGTTATTGTAAAAAGTTTTAGAAGAGGAAGCTACATCCAGAAAGCACTGAATTTAGAAACTAGAAGTCCTTATTATAAATGGCTTATACCCTCCCAGCAGGATGAAAGAAGATTCAGTTTTTATAAAGGAGTGAAATGATAGAAGAAAAACTGATTGAGATGAAAATGTGAGAGAGTATGATTCCAAGACCAGTTTGTGTATTTATATGTGTGTGTATATGTTCATGCGTATATACTGATCCATATGACAGATGGTCTACTTTATTCATTTCACACAACCCGTAAAAGGCAGATGGAGAAAAGGAGGAAGAAAGATTATGACATGCAGCACATATTATAAGTTTTCTGTTTTTCCAAATACTTTAAGAAAAAAAAAAGTAATTACTGTGGGAGTTTCTGTGTTTGGGATTGGGGTCTACAAACTTCATGATTGTGACATGCTTGGTGACAAGGAAGTTACTGTGCAAAGACACAGATGCCTGGCTGCTAGGAAATACCTGGTGACTGGGAAACTCCTGTGCAAAGGCACGGATGCCTGGCTGCCATAGCATGTCCCTCACAGGTGTACCCTGCTTCCCAGACCTGGAACACCCAGCCTCTTCCCTCTAAGGTAATAAGACACTGTCTGGTCTCCATGGAAATGCCCTTGGAGGATAGGAGCCCCATGTTTATTCTAACCTGGACCTTATCTCAGCTCCTTAGCACCGGGGTTAAAGGAATACTAATTAGAATACAGTCATGGTCCCAGGAGGGATGAGTTCTTGAGTGAATAAACTCCCAGGCAGGGAGGAGCACTTCTTCTTGTGCACTTCTTCTTCCCCACTTCACTCTGCCCGCTCCATCCTGTCTGCCTGCCTGCCCTTTGTGTGTCTGTGTCTGTTCCTTGTGTGCCTCCTCACAGGTCTCCCCACCCAGGTATTCCTCCACAGGTGTTCCTTCACAAATTATTGGCTACTCATTTAGCACAAGTCCTGAACTATCAAGAGTTCTTTGTAAATGTTTGTTTAGTGCTTAATTTAATCACAAAGACCAATGACAGGCAAGTATTTGAAAAGTGCCTTAACTGAAAGTTTATAGCTTTGTGTAGTATTCTGCTATAGCACCCAAGGAAATGAATTTAATCCTCCTTTATTTTGAGCAACTGCTTATTTTCTAAGCCATGGAGTAAACGGATCTTGAATTCCTGCCCAGTTATGTGTTGAGGCTAATCCAGGATGAGCTTTCTGATTGTGGAGTCAAGTGTCTCCAGAAGTTCCTCATCAGACTGAATCATTACCCTGGGAGGAGGGGCCCCTCTCAGATCTAGCTATCAGGGTGAGCACAAAATTTCTACTGAATACTCAAAATGGTCATTTGAGAAGCTTTAGGATCTGGTCTACAGTGGGGGGCATAAGCATGGTCTCCTCCACTCCAGGTAATCAATCTCCAGTATCTGATATCAGGGTGTGTTTGACCAGTCATTAGGCCAGATGTGCAGTTTGTGATCTGAGTGGTTGGTGAGGTGGGTAGCAAGGTCAGGGGAGTTTTGCAGAACCTCTCTGTTGAGTAGAGACAGAGAGCTCCTTCTTTCAAACCTAATTGGAGGACACTCTCACATGGTGTTGCGTCCTGAGAACTATGATGAACATAGAAGGAAAGTCAAACAACTGTATTGCGTGGTGCCTCTCCACAGAAGCTCAGGAGGCCATTGGGGTGAGCTAAGGGGTGCTGCTTCTGCATCGTCTCTCTGGACTCACTCCTCAAGGCCTAGAGTTGGCCTCTTCAGTTATATGTGTGATCTTATTCCACTCTCTGTGCCCCTCCTCTCTCTTCACCTGATTTTTGGTGGTTTCATTGAGCGGAGGGTTCGATTCTGTTCATTGAAAGTGAGACTGATAAATTGTGAAAAAAAATCATAAGAAATGTACAAATAGTTTAAAACAAAAATTGAGTAGTAGCATCTAATATAAGATTCACTGTCCATTACCAAACAAATCTTTAAGCCAAAGTCTAAAGACTGTTAAGAAATATTTTAGGCTGGAGTAGAAACTGGAATGATTTAAACTACTGAACAATTTAAAATAAAAATAATTTGAAGGATGGGTGAGAGATGGAGGTTAAAATTTTAAAAAAGCAGAAACACCAGTTTCAATTAGGTGAAACTGATTAGACAAAATCTTTGATCTTGGAAAGACTAATCCTGGGTGCTTTAAGACAGATCCTAGAGCTCATATTTAACTTCTCTTTGAATGGCTAGAAAGCTTCAGCAGTTAATCTACCCGTCACTCACAGTTCTGACTGGCAGCAGGCCTTCTTCTCAAGTGCAGACTGGGTTTCCACAAGCCCTTCTCGGTCCTTTCTCTCTGGACAGCACATTTCGCGCCACTGAATGATCTGAATCGTTTCCTCCTTGTCATGCCGTCAGCCATGCTGATGTGAATAGAATCTTAACTCATATCTCAGAGGACCACCATTATCACATCAGTATTGCTTCTTATAGAGTAATCTATAGAAAACCCCGCTTTTAGTATGTTCCCAGTACTGTACAGGCATAGTTCGAAAGTTTATAGCATCCATGGTGTTTGTTTACAGAAATTGTTTTGTCATGAATTAAAATATCATCTAATACTTTCTTGATGAGTCACATTAAAAAATGTAGAAGTTCTTTAATTTGCCAAAATGGAATAAAGTCTGAAATTCTGGTTAGTACATGATATCACTA